>NC_045637.1:41900748-42603748 GCF_009829145.1 Chiroxiphia lanceolata | reverse complement strand
AAAGGTTAGGCAAGAAAAGTCTGTGGTAAGTCACAAAAGGCTTTAATTGAGTGTGCCTTGAATTCAGTTGAATTCAGTTTTGTGTTTAACAGCTTTGTATTTCTGGAGAAATCTTTTTATTTGGATGTAAAAGACTTTGTGAAAATTCTACTATACACATAACATGGCATATGTAAATAAACAAACAGCTTCTAGTGAGAAGAGGAAGCAGTGAGGGTTTTTACTGGCTGCTCTAGCCCAATTGTAACTCAGTCAAATCCTCAGTGAAAGGAAACTCTCATAATGATCAAATTCTCTAGAAGCTATTGCAGAAGGTCAATGAAATCAGAAGTTGGCTGAAAAAAAGTAGCCAAAAAGTAAACTGGAAGCTTATTTCCTCAGATTCATTGACAGACAATCTGAAGACTCCGTAACCCTCTAATTCATTTATTCTCTGGTACCATGTGTTGATAAATAAACAGCAAGACAGAAAATCTTTGACACTGATGGAGGTGAAGAAGGGAAGGTTTTTCAGTGGTTTTCTAATTTCAATTTTTAAAGCAATTTTAAGACTTGACTTCTCCAGAATTATTCTATGAGATGAGAATTGATTTTCTGAAGAACTTTGACCCTGCAAGTATTAGACTTCATAGCATGTCTCTTACGTGTCCATGACAATTTAAGTCCACCCATTCCAGTGGACTGGAAGAACATGTAGCTTGGCTCAATACTTTCTGCTTGTTATTCTGAATAAAATTACCAGAAGTCTTCCAACTTTGGAATGGTTTTTTCTCTTTAGCCCTTCTTTTTTTTTTTTTTTTTAAAATTTCTGTAGTCTTCTGAGAATTATCTTGTAGGTCTGGAAACTTTCATACTAAAATCAAAAAGGTTTTGAAAAAAAAAGATTTGATTAAGTCAAATGTTTTCTTCAGAATAAAGCACGTTTTCTGAAAGCATTAGGATGTGGCCTAGGGTCATGGAAGTGGCCCTTATGGAGTGCAGAAAGTGAGAAGGGTTAAGTGTTTTGAGACAGTCAAGTTGAAATGATCTGCATCATTTCTGCATAGCACTCAGCTGCATTTTTTATTTTTTCTACTGTGATATGAGTGTTGTTCAGCTAAAGAACACTGCATTAAAAATATATGTGACAACTCTCTGGGCTCAACCTCTCTCAAATTTAACTGCCTAAATTGTATATATCTAGACTGAGCTAATTAATTTCCTTAGTTACTTATTTAGTCAAATGATATATGAACCCTATTCCAGAGGGTAGTTCCTCTGATTTGTTTGAGGAACTGAGTTTGTTTGACTAGATGAATGATTTAGACTTGATGCCAACTGCTTTTATATCTAAAGGTCAACAAAGTATATTCTACTCTTATTTATACAATGACAACAGGAGAGGGAGGATGGGGGCCTGAGGCTTTGGCTCCACAGAGTGTGTGGAGGGTGAGGTGCGTAGATTAGTATGGAGGCATCCTAATCTATGCTGCAGGAGTCTGTCTTGCTATACAACAATTTATAATTCCAGGTTTTGAAAGTCAAAAGTATCAAACTGCTGATTGTGGTGATCCTAAAGAGTGATGATTCTTTATTGTTTTTTCTTTTTATTATAAACAAAACAACTTTTGCAGATGCATAGTAAAAGGCACTTTTTTGTACATGTAATGCTTTATAATAAACAAAGAGTATCACAAAGCTGAGTTCTTCTCTCCTGATTGGCTTAACTGCTTTTGCAGCTTTCTTACATAGAAAGTTTTGGGGTTGGTTTTTAGACTGTATAAAAAACCATGCCTGTGGCCAGGTAAACTGACTGCCTTGTACATATATAGGTGTGGTACAAGGCACAGGGGATACTTGTAATCAGACTTTTCTAGCTACCCAGAAGAGTATTCACATGCATGAAAGTTTTCTATTGAATCCTTTTTCATGCTGTTATAAAATTTCAGGTGGAAACTCCATGTACATATTTGTTCAGAATGCTGTAGGCACAAAATATAGGTTCTTCAGTCCCTTCCTCCCATGCTGAATTCAGACTCTTACTCCATATGAAAACTCCTGCAAAAAGCTATTGGGAAAAAACAATGCAAACAATACAGCAGTTAAAGAGAAAAACATGACCCATAGTCCAAGCAGTATGGAAGAAGAATTCCTACAATAGCTGAAATTTCTCCAAGAGACAAGTAGTTGTTGCTTTCTTAATGTACTTTTGATTATGGCCATGTGAACATAAAATTCTGCTTTGAGTTGTGAAGCTGTAACTGAACCCAAAGAAACACATCACTCCCACTTATTTTCAACAGCATTTGAGTACACAACTTGAACACTACATTTTTACAAGTAATATTTGCTTGCAAATTAGTTTTCCTTAAGTCTTGGGCTGACTTCTTAAGGTAACATAGATCAATCTGTCTAACAAAACTTTTACTTCATTTGATAAATATGAGTAATGTAGCACAATAGCTTTAGATTTTTTAAAAAAAAACATTTGATACTGTAAATCACACTATGCTATCAAAAAAATAGTCACTGCAGGGTAGTCATGGGTATTATTTAAACTGGTTGAGGTCTTAACTGGTGAGATTGATTGCTCCAACGTCAGGTTTAGGTGTAGTGGGAAATTGCACACCATTGCCAGGAATGGAACAAACTCTTTGAGGGCAATTTAAGACAGCAGTGAACTGATACTACACTCAGAAGGAAAAGATGCTTCTTTGTGTATCCTCTCTCTCACCTGTTGGCTCTAATGTTAAGAAAATCCCACTGAGAGTCTTCAGCACTAACTTTATCACCTGAAACACTTTCTCTTTAGAAAAGACAAAGCCTGTCATGAACCTTTGATCTTATTGTTCTGTGTGGAGTGATCATGAATTCTGACACACTAAAATAACAATATTAATCCAACTTCACTTTGTGACCAATTCTGAAGAGCTCTTAGCAAAAGTTTTAGCATTGTATCAAGGTAAAATGAACTGTGTAGTCTTTATCACAGCACTAGATGGCTAAAGTACTTGAAGTTTATTGCAAAACACGACTACTAGAAAGGTTTTATATTGCCTCATTAAATAACAGAGAGAAGAGAGAGAAATAGATGTCAGGATGGTGAAAACATTGGGATGAAAAGTCATTCAGACTTCTGTGTAATGTGGGCATCCATAAAGCAGAGCACTCTAGTAGATAGTAGTAGACTGGGATTCTTACTGTACCTTTCTCCTCACCATACTTCTAGTTGTTATTAACTAATTCTGCATTTTCTCTCAGCCTTCTGTGTCCTAAACCAGCTTCCTTTGAACTTGCTCCTCTTTTCTCTCTTATACTCACAACAAACAAAGTCCCTTCTAGAGTTTTTTTTTTCACCTAGATATCCCCGTGGTTTGGGCTGGTGCAGTCAGCTTCTTTTTCACCATAGGTTTGCATGATAATTAAGATCACCCTTTAGACTTACAGGTTTCTCCAGTAAAATAAAATGCATTAAGGGTTTGTTTTTTTTTTATGCAAACTTCTTTCATCATAAGATTCTGAAGGGTCCAGTGTGCAGTGATTTATTCAACAAAGAATTACAATGTATTCACAGCTATACCTCGAGTAAGAAATTTGGGAGTTTCTATTTTCAAAACACTGTTCACCTGAGAATAATTCTTTAAGGTTTTGAGTACTGAGTTGGTAAGAGAATTTAGCCTTTATCGTTTTTATTTTAGCAGTCAACATACAAAAAATGTGCCTTGTCTACATGAGATAAGATAGTAATTTAAAATAAATTGAATAATTAAATTTGGCGTGCTAGGAATTTAACTATTGAATCAAACAAAATCTCCTGTCTAGATATGCATTAAAAGTTCTAAATTAAATTCTTGCTGGAATCTCTGTTTTGGTAAAAGATGGCTTAAATAAAGTTGTGTCTTAAAAAGGGTGGAAATGCTTTTCAAAATTATCTGAATTAAGATCTACAAAATCCTTTCTCCTTTCTTGTCTTCCTTTCAATATTTAAGTCACAGTGAAAATGGTTAAAAGCCAAATATTATTTATTAGAATTTTAAAAATTAAGTATTTTTATATAATGATATTTGAAAGTTTCTGTAATTAAAAATGGGATCACAAAATTAACCAGGTTGGAAAAGACCTCTGAGATCACTGAGTCCAACCCATGACCCAATACCACCCTATCAACTAGACCACGGCACTAAGTGCCACATCCATTCTCTTCTTAAATACCTTCAGGGACGGAGAATCCATTACTTCCCTGGGCAGTCCATTCCAGTGTCTGATCACTCTCTCTGTAAAGAATTTCTTTCTAATGTCTAACCTAAACCTCTCCTGGCACAGCTTAAGACCATACCCTCTTGTCCTACTGCTGGTTGCCTGGGAGAAGAGACCGACCCCCACCTCGCTCCAACCTTCTTTCAGGGAGTTGTAGAGAGTGATGAGGTCTCCCCTGAGCCTCCTCTTCTCCAGGCTGAACAGCCCCAGCTCCCTCAGCCTCTCCTCATAGGACCTGTGCTCGAGTCCCTTCATCAGTCTTATCACCCTTCTTTGGACACCCTCCAGCACCTCAATATCCTTCCTGAACTGAGGGGCCTAGAGCTGGACACAGTATTCAAGGTGTGGCCTAACTTGTGTTGAGTACAGAGGCAGAATCACTGTCCCAGTCCTGCTGGCCACACTGTTCCTGATCCAGGCCAGGATGCCATTGGCCTCCTTGGCCACCTGGGCACACTGCTGGCTCATGTTCAGCTTCCTGTTGATTAGAGCCTCCAAGTCCCTCTCTGCCTGATCTCTCTCCAGCCACTCTGTCCCCAGCCGCTTGGATCCTCACAAGTCTAGGAGGCCAGAGTGGGGGGCCCATTAGACCTGTTGTTTACTGAGAAGGGCTGATGGGACATGTGGTGGTCAGAGGCTGTCTGGGGCACAGTGACCACGAAATGATAGAATTTTCAATACTTGGTGAAGTAAGGAAAGCTGTCAACAAAACCTCTACCCTGGATTTCTGGAGGGCAGACTTTGGCCTATTCAGGAAGCAGTACCTTGGGAAACAGCCCTTAAAAACAAAGGGGCCCAGGAAGGATGGACATATCTCAAGAAAGAAATCTAGAAGGCACAGGAGTAGGCCGTCCCTATGCGCCGAAAGGCGAGCTGGTGGGGAAGACAACTGGCCTGGCTGAACAGGGAGATTTTTCAGGAAATTAGGGGAAAAAAGAGAGTCTATCTCCTTCGGAAAAAGAGTAGGCAACTCATGAAGTGTTTAGAATGTAGTTAGGTCATGTAGAAAGAAAATTAGAGAGGCAAAAGCACAATTTGAACCTAATCTGGCTACTTCTGTTAAGGACAACAAAAAGTGCTTTTGTAAATGTATGGCCAGTCTTAGCGAACGAAGATTTGGGAAAGGTCTTTACCTTTCGAGCCTGCGCAGTGGATTTTTTAGGTGAGACACAGTGTGCACTGAACTGAGCCCACCCTTTAATCCTAAGGTTCATCTGCCGGGGCCGAGCGAGCTTGGACAGTGGCAGTGAGGTCCTCAGGACGTAGGTTTGTTTAGAGTGACCTTCTCTTAGACAGATGGCCTTACAGGGTTGACGAGCTCCATCTGCCTGGGGGAGTTTCCCTGACCGGGAATCGAACCTGGGCTGCGGTGGTGAGAGTGCTGCATCCTAACCACTAGACCACCAGGGGTACCCTTTTATAAACACATCAATAGGAAAAGGAGGGGCAAGGAAAACCTCCATTCTTTGTTGGACACAGAGGGGACCATAGTTACCAAAGACGAGGATAAGGCTGAGGTAATTAAAACATTCTTTTCCCTCAGTTTTCAATGAGAAGACAGGTTGTCCTCAGAACAACTGACTTCCTGGGATGGTAGACAGCAACAGGGAGCTGAATAGCCCCCCTTTTATCCAGGAGAAAGAAGTTTGTTTCCTAAACTACCTGCATTGGTGCACGTGCACTTCAACTAGGCTGCTGCTATCACTCCTAACCCTGGCTTTTCACTCTTAGGCTCTTCTCTGGAGAGCTTAGTTTCAACCCCTTTCCCCTTCAAACCTAGTTTAAAGCCCTCTTGATCAGCCCTGCCAACTTAAATGCTAGAGTTCTTTTGTCCTTGCTAGATAGATGAAGCCCACCCAACTTTAGCAGGCATGGTGCTGCAAATTTTGCCCTATATGATCCAGAAAACCAAAATTCTGATGGTGGCACCAATCCTTTAGCCATCTATCGATAAAATGGGTTTTCCTACTCTTCTCCTCCTTCATCCCTGCTACTGTAGGAATTGAGGCTGTGCTTCTGTCCAATTAACTAATAGAACCAAAGCCTTAAAGTCCTTTTTAATTACCTCGGTACCTCTTTTATCGATCTCATCACTGCCAATCTGTACTACCAAGAGTGGGTAACAATCAGAGGGCCGAATTAGGTCAGGGAGTCTCCTGCTAATATCCCTCACCCGAGTCCAAGGAAGGCAGCAGACTTCCCTGTGGGATGGGTCCGGTTGGTATACAGGGTCCTCAGTTCTCCTCAAAAGGGAATCACCGACTACACTACCCTTCTTTTTTTTCTTGATAGCTGTTGTGATCCATCTAATAGATGGGGTGCAACTGGGAGACCCTCCAGGCAGATCTTTTTCTTGAGTGTCACCTGCCTGACTCTCTGGGTCCAGGGCCTCATAGCTGTTTTTAGGGGCACCTGGTGAGGTGATGGGGGTCAGGAGGGGATTCTTTTACCTCTCTGACCAGGGACCCATTTCCATTCCCCCTCATCTACTTGGTCTGTGCCATCTGCAGGATGGCAGGAGGGGCAGGCCTTCTCTGACTCCTGCTGAACTTCTTTTGGGGTTGAAAGGGTGCAAATCCACCAGTCTATTTCCCTTTCACTTTCCCTAATACTCCTTAGCCTCTCTACTTCTTCCTCAAGCTCTGCCACTAAACAGAGCAAACCATTCACCTGCTCGCACTGTATGCAGGTGTCTTTCATGCTGTCCTCTGGTACTAATGTCAGGCTTAGACACTCCCTACAGCCAGTGACTTGGACAGCTGTTCTTTCCAGGGGGACGTCTGTCTGGGTTGGAACACTTCTGCTGGCAGCAGCAGCAATGGCTTTTGATCATTTGGAAACCATAGCTGGATCTAGTTGAGTTGGAGAGAGAAAAGAAACAAACAAACAAAAAACAACCACCTAACAAAACCATGCACACCTCCCACACAATCCACTAGCAAGAGCCAGGAGAGTGGCTGTGCCTTTCCTGCTTGCCCTGCCTATGAGAACTGCCATGTGAACTGCCAGGCAAATTTCTGTGCCACGCCCTCACTGAGGTGCCACACCTCTATTTGCCCTCTCCTGTTAGCTGCCGTCCAGGAACTTTTAGATTTTAAGTTTTAGGTTTTAACTTTTGATCTAATTCAAGTCAGGGGAGTTTTAAATATTTTTTTCTTTACTGTATAACTCTCTTATCTAAATCTACTAATATCTTTATATTAACAATTAAGGTTCTTTTATCAGTTAAACTGTCATCCTTGTGTCATCCAGCAGGTATAGCACATTAGGTATTGTACGTAAGTACCATAAATGAATGTTTTAATTGATTTTGTATGTTCATTTCATTAATAAATCCCATATTAAAAAAAAAAGCCAAGTTCACATTTGGTGCACAGATAAAACAGATTTCACTGTCCCTAGCTGTCCACTTATTGAGTCCTTTGACCACAATATGAACTCAGAACCTGACATTTTGTATTCTGCATAAACTCAGTCTGCTTGGAACCAAGTAATTTTTAGTATAAATACCTGTATCTAATTGTGTGGTCATGTATTGTGATTCAAACTTTGTAAAATTATTTCCTCTCTTGCTTACATATTTTTCTTACCTGTATTGTTCTATAATTAATTTCCCAATTTATCTAGAGGTCCAGTTATTCTACGATTCAGTGACAACTGAAATTACTGTCTACCACGTCACTAGCACAGATTGCTGGTGTTTGTTTTGTACTTATGAAAATACTCCTGATATACTCTTCTCCATCCCCCACATTCTTGGGTATATCTCACTTGTTGACAGTTAGCTTAGTAATGACAGACTAGAATAAGAGGTGATTTAACTACCTATGGGTCTGGCTGTATACATATGCATGCTGTTCAAGAACATCTCAATTTGGGGAGATTAGGTCTGTTCTTTTGAGAGTCACTGAAAAATGACAGCTAAAAGAAAAGGAGAGATAACATTTACTTATTAGGATATATCAGAATTGGTGTACATCCACTGGGAAAGTTTGTGGTCCTAAAGAGAAGTGTTGTGGAGAGAGGGGGCCAAGATGAAAATGAAAGATATGATGTCTGAGATGAGACCATCCTGCCAGTTAACAAGGGTGCTTGGCAGCTGGGTAGCAAAAGAAGCAGATGGTAGTCAGACATGTGAGAGTGTATGAGAGAATTCAGGAGACTTGAGTTGGTACTGATGACTTGGGGAAGTGTATAAGTGATGCTCTGGATGGCTGTTTGGGCTGCCCAATAGAAGACTGAAGTCAGAATTTTCTTGATGGCATTCTCTAAAATGCTTCTAGTTCTAGGGCATGAGGCATGACAGGCAGGCAATGATCCAGATCGTGGATAAGACCACAGTGTAGCAATGACATGTTTTTCAGTACATTAGGAAGTGGGAAACCTTTTGAGACAGAAGGAACCCGTAAAGTAAGGACAGACTGTTTTAATCAATGTGGAGACAGACTGCTGCCTCTGAAAATTAAGAAGGTCGTAGAGGATCATTTAAACTAGGAAATGGAAAAATGTTGACAAGCATGAAGAAATACCTTGTTCAGACTGATTCAACTTGGCAGTGTAACCTGACTGATATGCAGCATACCTCTGAAGAGGTCAGAAGGAAAATAAACAGAAACAGAGAAGGGAAGTCAGTTTGCCTGAAATGCCGGGTGACTAGCCTGGCAAAGCTAAACCAAGGGCAAAACTAACAAAAGCTGGCTTCTACACCAATGCTAGAAGCCTTTAAAATAAGATGAGGAAAACGGAATTTTTGGCTATAAACAACAACCCTGATACAATGGACATCTCAGAAACCCGGTGAGAGGATAATTAAGAAGATACAGCGTTGCCAGGCTACCAGCTTTGAAGGATGACAGAATGAGATGTACACATAAGGGGAATGTATGTGAGGAAAAAACAAATTCCTGGGAAAAGAGGAACACTATGGAATTCTGTGTGGAAATCCATAATAACAATGACAATAATAATAATAATAATAATAATAATACAAACAAATAGTACTAAGATCATACTCTGGGCTTTTGATCTGGAAAATAATAGCACTTAGGTAATATTACAAATTTAAGACAGGTTGCAACTGGATGAGATTTTCACTTTACGTATACAGACTATATCATTGTTGCCTCAGAACAAGAGAGAGAGATAAGACTGGGTTATCCAGTAAATGGCTGCTTCCTAGAGCAACTAATCTTAGCACCCTCATGAAAAGCTGCCATTTGGGCTTTGGTCTTGAATAATGCACAGGAGCTAATTCAAATGGCATTAGTTGAAGAGCCCTCTGTAACAGTAGTCAGAATGAAATTAAGCGTAATACTGCAGTGGGAAAGAACAAGCTAAATAAATCCTGCATACAGAGATCCAATTAGATAAATATGAGGCTATTAGCAAAAATACTCCTAAAATGAATACTCAGAAAAGCCTGCAAACAGCCTTGTGGCTGCTTGAAAATATTGTATTGGAAGCCTAGGTAAACTGCTCAGAAAAAGGAAACACAATGAACCAGCAAAAGACCTGTATAACTAAATATAAAACCTAAAGAGGCTACTGTACAGAAAGGATTGACTTTAGAAAATAGAAGGGTTGTCTAAATGAGGAGAGCAGTAAAATCAGAGCATATCATATGTACACAGGAACTTATAGAAAACATAAGTGAATTTGCAAAGTATACTCAGATTTATAGTAAAAAGGTCTTTAAATACCTCAAAAGCTGAAAGTCAGTTATGAAACAGCTGGACAATCTGATGACAAAATGTGTTAAAGTGGCATTTGAGGATAAGGTCACAGCAGAGATTATGAGATTTATTTTCTGTATAACTCTTTTTTAACAGTTAAAGATGTTGGGAATTTTCCAACATCCATTGCATTGTTTTGTAGCAGATTGGTCAGGGGAGCTATATAAATTTGATTTAAGGATACATGAAGTATTTGACTACATAGAATAAGTTAGATGTCTATAAATCAACAGGATTAGCAGCCATTCACCCAAGATCTGTGAAGGAAATCAAATGTGAAATTGCAAAGCTTCTGACCAAAATATTTAATCTATCATCACAAACCATCACTGAGTCAGGGGTCTGAAATATCACCACTGTAAGCCCCATCCACAAGAAAGGCTCCAGGGAGGTTCACTGTGTCTTTCATCTATGGTAAAATGGAAGAACCAACACTGTGTCTTTCATCTATGGTAAAATGGAAGAGCCAATATTAAAGTATGAGATTGCTGAGCACATGGATAAACACAGTTTGTAAAGAAAGAATCAGCATGGCTTCTGGGAAGGGAAATTCTGCCTCACTAGCTTGTTCTGAGTACATGGTGCATGGATACAGCTGTCAGGAAGGGAGCCAGTTCTGCCCTGACCTGAAAAAAATCCAGTTACAGGTCATAGGGAAAAGGTAGAGGCTGTTGGAGCAGTAGCAGAAAATAGACAGGACTGGCAAGATCACAATGAGTTTATCTTGCCTGAGGCCAAGGAATCACAGCAGACGTGCCCACTTTCACACCTGCTCTGACACTCTTGCCTCCCTTTTATCCCTGTTAGAAGCTGGGGAGGGGTTGGTTGCAGAGGTGTAGATGCCCAAGTAGAGCAACATGTTTGTGCCCTGCTAGATGTTGACCATGGGGGAAGGAGATCACTTGTCCTGAGACACCAGATCATATTTCTTGACTGCTTGTCCAGTGAAAGAGGACATCAAGTCAGTGACTTCACAGGCTTTTGCATCCATCAATTCATCCAGGTTTTTGTCCAGCTTTGTAAGCACCAATTTTCTCCCACTAGAGAAGAAAAAGGTGACAGGTCAATAGGCAGCCTTGAAACACAGTAGGACTACAGTGGTCTCCTACACAATAGGGGGAGCATCCTACACTGAGAATTCATGACAGATGTTGTCATGATCCAGGTCAAAATTGTCCCAGAACACATACAGGCCAAACTTGTCCCAGAACACTCTGTAGACAGCCTCTCTGTGCATGGAGAAAAGGAACAAAGAACTTCTGAGAACATGACCAGAGTGCATGTCATCTCCAACTGGTCCTGGTTGTTCTCACTGGCCTTTGGGAGTCTGTTCTAGAGGGTGTGATAACCAATAAAAACAACAGCATCTGTAGAAGAGAAGATCACACTAAAGGTCAGTGCTCTTTTGTTCATCTACTCCAAATCCATAAAAGTGGGTGCCTACTCCATCAATGTGTTCCTTGGCATGCCTGCTGTAATGGATTTGTTTCTGTCCCTGAGAAGGAAACAGAAATAGGATAGGTTATGTGATGCGTATTTTACCAATAAGGTATTCCATACCATGTTACATCAGCTCAGATATAAAATAGACAGGAAGGAAGCAAGTGACTCCTTCTCTTCGGGGTAGCTGAGTAGAGCGGTCGGGCAGTTCCTTCGGGGAAGAAGAGCATCGATTGTGGGGAAGTATCTTTATTTTTAGTTCTTCTCTGCCTGTATAGTGTTTATAACTTCTTTCCTCTCTGTGTAAATATAAACACCCTTTCTTAGCAGCTTTGATTCCGTAGGGTTTTTTTCCCTTCTTTTGCCCCCTTCCCCCTTCCCCTTCCCTCCGGAGGGACTGGGTGCAGGCCCAGTAGATACCAGGTGTTCAGCCAAAGTAAACAATAACACCTCCTCTTCTCTGAAGTTTAAAAGTGCTAGCCAAGATCTTTGTCTCAGAAGAAATGGATGACTGAGCATATGGCAGTACCCTACATGCAGAGGTCTTTCTGGGTCCAGAATTTGTTCCACTTCTGATGTTCACTGAAAAGATATGGGTTGTTGCAGTGACTAACCAGGCACCTCTCCAGTTTACCAACTCCTTGTTCAACAGTTCTGTCACTGTGTCCTTCTGCTGTGCATAGTTTTCTGGTTATCCATCTATAGCTACAGCAAAAGAGCTTGGCACGTACCTCCCCTATATTTCTACATCTCTAAATTCAAGTGGCTTGGAGACATCGACACATTCCCAGAGTTTCTCCACTTACCACAGTTCCTGAAACATATGATTTTCTTCTTTTGATTTTGTGATAACAGTACTCTATAGTGTGCAACATTTTGTTAGGTAGGCTGTTGCCAAACAGTCTTCATACTGCTTGTCTGTTTTGAAGAATGTGATGAGGTGAGACAAAGATTCAGGTGAGAAAAAGTGTTTTTGTTAACTATACCATTGGAAGAAAAGAGCCTTGATATTATCTAGTTACCTTGAAATCACTATTAATTTAAGTCAGGTAAAGTAAAATGCAAATGAGGGTATTTATTTATGTCGCAATTGGCAATATCCTGAAAAGTAATTATGAAATACCAGAATAAATACCTTAAAGAAAACAAATGCTTGAATCTATTATAGTGTGATTGAATTCAAAATTTCTCTCACTCTTTCTCTCTCCTCCTCTTCCTCCCACTTTTTTTTCCACTTTTTTTCTCCCTTCAGGTGACTTGTCCTCATTTTATTAAGACCTCCCCATTAGTTCTCAACTTTCCTTGATCAAAGGTAAAACTCTTCCCACTTTGTCTATCAAGACGATGTTCCATAAAATGCATGAGCAGCATGAAACTCTACTGAGACAAAAAAAGCAGACTTTTCTCCCTTGAATCAATATTCAACTGTGCAAGTGCACATTGCCGGCTCATGTCCAGCTTTTCATCCACCAGCATCCCCAAATCTTTCTTGGAAGGGCTGCTCTCAATCTGTTCATCCCCCAGATTGTTTTGATACTGGGAGTTACCCCAACCCAGATGCAGAACCTTGTCCTTGCCCTTGTTGAACCTCATGAAGTTCCCGTGGACCCACCTCTTGAGCATATCCATGTCCCTCTGGATGTCACCCTGTCCCTCATAAGGTATGTCAACCATGTCACTCAGCATGGTTCAGAGATCACTGTTTTCATAAATTAGACTTATTTCTGAATATCAGTGCCAGTTGACACACAACAGGAATAATAAAGCAATCACTTGTCTTTTCAAAAATTGATTTTGAAATTCATGGATTTCAAAAGAATAAGAATTACCTGGATACTGAGGTCTTTCCAGGACATAGAGAACACAAGTGATGAAACAATATTTGAAAGAATTAATTTTTTCCTGTGTATACATTTTGACTCACCAGCATCTGATGTCTTGACATACTGAATACTGCCAGGGGTAGAGATTCTAGGATAAGCCACACAACTCTCATGAATCATTCAGAAATGTAATTGTTAGGAGAAAGACCCTGTAAAATGGGATTTCAGAATAGTGAAATTAAATTAAATTTAAAATTGAATAAATGTGCTATGAGAGAAATTAACTTATCCTTGAGATTGTTAGAATGTAAGAATCTCTCTTTTTATAATAAATATACCAGAAACAGGACAGAAGTAGTAACAGTGTTCCCTGCAAAATGAAGCTTGAAGAATACTATGTGCAGACAATGGAAAGAATGAGTTCACCAGCATCATCTTCCTTACCTTGCTTATAAGCTTGAGCATATAAAATTCCAGGCTTGAGCATATAAAATTCCAGGCTTGAGCATATAAAATTTCAGACTTGAGCATAAATTTCAGTAAGTCCTGTTTATATGGGATCACTATTAAATTGACAGTTAATAAGAAAAAATACAAGAGCAAGTAAAAGTAAATATAGAAGTTTTATGTATGTAATAGGCTGGGAATCCACATAGCCCATGGAATGGAGCTAGAGATGTGTCTGAAGGATATGTGGCAACGGAAATATGACGGTACCAAGGAAGAAGATAAGAGACATGTATAGGTGTCTAAATCAGAGGTTAGAGATATGGGCAAATTTCAGCATTTCTTAATTGCAACAGGAGATAATGAGTAAAAAAAGCTGGAAAATATCCAAGAAGAAATATCTCTTTAGATAACATCACAGATTGGCTGAGTGGACATCTTTCTTTCTTTAACTGATGAAATGGAAGTGTTTTAAAACTGCTACCAAAATGGCTAACCAGTCTCATGGGAGGAAAAAAAGAGTTTATAAATGCAGATGAAGACAGAAAGAAAGAACAGGAAACACATTCAAAAGCTGTCATTTACTTTGTTGCCTGGAGACACTGTGAATCATCAGAAAACTTGGAGACAGGCTTACGGGGGTAGTACACTGTAAAGCACTTGTCCTTTATTCATGTTCATAAGTTATATAAGTGGGTGCCTTTAAATTCTTTTTCTAGTACAGTTATTTAAAGATTGAACTGCAGCTGGAAATAAGATGTAACTGTCTTAATGAAGTTCCCTTTCAGCATGGATTTAGAGTTTGAATAGCTACAGAATTTACGCAGCTTTGCAGGGTTCTGCTGTTAATTTCTATGTTATTCATGGTTATGAGCATTATGCACTTGGTTTGTAGTGAATATGAACTATTCTCAAACAACTTACAGTTATTACTCTAAAAAATTTGATAGATACTTTCCATTAATGACTGCATTAAAGATCTTAAACAATAAAACCCCTTGATGTAAACACATTATGAATATTTTAACCAGTTACATTGCTACAGCAGAAGTGGTTTCACACAATTTTTAACAACATTGCAAAACTTTAGATCGGAAATGGTAACAGACTGCCACCATGATATCTGTCTTGTTGGCCTTCCCCCTGATTCATATCCATAAACAGTCAACCCCATCACCACCCTCATCAAGCTCTAGACAATCAAAACTATCACAAACATACACCTCTGCTTCTCCTTCCTCACCTATCCCTGCTGAAGAGTTTATGGCCAGTGATATATTCATTAGTTTACAGCTAGTTTATAGTCAGTGATTTCTAACTTGTGTAATACAAATAATGACCTCATAAGCTTCAAGTACACTGTATCACATTGATAGGTAAGCAGAACAAGGGGTGTATGTCCACAGAGTCTTCTTGGTTTTTTTTCAATACTCCCTGGAAATCAGACGAACTCACGAATGTTGGTTTAACATACTTTTGTAAGAAGAGTGTAACAGGTTTTTCATATTGTTTTGAGACTACTTTAGTAATTCAGATAGAGAATCAGCAAAGGTTTATTCCTGAGTAGAAGGTCAGTTGAAGTTGGATATTTCAGGTCAGCCATCTACCCAGTATGACAAAGCAAAGTGGTTTGAGCAGTAATAATATATCTTTTTCCCACTGCCAAGCCTGTAAGACCAGGTTTGTATTTACAGCCACGTCAACTGATATGAAGAAGTGTAGGGTCAGATTTATGCCTTGAAGGCAACAATATTGTATTTTAGCCATCTTGAAGGAAGGAAAAACAAAAGAGGAGAATATAAAATGAATGCCCAGTTTTAATGGCACATCGCTACAGGTGCCCAAACCATAAGCTTCATAAGTAACTTTACACATTTCATCTGATCAACTTGTATATTACTCACAAATGAGTATGTCAGTAATGTCAGGAGCTTAGGTTCACATTTTGCCTTGGGGATGCTCTCTCATGGTAGATCTTCATGGTTAAGAGAAAAAAATGTATTTATTGTTCTCAGAATGTCTGTCAAAATATCAATTTACATTCACTTAACCACAGTTAAATTAATTTATATGTTAATTTTCACTGTCAGTTGAAGGAAGTACACCCTGGAATGAAAAGTACATGTGCTGCAGAGTCACTAGCATTTTATGCTAGTCATTCTTAGAATTAAAAATTGGAAACTAGAATACAGTCTTGATTATTACCATCCTCAAAAAGGAGTAGGAATGTATTAGGGAAGAAACTAGGGCAGGAACCACTGAAACTGCAACTTCATCTGATGCTGCTGTTCACCTATCGTGATAGCATTGATAAATTATTTAATATCTGCTGCTTTTGTTTTGTGTTATGTCTTCATGGAGTGATATCCT
Organism: Chiroxiphia lanceolata; assembly: GCF_009829145.1. Classification (NCBI taxonomy): domain Eukaryota; kingdom Metazoa; phylum Chordata; class Aves; order Passeriformes; family Pipridae; genus Chiroxiphia; species Chiroxiphia lanceolata. Next base: position 42,587,700 of record NC_045637.1, on the reverse strand, counting down.
GTAGAAGTATGCTCTGCTCTGGCTGAATATGTTTAATTTCCTTTGCACATGGCTTGCTGCCATGGAAGATAACGGAAAAATAAAACTGCCAGGCTCCTTCAAGTTTTGACAGAATCTTAAAAAAAAAAAAGCAGAATTTAATCTTAAAGACTTTCATTATGGTCTTTCAGTATGATGTAAACTGAAGCAATTTATCCATCAAACAGTTCTCTTTAACGTAACGTCAATTATGCTTCACGAAAAATCCCCTTAAATCTTACACTGGCCTTAGAATGCATTCACTGTTTTAATATTATGACATATGAAAACTTTTATCAGGATAGAAAGAAGTAATTTGAGAAATAACAATTGAACACCAGCTTTAGATCAATAAGAGGTGTTCATAGCCAGGAAAGAAGGGTAGTAAGGAGGAAAAAGCCAAGATAAGTAGAGACAATTTTAATGAAATTTGGCAGATTTGACTTCTGTTTTCCACTTAAAAAAATTCATTTTAACATTTTGCATTAGATCATCCCTCAAAGTTTTCTGTTGTTATATCCAAGAGTTTTAATCATAAGAATACAGGTGAAGTAAAATAAAAGACAACAGTATGTTTGCTCCTTGTTCTTCTATTATTAGCAGTGTATGTAGTGTGCTTTGGAAATACACAGTAGCTTTGTACATACCAAAGTCCAAAGGTTTCAGCTATTTTACAAATGAATTGGGAAAAAAAAGTGCAAATCTTCTAGTTAAGAGTAATTATATAAGTGTAAGCCCAGAAATATTTGACTTGCATTTTAACAGGAAGTCAACAATTTAATTTTAAGCTTATTTTTGTTAAATGCCATTTTCTGGCAATTATTTGGCAATAATTTACAATTATTGACAGTTTCACTCCCTCGACCTTTCCTCCTCTGTCTTCGCCAGCTCTTTGAATGAACGAGGAGGTTTGGGTAAGAGCCTTGTGGGTTGGAGAAAGCTGAAAATAGTGCATTTCAATTTGGAGAAAAGTATCAATGTGAGAAACAGAACAGTAGAAAGACAAATATTTTACACTCACTTTTTTGTACTGAAATATCAGAAGTTACTGTTCCCTCTCCCCTTTTTAAATTACTATTTATTGGCATATATTTTTGGAAATAGAATCCCTTCCAAAAATTCTAGTCTTCTTCCTGTTTTCCTGTGTGTTAGATACACAACTTATAGACTTTTACGATGAAAACCAGCTATAGAAACTTATTCATTTTTGCTTTAAATACAGAAAAAATGAAGTCTGATCAGTTGGGGGTTGACAGTCCACCAGGTAAAGGATTTAAATAGCTATGAGCAGAACTGGTAAATAATCTGGTTCATAAAATCATAGAATAGTTTAGGTTGGAGAGGACCTTTAAAGGACATCTAGCCCAACCTCTCTGCCATGGGCAGGGACATCTACTAGATCAGGTCGTCCAAAGCTCTGTCCAGCCTAACTTGGAACAGTTCCAATCAAGGGGCAGCCACAACTTGCCTGATAAATCTGTTCCAGTGCATCACCACCCTCACTTAAAAAAATTTACGCCTAGCCTAAATCTCTTTCAATCTAAAACCATTACCCCTTGTTCTATGGCTACAGGCCCTGCACAAATTTTGTCCCCATCTTTCTTATAAGGTCCTTTTAAGTACTGAAAGGCTACAATAAGGTTTCCCCAGAGCCTTCTCTTCTCCAGGCCAAACAGCCCCAAGTCTCTCAGTCTGTCCTTGCAGGAGAGGTGTTCCAGTTCTCTGATCATTTTTCTGGCCCTCCTCTGGACCCATTTCTCTAAGTTCACATCTTTTCTGAGGACTCCAGACCTGGATGAAGCTCTCCAGGTGGGGTCTCACCAGAACAGGGTTGAGGGGCGATCATTCCCTCACCCTGCTGGCCACACTTCTGATGCAACCCTGGACACAGTTGGCTTTCTGGGTTGCAAGAGCACATTGGCAACTTATGTCCCGTCCAACAGCAGCCCACAAGACCTTCTCAACAAAACTACTCCCAATCTTCTCATCCCCCAGCTTGTATTTATACCAGGGATTTCCCCAACCCAGGAGCAGCACCTTGCACTTGGTCTTGTTGAACCTCACAAGCTTCACACGGGTCCACTTCCTGAGCTTGCCCATATCCTTATGGATTACATCCCATCAGTTCTTTTAATGGACAACTTCATGAAAAGTTTGTGATAAATAGCAAAAGTCATTCACCTGTCCTGTATCTAATAGAAATACCAAGTGTTTTAAGGAATTGTGCCTGACATTACTGCTGAAAGATGCATCTCTATATTCCCTGCAGGATATTGAGAAAAGCAACTGGAAAAAAAAGCCTCTCAGGCCCTCCAACAATTAAATTATTGCCAAAGGAAACCAAAAGTTATTCTAAATAAATACTAGTGTTTGCTGCTGCCTTCCTGTGCCTCGTCTGGCTGCGTGCTACCAAAGGAGATAACATCTCTTTTGCTAGCTTAACTTATCTCTGCTCAGTTTCCTCCTATATCTTGCCCTTCCATTTTCCTTTTTTAATCAACACTCAACACTGTTAACTTTTCTATGGGATAGTCCTACAGACAGTGAGGAAGGCAGAGCTCCATTCCTGCCTCTTAAAACCAGAAGCATAAGGCTATTTACGCCCTCTCTTTTCAATAGCCAAGCAAACGTGACAGATTTCACAGAATGTGACATAATAATTCCATTATTAATCCTCTTTTATAATAGAGTTTTTATTAGGATGAAAGTTTTGAAGCTAAAACATGAAGATGAAAAAAGTCTACATATTCCACCTAGTAGATATTGTCCTTCAGATGTATAGAATCCTGGCATTTAGAGAGACAGATTCTTTAATTCACTGTTCCAGTCTGTTTCATGTATCTTGATCTAAACTCAAGGTTTTCAATGGCTTTTTTGACTTGACTCTTAAATAAGTATAAGAGACAATGCACAGGGTTGATTTGACTTTTTTTTTTTCCTTGTGCTTCTTTAACTTTCTGGGGATTTTAGTTAATTTCTTCATCATCCAGTGTGAAATCCAAGAACATAAACAGTCTTAATAATAATAAAAAATCCTTAAGTAATATATTTTCCACATGTACCAATCATGGAACATCTCTTAATATAACATGATCATGTATCTAGATTCTCAAATCTATCACAGCCTTTCCAGCTCATCAATCTCCTTTCATTATCCCTTCACAATAAGCACATGCATACAGAAGAAAACTATGTCATCCCGCTGTTCACTTGGCATGTGGGCTACAGTCTCTGTAGTTTAGGTTTTTTACCTCTCAGTCAGAGTGTGTGTACTCTTCCTGTTTTGTAAACTGGCTGTCACATTAAGACTTCCTTCTGCTTTGGCTCTTAAGCTGTATTGTTGTTTTGAATATCGTTAATAACTAACGAATAAGATGTCTACCGTAGTCCAATAATAACTATTAATATGCAACTGAAAAATCTTGAGTGGTGCTTGTCACAAGTCACATGACATTACCATTCTCTCACTCCCAAAGGTAAAAATCTTCCTGTTGTGTATATTCATCACTGCTAAAGTTCCTAGTTTATCACTGACTCTATAAAACACTGATATCAATATAAAAATCTTGAAATGGAAATGACTTCATCTTCACTATAGGAAGAGAACCAATAATTTTTCTTAAAACACTTGGATAACAACAAGTTATGTGTCTGTGGCAACTGGAAGCCTTTGAATTCTTTTCTGAACAGCTTAGAGATAATATATTTTCAATTTAGGTGTCCAATTCTGGGTATTGTATCTTTTCCCCCCCCAAGATCAGAAGCTAAATTTAACTCCTATGAATATGAATAAGATCCTTCAGCATTTTGCTCCTGTTTATAAAATAGTTGTCCTTTTTGTGAGTGAAGTGCACAATTAGCCCTTGGAGACTACAGAGGTAATTACTTTTGTACAATATGTTTGGTAGTAAAAGCTTTTTTCTTCTTTTCTTCAATTTTTTCTTCTGTGCGCAGACAATTTTTTAACCATATTTTTTCTTAAGATATTAATTGTACTTTTCTCCTTACTGGGATATCTGAAAAAAAGTATTATCATCCCTTTGGTTTTGTCTAGAAATCAATATGATCTTGAAATGTTATTCACTTTAATTTTTGTTGCCATTTTTCAACTGTGCTTCAGCACTCTTAAAGATGCAGCACAACTAAAGAAATGTTGGCCAGCTGTATAATATATTCTGAGTGCAATTTTTCTGTTACGAATAGTTGTAAAAAAAATTCAATAGCTTTAATTACTACTGAAAATGGTGTAACAATTTCTCTCTGTGGAATTCAGGCTGGGCCAGCCATCACTTTCGGATCTCTTTTTGTATTTAGACAGTTTTACTCCCAGCAAGCATTCACATCTGTGTTTAATAGGCGAGGCCAAAAAACAAAGAACTATGCAAATGCCAAATGCTGTTCCTGTGTCCATTCAGTTTCCTTCATTGTTTAATTTACTCAGTGGTTCAATTTTGCCTTCAGACCTCTATGGACTGCTACGAAATACAGACAGATTTCTAGAAAATGCTACCCCTTGTTGGCTGCCTGCTTTGATGTAGGAATGAATAATGATTTTCTTGAATTAGAGCATCCAGAGCCTCTGAAAAATTCTGATTCTTCATTCGTTCAGCATTGGAAACCTGAGGATGAAGGGGCAATCACTAGTGAAGAGGAGATATAATTTTGTGTAAGAAGAAAGTGGGAGGAGACAAGAATAGGTATCTCATTCACCCTCTGGCCAGCAACTGCAGGGCAGCATATTGGGAAGTCCATCTGAATTACTCTCAGAAAGTTCATAAGAAAGAGGGAACTGGTCTGTTAAGGAAGATCTTTCACCTGATTCTTTGTTCATCTAAAATTTTTGTGATGGCTGAAATTTAGATAGAGAATTTAAAAAGCAAGCGTAGATTTAATATCAATGCCACTTTTATTCACAAGTACACAGCGTGGAAAAGTGTTTTTCTTGAGTAAGCACACTACGAGCAAAAAAGAAAAAAGAGAAGAAGGAGGATATTATAGCAAGGGATCCCATGCCAATCATCAGATACCGTCCTTGTCATCAGATACCGTCCAATGTCATCTCCTCCCTCAAAGTAAGTTTGGGCTGTCTGGTAGATAATTATCCTTCTTACTTTTTTCTCACATTCAAGGTTTCGAAAATGTGATCCTTTTCAGAGTTAGATATGGGGGCAATTTTATACCCTCAAGAAATCTTAGCTGTCTGGAAAATCTAGGAATCTTAGGATTATCCCTTTCTTTTTTTGTCTAGATCCATGAGAAAAAAGGGAATAAAAAAGAAATCTTTATCTTAATTTATTTTATTTCTCTATTTCGCTCTTGTATAATGGTATAATGTATTTATCTGAATTTTTCTCTGAATTTCCAAATCTTTGAAAAGAAAATTTGTTCTTGTACCTTTTTTTTTCTTTTCAAAGTTTGTCTTAAAAATAGTAAGAGACTTTTAGCTTCTGTGGTTCTTCAGAAGGAAACCATACAAATGCTCCTGAAGCAAAATATCATAGAACTATTTCTTTACCAATCTGAACAGAAATATAAAATATATTACTAAAAAACCCTGCTTTTTAAATAAAAATAAAGCACAATTACATTAAAAAAGGTGTCAATTATAATTGTGCAACAAAAGAAGCACAATATTTCTGAGAATGTGGTAGTTAATGGTAAAGTATCATGGGAAAGTATCACTGATTTTTTTAAGTTTCAGTTACATATGAAAAAGTAATTTTGAATCGCTGAATTGAATTATTTTCTTACCACTTCATTTTCACAGCTGCCTTTGGCACATTCAGTTGCTCTTGAAGACACTGCAGATAAAAAAGGCTTACAAAAAAAGCTGCTAGAGCAGCAGAGCAGCTAAATGGCTGGACAACCTTCCCACTCAGGTAAGGTCTGTCTGAGTTGTTATTCAATGTCATTTGTTGTATGGAATTTTTAGACTTACCTTCTGTCATCTCAGCACAACTAAGATAACATGACTGTTCATTTCCTGCAGATTCAAGGCAAATTTCTAAGGCAAGATTAGAGAGGCCAGGAAATGTGTCACACAGAAAAATCCATCTGTCACAGTTCCACCTAAGGTGATACTCCTTATGCATCAACTGGGCAGCTCCTACTGTCATGTCTTAATTGTACCAGGAGAGTATTCAGAAGCCTGAGTTACTGATAAGTACATTACTGTCATAACCACGAAAGAGTAAGTCTCTGTTCCAAAGACACACGTGTAAATTCACAGTGATCGTCCACTGAATTTAGGATGCTTGAACACAGAATATTTGAATATAAAAAAACCAAAAAAACAAAACTACATAAAAAAAGACACGAGATGATTGACAGAGGACATTCTGGCACAATATATCAAATAATTGTCATCAGACTGTTTCCAGCTCAGTCTCTATCACTTTACTGTTGTCCAGAATAACAATATTTTGCCAAAAATTAAAGACTGTCATGTAGCAACCTGCCACAGCCCGCAGGGATAGGGGAAATAGGACCGGGCACTGCAATTAGGGTTCGGACACAGTTGAGGTCTCGTGCTGCAATGCCAGTTTATTCAGGGGAAACAAGGGTTTAAAAAACCGCTGTTTGAGGGGTGGATGCTAAACCAGGGAGGTGCAAGAGATTGACAGGTCAGGGAAAGATGTGGTAGGGGGACAGGGGAAAGACGGGTGGAACTCCCGGGTATCTGAGGGAGCTGGCTAATGGTAGCTCTCTCTGCACTGTGATAGCTACAGCTAATCAGTAACCGAGGCGCAGGAAAACAGAGGAGAAGAAGAGATAAACAACTTTCAAAGGGGAAACTTGAGGGAGAAATGGGGACAATATGGAGGTACAGCAGGATTCATAAATTTTGACAATAAACCGGGGTGCACAAGGGTTCATAAGCACACAACAGTAAACTGGGGAAAAACTGACAGTCTGCTGAGTGGATTATCTAGTGAGTAAAAAGTCCATTCAGATTCCATTAATGCTTCTCCAGGCAACATATCTCTCCCATTCTGTCTTTTCATCCATCGCAGCAACCTGCAGCAGATCCGATTGCCAACCAGAATAAAAGCAAAATTCAGTAAGTACAATGTCCACATTGTAATTTTGTGGCGTGCAGACTAGGGGAAATAATACATCAAAGAACCTATATGGTCTTTCATCAACAAGCTCAGACTATTCTGACATGTTTTGTTACTTTTGGAATAATTCCTCACTCTAGCATAGAGAGATGGAAAATCTAGATCTGTTCAGGGTATGAGAAAGAGAGGAATGATGTAAAGACATCTGTTTCTTCTCAGCAAGGACAAACTAAAAATCCTTAAGAAAAAGAAAGGCTGTAGTTGACATGGCCAATTCTAACTTTCCTATTCAGACACATTAGAGTGGGACGGTGGTTCAGTATAACTCTTTGTTGCCAATTAGAAACAGTAATATTGTAAGAGTTGAACCTCAGCTGTCATCCGGAAGGTGCTTGGTGGACTTGAATTGGAAACCTTGGGTCACAGAGGCTGGGGAAAAAAACATCATCTAAAAGACCAGACAAGATCCATTGACGCTCATTTTGCGTGGATTGTCCTCATCTCCCCCAGCAGGATGCAGAAAGATTTTGCATGACGCTATCAGTTATCCCATTGTTTTCTCCCTCCCTGTGTAAATCCTTGTTTTCGGGAAAGGCTTCCCCAGTATAATCTTGCTTACAAATATCAAATCCTCTTTCCCCAAAGGTAAATACTGGATCTGAGAAATGTAAATCTATTTTTCCCCTTATTCACCCCTGTTACTGGAAATGTTAATAGATTGTGGAATCCCCTGTTTGGAATAATCCTGCCTCCTCATTAGCATGGAAGTCCCCGAGACTCTTAAATAGCACTTGTGCATTCAATAAATCATTCCAGTTTTTGCCCCCATACCTGGAATCGTGGTAGCTTTATTAGACCCTTACATAATATCACCAAGAGTTACAACTACTACATAATACAGAGGGCTTGGATCTACTATGCTATTTTTTCACCTGGGGTAAATCACCTCACCCAAGATTAGGCAACTAAAAATTAGCTACCTAATCTGTGCTAGTGGTGTGGGTTCCTTCAACAGAGATAAATGAACCTCTTCCATGACTCCTCTCACCCCTAGGTAGGTATTCACAGTGCATAAGACGAATTGGCTGTTGGAGATGCCTCATTCTGTGAATTTTTCTACATGATTATTATATATTAGATACCTACATGTTAGATGGGTAAAATTGGATATGATAAAATTCATGCTTATGCATTTGATAGCAGTGACTTGTCTTCACTTGATAGCACAAATCCATGAGGGCATATCTTACTATCTTACTGATAGGTACCTGGGGAACAAAACCAGAGAAATTTGTGAGAAATAATTTAGCCTGAGAAGAAGAATTATTTGCTTCAGAGAAGGAGCTAAGCAGCCACTGATACAAAAATCTCTCCATAGCCTCTGTAAGTCACAGCAGTTATAAAAGAATGGGAGCAATGCCTACCACCTGGGAGGTTTAATACCATCAAAAGATCTTCTATGCAAAAGTTATCACATAAAAGTGTTATGTAGAATACTGACAATATCTAGGGAAGCTCATCTTATTATTACTGTTCTTTTATCTCAACTCTTGAAAAAATAGGTTCTCCTAATTTTTAGAACTGTATCCTACTCCTGTGACACATGAACTACCATTTTTCATTTGATTAACAATGCTAACTTACCTTTTGCAATAATAATTTACAGGTAGTAATTGAAATTACAGTATAAAAGGGATCCACTTCAAATAAATGTGAAATGCCAGTTTTTCCCAGTTGCAAATGGTGTTAAAAATTGTTTTTCCTGCTCCAAAAATTCAATGTTGTTTCTCCATAAATGGTGGTGTTTACTCTGTGCACATTGAATCAAGTGGACTGTGCTCCCTTTAAATACTGTTATCCCTTTCACTTAAAACAGAGTAGTAAATTAGTTTTTAAGAAAGCTGTTTAAGTTGATACTGATCTTAGAGAATAAGAAGGTCACACTAATATAGAAATAGAATACATCACATAAAGTCAATACAATAAGAAGGCTGTGGATAAGTTATTCTGTACAGTAAGTTAAAGATATATTTCCCTCTTTTACATCTTTTCAGAGTATTACGCATTGTCTGCATCAGAATCTTGTGGTTTCTTCTTTCTCTTATAAAACTATTGCATTTTTTCATATTTCTAGAAAAGCTAAGGTGCATTTTTAAAAATGCAAAGGGTGATTTGGACAATAATGTGATTGTTAAAGTAATCTTACAATTTAACTTCTATTTCTGTGATGGTCTGGAAGTTACTTCAAATAACCTGATACATTCTGATGTCAAACATCATTAGGGAAACATCTATTCCAATGAATTAATTTAAAAGTTAGCCTTGAAAGACTATGATTAGTGTTTTACCTTTGTCAGCACACTTTTGATGAACATAGGTGGATAGTAAGTGCAGTTTTAAAAAGATTTCTACATAGACAAGCTGTTATAAGACTAAAGGTTGTAAAAGAATCATAGAATCATGTAGGTCGGAAAAGACCTTTAAGAACATTGCGTTCCACCATTAACCCAGCACTGCCAAGTCCACCACGAGACCATGTCCCTAAGTGCCACGTCTACATGTCTTTTAAATACCTCCAGGGATGGTGACTCAACTGCTTCCCTGGATAGACTGTTCCAATTCTTGTTCCTAATGACTAGGCAAAAGAATACTTGCTATGGGACATTTGCTCTTCATCTGGCATGACCCTGAAGCAGTTTCAGAACTAAGACTCATTAGTCATTACTCTCATCTGCAGTATATATCACAGTTGCTAGAATTCGTAATGATCAAAACATCTTCAAATCAGGAGAGAAAAGGATAGGAGAGGGTTTTTGAACTGCTATGCTTGGCAATGACTTAAAGGTATCGAAAAATGGATTTAACTCTTGAAATTAACTCTTTCAGCAAACTTAGGAAAACGTGTTTCCTGTCTGTCCCAAAAGTACCATGAGAAATAATAGTAGCAATGCCTAGAAAATCTGGCAGCTTCTGTTGCAGTTCTTAAAGGCATGAAGACCTTACTCCAAAGTGAACAGTCTTTATATCAGCTGTGGCTCTGGGGTTAGGCACTGCTGGATTAGAACATGTATTTTTAAGCTTTGAGCCCTGATTCAAGAGAATAACAAATGTATCTTGGAGATTTTAATGAAGATAAACATTTACAAGTGATAAGTTTGTGACTTGATGCAGAATTCAGCACTCCAATGAACTTTAATGGTTGGCTGAAAACCTGGGAATTTCAAAATTTAAATGTCTAAATAAATATCCTCTGAAGGCACTTTTCCACTAAAGCTTTTTGATAGAGTAGGAGAAGTGTAGCTCTTTATTTATTATTTCATATATACCCACACTGTTCTCAAATTGAAATAAGATTCTCTTACACAAATGCAGTGCTTTTTATGAGGTAATGTACTAGATGTAATTACTATCACAGGAGCTTTGTTCAGAGTATTACAATGTTTTTAATGCCATCCTGTTCATCATTTAAGCAGACAGTTAAAATGCTTATTTATATAACCATCAATATTTAATTAAACAAAAGAATTCTATCTCAATTCTAGCTTAAAAACAAAGAAGCCCTAGGAAGATACTTTGCTTTCCGTCTTGGTATCTCACTGCAGTTCACAAATGGCTGCTTTCTTATTTTTTTCAGGATGTCACAGCTCTTCTTTTTTCTCATGAAAGTAAACTTTTTTTTCCAGTGGTGAAATATGTTTATGACATCTGACATATATCTCATGGTTTTCTGACATCAAGTCCGTAAATGCTTCACTCCTCAAAGGATTACAGGTGTAGGACAAAGGAAAGTTGAGGAGAGTAAGATTAACAATGATATTCAATTTCAACAATTTACTTTCATGGACTTATTCCTGTGAAAGAATTAAAAAATCAGGTCCCACCCATAGACACACAGAATCTGGCAGGGATTATGTGGAAATTTCTTGTTCTTGACCCTTTAATTAATTCAATGGAGCTGATAATTGTAATTAATTTCATCTCTGGTTTTCTAAATATTCTTCTTTACCCTTGGAGACAAGAGATGATCTCTTTTTGCATCATTCCTAGAAATACAATTTTTTATTTTAACTATGGATTTATTAATATATAGAGACACAAAATTGGAAGCCTTTCACATTTTGAAATTCCGTCTCTGTTCTTCACTTCAGCCTGTTACTCAGTGAATGTATCACTGTCACTTATGTCTTGTAGTTGTGAAATTTTATCAAAGCCTCAGGCATTGCCATAGTGAGTCCAATTAAAATATGTTCAAAAGAAAAGTTGGCTTTGCTGCAGTTAAAAACATTAATTACCCTAACTCACCTGAAGGATTTAATAATTTGTGTTTTAAAAGGGCTTGTTGAGGTACGCTACTGAGTTTGACACTAATGAACTTGATAAAAAATCATTTTGAGGATAGGGCTCAAGTTTTCAAAATTCTCTCTCATTCTATGTGTATAATTTAAATGAAAGTGGCTAGATACTTAGATTAGTCAAGAATTCACACATCTGAGCTGTAGCTATTCCTTTCATGTGATAATTGGGATAAACCATATGAAGGCATCCCCATAATCTGAGACTAACAATTAAACAAAACAATAGTAAAAATAAAACAGAAATATATGTTCCAATTTATGGGATGAGACTTGGAAATATTGCTTAGAATACACTGGGGTTTAGGATTTATACTGCATTGTTGGGCACTAAGGTGAATAATGAATACTGAGATGAGTGGACAGGGTGCTTGAGAATCTCATTTGAGCTCCATTTCCAGTGAAAGGTTGGACCAGATGATCTTTTGAGGTCCCTTCCAACCTGGACTGTCCTATGATTCCATGAGTAGTAGACTGCAAAAAGTAGCTGTAGACTTCAGGAAACTCCAACTGCACTTATGATGGACTCTACACCATCTGCTAGGTAATAGTATATAATAAGGGTCTAAAATCATGATATTATGAATACTACATGTATGGTCACCTAGGGGGATCAAAGACTAGGAACAATTTATATTATTAAAGTTTTCCAATATTCTTATTTTCTTTAATACAGAATTGTTTGAACAGGAATAAGCATATATTCAATGAGATACTTAAATAAGAACATACTTTTTGAGGGAAGTGATTGAATGACCTAGATCCTGAAGATACATTATGCCAACCATAGTGAAATCTGTGGAAGAGGACAGCCTGCAAAAAGAGTCAAACAGTCTTTGAAAACAGGGCTTAAATCCACTTGGGGTTCTTCATCCTAGTATGTGTATACTGCTCAGAAATAAAAGGAAGGAAAACCAAGATATTCTTGAGTTGTAGTAGTAGTAGCAGTGCTAGTGTTATTATTAATAATAATACTGTTATAATTAGTATTATAATTATATTATTATTATTATTATTATTATTATTATTACAATCATTTAACATACTATCTTTAAGAGACTCAGAACTGTACGATGGTTTGTGGTCTAAATAATGGGTTACAGAGCTGTTGATAATATTTTTACAGCAGCTACTGGGGCACATTGTGGACTATCTTTTGAAGTCACATCCTAAAGAGCATGCATACTCACATCTCAGGAATAGATCTTCAGTCAGGCTGTGTGGACTGGGAGCTTAACGTGAAGTACAAAAAGCTTGGCACTGGGTCATCTGTGAGCTTCAAGGACTGCCACTGTCATCCTAAGACACAGTTTTAGTTTACTTATGTGGGCTTTTTTTTTCCAGTCTGAAATGTGCCAAACAACGTAAGGTCTGCGATGCCTTCCAAAACAGCAGGGTGTTTATACTGTGAACCAGGAGCACGCAGGACTGCAGGGACACACAGCCTGCTGACATCATGTGGAAGGACAGAGTAGAACCATGGCAACTGGACTTAGGTCGCTTGTTTTCCAAATGCCAGGTTGTTTTTTGTAGGAACTGTTACTTTGTAGCAAAAGAGAGATTGGGAATGAAGTAATGCTCATGTATCAGGACCAGGACCTAAAAAAAGAGCTGGACAGCTAAACAATTTATAGTACACATATACCTCAGGCTGCTGGAAACAGTGGAGATGATACAGAATGTACCTTTTCTCATTCTTCACTGACATAGGTTACTGCTTAGAAATACAAAGAGGGAACTCTTGCAGTACTCTATTCAGTAATAATGCAAAGAAGCTTGGAAGAAGACTATGTCTCAGTTATTAGTCCCTCCAGAGTTCTTAGGCTCTGATATTGTACCAAATTAATGTCCTGGTTTCAACTGGGATAGAGTTAACTTTCTTCGTAGCAACTGATACAGTGCTGTGGTTTGGATTTAGGATGAGAATAATGTTGATAACACAATGAAGTTTTAGTTGTAGATGAACAGTGCTTACCCTAAGTCAAAGTCTTTTCAGTGTCTCTTTCACCACCATTGATTAGGTACACAATAAGCCAGGATGGAAGATGGCCAGGACAGCTGATTTGAACTGGCCAAAGGGATATTCCATACCATAGATTGTCATCTCAGTATATAAACTGGGGGAAGTTGGTTGGTGAGGGGCAATTGCTATTCAGGGACAGGTTGGGCATGGGTCAGTAGTTGGCGGGTGATTTTATTCTGTATCATTTGTCTATCTTGGTTTTATTCTGACTTCTCTATCTCCTTTTCATTACAATTATTATTATTGTTATTATAATTATTAAGGTTATTATTTTCTCCAAGGAGAAGAATAAACAGAAAAATATAAATAGGTGATATGTAAATAAATAAGATGAGAAACATAAGCATGAAATATGTGTCATCTTCTCAGTGCTCGTGGCTCCTTTTTGCTTGCCTGGACTAATGCTAAGTACTGACCGTTATTTGTGATTTTCGTTCTATAGTATTTTCAACTGCACATTACCTTACTTCATCTTCTCATCCAGATTTGCTCTCTTTCCTGATATTCATGTCATCTACACCACCATATTCATATTTCAGTTCTTCAGAGAGTGCTTTAATTCTACTGTTTCCCCCATTCTTTCTACAAACAAAAGCTCTTCTTGCCTTTCCTGGGTAACATGACTTTGTGCTAAAATTAAGACCAATAAGTCAAACTCTTTACTGTTGTTTGCTTATAGAAGTCAAATTTTCTAATCAATCTGTTTGATTAGGACTATTTTCAGGACACCTATTATCTTCATATCAGAACTCTTCTATCTGAGCATCTATACACAGCAATAGAACAGATTCATTATTATCAATAGAATTTCAAAATCTTCATATGAGATAAATGCAAAATAGATATGTGACAAGCATTTATAAACATTTCTGGAAAAAAGCATTGATTTCCACAATTTGATCATTTTTGTTAATTTGAGTGGAAGGCCATAGAAAATGTGAACTATTTGTATTGTTAGCAGACAGTAAGAGAGAATATTACACAGATGATCACAATGAAATTGAATTTTCTAACAGTTAGTGCATAAAATGTAACTGAGAATGCTACAAAAAAAGAAGAAAAAATCCACTGAAGAGATATTTTTATGGTATCCCTATTACAGTAGCTGGTAAGCATTCATGTTCTAATGCCTTTGATACAAGGACAATTACTATAATATTACCGGAAAGAGATATATAAGTTACCACAATTATTTCCTTGTACACTTATATAGGTTGTCTGTGAAAGACCATGCAGTTATTTCACACCATTTGTGCAGTAAACATAGATTTTAATGTAACTGTATAACCCCTTACCCTTTAGCATAGTAGTTTACAAATAACCAACCCTATTACCCCATTTCATATCGAACTTTCTAAATTCTTTTAGTATGTTTAAACTTCTTTTCAAGGTAGAATTGTAGAAAAACACCTCTGTTTAATAACATCGTACCCCAGACCTGGACAACAAGATACCACACAGACAAAGCAACCTTCAAGCCCAGAACTTTGGAGGAGCTCCAAGGACTGCACATGCTGTGAAGAAGGTGAAGACGAGGAAGAAGGGGTCCCAAAAGACCCCAGATCCCATTCCCAAAGGGGCATATTGGGGAGCAGAACTGGGCAGAATCGAGGGAGGCGATAAATCTGGGATTGGACAGACCTTATTATAAAATTGTAGAACCATTGCCTGGGAGCGTGTGCGTTGTGTGTATTTCCCTGAACCTGTAGGCCCAATTAAAGGACCTGCTCTTTTTATCTTATACACTAAATTGGCCTGGAGTTTTTTTCACAATCTCTTTATGTTACAAAAATGCCATGTGGTATTTGACACCATTTCATACAATGCCTTCACTCTGCAAAACACTGACGTTTCAGGTGCAACACAGATGCTTTAGCTAAATACAATATCCCACACTAGGATAGCACATCTTGAACAGGGACTCATTCCCTTGACAGTATAAAACTGCTAGTAAAATTACTGAGTAATGCAAAGAATGGGCCATAACCTACACTGTGTTCAGATGCTGCCTTCTACACCTCACTGTTGTCAGGATCATTTTGTCTGTCTTTGTGAAAGCCAATACTAGCTTGAGATATATTCATTCTAGCCTCCTTGGTGACTTTGTGAACCCCTGGGTACAGAGGGGATCATGGGTAGAAGCGAGATGAGAGCACCTGCATCCTGCAAACTGCCTTCCACCCTGGCAAGCACACACTCCACACTGAGTACCCATTATCACCAGAGCAGCTGGTTTTCTGGAGTCAGACAGGTGTAGCCTGACACTCTGTTATGCCTTTTGTAGTTCTAGTAGCTGGTTTCTGGAAAGAACTAACAAGATTCTTATAGTTAAATAAATATGTATGGAAATCCCTTTACAGTTTTAGATGAGAAACTGAATAAAATTCTTTTCCACGGATAAGTAATATCCATAGATACGAGTTAGACTTTTGTTTTTCAGCATAACTGTCATGGAACTGAGTCTGTTCTTTCTAAAATCTCGATGAACTCTTTTCTTATACTTGAATGAATCTAACTGTGCATTCACAACTCTCTATTTTCATAGTTGTCAAGGGAAAAATGAAGAAGAATTGGTTTTGAATTCACAAAATGCTTTATTTTTACAAAATGTCAGTTTATCAGATCACCTCATATCACATTTCCATTATAGTCCAAAGTTTTCCAGATTTGACCTGGTACTTCACTTCTGAGAAAGTCCCTCAGTATAATCAGACATTTATCAGTGAGGGTTACCCTCTGCGATGTGGGGCATCAAATACTTCGTCTTGTACTAAGGTTTTTCACATCTTAACACAATTAAAAATACAGTTTTTTTCATGCATTTGATTTTGGAAACACTGAAAAAGTCTTTTCTGCTATACTTTAATTATATTTACCTGTCCTTTCAAAGAGGATGTTCAAGGACTTTGTTTAAAAATCACTGTATAATTAATGGTTATGTTTAATAGTATGTTTATTTTTGTTGTCTTCTTAATATGACCCCAGAGCAAAGAACTGGGAGGTTGACTTCTATGTTCTAGGGAATAGTGATGCCATTTCTAGTTGTGAAAACAGATCTTGTGTAGATAATAGTTAATTACATTGTTAACAGAGTCTATTTTGTTTTCAAAGTTAGATACATGAAATGCAACTCTAGTTGAAACTAATCTGGGTTTTGCATCGAGTAAGTACTGCTCAGCTAACCTCCTCACCATTTTTGAGAAATAATATTATCTACTACGATTTTAATGGTATTCTTTTGTTTTGGTTTTTTTTTTCTTCTCCCTAGATATTAAAGTTCTTACTGGTCTTGTTATCAACATCTGATATGATCTGCTAGTTATGTATATTGTGCAAAACGTTAAAAAGAGGTTTGGCAAGATGGATTGCTGTAAGGAATGGTTTTTCACATTGTAGGCACTTATGTGTATTTAATCTAACTTTGTATATGTATTTTTGGGTTTAATTCATGCCAGAAATTCCAGTGAGTAACTGAGATAATTATATTCTTTTTTGAAAGTGAACCATTTGGTACCTTAAACAAGACTCAGCCTAATGGCAGTTTGCCTTTTTTACTAGAAGCAAAGGAGACATTGTAGTTCCAAACCCTACAAATTTTATTTTTTGTTATTACTTTAACGATGTAAACAAACATAGCTCAGAAATGGTGTCATATGTATTTAAAATTATCTGTCGACATAGACTTGTAGGATTCAAAGGACTTTCTTTAAGCTTTTGATAGGTCTTAATAAAAATCCAAAGGAGGAAAAAGCTATGAGAAAGCATATCTTTTCATACCAAAGGCAATTATACTTTTCAATCCACTTTACTCCACTTGGCAGCTGGTATTCTATTATTTCTTCCATCCTTGTTGAAAAGAAGCTTATAGACAGTTATTACTAATGCCACCTACTTCTCTTTGTGTTAGGTATTCAGCACCTGCAGAAAAACTTAACTTCCTGTCTTGAAGTTGAATTCTTAATGATTAATTTACCTGACAGTTCTAGTTTTGGCTGTAATACAACTATTGACAAGTCCCCAGGGGAAAAAACCCTACTGTTCATGTTTTTACTTCCACCACCATTTTCCCAGAGGCAATGGGTTCAAATAAAATCTTCCTTCTTCTTCCTTTACCTTTAATCTGAAACACACTCAAGCTGTGCATGACTGTACAGGGATCAGAATCAAGATAAAGCAGTCATTTGCTGGATTCTAATTGTTAACAATTTTCACAGCTGTCATACAGTATCTCAGTTTTAATTGGTTGTACTAATAAAAGGAGCATTTCTGTGCACTGAGATGCAGACTATCCTCATGTAACTTAGGCAGCCTGCTGTTAGCAGTCTTACGGGTAAGTATTTGGGGACTGCTACTTACTACAATAGGCTTCCCTGAAATTAAAATAGTGCACTTGAAATTAAAATAGTGCATATGTTGCATTAATAAAGTCATAAGCCATGCTCAGTCAAGCTGCTCTATGTCACTGGAGAAGTTTTAATCAATCAGATTTTGTTCTCTTTCTGACAGTGTTCCATTTGAAATGGTTCAGAGACCTGTCCTGAAACAGATCATAATTTACTTTTTTAAATTATTGAACATGAATGATCACAGCAGTTGCAGATTTTGCTTAACTAATAAAGTAATAAAAAGATCTCATCTGGCTTCAATATTTATTTCTATTTGATTATTTGATTCCTTAACCAAGATGGAATAAGATAATAGTGTGATAGTTTGAGAGCCAGTATGTCAGTTATAAAATCAGGTCAAAAAAAGATAGTAAATACTGTTTATAATGATGTGGCCTAAATCTAGGAAAAGTATTGCATCAGTTGGGAGTTATCTTGACTTTCAAGTTTTAATTATCTATCTATACAGAAAAAACTGTATAAATTCTGACCAAAATAACATATATGTTACTGGGATCTGGAAACCATGAAAACAAGCTATTTTTAGCAATTTTTAACACATCAAGTAACACTACAGATATTCTGAACACCACCGGAATATGAAAGTAGATCAATTACTAATTGTCATTCAGCAATGAGTCTATCACCTACTCTGTTTCCTGTACAAAAATTAACATACTGTTAGTAAGAAAAACATTTTATTGTTTTGGAAGTTTGTAATCTGATGAAACTGAAATATATTGTGTTATTGTGACATATAGTTTAAGTTTCTGCCTGGTTTTTTTTCCAAGTTCAAGCTTTAGCTTGTTGTAAATGGTCAAAATCAAGAGACCTATTGAAATATTATAAAATTTAATATATGTGATGTAACAAATAGAGTTCTTGGTCTTAAACCAGCCTGATGATTCTTGGAGCCTAAGACAATCTGAGTAGTTGTGGCTTAGCATAAATATACTTTTTCTCAGTTAAAAATTTTCTTTCTATAACATCCACTGTCATATGGAGAATTCAAACTAGGTATTTACTTGAAAAATTCCCACCAACTCCAGTGGACATTAAGAGAGTCTCCAAGACTGCATTTGCACTGCAGGACTCCAGATAATATCAGAGCCAGACCCAGAAGTGCACCATCACCTTATTCTTCTTCTCTCACTCCCCTACATACTTATCTCCGTGGGTAAGAAAAAGTGGGTGGGTGATCAGGCCAGGGGGAGCAGCATCACCATCTCTGATCAGGGTGCCAGAGGATTGGGCCCCCAGGTATGCAAGGATGCTCATCTGCTGTGCTGTTTAGACATAGTCTAAGTGCACTTGCTACAGCGCTCTGACAGCAGTACTGCAGAGACATTTTTCTTTTTTTTTTTAAATAGAACACATAAAACCTTGTAAATGCAACATTCATTTTACAAGATTAAAACAAAAGGTAATAAAAGCAAGAGTCTAGGGGTTTGGTTCATCTAATTTTCTCTCAGTGTAACTTCAGGATAATTCAGACATCTTCTAAGAATTATGGTATGTTGAATATTTTTTTTCAAGGACCGAAAATGTTTTATACATATGTTTTTGCATGTATATGCATGAACACTATCCACAGAGCTGCACTCATGTGTATGGCTATTTGTATGTCTGTGTGTGAGACTTGACTGGCTCCTATAATGATAGAGATCAATATTACTCATTAGAAAAAGAATGTGTTCTGATAGCACACATATTGCTTAAAGCTGTGGGCAAAATGCATAATCAAAAAAAAGCACATTTTTCTCTTGGTGATATTATTTATTTATTGCTCCTATTGCATCTTCTACAGATACTGAATCATTTGTTTCATTATCTCTTTGTACTTTCCAAAACACAGAATCCTTATCTACAGAGAGGTTTCAATCGTATCCAAATTCTTCCTAAAAAGACTTGGAACATACTGGCTTTTTTCTCATTTGTTGGACAACAGATATCACTGCTGACATCTGAATTAAAATTACTCTTTTAGGCAAAACAGCAGGACAATTTTACTTTTGTTAATATTTTGAAGCAAGTGGATAAAAAGGCGAGAACATTTACAGTGCATATTAAAGAGAACATGAAAATATAATTCTAAGGGATGAACACTGACACTATTACTATCTTACAAGTTTTGAAATGGAATAACAAGGCAACTGTGACTGTTATTATCACAATAGTAGTAGCCATTTTTCTGTTTCCTACTATAGCCATTTGCATTCCTTTCTCTGTGCCTGTCAAATACCAAATTAATAAATGCAAAATGATCATCATTAACAAGAAATCAGTACTTGCTCTACTTTCCAGTGTTCATGAGGTGAGTACCACATCTTTTAAGTATAAGGAATTGCTACAGTGATTACGCTCTGTGTCAAAAATTAAAGGGTAGTCCAACAGTTACATTCACCATCGCAGGTGACTTAGTTTATATATCTGTCTATAGCTAAGACATACAAATGGTTTTCAGATTCTTAATAGTGAAAAGTGTTACAGATTGCTAGACATTTGTCCATTATACCCCACAGATCCTTATCAGTGTTCCCCACACAGAAGTCAATGAGCTAGGCCTTTAAATTACAGGAATGGCTACAGTGGCTATCAACCTGGCTGGAAGATAACCAGTGTCATCCCATTCTGAAAGAAGAAGGGATTTATGCCTTTAACAAGCAGTTCCAAAGCACAGTTGGATAATATTTTGCTTTGCTTTACACTGTTTTCAGCAGATTTTTAGGAAATGATATTGCAAACTAGGAGGTAGTAGTAGTGCTTCCAGCTCTTCATGGTTTGCCACTAAATAGAGATAAAATGTTACATATATATTACTATATTTTTCTAACAAAAATTAGATATTCACTTCCTGGCCCACACTTATTTTCCTTTTTCTATTCTCTTTTCCTGTTATCTCAGCACTTGTTAGTAGAAGGAGAATTTGGGCAGTGATAATTTACTGTTTAGCTACTAACTCAGTAGTCTCATCTAGGTCACTGATGCACAAGGCTTTCCATTTTCATTTTTGTCCTCTGCTCATGGGAGACACATAAAGAGAATAAAGGGATAATGGGTCTGATTCAAAGCCCTCTGTGGGTAATAGCAGAGCTGACAACAATTCTATTTCACAGTAACTTCTGAGGTTTGGGGATTTGTTTTCATCCACTTTGGAACAAGTGGATATTTCTGCTAATTGAAATTCTTTTGAAATGCTCATTTTGACTATAAAATGTGATCTTGAAACAGGAGGAAGCCTGTTGCTTGGTAATCAGAGAAATGGTATGAGAAGTGAGGGTTTCATGTTAAGCCCCTCTTCCTGATAACAGGGGACCAGGTTTTTCATCCCCAAACTAAAGAGATCAGTAAACTAATACTTCCTTCATCCAGACCATCAGAAAATTATGTGTAAGTGGAGAATAATTTCCATTGACTCCAGTAGTCTTTGACAAAATAATAGAGAAAATATGAACTTCCCTCTTAATTTTTAGCATGTGAAAAAGAATACTAATGCAGTAATTTCTCAATAGTCATGGAGTAGAGTTTATTTACTTAGTCTTAAGTGCTTTTACACTAAAACCACACTAAGCATTATTTCTTTTAGCACTGATTTTACTATAGGAAACTCTCTAATAACCCTAATTGACTTTTCTGTAAAAATTCTAATTGATAAAAAGTCTTTCACATCACTGATTTAAAGAAATAGTTTCAATTTTAATTTTTCAGGGTTTTTTTTTGGACTTGGTGGGATTAATGTATGAACTCACAGTAACAATGTTGAGTGATAATACCAAATGAATGTCCAGTTTGTAATCTGAAAGAATTAATTCTCATCTAAGACACACCTATACAGAACTACATCTGTGTCACACATCATGAGCAGACATAGCTTTTAAAAACCACTTTATAAATAAGTTTTTAGAAACATTTAAGAAAGTTATAATTGAAGTTTTAAAAGAATAAGTTTTGTTTCTTTTTTTTTTCTTTTATATTTTGTTAATACTTAGAGAAGTCTCAATCCTGAGATTATGCAATAAAGTGTATTCTTCAGAGTTGCTGGGGGTTGCCCACCAGAGCCTGCAGGCATGATTGCCATTGGTGGTAAAGAACATGCCCATAAGAGTCATCAGTCTAGTATCTTTTTTTTTTTTTTTTTTACTTTTTTTTAGGCAACTTTTTTATCACAACTCCACATATTCTCAACATTTCCAACTTCATTTGTCCTATGTGGCATTTTGATATTTTGAAAGATATCTTTGCATAGATTTACAATATGTAGATGGCATAAATTGATGGTGGTGCTGTGATCATTGAGACACAAAATGTTTTCTTCAGATATAATTAGATATTAATGCTTCATGTTGTGTAAATTCTTTTAAGTAATGGTTTTATTTAATATTTACATGTGAATTAAAGACTTGAGTTCTCACTTGTTAGTGAGAACAACACTAACAATTTAACAATCAGTACTTCAGAGTTCTTTTGCTGTACTTAGAATAGTAGGGCCCTGATTGCTGATTTTCAGGGACTCTTACTGTGTATGTGCATACATGCACACGGCTCTCCATGATCCTCACCATCTGCCATTAAAAAAAATTACCATCATTATTCCCAGCTTTGTGAAGAGTTCTCTCTTTCCTTCCTGGAGTCTCAGACATAGCTGGGTAGAATGTGTAAATACATGTTCATGTTTTCATGCGTTGAATGAGCAACAGCGGACAGGAGAGATTCACTGACTTTGATATCAAAAGAAATCAGACTGAAGACACCATCTGAGCTGTTACTATTTGAGCAGCATGCAGTTTAGTGAATCCCGTAACACAGAAATAGTTCAGGGTTAAAAGATCTCAGGGTGTCTTGAAACTTTAAGCCCTGCTATCTAAGAGCTAGTGATATTAAGGAGGCTTGGGGGAATGCAGTTTCATGAAAGAGCTTGGATTATTGCCCAGACTAGAATAGCAAGTACAGGAGGGTCAATGGGAATAAACCTGAGTTTTCCAGAGGTTTCCTAAGAGGTTTCCTAAGATCCTTTTTAACTTCAAATGTCAGTCTTCAGAGTCTTTTCACAGGATCTTAATGTGTGGGTTGTAGATTTAATAGAGTACTTAATCACAAGAGACTATGAAGTATATCCTAAGTGATCCTCCTCTGTGATTTGGGAGCTTTAAACCATTTTGTGACCTGAGGAAGCTAAAAGTGAAAACCATAATTTAGACAAGACAACCACAAAAGCCAGAGAGAGTCTTGCCTGACGTACCAGGAAGAACACAAAGAATATGTTACCTATGTGTCAGTTCCTTGATCCTCTCACTTCTTATCAGAAGCAAGCTTTATAATGAGAATTGCCATATTTCAGCTTTGACTGGTTTTCTTTGGGTATTTTCTCAGCATTTCAGTTTGTCAGAATGTGTATCTTCGTCCATGAAACAGCTCCAGGTTAACAGTCTTTTCTGTCAGCAGAGAGGGAGCCAGCATGCTAACGTAAAGCCTCTAGGAAGTAGTCAGCACAGGTGTTGAAAGTAAATGACTTGGCTATTGGCAAGTGTACATCAGCTTCTGTACCAGAGCTGCTGCATGAAGTTGTTCCAGCCTTCAGTTTGCTACAAGGGCACAAAGAAGCTTCGATATAGATCAAAACCCATCAATACTATCTTGGAATCAGATGTCAATCAGTCAAAACACCTTGCATGAGCAGCACATAGATTGGTACATAGACTTTATAAACAGAATTAGTCTGATTTTTTTTTTTTTTGACCAAATGCTTCTGTTGCAGAGAAACCAATTCATCAAATTTATCATTTACCATTTTGGTGGTGAGCCACAGTGGCACCAAGTCAGATTGAAAAAACTATATTTTGACGTAAGTATCAAAACAAAGGGATTTTATCAGAAGAGAAAATACATTTTTTTTCTCCAGTTAGAAATTACTTCTAATTTCACTATACTGAATTAAAGAAGAAAATATTATAAAGTTTTTCACTGATGTTAAGGGAGTTTTTTCTGAATTTTTTATTTCTCTGGAAAATTTTGAAATACGTTAACAACAACACAGCATTTCCTACCAAATAAAAATGAACTTTTCTCCCCATTTTGTGGCCAATATAACTGACAGATTTCACAATTATTTAATTTGTAAAATACACGTACTCTTTATATATAAAACTCTGCTACCTTTTTATCAGGGTTTATGCAAAATCTTTTGTTCGTGTCTTTTGAAAGCCATTATCAACAATGGAAAACAACTGCTAACTCAACCGGAAATGTTAAGTCAGTATTTTCTTTTAAAATTAAGTGAAAGACAGAGTTAAGATTTATTTAGAGCATTCATAATAGTGTTGTCATAAAAGCTAAGTCACTGATTAGTGCCACTTCAAAAAAAAAAGCCAGAAATTCATATTTATTTCATAGCCATGCAACCCTACCCATGATGGGTTTTGCTACAGATTTAATAACTTTGTGATAGATCAGTGACCCATTTATACTTAGTCTTCAAGTAAAATCTGCAGTGAAAAGTAATACAGCTTTGAGATGCATGTCTCATCTTCCTCTTTTTTTTTTTTTTGAAGATGAGACCCATGTTGAAGACTAATTAACCTATAAAAACTACAATGTTCAACCATTACATACTGACAAGTGGTTTGTTTTCATCATGAACAAGCTGCAATTAATATTTGAGTACATATTAAATTACGGCTATTTTCATCACATATGCAGATAACACCAGATCATTTTTGAGAGGTATTACTAAGGCAGAAACAGATTCAGAACACACTTAAGAGTCAATTTACTCTTCTGAAAACAATAAATAATTTCATTTGGTTTATTTAAATTATTCTTAGGTTTTTTTCTCAGTCAACCTTTCATAATGATAACACAGTCTACTAAAATAATTAAATATGCATAGAAGAGAATAAATTAATTATTTTTACACAAATATTTGTAGCAAAAGAAAGAAAAATGCCTTTATGAACTAATAAATGACTAGTAGGTAAAAAGCAGGGAAATTTACAAAAGTCAGCAATTGAAAATGAGAGAGAAGTTGATCATCTGAAGTCAACTTCCATGTCACCAATGGTTGAAAATAGGATACATGTTGTTTATAGAGAAAATTGACTATTAAATGCAGAATCAAGTTTTTAAGGCTATAATTCTACAACACTTTTCTCAATGTTATAATTCCTCCTTTTATTACAAAATTGCTGAAATGTTTGGTTAAATTTATATATTATCCATTAATTTTGTTTCTTTCCTGTCTGTAAGTGCGACTAAAGCTTTCCCATGGACAACTGGGTTAGGGGAGTTTCCTCCAGGAAAGTGGAGGATAATGCAGGCAGCAAGACTAGAGCACTGATATGTCACTAAGAGGATGCAGATGTTCTTTATTTTAGCAGATCTCACCTATAATTTAAAAAAAATCACCATGTTTATTCCATCCCTTGCTTTACTTCTGTGAAAAAAAATATTAACAATATATAATATTTATAGAGGGGCAATACTTGGAAGACAGATTATTACTGTGAAAGACAAGTAGAG
Organism: Chiroxiphia lanceolata; assembly: GCF_009829145.1. Classification (NCBI taxonomy): domain Eukaryota; kingdom Metazoa; phylum Chordata; class Aves; order Passeriformes; family Pipridae; genus Chiroxiphia; species Chiroxiphia lanceolata. Next base: position 42,562,346 of record NC_045637.1, on the reverse strand, counting down.
GTGGAGAATCCAAATTCATTCTTAGCTTTCATTGCTGCTGATTGCCTCTCACAAGGAACACTTCAAAGGTATCATGTCAAAATGTTTTTCTTTATGTAAAAATGAGTAACATTTTATGTGAGTGTTTCTTATACTAATTAAAAGAAAACCCTGTTCATGACTTCTGAATGAGATGCTGTGGGTGGCTTTTTATATCTGTGAGCAAAACGGTTCTGGAATTGCATGAGGGCTTGCTTTGCCCTGGAATCAACAGCTCTTGGGAAATGCTGTTATCAGAGATGAAGCTTCAGCTTGGTACCTTCATGTTTTTGTAATGAGTGATAATCTGGCACACGCATACAGAAAGCAGTAAACCTTTGTGATAGGAATGTCCAGGAGTAGGTTTACTTCATAAGTAAAGAGATGAAGTACAGGTGAATCATATTTTCTATTTGAATCAACCACAAGGGCCCCGAGGACATTTCCAGTCCTTACTCTCCGCACCCCTGCCCATGGGATCAGGACCTCATTTCAGATCCACTCAGGGCCATCAGTCTCTGGTGTAGGACACAGGCACATGTTGTAGGCTTGCCTGCTGGCAGTTCTCTCATAACCATGACCATGCCTGGCCACAGACCTTGCTGAACTGGATCCTGATCTGTGGGTTGTTTCCCCAGCTTGACTTTGGGGACCTGATTTTGTCACTGACTTTGTCACTACACCAGCATGGTCCCCAGGGAGCCATTGAGCCTCATAGCACCCTGAGACCCTGTAGAATGGTGTATATCCGACAAAGCCCTCAGCTGCAACCTGCTCAGAAGAGCTGTTCTGGAGCAGCACATCAGGGTAGAGGAGCCCAACTGTGCTCCTTCCAAGGAATGGATAAGGGAAACATACAAAGCTCTGCTTGTTGGTATCAGACTGAAGCAGAGAATTTGCAGGCAACATTAGGTTTTTTTGGACATCACCAGAAGATAACACCGTGTTTATTATGACTAAAAGTAGTCTGCTTAATAAAAAACAACAACCAAACAAAAACTGTACTTTTAATCACGCTTCTACTGTTGTCCTTCATCTCCATTTTGGTCCCTGGAAACCATGGAAAAACACCCGGGTGGGAAACAATGTATTTTCTGGCAGACAGCTAACCAAGACAGCTTAAAGGCAGAGACAGGCTATGCTGAGAGGAAGAGGCTGTACAACTTGAGATGGGGACTGAGCAAAGACCAGAGTCAGAGGGCTCTAGGAAACTGGACTACTGGGAGCTGTGTAGGAACCATGTTCATGTTCAGCAGATGGTACCAAAGTGTGGTGGAAGAAGCACGCAGTGATGTTGGGAACTATTTCATGGCTGTTGAGCTGCTACTCCATGGCTAGGAGGGGTGGGGAAACCCCCAAAACTTCAAGACTGATTAAAAAGCAATGTTGATTATTCAACAGCTAAGGATCTGGAGTATTTGACTCATTTATGCAGAGAGTCACACAGTTCTGAGTTGGAGTCAGTTTCTTCAAGAAACATGAGCCAGTGGTGCAGCTACTACAGCCCAGATGGTTTTCTCCAGGGTTAGGTGTAGGTCACGCATGCAAACCTACATGCAAACCTTGTGACAGAAAATTGCATAGTTTTTACAGGATAGACAAAGTAGGTCAGGTTCTTACTTTTTCATACGTAGAGTTCAGCATACATACACCTAGCATATTCCTCACAACAAAAGACACCTACATCCCCTTCTCTGCAGTACAGCTGCCATTCTTTGCATTTACAGCAAGCACTGAATTCATTCACAGAACACCACATTGTTGTTGTGGAACTGAGGAGGAAAATCTGAGCTGAAGCAGATGTCCTTTCTATTGAAGGTTTGGAGTGATGCTGTGGTGGCTCCAGGCGGGAAGGCTTGTCTTGTTGATCCATAGGCAGAACCACCTCTTCACTTTCTTGGCAGCCATGAAGCAGCTTCTTTTTATCCCTTCTCCCTGGGAGCTACAAGTGTGAAAAAAATACTGAGCCATCTGAAAGCATTTACTGATGAAATAGTCCTTGCTCTCTTCATCCTCCCACAGGCACACCCTTGGGCCAGGTCGAAGATGCTGGGCAGACTATGTCCTAATACCCATCTGCAAGGGATTATCTGTAACAGATGTAGTTGTGTACCTAAGCCACACTTTGCAGAGGGGTTTCAGCTCTGGGGCAAAACTGTGACTTTCATTCCATCCACAGAAATTGTCTCAAGTATAGTAATGATCTTTAATGCCAGGGAAGTAGTAATCATTAAACTATAGCTGTATCCACATATATTTCAAAATGTTTTAAACAATTATCTGAAGATTACATCCCACATTTGAATTACACTGTCTCATCTCTTAGCTACCACTTCAAAAATTGTGAAGGTAACAAATAAATTCTTTCCCATGCTTGGTAATCTTTTATATTTTAATTTTCTTATGAAGATTTTTAAATCCTACAGAGTATTAGTTTATTTTCAAAAGATACTTTTATCAGTTATTTTTCTTCCAAGTGGAAAAAAAAAACTAGTTTCAAACTTTGCTATGTGTAAAATTGATTTTTAGATGCATATAAGAGAATTTTATCTTCTTTTGGTGATGAAATAGGATAACTGTGATAATGCAGAAAAAGATAATTGATAATTTTCTTAGATCCTACAGTTTGCTATATGTCCCTTTTAATTTGTGATAATTGATTTTAATAAAGTAATTACTAAGGCAGATAACTCTGCAGATAATTTCCTTGAAAGTAGTTAAAATCCTTTGTTACAGTTTTATCCAAATTCTCTTCTAAGTTGAAACTACCCATTAATGAGATGCAAACCAATTATAGACTAGCATAAATAATAACAGTACTAAATATGATGCACAGGCTGGGTGTAAAATTTGGGATTAAGGAGAAAATTAAAACTATGAATTTCACAGTTTCAGTTCTTTGAGATTCTCTGCTATTTGGTTTCAATATAGATGCGTTTAAATACTCCAAGCTTTGAGATGATTTGAAACCCCCCAAATTTCAAAGTAAAAATTCATGTAGAATTTATGGAATTGATAATATCCTACTCACATGAGAAAAGAAGGATTTTAATATATAAGCATATTTGGTTCCAGTCTGAACAAACCCCTATGTCTCTCTTTGGGCCTATGTGAGTGAGAATTTTAATGGATTGACAAGAGCTCTTGAGAAACAAATCACAGCAGCAAAGAATATTATGGAATATAGCTGCAGATTTTTTGGCCACCTACAGACTGTAAGAAGTTATTTTGGTCTCCATCATTTCCCCAGTCAGATTTTCAGATTACAAGCCATGGTGAAAAATGAAACATTATTTTATATAAGGATGCCAGATACTGGTAAATGGAGTATTTTTGTGAAGCTTAGTTTAGACTAATTGTGGGGAAATGAAGGAATATATTAATAGACTTTTCTGGACATGGTTGTGTGGATTATTATCGGTCTGGGAATGGAAATTAAAAACTAAACAATGCCAGCAGAAATTGGGAATGTGCTCCTCATTCGTACCTCAATATCGGAAGTACCAATGATGACAGCTTTAGATGATCTTGTGACCTACTTACTATAAAGTGTGTGACACCTGTCCTAGAGGGTGTTACATTTGCTACTCCGATTGTTATCTTTTCCAAAAGTGGATATTGAAAATAGATTAATTCTATTCTCACAGAGTCAATTAATAACCCATCACCCACGATGTGTTATCAGAGGACCTGCTACATGAACAGAAAATCCAATGTTGCAGTGATGGATAAAAACACTCTCCACTCTATCTCCCAAAACATCTTAACATCTTTCTTATATATGCATCTTATTTTCCCCCCTGCTACTAGTAGTTTCTTTTCCCATGCAGTTTTTCAAAGCCTTAGTTCTCTGCTCTTTATTTCCTAGCACTTTCACCAATAGGCTCATGTGTGACAGACATACACATCAGTGTTTGGCTTCCAAATGTCAGAATCTCCGCCCACAATCAAAGTGAGCTATACTTTCAGCAGAAAAAAAAAAAGAGATTGGGTGCTATAGTAATTTTGCTAAGGGAAAAGGAGACAAATGACCTATTGCAGATAGATAGTCAATAAAGTTTTACAAAGGATGTTGCTTGCTTGTTGAGTGACATTATTCCTTTCATTCTCATATTGCTTAAATAATGCAATTTTATCTTTTTGTTTCCCACTGTTTCTTCCATTTTTAATGCTGTTCCTCTTTTGTCACTCCACCCCTGTTGGTGACTTAAGTGGTGTCAGGCTGCCGAAGCTGCAGAATCTAGAACAGGAGCCAATCTACCATCAGCTTGTTATGTGAAATTTCTTAATTAACATTTCCCAAACTACTTTTTCGATTTTCAGACATATATTTCAATCATCCCAGTCCTAACATATGTATAGTTGTGATCATTTATTTTTTCACTCTTGTCAGGAGAACTGTCGGTTCAAAGCAGTCAGTCTTTCAGTAGAACCACAACAGAGTGGATATCTTGGCTAGCTTGTAGCTATCAAGAACTCTGTTAACATCAATACAGTATCAAGAAACAGGGAAAAAAATAAATATCTGTATCTCGAGATGAGAACTATAGTACAAATCTGTTTAATTAGGCATGAAACCTATCGCTGCATATTCTCACACATTTATCAACTCGACAGTTAACTTTATTCTTCAAAGCAACTTTATTATCTTTGCATTTAACCTGCATGAAGCCATCTTTTTAAATCCTTTCCCCCCTGAAATGGCTCACTGCACATTATTGAAGGTAATATTTATAACAGAAACATTTTGTTTGCACCAGCTTGGTTGAAGAAGAGCCCTTAACTGTAAGATGCTTGTGAAAATCACTTTTCCTTACAAGAAGCTTAGAACAGTTAACAGGAAAAGGGGTATCGGAGGAGTTGCAGAAAAGCAAAGCTCAAACGCCTTTTACCGGACTTTAATCGTGAACACCCTGACATTCTCAGCTTAACTGGCGAAAAACATTTCCAAGAGTTGGAAGGGGGCCCAGAGGATGCGGATGAGACTACGGCTGATCCCCCCCCTCCTAGTTTAGCAAAAGCTCCCCGACGGGCTGGTTCTCCCGCACAACAAGCAGGTGCCGACGCTACTCTGAGCGGCCTCAGACCCGCGGGATTCCTTGCCCGCAGCATCCCGCAGCGCTCGCTGCGGCGAGCCCGGCTGCCGGCACCGTCCGGGGCAGCGGGCTGCGGAGAGGCGGCTCCGGCAGCGGCTTCCCCCGCGCTCCCTCTTGCTCCTTTTTCCTCCTGCGTTAATTCTGCCTTCGCGGGGGCAGGTCGATGCTTGGCGGCCCCGTCCCGCGGCGACACGCGGCTCCCCCGCGGCGGCCGCGGGAGGTGTGTTCATACATATACATACATATATATGTATTATATATATGGGTGTGTGCGTGTGAATGACTCATAGCTGAGTTATTCTGTGTCATCGCAGCGCTGTCCGACGGGGACGGCGATGCCTGCAGGGAATCTTCAGCGAGGCGCCATGTGCGCTGTTGGAAGCACGGGCGGGTGGAGCAGGAGGGCGAGAACCACGCAGGGCTCTAGGGAGTCACAGGGGAGGTTGTCCCTCACCCTTTTGCTCCCCTTGGGCCCCCTCCTTGTCCGAGACAGCCCGGCAGAGCGGGGCTGGATGTTCGCCGGTGCGGGGTCGGGGCCGCAGAGCCGTGCCCCGGGTTAGTGGCTGGGAGACGAGGCGGGGAGAAGGCAGCGCCGCTGCCGCTCCAAGCCAGCTTGGCAAAGTGGTAGAACCGGCACCAAATTTCTTCTCAATATGGGGGTCGATGTACGTTCCCTCTGGCGAGCGGCCAGCCTATACCCAGTCACACGGCCGGGAGAAAAGGCAGTCGGGGCAGCCGAGCAAAAGCGGAGGCTCGCTGAGGCGGGAGGGGATGGATAACTTTCCCGCCGTGGCATGGGGCGAGAGGACAGCCTCAGCCCCCCAGGACCGAGGAGAGCTCCCCGGGCTTCAGGCACTCCCGCGACCAAGGGGAACACCGCCGCCCCCCGGCGGGCCGGCAGCTCCAGGGCCGAGCCCGGGAGCTCGCTGCCCCTGCCCGCCGGGGGCCGCCGGCCGCCGCGGCGGGACGGGCTGCTCTCACCGGTGGTCTCAGCTCACCCTCCCGGGGCCGGTCGGAAGCGGGGCCCGCCTCGCCGCCCGCTCGCCCCTCTCCGGCGCGGGGGCCCGCCCGGGGGAGGGCTGCGCGTCACCGGATCTGGTGGCGCCGGCAGCGGGGCGGTGTTACGGAGCGCCCCGGGAGCGGAGGGGGCGGGCGGGGGTCCCGGGCGGGGCCGCATCGCCGCGCCTGGCTGCGGCCGCGCTGGCGGCGGCGCCGCCTCGCCTCCCCTCGCCTCGCCGCGCCTCGCCTGGCCACTCGCCGCCGCGGAGGGGCGGCGCTGCCTCCCCGCACTCCCCCGCCCGGCGCCCCCGCTTCGTCTCCGGGAAGGGCGCGGGGACCCCCACGCTCCCCCCTCGGCGCGGCGGCGGAGTTCCAGCCCGTGGCGGCTGGGGCTGGGGTGCGATGCCGTGTTAGCCGGCGGCCCGCCCCGAGGTAGCGCCGGCGGGAAGGATCGCGAGTTGCCGGGGCTGTGGCTGGCACCATGGGCACCGGGCGGGGGGGCGAGGCGGCCGGGCTCCCTGCGCTCCTCGGCTGAGCCCGGGGATGTGCCGGTGCCCGGTGGAATTATTTTGGAACTAGCGCGGAGCGGTGGGAGGAGGGCGAGCGGCACAGCGTTTCACCAGCTGCGAGGAGGTCGTCCGGCTGTGCTGTATAGGCAAGTAAGCGCTCCTTTTCTGTTGCCTTTTCACTGCCCTCTCTTCGTCTCGAGCGACTTTTTTTTTGCAGCCGCTGGTCGCACACTCCTGGTTTGGAGGCAGGATGGTCGGCGGTGCCAGCGGCAGTTCTCGGGGGCTAAGGTGCGGGAGGCTGGTGGCCGGGATTGCAGGGAAGCCCCGCTCCAACTCCGCCGGAGTCCGCCGCGGGCATCCCGCTGATGCGGTGCTCCGGCGCACAGCCGGGCAGGAAGCTCCATGTCCCAGGGCTTCCCACTTCTGCAACTCTAAGAGGTGATGTCTTCTTACAGGCGTTAATATAAAATGCCTTCTCCTTTGTGCTGAGCTGTAACTAAATTGTAGGAGTCCCTTAATTGCTTTCTATCAGTGCTTCTTGTGGGAAAGACGCAGAGTGCATGTCAGCCTTTCATACTCACTTGTGAATTCAGACAGTGAACCCAGAGTTTTGATTTGTTTGCCTTTAACTTTTTTGTGCCCTACCTAGTGATTTCCTTTGAGATACTCTTGCTGTGAGGTTATGGTTTGTCCAGCCTTGTTTGTTTGCTTACTTTTAGCCTATGGATATTTATTGCTATACTTGACATAGCCACGAAAAAAAAGTTGACTGTAATTTATTTTAATGTATGGAGGACAGGTTGCAGGCAGGGGACTAATTCTGCTCTCAGAGGAACTCCACTTCAAAGGAGGAGGCCCATGGGGCTGTAATCTCCAGCTAAAAACTGAGAGAGCTCAGAGCAGACCTGTCACACTGTAAAGAATGAGTTCTGTTCACTTTTCAGCAGTGATAACATATAAGCTAAGCTGCCTGCTTTCCAATATCTATGAAACACCTGTCTCTGAAACGCAGGGAATAGAGATGTGAATTCTGGGCAGGTTTGAGAGAAGGCAGAACTTTAGACAGTGTTTAATTAAGTTTGCTCATATTGATTTCCTCCATGTCATCTCTATGAGACTGAAAACTGCAATCTATTACAGTAACCTTGATGCATGTTGCGTTGTAACATGAAAGCAGCACAGAATAAAAGCATTTACACAGATTTATAGCTAAGGTCTGATGTTTCACTAGGAGCTCAGTTCCACCGACTGTGGTAGTTTCAGCAGGGCATGGTATGTGTGTAGGAAATAACTTGCTAATGGTGATGAAAGTATAAGTTGCAGTGTTGGAAACATGTCCTCCAGAAAATGCCAGTGTGCATAAAACGTCTGTTGAGTTTTGGATATTTCATTTTCTAATCAGTGAGATCTGAAGCAAAAAGAGTGTGTGGGTGTGTGTGGCAGTATTAAGGCTTCCCAGGTTAATGCACTTTGATTTGTCAGCTGTAAGAGATCTTTTTATGCACTGAAATACACTTTTTTTTAATAGATACAGTATTGACATGATATGATTAAAAAATGTTGGAATGTCCTTACGGTGAACATGTAACTAACTCAAGTTTATAGCTGAATGATAAAGTAAACATTTCCTGTAATGGTTGATGGAGATTATTGAGGGTAAATTGGCTGCGGGGAATGTCATTTGTTTCAGTGCAGTTTACGGATAGTGTTCCTGTGGTTCATATTTCTGACTCTCTGAAGATACTGTGGAACACAAATAGAATAACTGTTGCTAGACAGTGGGATGCAAACCTATCTGTTACTTAAAACACTCAGCTTATTCTGTCTCGTATCAAAAAATATAGTTTGTAGCAAGGTCTGCCTATGGTTTTATTGTAGTAATTCCTTCGTCTGTTGCAGAGTGGCAGACTTTCACTAGGCATGTGCAAGGGAGGTCATGAAACACTGAAGCATGCAGTGATGTGGAATTCATTTGGGCTCTGTATTACATTAGAGGTTCCACAATTAACATAAGTAAATGCTTATGCCTGATTATATAAATAAAAAGAGTTTAAAAATTGTATTAGCTTTGTCACTTCTGATTCATGTTGCAGAGCCCTCTTCCTCGTTTTCTTTTTAGTCCTTCAAACTAATCTAATGCTGTTCTCACTCTTTGCCTGGAGAGGAAGAAGACATAATTTAATGATGTATCATTTGGCTTTTGCAGTGTCTTGTCCTATAGCTATGAGATAATCTAGTGAAGGTCTCCATCACTGAATTAAAGAACATGGTGCTCTAGACTTTCACTTACAGTCAGATTTTCACTCTTACGTGGCTGAAGAACCGACTTTTAGCAAGGTCTGTTAGAAAAAAAGTGAATGCTTCTTTTTCTGTTAGAAACTTGAAAAGAAAGAGGAAGGTAAGACTGGAGGTCTTTAAAGATATAGTTTAGAACATTCGCTTCTAGGTTTTTAATCAGAACCCTTTATCTTCACATGTTTTCTTTATCTTTTACTTGATACTTGTCAGAAAGCCTTCCTGCATAGTTATACTTTATTTTACAATGTGTGTAGTTCTTAATTTTAAAAATTCAGGAGTGACTGTCATAGGGTTTGCTGTAAGGCTATTTTAGTATCCTCTTTAATGTTCTATATCGCACTTGACTTGTATCTTTTGAATCTGAGATTTCCAAAGTACAGTATATTCAATTTTATAGTATGCATTTTTGGTTTAATACTATGGAAATCTCTATAATTAAAGAAGATGTTGACTTGATTCAGAAATGTCAGGGCAAGCTCAGAAATTGTGTTTAATTCCTAATTTTTTTTCGTGTTTACTCAAATATGTTTTTTGGGTTTTTGGGCATAGTGTTCATGAACTGACTGAAACACTTGTAAGCAAAATTAAACACACCAAGAGTTAAGCAGGATTTTTCTAGTCAGCCCAACCCAATTGAGTGTGTTATTTCTATTTATTCATTTTAGATTGAATATTGAGACAAACAAGAGCTGTAGTCTGCTCTCAGTTGTTCCCTCTGAAGTGCTCAGATAATGCTTGTATTTTAGCACTGGTCCTTGTACCGGAACTCTTACCAGTAGTCATTGCCAGGTCTGCTTGCATGAATTGTTAAAGAGATAAGGAGTTGTAGTGAACGATAAGAAACATCAAATGGATTTAATGTGTCATGTTTCTTGGCCCATATCATGGCTGTGCTTTCAGTTTAGGTTTCCCGGGGAGAGGATTGAATGTGGTTGGGTTGAATCCCAATGAGAGTCTGCTACATCAACTTGTATCTTTGGCAGTATGCTGTGACACTGGCTCAGCATAATTACACAGATGAACTTCTGTATTTTCCCTGAGTTTGCTTACCATCACTGGAAAAGTCACAAAGCCTTACTGTCGTTGTGGCCTACCTATATTTTCTACATTCCTGTTGCAGATTTTCTGAGAAAGCATGCATTAAAAAACAAAACCAAAACAGATCATGCCTCAAGATCCAGCTATAATCAACATCAGGGAATGCAGTGGAGACACAGCCAGTGAAATTCACACATATATTTAATTATCTGAGGGAGAAATTATTATCCATCTTGAGAGATTGATTTAGTCGGTGATATGTCTACTCGTTATGAAGAAGAGGAGCTACGTGATATGCAAACAAGGCTTTTTTTCACTGCACACTTAAGATGTGGCTGTCATTGCCATTTGAAACTATGAGATTTATCTTCAATAATAAACTTGAATTGGCCAAAAGAGGTGAAATGCTCTGTTGTGTGATGAGTCTGGTTTTGTAGTAGCCAAGGGCTGCGTTGTTTCCTGGGGACTTGCTCTCTTCAATATATTAAAGTAATGAATAGAGGAAAACTAATCAAGAAGAGTGTTTGGGATAAGATTAATTTTATTAATTCTCCAGTTTACTTTGGGTAATGTTGGACAAAACCATAGAAGTTCTTCACTGTGATACTAATGCAAGTGTAGCAGTAGTTTTGACTTACATATGTGTAAATGTTCTAAAAGATGGGATTGGGGTTTTGCATGTGAGTCCAAAACATGGATAAATGATACTGCTGGACACAGTCTGCTGTACCACTCAGGTACTTCAGAGATAAGGCATGGATGATTAATGGAAGTCTCAGTTGTATATTCCACTGTGAAACGCAGGAGGTCCCCCATGCCAAAAGCCAGGTGCAGCTGAACAGTCTTGCCCTGATGTTCCAGATGTGGAGTAAGACCTGGAGCAGAGCAAAAGTCCCACACTGGTGCTCACAGGGTACTTTTCAACAGCCACTGAAACTCCTGTGTGAGATGTGGTTGAGGTAAAGGCACTGATGTTTTACTGCTTTAGTACTGGCATGGATCTTGAGTCTGTGAAAAAACTCATAACTTCAAAGATGCCATGAGTGCAGTTGATTGTTGGCTCAGTTGGTTATTCTGCAGGTCATTATCATCTGGAGCTCATCTCAAGAGTGTTGAATTCTCTGTTTTTGCCTATGAAGTATTTCTCACTTGCTGTTAGTTTTCAGTGTTTCTTCCTTGGTCAGGTGAGATTTTGGTTCAAAGATATGCTTTTAAAGCTTATGGCATCAAGCACTTCTGAAATGTTCATTGCTTGGAGCTTCTGAGATAACATTATCAGAGGAGGAGAAGGTTATTTATCATATTCTTCTGAAGTTTGGCTTTATTTTACTTTTTGTTCATTCTCAATGTGTTTTTTTCAAATAGTATTGGGTTTTGTGTTGAAGACGTTAGAAGTGACTCCTTAAGTAAATTTTATATTGCTTTTGATCAAATTATTCAAATAGAATTAGATTTAAGTGTGAGCAAATGCTGTTTGAATAAAACAAAACACATGCTTTTTCCCCTTCCACTTGTATTAAATTTATTTTAAAATATACAGCTAAGAATATATATATGTATTCTATAAATATATACTTAAAGAAGTAAGAATAGGAGCACTGTTTCTGACATTCATTTTTCTTCCCCTTTCTGTCAAAAATTAGAGAGAATTTCATCTCATGAGTGATAGTTATCATACCCTCTGATTCTTTCTAGGTATTCTTTCTGACCATTTTTATTGAATTTAGTTTAAAAATGGCTCTGAATTCAACAAGTATAATACTAAGATCTTAGAAATATTTTAAAATCTTTTCAAATACATAATATAGCTGTTAATATTTGCCTTACTATAAAGCACTGATTCTTAATTACAGAATTGTTTCTGAGATGCTTTGCTGTTTCTAAATATATCTTCATTCAAAATTATGTAAGGTGGCTTTTTCTAGTTTCTCTGTATGGCAAGATGTTTTGATTGACTCTTTTAACAGTTGTGAATAATGAACTGTATGTTTCAGCTTCAGCAACACAAATGGACATTGATTTTCTTTGGCTTGCTTTTGACCCCTAAAGAAGTAAAGCCATTAGAATTTTGTTTGTAAGGAAACCCTTTGCTCTCTCTCCTTCATTTTATATATATTATAAACAGCCTTTCAGAACTAATCTATGCTAATCAGACTTTTTTCAAGTGAAAACTGAGGAGAAAATCATCAGCTCTACAGTTGTCTTGCAGTTCTAGGTTTCATCACACACAGCTGTCTGCCTGTATCCATTACCAGTTGGTATCGCAGCTGTATGTTGCTGAATGCAGCAGAATTCACAAACAGTTCTTCTCACAACTGTTTTAATTGGTTATTAAATGGTAAACATTTATGTGGCAGTATAAGGGTTTGGTCCATGCAGAGTGGTTGTTGTTGTGTAACAAAACACACGCTGATGCATGGGTAGAGTTCCTAACTGAAGACAGATCTTGAGTAAAAATCAGCGTCAGACCTGTGTCTCTGTGGATTTTAACATTTGGAGTGCCTTCATTCTCATTCCGTGAGTTATGTGTTTTCCTTTTTTCATGAAACAACTGCGTGAATATGGAATGCAGAGGTAAAATGTAAAATGTAAAAGGTATAAGTGGTGAAATGCAAAAGTAGTCTTTTGTTACAAGAATCAGAGGAGTTAATGTGGTATGAACAGGGCATGATTGGGCCTTGCCGGGGGTGAAGTTAGTGGCAGGGCTCCCTGTCTCCAAACTAAGCAACTCCATTAATGGAAGTGCGAAAATAGCTACTCTGTTGCTTTTTCAGCTGAAGCAACTTCTCTGTCAAATATAGCTACATTCATGAAGGAATTTTATTGAGGGAAGCATACCGTAACTATGCTACAGACATTTCCGGGCAAAGTGTATAGAAATCATGATAGCATCTGATGATGATCACCTCTTGCCTTATTTTAGCTCACTGAGTTAAGGAAGGACCTTCCTGGATAATTGAATGCACAAGTAGATAATTTCTTTCTACACCATGTCATTAGTCTTTCAGTTAGTTAATTCTCAAGCAACTGTGGTGATAGTTCATCATATGCTTCTTTTCACCACTTATTGTCTTATGTATTTGTGAGGTTGCTTGGGCTGTTTTCTTGGCATGTCTTAATTAAAATTGCTTAAGTTTCAGTTTATTAATCTGTTTTATGCATCAGCTTTCCTTTTCACTACATTAAATAACCTATTTAACCTCCAAAGAGAGGGCTGATCTTACTGATCAGGAATTATATTCTATTTGTTGTATTATTCTCTGTGTTCTCAATGCTATATACGTTTGTGAAGTTTTCTTGTTAGTTTAGAAAAACCCTAAACCTTCTGTTTTTTGGTAGATGGACTAGAAAGTATTCATTGTATATACTCTGATCAATGGACAAATTCTGTTGTTAACAGTGATTTGATATTGCCATTTGTCACTATGCTCCTGCACATGTACGACTTACTGCCTTTTTTAACCTCTTCATGATGTTACAATACTTCTTTCTGAAATGAAAATCTCAAGGTTAATCTCAAGCATTAATTATTCTCCTCATGTAATTCATCTTGCATCCAATTGATCGCTTTCTCAAGTGTGAGATTCTGTAGTTTTTTGTGCTGTGTTTCTGTGTGCCTATATACAACTCTTTATTGAGACTAATATATAATTTATTATATAGTCTGTATTTATGAGATTGAGTCCATGATTTTTTCTCTTTGAAATGAGACTTGATTTTTGCTTTTATAGTTAACTCTACAGTAGTTGTCTAACTACAGGAAAGACATTTTTTGTGGGGAAAAAAATTTGGGAAATGAAAAGTAAAGTATTTTTGGAGTAAGTTTCCTTTGGGAAAATTACAAAAGCATTATTCAGCATCTTCTTTTACTCTCAAGAGCATAAAATGACATAACGCTTTTTTTGCTAGAAACATGTTCTGTTTCCATAAGAGAAATGTCTGGGTAAGGCTGTATCTGTGTCATCGTTCTCCAAAAATCACATGAATTCCCCATATTTAAAGCAGGAACTCATGTGCAAGAATTCAGGTGCATCCTTAGATGGACCGCTCCTTCTGCAGGTCCATTTGTGAATGTAATTGAGATGCTTTGGTTCTTTGGACTTTCTGAGATTGGTCTCTAAGTGCATAAGAAGCAACATGAAAATTAGTGAAGTCCTCATGTTGTCTCATGTTAGGAGAGACAAAAAAGTGGTATCATCAGGACTTCTCTTTCTTTTTGCCCTCCAATGCATGTACATACATGTATCTCTATCTCAAGATTAATTCTGTGATAAATTTGGCTTCCTACACATGCCTGTTTTTATAATAGACTCTATATTGTTCAAAAGTCTCTGACGACTAAGTGGAGTTATGACCCTCATTTCACAATTCTAATTTCCATAGGAAAATTGTCTATAACAAACAGCTGAAACCAGCTTTAGAGGCAATTGTAAAAGTGTAAAATTAAGATTGTGAGCTTTCTAAATACCAATTCTGCTTCAGAGAAAGTGGATGAGAAGGAGGCTGCTTTCATGGATCAAGTGTCAATATTGCCTCAGTTAGAAAGCAATACAGAAGTTTAACTTGTATTCCTCGTTTTACAGCAGCAGATTTGTCTTTTTTGGATGGCAAGAAGTATCTTAGATCTTCCTACATATAAGATCTCTCTCCGCAGGCATTTAAAGTGCTGGAAAAACCTCTGCACAAAAGCTCACAAAAATGATGAAGTACTTTGAAGTTTTGCAATTACAGCTAAATGTCACTTTCTACAGGTTTGTGGCATGTAAATAGCTGGAGATGCTACTGCAGGGAAAGCTAGTCCTTTATCTTTAAAAACTACACATCTGTAGTAGTAATGTGTATTTAAGAGTGTATAGACTGTTCTATATGTTCAAAACCTGTGGTCAATACCTATCTGTCTGTTTGTCAAAGCTTTTTGTTAGCTTAAAAAGATCTGATTACATAAATACCATCTTTTATTTGAAAGATTTTCTTAACGCCATCCATCTGAAATACACTCTTGTATTTAGAAATTATGATAAACAACCTGAAAGCACTCTTTTAAGTACTACAGTGTAATGCTAGTCATCGAAATTAAGGTCTCTTATACAACCCAATTATTTTCACAGTACTGGGGCCCATTTTGGATGAAGATTAGAAGCAGTGTTTGACTTTTTTTGTTTTTGACTATGCTGACGAATTCAGCATAGTGAGTGCACATACAAGATGCTCTAGATTGGGAATAATTGTATGTACCAATAACATCTATCTGTGCAGCCTTCAATTTAGAATGAGGGTTCCTCTAGAGTCTGTGAATCAAATCTTCAGAATGATGTTTAAAACTCTAAAATAATGGGAAATAAAAATCTATGAAGTAATTTATAAAAATAACGTGGTATTTTGCATGCAGCAGGTATCTAAAGTGAAGGATGCTGCTGCTCATAATTAGAAGGCTTTTCAGTCCTGTAGCTGCTGGAAAGGAGACACTGTGTGTTGTTCTCTGTATAGAGAAACGGTTCTTGGGATAATCCTCATGGCAGTTGTACTGCTGATTTCCATAGCAGCCTGTATGCAGTTGCTTGGAACAAGAGTGCAGGTGTTTTGTAATAGCATGGCAGGCATGATGTGTGATGACTCAGCTCCTTCCTCAGCCATGGAGAGGATGTTCTTCTACCTCACTATCAGTTTTCATCCGACTAGGAAGCTTTTTATTTACTGAAATACTCAAGGCAGCTCCTGAAGTGTGAAATTACTTATATGATTGTCCCTACTGTCTGAGTAGCTACCTGGTGTCTGGGGCCTTTCTGGAGTGCTCCTATTAAAAACTTGGACATAATATTTCTGCTACAAGTCAGTGAACATGCCGCAGGTTGTTGCTTGTGGCAAAACTGACTGTTGAGCTGGGTGCTTTGTCCCAAAAATCTTGGGCATTTCTTCTCATTTCTTCTCATGACCATTACTGACATGATGTCTCTTCCTGTCTCCCATGTTGCATGTTCTGGCTCATCTTGTTTGCAATCAGTCAGCACCAGGAAGGCTATGAACTAGGTTCCTTCTGGCCATCTTCTTGGGTCGTAGCTTACAGGAAAGTATGTGTTTAGTCATGGTTATTTATAAGATTCATAGTTCTGAGACTTACTTCCTAGAAGTCTGTGAGATCTTTATCATAATAATCCTATAATGTCATGATACAATGATATAAAAGTATATGATTCAAAGAAGAAGTGGTAAGTAGAGAGCATTTCTTTGTTGTTCATATGTACAGCAGTGACCATGGATGGCACCTTTTTGACGTAAAGGTGTCATCACGATAAAAGTGACTTGGGTTACAAAGACTGTTATCAACTCAACTGTAAAACTTCAGGCATAACAGTTGTTTCTGTTTCTGATTACTGATACATATATACAGAGAATATATTTCTCTTAAATTTCCATGAGGCTTGATTTTTGCTTTTCATCCAGTTTTTCCCTGAAGGGATAACAAAATTGGTAATTTGAGAGCAGCTCATTTTGACATTTTTGAGGATCATCCCTCGTTAGAGCGTCACACTTATGATTTCCCCCCACAGTATTTCTGCTTTTTCCTTTACAGGCTTATGACTTAACAGTGTGCTTCATACACATATGTGTGTATACGTGAGTTTGTAATAGATAAATGTCTACATATGTGTGTCAAATATGATATACTAAGTGCTTGTCAGCCTGGATAGCCCTAGAATTTTTGAAATTTGTAATAAAACCATCTTTGATCATGAGAACAGTCACATTACATGGCTGGATGTTCTTGTGGCTTCTATTACATCTACATAAAGTACATAGTGGCCAGTACTTGTACAGGGATTGACCCTCTTTCAGTTAATCTTTCTCAGTCTGAGTACCCTTCCCAAATCTATTCAGAATTACAAGTGAGGATCATCTACCTGGCTCATTAAATCTTCTCTTTACATGCCTCTGCTACTTCCTCCTTCCTCACATCAAGCTGAAGCTCTCTTTTGTTTTCAAGCGTTTTGTTCAGTAAAGCCTAGTATTAGGTGCTGTATTTAGCAACTTACTGAGGCTTTTGTTCTTTCCTCCGGCCCACCACTGTCTGAATTGCCTGAAATTTCCATAATACATGTTTTTCTGTCCCATACAAAAGTAAAAATGCTCTACTTGAAAATCTGCCTTTATAACATTCAGTTGTCATCTTCTACTAGGATGCTTGCAGATGGTTTCCATCTGGAACTGATAAATGAGAGGGTTTTTTCAGTGGTTCATTTTGAATAGTTTCATTTTGAAAGCTATTCGTATGAATAGCTTTATATAACTCAGAGAGATCTTAATGCCTAATTTTTTGAGTAACTGAAATTTTGCCTCTTTTTCCCATTTGTGTGCTGTTAACCAATAATAGAATCTACTGTTGTGTATGAAGGTATCCTGGCACAGGGCATGAAAACAGTATTTCTTGTTTCAGTAACTACACTTGACTATTTAATTTTAGGCTATTTACTATACATTTCTTCAGTGAAATTGCAGGTGCTTGATGTGAATGTTTTTAGATAACTGCGTCTAGGCAGTACATAGCAGACAAGGGCAGAATACATGGAAATTTACTTTCAGCTTGATGAAACATCCATGTTTTGTTTATGGAGGAGTCTTCATCGTTGGACAGCACTTGTAGCAGTGATAGGTTAGGTTCCTTGGACTTAGACCAGTTTTCATTTGTTCAGCAACAGAAAATTTGAAGTGTCAAGAGTTTAGTTTCAAAGTACAGGAAAAGGACTTCAGAACAAACAGCTTGATCAAAAGAAATTACACATATCAGTTTGAAGGAACAGTGAATTAGAAAATGCAGTGAATTAGTGAGGAGAAGTCTTACTCTTGAACCCCGATTGTGAAGATGGAAAGTACAGGAAGAGCCAAAAAAAGATGTGAATCCTATTGTGCACTGGTTCTTGCCTGAGTCACTATCATGCTTGTGAAATGTTGGTGTCGGCAACAAGCAGTCCGATGAGTGGGCAGTGCTGGATGGCTGAAAAGCTGACCTGCCTCCTCCCTTGGAAAACAGACCTCGGTCATTTCTTATACTACATGCTCTCTTCCTCAGAGTTTGCAGTCCAAAAATAACATAGCATAGCAAACGAGCATACTGCTGGAAGGAAGGAGTGGTCAACCTGTCTTAACTAAAGAGAGGTGAGTGGGTGCGGTTTGTAGGCTGCTCAGAAGCTGTGTGAATAACTGATAATTAAACTGGTCTGTTAAGACTTTTTTCAAATTGTCTTATCTATAATGTAGTGGAATTTTACCCCAAACTTTTCTCTGTGTAATATTTTTTGTTTCTGAAATTTAAGAAAATTTCAAAACCGTTAATTTAAAGCTACTTATTTCAGCTTGTCGATGTCAAATGTACGGCGTAGAGTGTCTCAGCCGTGAACTGGAGCTCCAAATTGGATTTACTCTGTGATCACCACATAGATCTGAGCAAGTCACACAAACTTCTTTTGGTTCATTTATCCCATTTAGCTTAAATTCATACTTTGTGGTCACATGGATGAGTACCTCGAGATTTCATTAATGAATGTTTACATAAAGGTTTATTTCCGGTAGTTAGAAACAGTGGAGGCGTATAGTGTGCTAGCTATTGATTTACATGCATTTTTGGTTTCTCAGAATATTTTGCATGATCTCATAGAAAATTTCTGTGAACTTGGTCGCTGCTTTCTCTGATCTATTAGGTTTTGGAAGAGCATTACACAAACTGGGAAAAGAATTTGATTTGTTGTAGGAATACTGAAAATGGATTTACCTACATCTATTCTTGACATCAATTAAATTTGTTATGAAGTCATATATGCTCATTTTCCAGTCTCTGTCTTAACTGATACATTGTAAGGAAGAACATTTGACAGTCTTAGAATTCACATAGTGTAATAAGCACTTGAAAGAATCTCTCTGCAAGCATTTTGTCTGTGAATAGAGCCACAACTGCTACATAAATGTATTATTTTTCCACTGTAGCACTGTAAAAGGAAAAAGTGGGATATTATTAGAGAGCTGTAAATTCCTAAAATAAATTGCATTTCGTTTGTATTTAAAAAACCCAACTGAACATATGGGAAGTAACCCATGCCGCTCAAATTCTGACTTAAGAAAAATTCCTTTTCCTATACTAGTATTTAATTTCAAAACTGCCATAATTCCATGGTCAAATTTGGATATGGATTTGATATGATGTCACATTTTTCCTGTTAAGAGAAAGAATTAAAATAAAACTGAAATATAGAAGTAATTTAAATGAAAGAGGGAAGATACCCTAGTATAAAGGGAATGATACTAGATTACAGAAATGGAATGGTTGTTAATGAAAATCAGATGCTTTGATAAGAAGCCAGAAGTGGGCTAGAATGACTTTACCATCATGAAAAAAATACTCATGTTCTGGCAAGGCCTCTAATGTATGAGGCTTGTGCATGTAGAATTAATAAAAATTACTGTGTAAACAGCATAGTAGTAAGGGTCTAAGACGGTTATCCCTTTAAAAAAGAGAGAGAACTGCCCATCGTAGTCCCATCTGTCCCACAGCACCTTTTCAGTGACTCATTCTGAAAGATGAATCAGCAAGCAGGTGTATTAATTGGTGATATGAGGCATTAAACCACTTACAACTTATGTTTTGCTATCCTTGCATACAATAGATGTCCATTAGAAAAGACTTCTAGTGCCATTGCCTTTCTCTTCCACATCTGCTTTGCTATCTTAAAGGCAGCAACTGTAGCTGATATGCAGACCGCCTCACCTTTAGGGCTGTGTTTGGCTTAATAAGAAGTTATTGTTGCATAGCATTGGGGATTGTGAAATGTTTTCTCTTTAAAAGTGAAAATCCACTGTGGTATTGCATGTATTGCATTTATGTAAATAGCTCTGTGGGCCTACCGCTGTAGGACCTCAGTCCCTCCACAGCAGTTGGTAATTCTGCAAGCAGTGTTTTCATTTGTCTTTGTTTTACTTTGAGGTGGTAGATTATCTATCAAGAATAAAAGCTCACATCCCTGGGGTATGTGTTAATTGCCAGTTGGATTAATAATGAAGACTGTTATCCGGCTATGTGCTTGCATAAAACTTTTAGAAAATTTTATTGTCAGTACTGCTCCCTGTATGACCAATTTTGCTACTACTGAGTATGGGCAAGAGACTACAGACTCCTAAAGGCTTTCAGAGATGTCAGACATGCAAGTATTTCTCACCCATTCACCCTCGTGTGGGCATATACATGCAACATGATAACACAAACTGAATTTTCTTAAGCAGTCAAAATAAAAAAATAATGATCACTATGCCAACATGTTCTTTGGTTTTCTGTTACTCTCTGGATGTTTTGCCTACTGTGTTGTATTTCATGGAGTACAATTTTGTGTTTATAAAAAATGTATTGTGAGTCCTAGTTAAAGCTTATTGTGGCCAAATTGGTAATTATGATACAACTGGGAAAGGCAGTTCATTTACAGAGATGGGGATATGAGACATAGGCTTCCATTAATTTGTCTGAGTACTTTTTAAATTATGGCTGGGGGACTGTGAAATTTACTTTAGTGTTTAAAAAATGGGCTAAGAGAAACTGTGATCAGTGGCAGTAGACATTTTGCAGAGAAACTGGATGGATGGATGGATGAAAGGCTTCTGCCACATAATTTTGGGCTCTGCAGTTCATCATTATTCAATCATAAAGATTAAAGCAATTTAGAGCTTAGAAGCTATGAACCAAGAGCTGCCCAACAAAATGTCCAAAAGCCCAGGGGAGCCCTGGAAACTGATTCAAATGCACAGGGATAAACTTCCAGAACCCCTATTTGCATTTAAATATTTATTACCATTTTAACTTTTTATTTTCCTCTGACATATGTCTCTCTCCCACGCCAGATTTCCAGTCTTTGAAGGAATAGTAAACATTTCTCTCATAAAAGGAAGTCATTTTGTGCTCTTTCTTTCCTATGGCAGTGACAGAAGATTGTACAGTGTAATATTTTTACTTACTGATTAGAATTGAAATTTTTTTCCACTATTGAATTTTTACTGGGTTTTTTTTCTTTTTGTTTGTGTTTTTTTGTTTGTTTGTGTTGTGATACCTAACACTCCAAGGAACTTTAGACAAATTATAAAGTTTGTTTATGGCTCCTACATTTTTGGGAAGCAGTTGTTCCTAGACTTATTCAGATCCTCCGACAACCATACTGTGCTCTTGAAAATTAAATGTAGCATTCACACCTTCATTTTTAAACTCTGTTAAACAAATTACCCTTAGAACTGAGGGAAAAACATCTCAATGCTAGCAAAATTGGCACAATTTGTAAACTGGCTTTATGCTTTCTCTTGGTTTCTGTTCAAATGAAAAGTGTAAAATATTTTTGTCTAGCTGAGTGTATTTTCTATAAAAAGACTAAATTTTCAGTGATAAATTCTAGTAAAATTTTTCTCCTGGCAAAATATTAGTGCATGCATGCTACAGATCCCCAGGAAACTGCGAGCTTTATGTGAATTGGACTTGGGAATACTGAAAAACATTTGTTCATAGGCATTTTTGGAAGTGTAAACCCCTGTATGTCAGTATGGTATGTGCTTCAGAGATTTTTCATAAACTCCAAAAAGAAGAGAATTACCCAAATATATCTTAGAGGTTGGAGTAAAGAGCCAAAATGAAAGCTGAAAGATGCATAGTTTACCTTGGCTGTTTGAGTGCTGTGTAAGAACTGAATGCAAATCTGTAACAAAAAAAGTGAGGAATGTGGTCATGTGCGCTGTTTTCATACATTCTAGGACTGATGATCTGAAAGGCTAATTCTGAACAAATAGTAGGATCAGTATGAAGAAAATCTTGTAAGCGCATCCAGATAATTTAAAAAATATCTTTTTAACAGGAAGACTTTTTTTCATGTGCAGTACTAAAACACAGTGGTGGATTTACATCCCTTTTATGTCTTCACAGAGGACCCCTGGTGGTCTAGTGGTTAGGATGCAGCACTTTCACCACCGCAGCCCGGGTTCGATTCCCGGTCAGGGAAACTCCCCCGGGCAGATGGAGCTCGTCAGCCCTGTAAGGCCATCTGTCTAAGAGAAGGTCACTCTAAACAAACCTACGTCCTGAGGACCTCACTGCCACTGTCCAAGCTCGCTTGGCCCCAGCAGGTGAACTTTGGGATTAAAGGGTGGGCTCAGCTCAGCGCACACTGTGTCTCACCTAAAAAATCCACTGCGCAGGCTCGAAGGGTAAAGACCTTTCCCAAATCTTCGTTCGCGAAGACTGGCCATGACTGATGTCTTCACATGAGTTTTATTGATTATATAATTTATCTTTCTTACATTTTTCATCGTCTTCTAGTAACTCAGTGTCCTTTATATTCAACTAGAAAAAAAATAGAAAAATAAAAATTACTTTTTCTGGGGGCATCAACCAAACAAGAGAACTGTTATTCTATGTTAAAGCAACTTCTGTTTATCAAAGGTTGACAAATAACTACTCTAGAGCTGGAAAACAAGTCAGACAAGTTTATATCACAAATGCAAATAGTATGGTATGTCTAATAAATTTGGAACTCAATGAAAAAAGATAAACTGAGTTCACTGGGTCTGAAGCCAAGAGCATTGCTACAAGGAATGTATAATGCACTGTGATAATTTTCAGTGGTAGCTTTATGAATAAGAGGATAGAACATATTAACATTTATGCCGATGGCTAAGACTAAATTGAATTATCACTGCATTAACTGGAGTAACAATTTTACCCTTTCCCTTTTCCTTGCAATTATTAGAAAATTATTTTCTTTGGAAAGAAAACAAAACACATTATTACAAATCAAGTATATTGTTCCGTCTTTAACTATAATGAATATTCATTGGTTGGTGTGGGTAATTATCTTTTTAGAAAACACAGATTTATTCTGTGAAATCTGGCTTACAGTGTGAAAAACCTGAAATGCAAATATGAAGCTGAATGATGATGGCATTGGTCATTTTTAAAAACTCTGTGCTAAAACAGGTTAAGGTTGATCAAAACCATCTGTTTGATTTTTGTTCTCAACTGCAGGAATTTACTAGGATTCCTCTTATGACTTCCTGACTGTTAATTAATATAGAAAACTGTGCCTTTATTAAGTGACATTAGGATATCACATTGTTATAGTAGTACCTTGCACTCAGCTGCACACAGTGTTTTGTGCCTATGATGCCAGATGCACTGCTCTGCACTATGGACCATTAGAAACTGAGAACAAGCAGAATTGTATCCAAGAGCAAAGCATCATAGAATCGTGGAACAGCCCAGGTTAGGAGCAACCTCAAAAGATCATCTGGTCCAACCTTTCAAGAAGTCTGTTTCACCGTCTGTTTTATCCCTGCTGTCAGTTTCTGTGTAGGGACTAAGAAAACATATTCTTGAGAGATCTCATGACTGATGAGGTTGAGTAAGCTTCTGTAATTGAAGAATGAAGCCTTAAGTAAAAAATATCACCTAAGTACTGGAATAAGTAGTATGATTGAGCTGCATTTGCTTCCATATTGAAACCGGAACATGCACTCTTAGTGCTAAAACTCAAAAAAGGTTCTTCCACCTGACCATTACTTTCTGAACTGGAATCTTACAAGCAATTATACCTGAATAGTTTCAGATATTCTGGAGTACTTACATTATAAGTGACCACATTTGTTGAAGAAAATAAAAGGTTAATTTTTACTTCAGGTAATGCTTAAAGCTTCATCATTTTCTGAGTCATGCAGTTTTCCTCTTGAGGTGGTATGTTTATCAACAATACCTAGTTGTCTATACTTATCTATCTTTACAAGCAGATTGTTTATATACAATTTGAAGACTTTCATTACCTTCTTACTTCTCTTTATTTTTTATGCTGTCAACAGTTTATGTTTTTCTCGCCTCCTGCCATCTTCCCACTCATAGGTATCCTACTATTTTTTCTCCTAAATTTTCTTTGGTGTTACTGGTGTAACAGTTTTTACTTACTTCTTTTTCTTCTTTTAATCATTTCTTGTAACTTAACATTGTCTCTCTACCATCATTAATTTTTTTTTCTTCTTGAGTGTTTGTAGTCATGGAAATCATCATGGCTGAAAAAGATTCTTTGGTACATTGTGGAATGGCAGTATTTCAGTTGTGTTTTCACAGATGTAACTGTGAAATAGTGAGCAACCAAGCTCATTAAAGAACTTCATCTCATCAAAGAATGTTAAACAGCTGTTTTCAGCCTTATCAGACTGAAAAAGAGAACTGGTCAGCTAGTAAAAAATTATGTGTAGTGGGCACTATGAGTGTGGGTGAAAAAAAAAAGTGCACACTAGGAGCTCATGTGTGATAGGCTTCCACCCTTCACAGAGCCCCTTGATTATAGTTCCTGTTTATGCTCCTGTGTCGTGAACCTCTAGTGATCTTTTGGAAGCTGGCAAGGGTTTTTCTGGCATGTTGAGAGAATGCTAACATCCAGGAAATTCTTCTTTTATTTCCTGCAGCCTTTGTAAGTTACTCTCCACTTTTTTTTTTAATCACAGAGATGGACTTCATTTTGCTTAATGAAAAGTGAGACTTGAAGGGATGGGCCTTAATACACGTTGGACTGCATTGTGGAAGAAATCTTCCTTGCCACCAGATGGTCTTCTCCTACAGATCTTCTGTTCTGATAAACATTAAATCTCTGCTTATAAGGTGCTTATGAGCTTTAAAAGCTGATTTATTAAATTTATTTTACATTCTCTTGCAATATGTCCCCAAGAAGAGCCCTATTTATTCAGTTCTCTTAATTGCAATACTTTTTTTTACTGATTTGATGTTGATGATGTATGTAGTCACAAAGGGTCAAAGCAGGTGTTAACTGTCATAAGGGAAGTGGGGTGCAAAGCTGACACCAGAAAGGCAGTGTTTTAGGTAGGGGCTGGTGTGTGGAGGAGGTAGTGGTGGTGGCTGTGTTACTCTGAGTTTGCAGGCGGCAGGAGCAGCGATACCAGGAGAGCAGCATGTGCTGCTACTGTCCTGCTGCCTTCCCAACCACACCGTATGAATGAGAGGAAAGCCATCTGGTGGGAGCTATGTTGAGGACACCGTAGGCATCAGGGCTGTTCATGCCATCAGTGGCTCCACTGGCTGTGCCACCCTCCTCATCCAGCCAGCTTGAGTGCAGCATGGAAGTGTCACATGTAGCTGGTCTCAACTTCACTGCTGTCTGCCTGGCTTCCTTCCTCACCAGAGTGGCTGAATGTAAGGACTTAATCCTGAATATACATTCACATGCACCATTGCTTGCTTAAGTGATAGCATTTGAGTATAAATCAGTGACAGTCAAGTGCTCCCTTTGTACAGTAAGATAATATTGACCTTAACTCACAATTAACAGTCCTTTCTTGTGCTCTTATCTTATTCTCTGTATTTTCTGGTTATACTGTAAGATGTCCTTTCAAAACCACCTGTCAACCTAAGCAAAATAGAGATGATAAATTGTCTAATGTCTTTTTGTGTACTATTTGACATTCTGTTCTTTTAAATAATTTATTAGCAGAGAAATTGCAATGAAAGGGTGACTCTGGCTTCTTCCAAACATTGATCTTGACAATTTATGATCTTTCACAAAATATTTATCTTGTATCCAAGAACAAAAATGAACCAAGAGACAGATTTGATATTGTATCAGTGGGTTCCCTCCCCTTTTACATGTTTCCTCTGTAAAAGAGATTTGAATCCCAGTTAATAAAAGTTGAATTGGCTCAGATAAAATGTTAGGATGCCTTCAGTTGTGAAAGCAGCGTAAAAGAGCTGGAGTGCAGAGTAGGTGAGAGAGGTTACCATTGAAGCTGTCAGGAAACTCAGTTTGTTACAAAGACTAGGCAGTGTGACCTGTTTCATGTTTGTCCCTGATACTTCAATGTCTCAATCAGAACTCCCTAGAGCCCATTTTAAAGATATTGTGAGTCTTTTATCAGTTGCTTTGAACATTTTCACAGTTATTTTGGTTTCCACAAAGTAACATAAGAAGTGTAAGTGGTGATTTCTTTGAGAGATATTTTGAGATAATTTATTTCCCTGTTGCAAATAGATATTCACATTCTGCTGAGTGACAGAGGCAAGTTATCCTCCCAGCTACCTTTACATTACTCTGTCTTTACATATAATACACATCAATAACAATTGTTTTCTTTCTTGTTTTTTAAATCAGACTTTAAAACTGGATTTTCAGTCTATAGTTTGAATTCATCAAAATCAGGAGCTTACTTTTGGAATCACTGCATTCCTTGGTTTTAGAGTTAAAAGGAAAAAAACAGAAATTGATTCTGCATGTAATTCACACGTGCTGAAATATGTGGTTTAACATTGCATTCATTAAGCTGATGCAAAGTTCTCTGTTGTGTTATATAGCAGTATACTGTTGAGGAGTATGCTGTATACATATGTATATGTATACAGATGTATGCTGTATACATATATACTCCTGTGTATGGAGTATACATAGGAGTCAGTATGCTGACTCCTAAGCTGCTTTTTGTCTACACAAGACTGTCTGTGCAACAATTGACATTAATCTTAAGAGAGTTTTAAACTAGTGCAGCCTTGGTGTCAAGTTGGCCCTTATTCTCAGCTGCTTTGGTTTTGGAGTGCTGGTTTATGCCTTAGCTAAGAAGAGCATCATTTGCTGCCTCCCAGAGTGCTGTCATGCTGTACTGGTGGCCATGACAGATCACTTCCACTAATCAATAGAAGTTAAAACAGATTCTCTTCTCTGTGTTAGCTAGTGAGTGAATGTGTAAGTTAAGTAATGCTCATAGCTTTATCCTGGAAAATCTTCTGAAATTCCAGCATTGAGTGGAATTAGAACCTTACCTGGATGTAGCAGAAGATCATCATCATCATCATGGCTAGGCTTAGCGAACAAGGATTTGGGGAGGGCTCTACCCACATTTGCTACAAGTGCACTGGTGGCTAAGAAGACAAATACGAGATAGACATGTCCAATTGCAAAAGGTACAGTAGAGACTCCTTAGGTGGTATCGGCAAGACACGGTTCTTTCTGTGTTGCCTTTTCACCTCGAGAGTGATCCTGGTGTGTTCTCAAAGGAAGCAGCAGCGTTATAGATGGTGTGTTTCCAGACCTCCCGACTGGAGGCCAGAGTAAACCAGTTATGGTGATCAATATGGCCAAGGCTGAGATGTTGTTTCAGGGAGTCCTTGTATCTTCTCTTCGGGGCTCCTCTCTTGTGGCAGCCAGTGGCAAGTTCACCATAAAGCAAGATCTTAGGGCGGCGGTGGTCCATCATCCTTGAGACGTGTCCTGCCCAACGCAGCTGTGTTCTCAGCAACATGGCCTCAATACTAGTGACAGCTGCTTGTTCTAGAACAGATGTATTAGTCACATAATCTGACCAGTGGATGTTTAGGATTGTACGGAGACAGCATTGATGGAAGCGTTCTAGGAGTCGCAGGTGGTGGCGGTAGATGACCCACGATTCAGATCCATATAAAAGAGTAGACAGCACTATGGCTCTGTAAACACTGATCTTTGTACTTTTCTTCAAGTGTTTATTTCACCAAACTCTTTTATGGAGTTTTCTGAAAGCACTATATGCCTTTGCTGACCTGCTGTCTATCTCTGTCAATCTTACCGTCCGAGGAGATGAGGCTACCTAGGTAATTAAACTGCTGGACTGATTTGAGCTCTGATTTGCCAATGGTGATATGGGGATGATGGAAGACTTCCTGAGGTGCAGGTTGGTAGAAGACTTCTGTCTTCTTTAAGCTGCCTTCCAGCCCAAAGAGCTCAGCAGCGTCTGCAAAGCAGGATGTTAAACACTGCAGAGCTACTTCTCTGTGGGCGACAAGGGTGTCGTCATCAGCATGAAGCACCTCCCGGACAAGATGATTTAAGGTCTTAATATGGGCCTTCAGTCGCCTTAGATTGAATAGGCTTCCATCAGTACGATATTGAATGTAGATGCCATCATCATTGAGGTCTGCCATGACCCTTTGGAGCATCACACTGAAGAAGACTCTGTGTGGTGGTTTGAAAAACCTTTTTTTTGAGGTAGCAATGGTTTGCCCCACTGATGATACTGGACCAATCAATAGTCCACGTGCGCCCTACGGAAATTACATGCCCACAGAAACGGAAGAGAAGGTAGTGAAGATAGTGTAGAAGTAGGTAGCCATGATGTGAGCCACGAGGAGGCAGGGGACCAGTGAGCCCCTCTGGGCCCCCAGACCCCAGCCGAGGCTATGGGAGACCCGGTATAGTGTCAAAGCTGGACTGGGTCCCATAATCAAGAGCTGGAAAAGTTTCCTTATGGTCAGCAGCAGCAGAAGACACTGAAAGCAGCAGCAGAGCAGTCCTGAACAGAGACAACGATGGCTAAAAGCCAAAAGATAGCCAGTACCAACGAGATAATGTGAAGCCGGCTGAAAGATGCAGAGATGTTCCTGCAGGAGGGAGAGCTGGCAACAAAACAGAGGTAAGTTCAACGGCGCTGGTTTGGGGTAAGACTGTATTACTTTCTCAAGCCCCAGAGACTCCTTGAAGAGGAGGGATGGACTTCCAAACCCTTAGGGAGTCCCAAAATGCAGCAGCAGCTAGAGAGAGAGAGAGAGAGAAAGGAACTGAAAAACCCAGACTTGTCCTGAGAGCTGAGCCAGGACGGAATGCGGAGGAGGTGGCTGTGCCCTCTGCTGCTGCTGTTTCTATCAAGCTGTCGAGCTGAGACAGAGCAAAAGAGTGTTGGTAAGACTGAACTGAAAACTGCCTTCAGTGTTCTAACCCAAGAGGAGTGAAAATCCACAAGGAAATCCCCCGAAGGCTCGGGGATGGAATTAACACAAGTAAGAACGAAAATCCTGACTGCCATACGTAAATCTGCTGCCTCAGGAAAATGAAGGACACTAACCAGTGCCACAAAAAACTGAAATGAAGGAACTGTGGCCTGAGGAGTGACAGAAAGACTTTTCTCTTTTCTTCTTGGACTTTTATTGAAGAAGAGGAGAAATTTAATTTAATGTAAATATATATGTGGGTGTAAATAAACCTTTGTAAATATTTTCCCTTTCCCCCAATAATGAATGGTTGTATTTTGTCTGAAAACTCTCCACATGGGGTGAAAAAGACATCAAGTCCATACCATCACTAAACCCTCCCACAGGGGCAAACTGTGGGAGGGGGGCTTGAACTTAAAAATAGATTCTTGGGAGTTTCAAACCACCACACTGTGAATAGGATTGGTGCAAGAATGCAACCTTGTTTCACACCACTGGTTATTAGAAAGGGCTCAGAAAGGGCATTTTCATATCTGACTTGGCCGCGCTCATCCTCATGAAGTAAGATGATAATTTTAAGGAACTTGGGGGGACATCCTAAATGTTCCAAAATCTGCGATAGACCTTTTCTGCTCACAGTATTGCAAGCCTTGCTGAGGTCAACAAAGGTTACATAGAGACCTTTATTCTGTTCCCTACACTTCTCTTGCAGTACCATGTCTGTGGTACTCCTGTTGGCTCTGAAACCACATTGGTTTTCAGGTAGAATTCCTTCTGCTATAGCAGATATTAGTCTGTTCAAAAGTATTCTTGCCAGGATTTTGCCAGCAATGGAGAGCAAAGTAATACCACAGTAATTTGAACAGTCTGATTTATCTCCTTTCTTCTTATACAAAGTGATGATGACTGCATCTCAAAGGTCTGATGGTAGTTCGCCTAGTTCCCAACAGTGCACCACAAACTTGTGAAATTTAACATGGAGTGATTGGCTCCCATACTTCCAGACTTCAGGTGGAATTCCATCAACCCCAACTGCCTTGCCAGTTTTCACCTGCTGTATGGCCTTAAGAGTTTCTCCCATAGTAGGGGCAATATCCAACTCATTTTTCACTGGTTGTTGTGTAATGTGCTGAATTGCAGAGTCTTGAACTACACGGCTAGTACTGAAAAGAGTCTGAAAGTGTTCCGACCATCGATACAGAATGGAGGTTTTATCTTTCAGAAGCATTTGACCATCAGCATCTGCGCTGAGTAGAGAGCTTTGGACGTGGTATGTAGGCCCGTATGCTGTTTTCAAGGCCTCTGCGATCACCCATATCTGTGCATAATTGAGTTTTTTGTGCTAGATCGATCCACCACTTGTTCTGGATGACACGAAGTTTCTGTTGGAGCTTGCTGCATGCAAGACAAAAGGCTGCTTTTCTTACATGACAGGATGGCAGTGCAAGGTGTGCTTAGTGAGCAGTTCTCTTTTTCCTCAACAGTTCCTGGATCTTTTGATTGTTTTCATCAAACCAGTCCTTGTTCTTCTTGAAGGAGAACCCTAAGGATTCTTCAGAGGACTGCAGGATGCTATTTTTAATATGTTGCCAAAGTGTTTCAGGAGAGGGGCCTATAGAATGATTTTCGAACCTAGTTTGAAGATTTGCCTGGAATCTGTCTCTCACTGTGGCTGTTTGAAGATTGTTAACTTGGAGTCTCCTCCTTGGGATACTGCCCCTTTTAGGTTTGAACTTAAGGCTGAAGTTAAGTTTACAGCGCACAAGTCAATGGTCTGTTTGGCATTCTGCACTAGGCATAACACATAGAAAATAAGGTAAAGCACCTTTGAAAAACAGAGATTTTTGAAATATGGAGACTATGTTAGCTTGAACAGTGTCTGAGCAGAATGTAAGGAAATGTTTGCAGCTTCTAGAAACTCAGATACTTCAGGAATGAAATGTTGAAATTATTTTTCCTGCATGTATGTGTTGGCATATCAAGAGATTTTTTTTCTGAATGTAAAACCTGTTACTGGAAACACTCTTATGCCTTTTGTATTTCTATTTTTCCTCCTTTTAAATTTATACCTATATCTTGTCAGACTCCATTTTTAAACAAAATGTATTTTATTGTCATTTTCCCCAAAATTTTGTCCAGCTTAGCCATCTGTAGTTCTCCTGTGCGTGTCTTGTCACAGGATGCCATCCCTATCTCTGCGGAGAAACCACATTATGAGTTTTGTATTTCAGAGAAACCTCATTCTTCCATGAGCAGTCTCTCCCTGATTGCTCATTAAAGCTGATCCTCATACCTGTCCACTTACAAGATTTTTCCTTCAACATTCAGTGATGATGTTGCAAAGAAAGAAATGCTAAGAGTAACACTGAAGGAGGTACCACATCTGTCAGTGCAGGAAATCCAACATTAATAAACAAAGCTCTTAATAAATGCCCACATTTTTTAACAAGATATGCCAAATAATGCCAAAAGAAGATGCATCTTAAGGAAAAAATTAATAATTTAAAAAAAATGCAACCCCCCCACCCAAGCCCTTTATAGATCTGTAGTTTTCCTCTGTTTCTATTCCAGCTGGCTTAATTTGACTATCTTCAGATCCCAGGATTTTCCTTCTGGGAGAATTAGTTTATTAGTCCAGTTTACAAGTAGGATTGTTGAAGTTCTTTATGTTGTTTCTATTCATAGCCAAGAATAAGTTCCCAGGTTTTTGTTGTCAGATATCTGTGCTTGCACAGCATAGCTCAGCATGGTTTGTGATGTGGATTGAACTTCAGTTTGTCTCCAGGTAAGAAGCACACGGAGCAAAGCATAGTGTTTCTTTCATCTTATGGGACCACATTCCAGTGATCACAAGAGACAGATTCTCTGTGCACATAAATCATGTGTGTTCAAAAAGAAAATTACCATTACATTTCAGTTTCCAAATAAGTCTCTCCTAATAATTTTGTTGCATATTTATATTTTGCACAATGTTGTGGGTTTGTGTTTTTTTAAGCTTTGAAGGTTGGCATTAAGAATAAATGTGGATATTATATACATACCTTTTTGTTTTCAGTAATGTTTCCATAGGAAAAGGGTAGAGTATGTCCTGTTTAGGCATTCAGTGCTTTGATTTTTGATCCTTTGCTTGTAAATAATCAGTATTCATCTGAATACAGCACCAGAAAGGAGGCAAATACTAAAAAAAAAAATAAATCTTTTAACTTGTTTCACTGTAACACTTAAAAGAAATAAAAATAACCCTTCATACTGATTCCAAAACCTCAAGATCTTTTTTGATTTTGTTGTAAATTTCTTCAAATGTATTGTTTAGTTAAAAGTTACTTAAGAATTTACTTTACTTTTCTTTATTTTTTGAAAGATTACAAGTTTTAAAAACCTTGTTTCTATCTTTTGGGAGAAACTTAGCTCTACTGATGATAACAGCTTTTTTCAACTCATATTTTTTCCTGTTTATTTAGGCAGTTTTATGTTTCTCCAACCATGAAAATGTATATTAACACTGCTTCTGACACCTGGGAAGTTAGATTGTATTTTTTGACTGGTAGGAAAAGCAGATAAAAATTATGATTCTTTTCACAAACCTCTCCCAGAAAGTGCAGTGCCCATTAAAATTTCTTTTTTCTATGCACCAGGAAAGAAATGTGCTGAAACAAAAGTTTTGGTTTACTTTCTTATATTACCGTTCGCCAGAATTAGGGATATGTGTGATTTTCTTTTCCTCTATAGATGGACTTCTACAGCACACCTGGGTTCATGTGTGAACCCCATACTTTAGTTGTTGAAGGACTTGGGTAGGGCAAGAAATGGTCTATTGGCTTTAGTTTTGGTTGGTGGTTTTTTTTAAATTATATATTTTATTTTTTTTTTTAACAAAAAGATAGCATTATTAAGATTGCAGCTTCATGTATTAAAACCAGTGAGTATATGTGTTCTTCAGCTTTGTCCTTACATGTAATTAGACAGTCCAATAACATGACAGCATACCTATGTTCCACTGGGTGTTGCAACATTCACTGAATAAGATAAAGAGTACTAACGAAGGAGTTGGGATTCTCATATATTTACATGATGAGTTGCAGCATTTCTTGTGGCTAGTGAAATAAGGACTGGAGCCACAGAGTTAATGGAACAGTGAAACGAAATAGTGAACCTGCACAAATACTGATCTGAATGTCTTTTGGTGAAAAAGTAACATTTTGACTTTTGAATTCTAATGTACATGGGAATTACCTTTTCTTGTGTGATATTTGCATACAAAATGTGGATGCGTCTTAGAGACCTGTTTTATAAACACCTGCTTTCATTTGGTTTGATGTGGGATATATAATTTACTTCTTTATAGGTGGTTGACATTTGTATATTTCTTGCACAGTTTTTATGGGGAATGGAGCAATTCAGATAAATATTTTTGTATTAAAGTAAATGAGTGACCTGATACATGTCAAACCCCCCCTTATTTTGGTGGTTTTACTGTCTAGAAACTAAAAATATAACTTAGGATTTCTGAAGTGAGCTAAGCATCTTGAACTGTTGTTTTAATCCTGTATTGAACAGGTAGACAGTTTTGGTGGTCTGTCCTCATTTTTCCTAGGTTATGGACAAGTTTTCAGTGTGAGAGCAAAATGCCTTTTTTTGCTTTTTCAGGTATTTTTAGAATATACCTGATATTATCTGGTACTGGGAGGCCGACAATTTAGGATTAAAGAACTGAAAGGTAATCATGAACCCTGTATATGCCCTATTGCCTTAAAATCAAATGATAGGAAATATGCCGTAGGATTTCTGGTATATAAAGATGCCTACTGTAATAAACATTGTTACCTTTAAAGTATTAGAGCAAGCTGAAAATACTAGGGGGAAAAAAACACATCAGAACACCTAATGGAATCTAAGGCAACGAAGAAACAAACTTGTGAACTGTAACCTGAAAGGAGGTTGTAGCCAGGTGGATGTTCATCTCTTCTCTCAGGTAATAAGCGACCGGACAAGAAGAAATTGTTGCAAACTGCACCAGGGAAGGTTTAGGTTGGATATTAGGAAAAACTTCTTCACTGAAAGTTTTGTCAAGTATTGGAACAGGCTGTCTAGGGAAGTTGGTGAGTCACCCTCCCTGGAGGTATTTAAAAGACTTGTGGATGTGGTGCTTAGGGACATGATTTAGTTGTGGACTTGGCCATATTAGGTTTATGGTTGTTCTTGATGATCTTTGAGGTCTTTTCCAACAGAATTGATCCTAAGATTCTATATTTCTGTGGTTTAATATGCTACAAATCTGAAGTGTAACTCAAGTATACTGGGATCTTTCACTGTCTGAACAGGATGAAACTAAGTCTTATGTCAGATTGTCTGACGAAGACAAACAGGGGACCTGAAACATTTCTGGGTAATCCTTTATTGCTACATGAGCAAGTTGGGTTTTTTTGGTGTTTTTTTGTTTGTTTGTTTTTTGGGGGGTTGTTTGTTTTGTTTTGTTTTGTTTTAATTACTATTTTTTTGTGGATGAATCAACTTGGGTCAGGAGGCCTTTTCTAGCTTTGCTATTTTCTTCTGAATATTGGAGCTAAACAGTTCTGTTTGTCAATGCTAGATTAACTTCAGACATTCTCTTCCTCCCTCAGCTTCACTGTCTTCCATTTACACAGAAAGCCCCCTGAAAGTGAGAAGTAAAGCCCAGGTTTAGTTGTTGGAACCTAGAACAGATATTAAAGCAGGCTGCAGCTGGAAACAAAAGTGAAAAATCTCGACAGGACGAATCAATATCAGGAGAATAAAATGCTAAGAGGTAGACACAATGAGGAAGGGTCTTCCAGAGGGGCTGAGCTGGGGAGAGCCAGGGGACATCTGGCAGAGCTCAGTAAGCAGACTTGGACTAAACCGAGAGCTAACATCCACAAGTGTGTCCCCAGTAATGAGGGAGAGAAACAGGTTTTTGCAGGTTTTTAACTGACTGATTTAATAGTTAATCCATTTTAGCTTCCTCTAAGATATTTACACGTACCTTTAATTACCTCACACAAGTAGTAATTTATTCTCAGTTTGTTTCAGTGGTTGTTCCTGAGGTATTTACTGCAGGTTGCTATATTGTAGTTGGGTGAATTAAAAAATATGGATGCTCCATTATGCTGTGGTATAGATGGGTTTGTATCTATATTTTTTTCTTTCTCTGCTTTCTAATTTAAATGTGTTTCTGTACTTAAATTCTCATAATAAAAGCTGAAAACTAGGGATTTTTTGAAAGTTAATGGAACTGCACCATTACAGTAGTTTTCCCCTGTATCACTCTGAAATCAAATTCTTGCAAAAACTAGATTTATTCCAGAATTGAGCTTTATAGGAAACAACAGTTTAATGTCCATTTAGAAGAGCTTTGAGTTACAGTAAATGACTAAAGCTGGAGCTTCACTCATTTCAGGTCAGTAGCAAGCTTGTTCAGAGATTCCCTAGAAAGCAGTGTGCCAATTCAGAAAATAGAAATCGAATACATCTGCTCAGCAATGAAGTTCTTCATAGTCATGAATTGATCTTAATGTCAGCTCCAATTTGTTGTGAGATTTTTGAGGCGTTTCCCAACAGACGGGGCCTCAGTGATTTATTTTTTGTTGTGAACTGAAGTGCTTAGTTTTTCTTGGGTAACACTTATTCACTGCTCTTGAGATTTGTTTCCTGCTGCTTTGAAGCATGTCCTGTCTTTTGCTTTGGCTGGAAATGTTGCTCAGTTGAGTGGTGATTTTCTCTGGGAATAAAGTGAGGAGAGAGGAGTTTAGGATAGACTTTTTGAAATCTTGCAAACCTGTGGCACAGAGGTCTGCATGAGGGTTCTTACTGACCAGAGGAAGCTTTCTCTTCATGAAATATTTTCTGGTACTTGCAGGTTTTACAGCTGATTTTACTAAATCTGCAGAAATGTGTTTGTAGAGTCATGCTTATTCTTTTTGCTTCCAGTAAACGCTTAACCTGCACAGAAATAAGTATACTTCATGATGTATTTTTAATATTTGATTAATTAATATTCAGAAGCTATAATAAATACTTTCATTTCTTTGCCTTTATAGGTTATTTTAATTGATTTTTTTTTAAATATAACAACCTTTTCTGTTTAAAATTGAATATGTAGCTCTTTGCTTTTACAATTTGATATGTAGCCCTTAGCTTTTGCATCAGAGTATTATTTTCTTTCATCTCCTTCATTAAAAAATTGTTGGGAACCATCAGTTTATAGAGATTCAATTAAGTAATTTGTTTTTCATAATCAAATAATGAATCATAGCAACCAACCAAGTAAACACCCTTAGAAATGATATCTGAAATATTTTTTCACAAGTCCCACACCAATTCAGTGGCTGTATCTCAGGTAATAAAAATTATTTTATTATATTAGATAGTTAGATCATAAATTTGATCAGTCCAACTCACTAAAGGATGGCTATGATTTGCTGCTAAAACAACTTAATCATGATGGCATATGTTGTCGTTGAGACTTTGTTGGTCAACCCTGATTTTCAAAGACCCTACTTCTTTTTAAGCCACTGATTTTTTTATTGCAATGATATTCCACAGAATGGAAATAAAATAAATTGTCCTTTTCCTACTTCCATGAGATGTAATAGAAACTTTATTTCAGGAAGGAAGGAAGGAAGAACAGACTCAGTTCCTGTCTAAATGACTTTGTGTTGTCTGCTGCCCACATTTAGTTAATCCTGAATAAATTTTCAGAGAAGTAGCAAACATTTGATTTCAGCATTGTGTGACTGCATAAGCATCCTCATGCTCATGAATAAATGGCATAAATTGAATATCTAAGATTTCTATGTGGGAATTAGCAGGGGAAAGGCAATTTATTTCAGACTGCCAATTCTTACTCATCATTGGAGTGCTTTGAGGATCCCTGTAATATGAAAGACTGTTCCTGCCTCTCCTTTCAGATCTCAGTTTTGCTCCAGCACACTAGAGGAGGTCATCTTCTCTTCACCACTGAAATTTCACTTGTGATTTTTTGTTTCTTGAAAACATTTAAAAGGGGTAAGTTGGAGCCATGACCTTCATTCTGCAGAACTTCTCTGGTTAGGAAAGGAAATGGGACCTGTGCTGCATGAAAGTAGGTGTCACTTACAGACTGGACTATGTTTCACATACTGCTTTGCCTAGCAAGACCAAGCTCAATCTGGCCTTTCAGTATCTTAATTTTTTTCACATAATTTGCAATTATTCTGTACATCACTACTTTTATTTGAAAAGCTTACATCGTCAAACCATTTTCTTTTTTTTTTTTTTTTTGGCTTTGCAAATAAGCTTCTAAAGCTGTAGAGACAGACTGCAGCTTGTATATAGTAACTGCTTCCTATCCCATTCTCTCCTCCACAACAGTAAAACTACTGAAAGATGAGCATTATTTTCAAGTGTAGCTTTACTGGTTTGGCACACAGCTGTTTTTAAAGTGCATTATACTTCAAAGGAGCATAATATTATTTGAAATGTGTGATGAAAAATAGAGATGAAGCAAAACCTAATGTTTCATATGTATTTAGGGAATACAGTGCTTCTAACTACCAAAAAATGTTAGGGCTGCATTGTAATGCAGAAAGTATGAGAATCTTTTGAATGTTATGGAATGTAAGGAGTATCCATCAAGGACAAGATTATAGAGAAGCATTTACATTAATCAGTGTATAGTTGAAAGGAAACAACACAGCGATTCACGGGTGTTGAAATGCCCATGAGACCATTGATGAGATTATGCTATGAAAGGAGATTTTTACAATGCTTTCAGTTTATAAATGGATTATGTTGTGCTATTCAATGGTACATAAATAAGATCTTGTAGGAAAGCTGTAACACTCATATCTTCTCCAAAAGGACAGAGATGATGATGATAAAATACCATTAGAGAGGGGTAAATGTGGGTTTTGTTTTATTTACTGTCATCTATGCAATGATGCACAGAAAAGTAAGATTTTTAAGTCCTGTGTGACAGCTTTACCCTCAGTGTTTTGTGAGAATGTTTGAAGTGTGAGATCTCACACAGTGAGAACGTGTTTCTGCAAACAGTACTCTGACTAGTAAATGAATTTAATGAGATTCATTTATATATATGCTGAATATATATGTATTATTATTGGTTATTGAGTGTTATTTATCCTTCAGTAAAGTTTTAAAATTCTCTGTTTCTGCTGATGAAAGATTATTTGGGGTTTTGATCAGATCTGAAAACTCTTCTGAAATTATTTGCTGGCTCATCCACTCTATGCCAAAACCTGTTGGCTTATGCTTCAAATGTTTAATTAAATATTTTATTTCAAAACCAAAAATATTTTGAAGGAAATCATACATAAAAAATGGCTTACAGACTGTCTTAAAAAGCATTAAAGCTGATTTTAAAATTATCCTGGTGGAATAGTATTTTTCTTGTCATGTTTGCTGAGAGTAAGATGGTAACTGATAGTTATTATTCAGTAGGACTGACAAATAACAATCAATCTGTGATTTCCTTTGATAGATTTTTATTATGTTCAGAGCAAGAAACTTGCTCGGTGGTTGTAGCTGCAATTTAATCAGTAGAGAATATAAATTTACTGCTTTGACAGCCTAATGATGTAGAAAACACTGAGGAAGAAGTAGTCAATAAAGAGGTAAATACTTACTGATCATACCCTCCTTCAAAGGAAAATCTTACCTCTGCTGTATTAGGTAGGTTTTGATTTTAATGGTATAATTAAATGCTAAGTAGCACAACTAGTCCATTAAAAAAAAGTTTAACCATGTAAACAAGGTTTTACTTTGTGTAATATGTCTAATTAAAGGGACTGTCCATACCTCTTGAACTGTCAGTGAGGTAGGCTAAATGCTATATTACACATTAGTGTAGTTTGTGTATAGATGCTTACTGTAAAGACACTTTTCTATTTTTCTTTTCTTTTTCTTTTTTTTTTCCATTTAAATACAAAATTAGTCTTTCTTGGCCTTTCTTCATACTCTTGCAGCTAGCTTCAGGTGCATTCAACTGCATCAGTGGCCTGCAATTTTTGAGAATAAAATGGGCTTACTGATTTTACTGAATCCATTTAATATTTTGGTGATTTGATATTAGATTTTCTTGGATTTGAAAGTGGTTTTTTTCTGTTTTTTTTTTTTTTTTTTTTTCATTCACAAACAAAGTCCATTCAGTCTTTAATTACTAAAAGTTTTGTGTAGTTCCTTCCAGTACTGATGAATAGTTAATTTGCCCATTCAAACTGTGTAAGGGGCATGGTGAACACTTCATCTCATGGTCGTGTTTTTAAGAAAGCGTCCAGTGCTGCCATGAAGATAACAGGGAAGATTTTGGCTTCCAGTTTCTCAGAGTCCTTTTGTCATTTGAGGATATTTGGAAACGAGGGAGTGTAATTTTGGGAATGACAATGTTATTGCTAGAATGGAGTCGTGTAGAAATAAATAAAATGTCTGTGAGAGGTCAATATAATAAGAACTTGAAAATTTGCAGACGTGGTAACTGTCTAATAAATGTAGCATTAATGTTGGTTGTAGTGGCTTGCAGAGTGTAGCAAAGTCTGTCTTCTATTGCAACGGTTGTTTCTAACAGGAATATATCAGGGAAGTCGAAGTTGACAAAGTCCAATTGTTTTTTTGATTATAGCACTCTGCGTTGTATATGTTGTACCAATCCTAGTAAGCTCTGCATCCCATAAGTCTTACTGGAGACCAGCTGAGAATACAGTTGCAAACACCACTCAACCACTCACTTTGCTGAAAGGCTAAATCAATGATCAGTGTTATCAGTGACCTTTTTGTTGGCTTGTCAAGAAACAATGCACAATACAAGCAGTTACTGTGTCAAAAAACCCAAAACATATTTGTAGGAATTTTGTGTTAGGCACCATCTAGACTGTATGCGATTTTAGGATTGCATCAATACAGTACTTGGGATTTTACAACTTCAGAATGACGGAAATCTTATTTACAATTTAAGATAAGGCAGGAAAGAGGCCTTTACTTATGTTTCAGAAGCAACATAATTTATTGATTATTCCTTAGCTAAATTTGTTTCTACTTCAGAAATGATACAATTTACTACCACAAGTACTTTTATATATAGTATTAAATGTATAAACTATATAACATGTTTTTTATAATGTTACATATTGTCACTTTGGAAGGTATTTAGATGTCCAGATCAAGACTATTCTGAGACTCAGTGTATGAGAAGTGTAGACTTCTGCAGCAATTCAGAGCACCTAAATAAAACTAATCCTTAATAATCTCGGAAAAAGTGTCTCTGTATTTGTTACTTTTAAAAAGAAGCTTACAGACTGGAATGATCTTGCTTAAGCACGCAGTACACTTAGTGTCTGGTGATGTGAATACTCTTGTATGTTTTCTTGCAAGTATACTGCTTAGCTGATCCAACATAGCAGATTATGGTTTGATATCTGGAGAAAAATTTGGAAGGTGAGTAGTCGAGAAACCTATCTGTTCACCTCATTTGTAAAGGTTGTTCCACAATAAACACTTCTTTTTTAAAGCACACTGTAATTTCACGTATCACAACAATTCAGGATAAAGTAAATGTCATTACAAGTGTAATTTGCAAGAAATTGTCTGCAAAATAAATTAACAAATACTGTATTAGAAAGGGCGAATCATGGGGGAACAAGAAAGGTGAAAAATGCAGAACGAAAAGGGGCGAACCTCAACCACATTTTTTTGACTGATTGAAAAGCAATGTATTCATACTTATGACAAGCTTAAAATGTTTTAAAAAAAATCAGTTTTTAATACAACTCAAAAAGAATGGCACTAGGAACAGCTGGACATTTGAGCAAGAATAAAAGAAAGAATGGAAACCTGTGAATGTGGAGGACACACTGATGGGTTTGGCTGTGTAACCAAAGCTGGGTGTCATCGGGTCAATCAAAACACACCAGGCAACGTTCCAAAATGACAACCTGTGAATAGGATCTCTGCAGAAATCATATGGAATAATTAAAATTTGAGGAAGATGTTTCAATTTGTGCCTCCTTAAATAGTGATAATTCCAATTTGAGAGGGTGCTTAACTCTCATTTATGAACACATGCATTTTTTCAAAACAGCAGTGCTGAACCATAAGTCCAATTAAAAACCCACAACATCCCCCCCCAAAAAAATACTTTTTTCTTATGTTTGCATGAACAATTGCATGAATATGTATGCATGACAGATGCAATTTAGTTGTGCTGAATAAGCACTGCTACAACTATTGAGAAAGAGTGGAACTCTAGTCTGCTTACCCCTCTTGCAAATTGCTCACTCCCTGATGATGGCAGTGACGTTTCTGGTGCTACTATAGCAATATATTAAATTTACTGAAATATTTTGGTGACAGAAGCTCTAACTTCTTGGAACTTCATTAACTCTGAAAAGCTGCTTCCTGTGTTTTGCACACAGTACTTCAAGGACAGGAGAAACCCTTGCTGTTTGCACGTTCATGTTGATTGCTGGAAGGATATAAACACAATGCTGGGGAACTTGCCATGCTTCCCCTTTGGTGTTTTACCTCTAGTGTGCATGGTAAAGCATTGTTAGAAACACATGACAATTTAAAATCAAATATAGATTGCTTCCTGATAATGTATAACAGAAAACTGTTCACACTGATATTTCTGAGCTCTTTGAACGTATGATTGGCTTGGCAGAATCAGACTGGGCTATCTAAGCAAATTCAGCCTCCTTCCCCCGGATATTGTTACTCTGGCACAGTCTGTGCGTTCCAAGGCCTTTCAAGAATTTGCTGTGGATAACTAATCAGTTTTATGTGCTCCTGATCTATGAGAATAAGATATATAATGTACTCTCTCATACCTGCCAACTCCCATTCAATTTTGTGAGCACAAGAGTTCTCAAATGTTTATACGGTTGATCACATTTCCATCCAGACTGCTGTGTGGGCCACCTGCCCCTTCTTTGCAAAAACATTCCAGGGGAATTAGAGCAACTGACTCCTGAGGGATGTCTTTACTCTAGTTTATGGAGTTTTTAGTGAAGGTCAGCAGCTGGAAATAAGGAAGAAAAAAACAGAGCAGCATAATCTTACTTACCTATCTGTGAAACATGAAGAAATTTATAGATCACATGGTCCTGACTCACTGTGCAAGAAAACCTCTGACCATTTCCCAGCAGTGTAATTTATTTGAATGTTCTATACATATACAGATGAAAAGAGGAAAGCAGGGAGGATGTGTTCATGCCTGTCCAGAGATTGTTAATGAGTAAGAAGAGAAAGTACTTGTCTTTAAGGCAGTTCAAGGCCAAGACTAGAGCACCCAAGTTGGTGAGGTACTGTCATCAGACTGAGAGATTTATACAGGGTCACTCAGCCTGCTCTGTTTCCACCACAATATCTGCCTGCAGTAGCCTCTATTGGATTGAGTTGCCAGCTGACCAGCATTTTTTGTTACCTCGCTGAAATTGCTGTTGGAGCTAGACCTGGTTTTGGACTAAGATCTTTCTTATGAAGTGTGCCTTACAGGGCACTTTTCTTTTAAGAAAATGTTTGGATTAATTAATTATTTGATTTTCAGTGAGGATATTTACATAATGGATTTCCAAAGAAAGAATTCTTTGAAAGTCCTTTCATGCTCAGTTGGACATTGAGGTATGTACTTAGCCTTAAATATGAAAAGCCTTTTACTGAATTATTGATTGATAACTTCTGTTATTGAGATCTTAACAGAAGATAGGTTTGTGAAAAGGCTGTGCTCAGGCTCAGAAAAAGCCTGTACTTGTAAAATATTTTAATAGTAAAATATTAATATTAAATACTAATTAAATTAATAAAAATAAAATAATAAATAATATATACATAAATAATATATATTATATAGTTACTTTTGTTTTCATTTAATACACAAGGATTGTGTATGTAGCTAAGTGTGATTGCAGCGACCTGAAATGGTACCTTCTAAAGATGCTCACTTGAGTTTGTGGCTTCCCTATGTTGGTGGTTTAAGCTGCATTTTTATGTTCATCAATTTGGTAGGAAGACATGGAAAAAAAAGGTTGTTTTGCAAAGACTTGTGAGATCAATTCTGAATGACAAAACTGATGTGAAGTGGGAGGACTCAAGGAAACGAGACTGGAAGAAAGAAGCATTTTTTTTCCTTTCAATTAAGGCACAAAGAGCAATTTTCCTAAACCCCAACCAACCAAGAAACAAAAAATGTCACACTATCTCCCACATTTCCATCAGGGAAGGTATGCCTTACAAGCCCATGTAGATTTATTTATACTTGTATACTGTTTGTTTGGAGTTTGATGAATAGGTAGGAGTATACTCTAGAAATTCAGATCATTCAGTTATGTTATAGAGATTGTTGCATTTATAGTTTCTTTTTTTTTTTCATTTATCTAAATTTATTTCCTATTGTGTGGACTAGTCTTCAGTGTAATTCTTTACAAGTGAATTGATATACATGTTCCTCACTTTCTTGACTGATTTCAAGTTAGAAAAATATTATTTCCTTGTTTTACAAGTCATTCAGAGTTAAGTATTTTAAAGAATGTGAAAGATTCAAACCTTATGGTTATAGTGGTCAGACAC
The DNA here is from genome assembly GCF_009829145.1 of Chiroxiphia lanceolata. Lineage (NCBI taxonomy): Eukaryota > Metazoa > Chordata > Aves > Passeriformes > Pipridae > Chiroxiphia > Chiroxiphia lanceolata. Next base: position 42,519,072 of record NC_045637.1, on the reverse strand, counting down.
ATACCTTATTATAGCTGAAAATATGAGAATATTTTGATATTTCCTCTATTTCTGAATTGTGAAATACTGCATGTAATGCATTGTTGGAGTAATAGACATTGACAAAATACTTAGTTTTATGTGTTAGGCGTCTATACTTAATGTCTTTGCTTGCTTGTCTCAGAAGAGCAGAATTTGCAGCAGAAGCCATAGAGATATTTCTGCAGTGTTGACAATGTGTCAAGAATTTTTGTTCAACCCTGTATTTGCTTAATTAACATATGTTAGTGCATGTGCTTCCTTATATATATAGATGCATATATAAATGCAATTTAAATATGTATTTACAAATAAAATTCTATAGCAATAAAAGTATTTAAACATAATTAACCTGTGTTCCAGTAACTGAAAATGTAATAAATTATACAGTAAATACCAAGTAGTAATAATTTTCAAATTACTATGCTCTTTGTACTTTAAGAAACAATTTTTGAGTTCTTTTTAGGTTCTTTCATGTTTTAGAATTGTAGGTCAGTTCTTATAGCTATGTTATATTTTGCTTTCTTTGTTCTTGGTGCTCATTTTTATATAAGAAAGCAAGTGTGTCAACTTTGGTTCACTGAGTCTTAGTCTTTATTAAATGTTATCATTACTGAGGAACAGCTTGCTTTCCCGTCAGTGTTCAAAATACAGGTTCAAACTCTTTCTTACTTCTTTTGTATGCTACACTTAACTCTCTGAAAGACTGAAGGTATTTTAGGTACACATGGTATTGCGTAGTACTTTATTGAAATCCATTGTTTTGTACCTTATTGTAATTCAAGATTAGATTCAGCAGAATAGGCTATAAGGGCCTTCCATATTTCTTTTTTAATTGGCTCTTATCTGAATGAATTTTACTTGTTTGTTTGTTTGGGTTTTTTTGGGAGTTGATTTGGTCTTTTTTTGGTCTTTTTCTTTTTTTTTTATCCTGGCACCTTTTAGATTTTTGGCACACAGCTGCAGCCTGTAGCTTGTGGGCTTAGAGGCTTTTCACTGAAGCCCTTCACAGCTGACTTGTAGAAGCGTTGTCACATCAGGTTTGAAGTTCCCTGCCCCTGGAGGATGACTAAAGCCTGAGAGAACTTCAGTTTGCCATCTACTGGAGAAAAGTGTTTTTATTCTCTGGAATTCACTTCTACATTTGTAACAGAGAAACCATATTAAGGAATCAGTCTTTGGACTGATTTCAAGTGACCCATTCAGGTGGAGTAGTTTATTCCATGTCTGTAGTGAAGTGTAGAGGAAACCTCTACATAGGTTGTAGAACAAACAAACATAGTTGGTGGCTGTAATTGAAATTAAAATGGTAGATCAGAAGGTCTTACTGGGTCTGACTTGTTAGCACTTCCGTTGCTTCCAGGTAGTCTCATTGATCTTGGATATGGTAGAGTCTTTAAAGGAAATGGGTTATAGGATAAAGGTACACAGTAAAAGAGAGTGTCTTTTAAACAGATTTAATCTGGGAACACAGGTACTAACATCCAATTAAAAATAATACTGTTACTGCCAGATGAAGCACAGGTTACCATTAAATTTTTTCATGCACCTGTTGCACTCTTTGAAATCACTTTGAATACCTATTTGCAATCATTTGGTGAAGCATTATTATTACTTACTTAGAATATTTGCAAGGTTCTCAGTCATGGTGGATATCATAAGAGACCATGATGGAGCTTCTAGAGTTAAATCAATAGATCCACACATTTTGTTAACCTTCTGTTTCAGATTTAAGTCTGCTCAGTTAGTTTACATTAGGCATGCTCAGAGCTGTAACAGAGACATCAGTATATGTTCTCTCCCCTACTAATATTAAATAAATATTTGCAAAGTCACTCCTACGTTGGTAAACTTCTTGTATGAGCTCCCTTCTGGTCTTTTGGCAGCGTTACAGCAGCTATTCATCACTGTGTTTAGGATTTCCAATTTTATTCTACTGACATGTATTAACATTGCGTTATGATATCCAGCAATTTTAAGTGTTGACAGTGTTTCTAAATTTATATGTTCCTGTTTTCTTTAAGATATCTGGACTTGAAGAAACACCACATTGTGTAGAGTGATTGCCTAGCAGGTAGACGGAGTGAAGACTTAATTTATAAAGTTATCTATTAAATTTACAGAATTGAATAATTTAAATATTTGATTTATTACTAACAGATAACTCATTCATAGATAAATAATACATAAGGGAATAAAAATTTAAGAATGATTATGAAAATTAATTGTATTTCCACGGCACTGTTATAATCATGTAATAATTTAAATATTTGTGTTAAAATAATGCCTTAATTTAAGTATATTAGTATTTTTATTGATTCAGTAGTTTCAGTTCTTGTGGTGTATATGGTGTCTGAACTGACTTTGTATCACAGACAGCTATGCTTTGATGACCAAATTGATTAAATATTTTCAGATACAAATACTTTGACTGAAAATATAATTTTCAGAAGTGTAAAGATTGAAGTATTATTTCAAAATTACAGCAAAATTTTGCAATCCTTAGAATCTGCAAGAAGATTGTATTCTGTAAGAGAAAAAAATCACTAAAGATTTCCAGTATAATTTGAGTATAATAATGTATATGAGATACATTATATAAAGAACTGTAGGTTTTTTTATTAGCAGTTAGATGGTCTGTAAGTGGAAACAGCTTCAAAATTATTTTTCTGGTTTTTTCTTCTTTGTCTTTGAAATTTTTTGTTTGTTTTTAGTATTAGCTCTGCTTAACAAGTCTTTAGCCCTTGATCTAACCTCTGTGTATTCACAAGGTGTGCAGTAATCACTGACATCAATGGGAGCCATATGTGCACTTTGTTAAATTGTTTGGAGACAAGTTGTACGTGTCTTATATGGGTTTTGGTAAAGTCCCAGTAACATGGCTGTAGTGTTCATACATTCTACTGTAACGTAAATAAAAATGAATAAGAATTATGATTTTGTTCTCACTCTGATTGTTTTTTTCTTTATTATAAGTCACATAGGTAAATCCCACATAGTCAGTCCTTTGGAATTTTGGAGATGTGTTTTCTGCAAGTAATCTCAGAAAGAATATCCTAATTTACAAATGAAGACCAAAAATATATTTTTTTCTTGAAAGAGAAATGAAGCAAATCATGGATTAGGGTCTTAGAAAGGAAGAAGGGGCCTCAGAACCCCAATTTTTCAGGGTACATCAGGATTTCAGAAATAGCAGAAATTTTAAACTGTCATAGAAAAAATGATGTAACTAGTGTAACAGAGCTGATACTAATATTTGAGTTTCTGCTGAAGCTTCATGAAACTCAGCAACACAAAAGCTGATGAACAGCAAGTATGTTGCTGTTTAGGTAGTATCAGCACATCATCAATCAATTACAGTCATCCACTGAGGGCAAAAGCATACAAATATGTGGAGTTGCTGTATAAGGTTTTCTGAGGATGAGTTGGTTTCATGATAATGATCCTGCTAATGGGATGGAACGGCATTATCACAGAAGGAATACTTTTAGTTATTAGTCATTAGCCTCTTACACATATTATGCGACAATACTCTGTAGTAAAAACAGTCTTCATTTGTGATAACCCAGTGGATTGAAATGTTACCATGTTCTTTTGGTTGAACTGAATGTTTAAATCTCTGTTTTTAACCTCAGAAATAATTCTATTGTGTTTTTTTTTGTTTGTTTTGTTTTGTTTTGGTTTGGTTTTTTTTGCAAAACACAAGATCTCACTTTGAGCAGATTTTAATCCTGTTGTGTTCCACAGCATTTCAGAGGAAACTTTTGCTCCTTCCAACCCAGCAGCAGACTGGGTAGTAGTCTTTTCAATAGTAGAAAATAATACATAACTGTAAAGGCCATTTAGTTTCAAATAAACAAGGGAGACCTTGTACAGAATAATTGATCTGAAAACAAGGTACAAAACTATATGAGAAATTTAATCTATTAAAAAAATTATGAAAACTATTAAAAACAAGTACAATTGAAAAGAATATATAGGGAATCCCTAACATTTTATATAATTACTCTAATATAATATTTTCGTTAAGAAATAATTCCAAAGATTTCTGAAGCTTCAGTGAATTAAACCTACAATAGGCCATATATCTTTCCAGACATAAATGCCCTACGTAATTTGCAAATTCATGAATTAGGAATGCACATAGCACATTGTTCTATAAACTGCTAACAAGAAGGTCTGTATGGAAATATACCTCCTGTATTGCATGATTTATATCTGCTGTGTAAATTGTCTTCATTAAGTGTTAGTGGAGGATCTGGCCAAAAAGCTTTAAGAGCAACACTACAGGGTAGAGAGGAGTAGTCTGTGATAAAGACAGACATCATCAAAAGTCATCTGTTTGAAGCTAACCTTTTACCAACTGTCTCCTTTTTCATAGATCATGTAGGAAGTCTTTACATACAGCCTTTTATCACTGTGGACTTGTTTGAGGGGAAAAAACCCATGTCTTTGTTATGGGGAAAAATTTTTTTCGAGGTAGGTTCTGGAACTCAGTAAAAACAAATACTGATTCACGCTTCTTAGAGAGAAACAATATTAAAGAACAAAAGCACACAGATCTTGAAAACACAATCAAAACTTTTAAAGATTATTTGATAAATGTGGAAAGGATTATTCAACCATAATTGCCAGTTAAGTGATTAATTAATGGACTGTGTACAGCCAATGTAGATGTACACCAGAGAAAACCAGCCTGACAGACAGATGTTAATGTTCTAATCAGTTCATGTTGGTAAGAATAACTGATAATTAGAAAATTTGGAAAGTGACTTTTCACTGCTAGAATTTCGTCTGTCAACTGTGAAGTGCTGGGTCCTGCACTTGGGGTACAACAACCACAGGCAACGCTACAGGCTTGGGAAAGAGTGGCTGGAAAGCCTCCCAGCAGAAAAGGACCTGGGGGTTCTGTTTGAACAGAACAGAACAGCTGGCTGAACATGAGCCAGACATGTGTCCAAGTGGCCAAGAGGGCCAATGGCATCCTTGCTCCTATCACAAATAATGTGGTCAGCAAGACCAGGGCAGTGATCATCCCCCTGTACTCAGCACTGGTGAGGTCACACCTTGAATCCTGTGTTCAGTTTTGGGCCCCACACTCCAAGAAAGACATAGAGGTGCTGGAGCATGTCCAGAAAAGGGCAACAGAGCTGGTGAAGGGTATGGAGCACAAGTGTGATGAGGAGCGGCTGAGGGTTGTTTAGCCTGAGAAAAGAAGGATTGGGATGACCTTATTGCTGTACAACTACCGACAGGAGGTTGTAGTGAGGTGGTGGTGCTCTTCCAAGTGACAAGTGCAGGGGTGAGATGAAGTGGCCTCAAGTTGCTCCAAGGGAAGTTTAGATTTAGAAAACTTTCTTCACCAAAAGGGTTATCAAGCATTGGAACAGGCTGCCCAGGGAAGTGGTGGAATCACCATCCCTGGATATGTTCAGAAGGATGTGGATGGGGCACTTGGAGATATGGTTTAGTGGTGAGCATGGTTGTATTAGATTAATGGTTGAACTCGATGATCTTAAAGATCTTTTACAACTTTAACAGTTCTATGATTCTAAATGTTGCTGGGTTTCTCAGAGCTAAGTGTTGTGATTTCTTTTACTGTATGATTAGCTTTATTGACATGTAATAGAAAAAAGCTTTAATTGAAGTAGACTACAATATATCAAAGAATAATTTAAAAGTGCTATTAAATAGGAAAAAAAAGAGTAAAAACCTCGATGGAGATTTTTCTTATTTATCCAATACTGAGAAGTTGTCTATAAAAAAAAAAAAGACAAATATATTTGAAGTGTTGTTGCTTCTGGTGAATTTACAAGGATATGTAAATGCAGTTACTATACATCAACAAAGATATTGCAGCAATATTCATTAAAAATCTATAGTTCTTTCTGTCTGTAAATTTAACTGATCATCTACTATTAAATGAAAAATCACTTTTGAGACATACATGCAACACAATACCCACCCAAAGTTTGAGAGGCTATGAAGTCGACATCAGATACACTGGCATATTTTGGAAGGATATGTAATTTGTCCCAACAAAACTTGAAAATAATTAATAAATTTGTCTTTTAAAAATGTAAATGGCACTTATTTCTGGGTGACGCAATTTATATTCAATTCTATTTGATCTTTTAAAATAGTTCTTATTTTCCTGTGTGTTTTCCCTTGTGTTAATTATCAGCTAATTCATTTGATCAATTGTGAATTTCTCTCATGACTTGTTTTCAACCAGGTCTGCCTTGCACATCTCACTAATGCATGCATTCGAAAAAAGTATTCCGAGTTGAAAGTGTAAACAGCACATAAAAGCCTTTCCAATTACTTTGCAAACAGATTCAGTTTCTGTAAATATGTTTACCAAGCTGAAGTACATTGAGAAGAACTGCCTATTCTGAATTATTATAACTAATACTGCTTGCAGACAAAAATGTGTGGTTTATGTCTGTGTATACGCTTGGGAAAAAGAAGGGCTTGCTTTTCCCTTTGCGCTGATACAAACTCATGCATGTTTCTGTATCAAGAAAGAAGGATTGGTTTGGGATTTTTTATCTAGAAAATTGACAGATTACAGCAAGTCCCTGCTTTGTCAGATCCAGTATTGTGTTTATGAAAGTCTTCAGTGCCACAGGCTTGAAGTACAGTTGCAAACCATTAAAATCACATAAATATGGTTCAACTTCCATAATCCAAGTGTTGTTCTTATCATGGTTGTTTTTTAAACTTTTTTTTTTTAAATTTAGCTAATGACACTTTTATTTAGAATCACAGAAATACATCACCATATTTACACTTTAAAAAATAGTTTGTACTGATATTATTATGAGTGAGTTTTAAACTGGTGAATGCCTTAAAAAAGGTTGGGTTTGTGGGTACTTTGTAATATCATAGGGCATTTCTGGGAATAATTGCTTTTTTCTACTTCTTTCTTGCTTATTTCCAAGTGGACAAATTTTACTCTCTTTTGAGAATTATACAAATCCTGTAATAACTTTTATTATGGATCACAGCATTGAAAGGTTTAATATAAAGTGACCATACCAGGCAGTACATTTGAGATGCGATTTCATGTCTGTTATGCTGGGAATGATTTCAGATTCTGTGATGTCTGTCTGTGAAGTAAGAGGGCAGGAGCTGGACGAGGATCTAGTCGTGGTTCCACAACTTTGCCTTGAGTCCTCATATTGTCCTTGATGAGCACTGGCAGATGGGGATGGCTGGCTCTGAACTCCATCACAGCCCCTAGGCTACATCTCCCCCTTCTTTTCTCCTATGTTGCCCGTCCCTCAGTCTCCTCTTGTGCACTCTGGAAGCTATTCACTATTCAAGGTCTGAGAGGAGATACAGAAACTTCCGTTGCTGGTCCTGTGCTTGGTGGGGCTTCTCCTTGCAGGTCTGTCCCCTGCATAAATGAAACAGAGCGTGCAGGGGACAGCTGCTACAACTGATCAGAGCAATGTGGTGAAAGATGCGGGTGCCAAGTAAGAGAGGTGTGATGAGTTGTTAAGGAAGCTTGGACACAGTGGGAAGTCCCTTAGAGAAAATGTGTTTTCCTTTAGCGGCAAATTTAGAGTCTCTATAACTATGTATGTGTATAGTTTATATGCATTACTATTTCATAGAGTCTAACTAATTTGTGACTTCTAACTCTTCAGGAGTGGCCAACTTTTGTGACTTTTGTGAAATGTAGGGAGAATTAATATGGGCTAAGGAGAAAATAGCGTTCCTGGAGGCATTTCTTAAAGAATGAATCACTCATTATAAAAATCAGTGTTTTAGTTGCCTGGAATAATGAAGAAAGTCTAGGTTGGAAGACAGCTTTGAAGATCATGTGGTCCAACTTTCTGTTAAAAGCAGGGTTTAAGATTAGTCTATCAGCTATTTTTGTTATTGCACCATGATTAAATTATTTTAAGCATCCAGACGACAAAAACTCTTCAATGGAAAACCTGGAGTCTAGCTGATGAGGGAACTTTTCTGACTGTATGAGTGTGGGGTGTGTAGGGGGTCAAGTAAGGCACCTGTAGGCTCAATGGAGCCACTCATTGTGAAAGGCATTGGTCCCAGCCTGGGTGGTGTGAGTGTGATAGCCAGAGTGGCTCCTGGATGGTTTCTTGGACAGGAAAGTTTCCTTAACACACTGATCCTCCCAGTGTGGTGGTTTTTTTGTTTGTTTTTTTTTTTGTTTGTTTGGTTGGTTGGTTGGTTGGTTTGTTTTGTTTTCTGGGTTTTTTTTTTTGTGTGTGTGCGTGGGTTTTTTTGTGTTTTTTGTTGTTGTTGTTGTTGTTGCTTCCCCCCCTGCTTAATTATATGAGGTTGGTATTTCCACTGTTCCTGTTTCTACCTGTTGTTTCTGATTGTGTCATTGTTGATCCTTATGTAGAGTGTGCCTCCACCTTTTCTATCACCTGCCTTTTTTATGTATTAGAAGCCATCTTTTCAGTAGGCTGAATAAGCCAAAGTGCTTTAACCATGTTTATTGTATCATGTTCTTCAATGCTTTACTCATCTTGGAGACCTACTTTTGTGGAAAACAGTTGGTGACCCCTCTATTGTTTCTCTTGAACTGGTATTACCAAACTAATGCCAATAGAACATATTGAAAATGTGGACTACTAAATACTGAAGAAAAGCTGGGGAATCAAATGGGATAGAATGAGGGAAAGGAGATTTAATTTACAATGTTACAATGTGGTATTAACCATACTGCAAAATATTTACTTTTTCTCTGTTGTGTCTTCGTATTTTGGACACAGTACCCCCTGTCCCCTGGTAGCTGATGTTAAAATTATTGTGGCTTTTTTCTATGCTTTTTAAGGATTCTTGTTGGGAAGGGTTTTTCTCAGCATTTCATGAAACCAGGGTTAGCAGATCATTCCTGCAGAGGATGGTGATCTTTCTGTTCTTAAAACTGTATGTCATGGTGTTTTATTAAACTAGCAATCATACATAATTCAAATGAGCACAGCTCTGTGTCACCAGAAGCTGTGATTCATCCTACTGATATTGCCTGAGCTACCTTGAAGGACAGTTCATTGGAAATCTAGTCCTTTTTGTTGTTCTTGGAGAACTCTGTTCTTGGAATTCTTTGTAACATGTGAATTCATACTGCTCCAGAGAAACTAAATGCAATATCTTCTGAACAGGACAGAAGGTAGTATCTACAACTAAGTTTGCCTAATATGATGTAAAACAAGGGGCTTCCGTCTCATAGTCTTTAGTAATGGGTTACTTGTAAGAGGGAAAGAATTATAACAAAATAGTCAAAATATTTTTATTAGCAACCTGCTAATAAAAGTTATTGTGGTGGCATGTTTCCTGTAGAAATCATAATCTCTGTATGCTGTTGTCTTATCTCTTTTTTTGCTTGAAATGTTCTCAATGTCTTTGTCAGTTCCACTGCCCCTTTGTTATTTGTGGGTAGTTCTTAAGAAAAAACTCAACACTTTGTCTGTCAAACACTGTCTTTGGTCTGTGTAATAGTCGTTGTTCGTGGGACATGACAGATAATAGGTGAACATCTAATGTTTAAAACCAAAATAAAAAGTGCAATCTCCTTATACAACTGCGGAAACCAACAGAAGAGAAGAACTGAAATAATAAATGAACTGTCAGAGTTCCAGTTTTTCAGACTGGTCTACATTAGTGTAGTGTTTTGTTCTAAATGAAACCCACTATGGAAATAACCCACTAGCTCTTTTTAGTTCCCCTCTCCCCAATATCTAGAAAGTACTTGCTTTCTAAATTGGTTTGTTTTCTTTGTTTGTAATAACAGGTGAAAAAGTCTGGGATACATCAGCACTATGAGACTTTAGATCCAGGTGACCAGCCTTTCTGGAACAGGAGGTCTGTGTTCCCTCTTCAGTGTTGGGAACTTTGCAAAGCTTGGCTTCCAGAAACACACCTCTTACACTTAGCTAATTCAGCAGTAACTATTTTCATATGAATAAGAAAAATGCAGAGAGTATTTTCGGGGATACCTCTGAATCCATCATAATATAGCAGAACATTCAATCATTAATTATATTTCCTTTTCTAAAATGCTTGTTTGTTTGTTTGTTTAGGTAAGTCTGCCTGTCATCAAGACACAATAGCATATGGGGAAAAAACCCCCACAAACAAATCTTGTGTCACCTTAATATCATCGAAAATTCCCAAAACACTAAGAGATATGCTGAACAGCAGCTTAGTTCTTGGAAGGGATCAGACATTAAAGTAAAGGGTAGAAACAATCTCTGGTCCTTTAGGCTAGGGGACATGCAGTTAGTAATCTGTTTTTGCTATGCCTCCTAGTTTAAAAAAACCCACTGTCCTAGAAAATTAAAGTGAGATGTGCACGTAAACCCACCAGCATTTCATTGCTCCCATGTTTAAATTGTTATACCTAGAACTGGTACCCATCTCTCATACCCTGGGATACACCTGTGTGTGTCATCATCTAGCTGTGTTGGGATAAGTTCCAGGTATGCATTGCATGTTTTTCTCATGTGTTATAACTCCCTTTGAAGACTTGTGTGCTTAAAGCAGGGAAGAAGCTAACAAATGTAATGCAGATATCAGGATTGCTTACTACTTAGTGGAGTACTGCACCACAGTATTATGTGTACATGGTATTTGTAATCCGCCTTTTATGGTATAATAAGATTGTCGTGGAACACACAGCAAATCTGTAGGATCCTAAGGAACTAGAGACATTTAAAATTCTCTTGTGCTTTTGGCAAGATCATGACAGTAGGTGAAGTAGATGGATTTGGAAAGGAAAGAGGTGTTTATGATGGGCAGGAAAGACATAAACTGACAATGTTTAGGACTAGAAACAGTCCCACTGTGAAAAACTAGACTATGACTAAGATAAAATTCTGGAGCATTTTCATCTCCTATTGTCAGGCAAGTCAGTGGAGCTAAGATGAATGAGGTTTTCATGTAGTGACCACTGTGCCTTTGTTGGTCCCACTGTTCTGCATACATATGTAGTAAATTTTCTGCAGTCTTAGTGGGGTGCAGCAGTACCTTTTGATGGGCATTTGGATCTGTGCTTTCTTTTGGTTTTCACTTTGACCAAAGGCTAGGTCCCACAGTTCAGTGTCCTATACCTCAAAAACAAGGACTGGAACTTTGGTTACCCAGTGGTAGAATTGTACCCTTACCAAAAGCTCCATCTTTGAGAGATGGATAGTTGAAAATAAAGTTCTTTCTCTTCTGTTAAATCCTTTTAATACTTTGCCTCTACGGCATCTATTATTTATTATTACTACAAGTGTTACAAACCTGCAGCCTCTGAGGTCACCATTGTGCAGGAAGTTAAAGCAGGATCTTGCTTATTGTGTAGCAAGCAAAAGTACCAGACACTGACTGGAATATCTAGATTTCCATACTATAAATACTAAGTATGATGTTAATTCTTGAGAACTGAAAAAAATTGCAGTCAAAATAGTACAACTACCTTACCTGGAACTGTCTCTGATTACTTTTGAGCTCTGTTTCTGTAGCTCTTTAAGTCTGTATGATCCATAAAGATTTCAGTGACAGATATATTTACCATGTACTTACTGAGATTTCTGATTTAAACACAAGGAAGGCCATTATTGCACTGCTTTCATAGTCAGTGATGATAACTTCACCCCATGTTGCTTTTCCAATTATTTTTCTGTGATACTTGAGTTGCACAGTGAGTCTATTTATTTTATGAAGTTTGGGAAATCAACCTGCAACATTTTCAGAATTTATCTGTTTTGCTTTTTGACAGTCCTAAGTAATGCTGTCTATGGTGTGTGGCAGGGTCTTGCTGAGTATCATGTGGAGGGGCTTTTTCTTTTTACCTGAGCTTTGTAAGTATGCAAGAGAAATGAAAGGGGGATGGAGATCAACTATATATATATTTTTAAAAAAAACAAACTAAAACAACTCCCCAACCAAACAGAGATTGCTTTATAATGTCAGTATATTTTAAAGTGATCTACAGGTGGTATCTTGGTGTAGTGGTTTGGATTTTGTTTTCCCCCAGAGGCTAAGAAAAGTGGTAGACCCCAAGGGGTGGAAACCCCTGGAAGTTTTGAAATTCTGCCCAATGGGCGCTCCTGCAAAAATGTAAACATACCACAACTAGACCGGAAGAGAAGAGTTGCAGTTTTGGTGTTAGAAGAAGTGGCCATGTTGTGAAAGCCACGAGGAGAGGGCAGGAGCCCTCTGGGGGGGGCCTCTGCCCCCCCCCCCCCCCAGCCCCAGTTGGGGACTGCAGAGACTTGGAACAGTGTTAGACTGGACTAAGTGTCTGTAGTTATGCTGGGAGATGTTTTCTCTCCATCGTGGGCAGGAAAGCAGAGACGCAGTGTCCGGAGACTCTGGCTAAGAGCCAGGACAGATAAGAACTGAACCGGAGAAGCAGCAGAAGCCAGCAGCTGAGTTGTACAGAGTTCTTGGGGGTAAGAACTGATACCAGACCCCCCAAAACTCCTTTGAGACCTCCGAGAAGGAGGAATAGATGGACTCCTATTTGAGAGGAGCCTTGAAGTACATGCAGCAGCGGAGAGAGAGAGGAGCTGAGAAGCTCGGTCGTCCTGAGAGCTCAGCCAGGACGGAGTGGGGGAGGTTGGCCTTGGGGGCCCTCCCTTGCTGCAAGCTACAAAGCAGCTCGCAGCCTGAGACAGGGCACAGAGGCCCTGCAAGGAGCTTGAATCTCCTGGAGATACCAGACCGTCACGAAGACCCCACGTGATATGACGTGGTGAAACGACCTTTGTCTGGGGTTACGAAGCCCGCGGAAGACCCCTTTGCCTGCGTCAAGGGGGCCAAGGGAGCTTGGATACCTCCCTTGTGAGTGCTGGCAGAGATCCAGCTGTCAGCTGCATGCATGAGATGAGGAGAACCTGCTGCCTTAGAAGAAGCTGCTGCCCTGAGAGACTGGAAGGGATCTGTCCTTCTTTCCCTCCTGGACTTTTATTTGGAGGGGAGAAGAGATCTGATCCATTGTAAATACTATATGTCATAGTAGAGATAGTTGTGATCGTGTGTATAATGTATTATGATATTTATTTGTACAGTCATTGTAATATATATTCCCTTTCCCCCACTTTGAGTCTGGTGTGTTTTGTCTGGAAAAACCCATCTCACATTGGGTGGAGATGTGGGAGGGGGAATGGAGCTAGGGAATTGGATTTTTGGGGCTATCTCAAACCATGACACTTGGATAAAGATTTATAATTTTTGAATGACCTGCTATCTCACTGTGGTTGGTATAGCTGCATTCACCTTTTTCTGTGTATTTAGGGAAAAAAAACCCCAGTGCTACTTTTCCAGAAATAATGTTTCTAAATCAAACTTTCTGGAAATAATATGTAATAATTCACTCTTAGACAGGCTCAATCAGCTCTGGGGTAAAAAAATTCAAGGTCATGGACTCTATCTCAAAGTCATTGAGTAAACTAATGAAGCTGCACATCTCTTTATTTCTTAGACCATGCTCTTTACCTGAACTCAAACAAAGTAAGAGTGATTCACTTCATATTTATATTGTAAATATGAAGATAACTGATAGTAGTAGGAATTCTGAAGGAGCTGGGATCAGATTGATAGCAGACAAGGGAAGAACCACTGAATAGGGCAGACTTGGATATATCTGTGCTATACTGAACTATCAGTCTGTATTGGGCTTCAAGAAACACATCCCTCCAGTCTGTATGCAGGAAACACATTGTTCATGAACGAAGATGTCAGTGTGCTTGTGACAGACAGCTGAACTTATGTGGTTCTATGTATTTGAACTGGGAAGTACTGCAATATTTTTTAAAAAAAGTATATTTTGTCCATATTTGAAAGAGATACAGAGTAACTTTTGTACTCAATATCTTCATTCTGTTGAATTGACACTTTCTCAATTACAGTTTTTTGAAAAAACCCAACACAGCCACCAACAAACCCAGGAAAATTTACATATGATTTTATAACTTATTAAATGAAATATTTAAATGTAATTTACATGCTTAAAACCTGAAGGAATAAACAACTACAATTCTTAGTAGCTATTTAGATCTTAGGCCTATGTGCTACATGCCTTTACATGATCGCATTCCTAATTAATTGCCCACTGAATATAATCTCTTATTTGATAAATTTTTATTGCAAGAATGTTACTGCTAAGGTTCCATGTAGAGCAATGTGTTATCCCTGGTTGCAGCTAATCATAGTTATTAAAATGGAAAATAAAGCAAAATCTCCTAATAGACTTTTATGGCATGAGGAATTCAAAGGTAAAAATACCAAACAGAAACCTTAACTTTGTAAGTTATTGACTTAAACCCTAAGGCTTAAAGGATTTTTAGAGGGCTATAAGGATTCAGAGATGTCTGCAATTATGTTTTCATTATATCTAATGTGGCTGTAATTAATGATTTGGAAGTTTAATTGTTAATTAAATTTAATCTTGGGAGTTAACAAGAATGTATCTTTCATTCCATTTTGCTGCTTTTCTTTATAGTTCTTCCAATGTAACAGTACTCTCTTGGTGCTGGAATAGGTGTTCTTTACTGCTATAATTTGTTTTTATCATCACTGATTCTGTTATACAGTAGCTATAACCATGGATCCCTAATTGATACCATATTGCACTTAAAAGGCCTGACTAATTTAGTAAACTGTTTTCCTTTCCATGCAGTAGGGCTGAACATGAGTAGTCTGATGATATTTTTGTTTACATTTTTTTAAACATGAAGGTATGTAATTTTTCTTCTTTACTTTCCTTTCGATTTTTAAGGATATTGTCGTTTACGAGTGACCAGTATTAAAGATATGGGGGATTTGTCCTAGCAGAAGGGCAATCTACACAAGTGAGAAAAAATAATTAGTCTATGTATAATGGAATAGGATAGACATTAGAACAATATTGGTTAAAATGGGTCCATTACCTTCTCTGAGAAAGAACAGATAAAAACACCCTTGTGTCTTATTGTCTCTGCTTATGGTCGTACTTGCTTTGGTCCTTTAATATTTCATTAGTTACTTTGTTTTGGTAGTGTGTTGTTTTTAACTGTAAGGTATATCAATTGTTCTGCCCACTGAGCATCTCATGGGAAAGGAGGGGACAAACTCAGTTGTCTGCTATTATGATGTACTCAAACAAAGCGAGTTAAGCACATTGTGGCACAGAAATTACACAGCAGAAACAAATATGTGAGGAGTACAAGACATTTAGATCTGTGCTTTGGCTACCTTGTTATTCCTTTAGGCAACTTGTTACTGAATCTATCTGCTCTCGAGTTTTCTAACCCAATTAATTTGGTAACCAGCTTCAAGTTATATGAACAGAGATGCTGCATGTCACCGAGCATGAATGTTTTCAGAGGCCTTTGCACAACTTCTCCATAAGCAAATCATATTTTCCTGCCGGAATCTGAGACAGGTATCTGTTTTTTTTCTGGCGTTTCATCTGAGATATGTACTTTACAAGTTTGCTATTGTTATTCACAGACAGGCATTTCATGGGGAAAGGACTTGATCCTTTGCATCTTTGTTGAAATTTCTTAGCGGTCAGGTACATCCCTCTGTTTTGACAGGTACTTTTCTTTCACTTTTTGCTTAACAAGTAACTTTGTGTGTAGTTGATTTCTGTTCTGTTCTAAGAAAAATTTAGGCTAAAATATCTGTTGTTCTGTGCTGTCTAGTATTCATTCATATCAGGGACATACAGAAAGAACCCCACCACAGGCTCATTTTTAGCAATGACCAGAGTTCCTGAAGTGACCTTGCCCTGACATTTTTTCTGGTAGTGGCAGCTGCTTCTTGTGTCTACCACCTTCCCTTTCCTGTAATCATCTGATTTTAACCTACTCAAGCATTTCTTCTTAAAAACAAGAGCTTGTATTGGACAGTACCTGCTGAATCAATCTATGTCATTCTAGGCAAGAAACTAGGGCTGAATAAAGGATAGAGCTTCCATCTTCAGGATGGCCAGGGCAGTGTAACTTAGGCATGAAAACAGACTTAGCAGCACTTGTCCTTGATGTCAGATAGGAGGCAGGTCCCCAGATTATCCTGCCAGACCAGTAAGAGGCTTGGTGATGGGAGGAGGAGGCATTTTATCAAGTTTCCACAGTATCTTTTCTCTCTTCTAGTAGCTCGGAAAAGGTTTTGGTTTTGGTTTTGGTTTGATTTGGTTTTTTTCTATTTGTGGGATTTTTTTTGTTTCTTTTATGCTGAATCATGTGTGTTTTCTTGAATATATCTGCCTGTAGAAAAGGAAGGTTGTTCGCTTTATTGACAGGGCCTGAATGAGTCTGCAGAATCTCCATAAGATGTGGCAAAACATTATCTAATTACAGATCAATATGACCCCAGTCACTAATGAAATTTTATGGAACAAAATTGAGCTAAAACCTCATTATCCTTGGACCTGACATAAGTAATTGAATATCGTGATTTGTTTTTGTGAGGGTCATACACTGCAGGTAAAAGAAACTGTCAGTCTGCTCTAGAAAGGAATATTTGTAAACTGAAATATGCATAATGTGATTTAACTAGATTTACATCATCTGTGCTTCCATTTCTCATTCTGTGAACCGAAAAAGAATTAAGCTGCTCTTTTTCAATATGGAGTTGTTTTGAAAAAAGATCGTAAAACTATACAGGCTTTTAATAAAACTTTTTAAAGTTATTGATCAACCTGTTTACTTTTATTTGTTATGAGCTGACTTCAAACAATTTTTTTGTTCTGCCTTGTTAAGTTTCTTGCCTACCTTTGTAAGCATCTTGAAATTCTAAGGTATTTTGGTTCATCTTTAGAGTGGGCCCACATATGGTATGTCACTCAGGGCTATGGGGAGATTGTCAAAGGGAATTTTATATTTATTGATAAGGGAAATCTAGCTGTCTAGGAGGTACAGAAAATGCCTGTTAGTCTCCATTTTCTGAATAAACAAGCTTTATAAAAAACCTGTTCCAGCTTGTGGTAATTCAAGAAGGTTTGGAGAATGGCTCAAGAAAAGTTGCAGCCTTCGGAGTTTCACAGCTGCATTTGCTTCTTAGACCTCAGGTTCTTAATTCATCAGATTTTGAACACAGGGAAGTGTTGATGGCTGCTCCAGTTTTTATTTCTACTATTTTCCTGTGTACCTGGCACTATTCAGAGCCCTACAGCAAATAAGATCATATTACTGTGTTATATTCATCCTCTTTCACATTCTCTAGCATCAGCGATAGTAATGCAAGATAAGAATAGGCTTCAAAATCCACGCCAAAGACAAAAATGCCTCAAGATTAATGTCTCAGCAGAAGGATATATCCTTTAGTTGGTCTGCACAAATAAAGAGAAAAATCAGGCGAGGAAGGCAAGACACCAGCATGGCTGAGTAGGGAACTGCTTGTCAGACTAAAGGAAAAGAAGCAAATACATAAGCATTGTATACTAGGACAAGTAACCTGGGAAGAGTATAGAGGTGAAGTTTGGTTGTATAGGGATAGGATGAGGAAGGTGAGGAGCTTGAACTGAAACTGGCAAGGGAAGCAGAGAATAACAGAAAGGGCTTCTACAGGTATGTTAATCAGCAAAAGAAGGTCAAAGAATAAACAATGCTGGGAAACTGTAAATGAGGAGAAGGCTGAGGTACTCAACAGCCTTTTTTCCTCAATCTTCAATGGCAACCTCTCTTTCCATGCCTCTTGAGTGGGTGGATAGCAGGATGGGGACTGGATAAACCAAGTCCCTCCCACTGTAAGTAAAGATCAGGTTCATGACCTCCTGAGAAACTTGAATGTACATAAATCTATGGGACCCAATGAGATGCCTCCTAGAGTCCTGAGGGAATTCGCTGACATAATTGCCAAGCCACTCTCCATTGTATTTGAAAAGTCATGGCAATCAGGTGAAGTACCAGGTGACTGGAAAAAGGGCAACATTGTACCCATCTTTAAGAAGGGTAGAAAGACGGACCTTCTGAATATCACAGAACACATCCTCTTAGATGGAGGACAGGGAGGTGATTCCAGAAAGCCAGCATGGCTTCACCAAGAGCAAGTCCTGTCTAACCAACCTAGTGGCCCTCTATGATAGAGTGACTACATCACCAAGCTGAGTGGTGTGGTTGACACATTGAAGGACGAGATGCCATCCAGAGAGACTTAGTCTCGAGAAGTGGGCACATGGGAATCTTGCACGGTTTAACAAGGCCAGGTGCAAGTGCTGCACCTGGGTTGGGGCAACCTTGGTATCAATACCGGCTGGGGGATGAACAGATTGAAAGCAGCCTTGCTGAGAAGGACTTAGGGGTACTGATGGATGAAAAGCTGGACATGAGCAGGCAGTGTCCACTTGCAGCCCAGAAAGGAAATTGTATCTTGGGCTGCATCACAATCAGTGTGGCCAACAGGTCAAGGGAGGTGATTCTGCCTCTCTACTTCATTCTTATGAGACCCCACCTGGAGTGCTGCATCCAGCTCTGGGTCCTCAGCATGGGAAGGACACCAACCTGTTGGATCGAGTCCAGAGGAGGACCTCCAAGATGATTAGATGGACAGAGAACCTCTCCTGTGAAGAGAGGCTGAGAGAGCTGCGACTGCTCATCGTGGAAAAGAGAAGGCTTCAGGGTGACCTAATTGCAGCCTTCCAGTACCTAAAAGGAGTCTACAAGAAAGGTGGAGACTATTTACAAGGGCATGTGGTGACAGGACAAGGGGGAATGACTTCAAATGGAAAGAGGGTAGGTTTAGATTTTTAGTTTGAGAGTGGTGAAGCACTGGAACAGGTTGTCCAATGAAATTGTGGATGTCCCATCCCTGGAAGTGTTCCAGGCCAGGTTGGATGGGGCTTTGAACAGTGTGGTCTACTGGAAAGTGTCCCTGCCTGTGGTAGGGGCTTGGAAGTAGAGGATCTTTAAGGCCCCTTTCAACCCAAACCATTCTATGGTTCTATGATTCTTGCTTCATCTACCTCACTTTTGTTTCATCTTCTGTATATGCCAGAAAGAAGTTTTTTGTGGATACTGTCCAAATTCTTTTTAATTTTAAAATGCTTTACCACTTGCATGTCGTAATTTTCAGCTCTCCTTTTTATTCTTTTTCTGTTTTGCTTACCGTTTTATGTCAAAAGGTCATTATCGATAAGTGCTTAACAAACACTGAAGAAAAGGTTATACTGTGTCTGTCTTTTGCAGGTGATGTGGTAAATCTGGTTTATAGTAGTAAAGTTTGTGTTCCAAGTCATCAATTAGTATAAAAATTGTCAAAACTTATTTTTACTTTAGAAATAATAATCCTATTTCTGGGATTTTGCCTCTGTCTCTGGCTTTAAATAAAGTGACACAGAGCTAGTAAAATGCCTGCTGCTTGCTGCCTATTGGGTTATCCTTACCTCTGAGTACTGGTGAGCCTCTCAAAATATAGGACCATGAAGATGTACTTGGAAGGCTCTCATTTCTCATCACAAAATGAGAGATACTTTTCAGTACCTCAGTTCAGTTTTCTCTTGGCTTCATTTTCAGCCTTTGCAGGCTTTCTCTAATGCACTTGTGCTGCCAGTTCCATAGCTGTTTAATATTTCAATTTGCATCAGTATGTCAAAGTGGAATTTATCCTTTCATTATTCAGCACTCATAGATGTGATGATGTGCTTTATTTTCATTAGAGGGGAAAACAGTGTACTGAAACCGTCCTTTTGGAGGTAACACAGATATGCAGGTCTTACTGCATCAGTGAAAAATGTTTCTGTTTCTTAAATATGTTTAAATATGTTTATACAAGAGAATAATTTGTAAGAATATTTTTGGAGTAGGTAATATATATAGAAATCCTGCTCCAGCTAATAACAGGATTTTTTTAATTGAATTTTGAGGGTGAAACAGGTCTTGCTAAATACTTGTGTAGTTTTTTTAACAAGTATTTTCTCAGTTGTGTAGTTTCTGGCAAGCAGCATCATAAATTATGGATGAAGAGACAATATATTTTTATGCATTTGCTTAAACAGTAGTTCTACTTAATGGGTTTATTTAAGGCATCCGTTGTGGTAATAGACCAACTTACATGGTATTGACTGTGTATAAAATCTGTCACAGAAATTATGGGTTGTGGGAAGAACAAGGAAGAGAGGGCAGAAATGCAGATACTAAATGCATGTGCTAAGAACCCATGCACAGTCTGGCAGGGTTTTATACCATCCAGGTCGATTAATTTGTTGTTTGGTTAGAAACTTTCCATGATAAAATATATGCAAACCTTTTATCTTAGTGCTTTTTCCTTATTTTATTTTAAAGTTCCTCATATACATGTAATGTTATCGTTGAACCAGTTTTCTTAGTCAGATTAATAGTGCTTTTGCATCATAATTGTTCCTGTCTATAAAATGTTTTGGCAACATTTGCCAATCTATAAACAATAGCCATAGAAATCTATTTATTTAAGAAAAGTTTTATTTTAATGAATTTATCCTGTTTCTGTTTTTCTTTCTTTCCTTCTTTTTTTCTTTCTTTCTGTCTTTCTTTCTCTTTCTTTCTTTCTTTCTTTTTCTTTCTTTCCTTCCTTCCTTCCTTCCTTCCTTCCTTCCTTCCTTCCTTCCTTCCTCCCTCCCTCCCTCCCTCCCTCCCTCCCTTCCTTCCTTTCCTTCCTTCCTTCCTTCCTTTCCTTTCTTTCCTTTCTTTCCTTTCTTTCTTTCATTCTTTTTAAGTAATATAAGACTATCTTTTTGCACCTGCGCCACCTTGCTGGTGGGGCAGTGAGAGAAGCAGAAATGACCTTGATGCTGTGCAAGGGCTGCTCAGCAGTAAGAGAAACATCTCTATGTTATCAACACTGTTTTCAGCACAAACCCAAAGAATATTCCCAAACCAGCTACTGTGTAGAAAGTTAACTCTACCCTAACCTAAACCATTACAGATTGGAAGTCTCAAGAACTGCAACATCCTGGATAAGCTAATTCAATGATCAGAATGTGATCCAGGATCTGTTACAAAGTAGTTTTCACTGAACCATCTTTCATTTTTGTTGGCTTTAGTGAAAATTTTGGGCAAGTTACACCTTTTTTGCTAGTCTGAAACTGGAAGAAATAAGTCAGGCATGAAACAGAAACATCTGTTCAGTCTTTGAAGGATTGATTTATGTTATGTAATTCGTGCTTAAAGGAGGAATGTCTGTAGTTACTTAAGTCTCCATACGTGAGTGTAAAGAAGGGTCTGTGTGTGGAGAATAATTATTTATATTAGGAATTTCCCCATTAAATAGAGACTTTTTTTTAATTTTAGCATATCCATAAGATATAGCTAGTGATGCTTTTTTAGACATTTTAAGAACTGTAGGGATCACCACTGGGGATTTATTTTACTTCAACCTGACTGTTGATGGCATTTTTTGCCAATAATTCATGCAACAAACAAGTAATTGCGGATCAGTAAGGACTGCTCCTTTTGGAAGGACATCAAATTTTACTTCCAAGACTTAGAATGAAAACTGTATTGCACTCTTGATAAGGTAGTAGTTAGCTTCAGAGTTCAACATATATGGCCTCATTTTTTATATGAATCTGTGTGGCTTCAGTGTACAGACATTGGATGCTATAACTTTATTTTTTATCAGATAATGATTATTTTACATTTAGAAAGGAAATTAATCTCAATTGCATAGTTAGTGGATGCACGTTATCTGCCTTCAGATGGCTCAGTATTGCATTAAGAAAGGGAGATAAAGATTGTTATCCACAAATCACAGTTCTATAGTTTTCACGTTGTGACCTTAAAATGTGCAATCATGTTGTCTGGGTGCTGGTTTGGAACAGCTGTTTGCAACCAATTCAATTTCTTTAAGTGAGATAGATTACAGAAACAGCTGGCTATCACATTATTAGAGATTAAGTCTTAAACACACTGCAATTAAAATAATTATGTTATTTCTTTCTGGTTGCAGAAATGCTGCTGGAGTTATGGAGACTAGTCTTGTTCACAGTGACTCTATATCCAGAAATGACTGACTTTTTTAAACAGTAAAACAAAAAGTATGTGACCCCAGTATAGCTTTTATAATAGAGTCATTACTTGAAATACTTTTTTTCTTTTATATTTCCCATTCCACTGAGGAGGCTTGCCGCTCTTGAAGCACCTTTAAAAGTCTATGCTCTGGGCAGGTGTAGAGCCACTGAGAACTGCTGTTCAGGAAGCTTTGACTCCATTCTACTCCCACTAAAATGAATGGAATGCTGTACAGAATTTGGACTATATCATAAGGTTGTCAGTGTTATCTTCATCATCACATTAATTTTAATTGATGTCAGATTTCAGGTACTTTAACTAACAGTCATGAGGAACTTATCTTTAAGCTTACATAATCGTGCAGCCACCATCCTTTTGTGCGTCTCTTGGGGATTGAGTCATCCACCCAAAATAACCTTTAAGAGATCGTGTATCTTGCATCCTAGGTATTCTTTGGGACAGCTGTGTTTAACTGAAAATATTAGACGTGCACCTCTCAGTATGGATAGAGTCAGTTTTATTTACAGAGCCAGGCAATTTTCATTTCCCTTAGGAGCTTTGTCTTCAGCACTACCTCTTGTTTTATTTTTGGTACAGCCCGAGACAGTCTGTAGTGTGTTTTGGAGGGAGAAGGTGCAGGAAGATTGTTTTCACTCTAGTTCCAGATAGTGAATAAATTATTTGATTGTTCCCTGGAGAGCAAAGTGGCACGGCCTGCCAGTGAGCTACAAGTCACCCTCAGGACCTTGGGAGTGCGACCAGATGGGCTGGGAACCTTCCCAAGCCCTGGCTCCCGTGCACTGGCTGCTCCCCACCAGCCTGCCTGCTGCACCCTGCACTTCCATCAAAAGCGCATGAGGATCTTGCTCTGAGGCCAGCCCCTAAGGCAAGCCAGGGTTTGAGCCTATTTGTAACAGGCTAACTGGGCCCTTGGGTCTTCTGGCCATACTTAGCGCTTTCTGGAACAGTAAGAGGGAGATAAGTCGTTCATAGAGGTGAAAGCTGATGCTTCTCCAGGCTGATAGGAGAGGCTGGTTCTAAAGCCCTCACTCACAAATGACGCTGAAATGTGCTACAATGTCATGATTTCCTGTTGTTCTGTATTCTGATGAAGGGGTTTTATTAGCTAGTCTGGAGGGGAAAAAAAAGTAACAAAGATAAAAAAAATTATTCTTGTCTGTAAAAAAGATGGCAAAGGCATTCTGAATAGCCATCATGATTTTTCAACTGTAAAATATCAGCCTTCGTCATTGTGGCTGTGTTACCAGGCACACTTCAGCAGAGCTTTAGCTTGTCTGTTTAGATTAGAGAGTGTTTGTTTGTAGCTCTGAATCGTGGCAGAAATATGTAATCAATATTTAGCTTGTTCAGCTGTAATTCTTCATCTGATGAAAGTAATATGACAGGTAATGAAAGATATTTTACTACCTGGAAAGATATTTTCCCTTGCTGTGCTAAAAAATCAGTTCTCTACCAAGGCCCTTCTCAAAGGGGTCCCTCATACGACTCTGGCTGCACCTGGGTTATCAAACTGCCTTTGTTAAACTGGTGATGTTTTCATGTACAATGATGAATATGCAGACAGCAGTGAGAAGACAGTACCTTCCTCTGAACAGAGCCATGAGCACTGATGATGGACAGAAGACTTGTATCCACCTAGTCTAGCTATTCTTGTCTGGCTGCACAGGTATTTCCTTCCCATACCATCAAACTTCTGAAGATGGTGTAAGCAAAATAGGTAAAGCAACAGCTTAAATAGCTGTGACACCAAGTCAAATGATAGAACAGACAAAATTTCAGAAAATGAAGTCAAAAAGAATAGAGACAGTATTTATTAATGGAGTCAAAGCACATGGGATATAAATGCATGTTCCACAAGTCACAACAAATTACATGGGGACACAGTGGTAGAGCTGTTCTTAAAATTCTGCTGCTATTTCTGAAGATAGGGAACAGTTTTGCTCCAATTAGGCTTAAATGAAGTAGATGTCTAAGATAGTATGGTGAAAACTGTGGATATGTTCTGTAATTATCCAAGGATAGTCATGTTTAATAATTATTGAAGTAAACTGTGGAAAATATTTGAAGTGCTCCTGTGCAAGAAGCCACATAACATATGGCAGTCATCACCAGAGCACACTTGAATGACTGTAGGAGGACTGTGAAAGACACATTTTGTGTCCTTCTTGGATAACTATTTTCTTTATATATATTCAGTCCTTTGGGTTTTTGTGGGACTTGGGAGCCTGAACATCAAATGCGGAGTGAGCAGTAAAAAGTCTTAGAGGCAGAAGGGTACAGGCACATCATTTGCCATGAGGTGTTCAAAGGCTTGTTATTAGCACCAGCATGGGTAAGCTGAAGTGTAGCACATCTCTGCTGTGGGGTGGGTTCATATGGGGAAACCTTAGTGTTAATGCAGCTCCTAAGTGATATATCTGTGTCTTACAACACAGAAAAAATTAGCCTGAGCATGGCTTCCCCTCCTGTGTTCAAGGGCTCCATAAGTTTGTTGTGTGTCTTTTCTTTGGTTCTATACTATGTGATAGGATGAAGAAGCATTCTGTAGACTGTAAGAGAGTTAGAACTATCAGGATCCACAAAGGAGATGGCGTATCCATCTGATTTATTAGATAGATGTTCACTGCTTCATTATTACTGCATTTATTGCACTGAGATTTCTCCTTGCTGATTTTTCTTTAAGCTAATAAGTGTATGATATTTACAGATATTTACAGAAATTACTCTGGGAATAAACAGGTAAGTGACAATATTTGTATCAAAACTTTGAATATATGTTAAATATAACAGGGCTTTATGTTGTCTCACTTTTTCTACCAGTGAACCTCCTTCATGCCCCCAGTGATTTACAGTCATACATCATCCACTATTTACCCATCTCACCTATTCGTGCACCTCTGTAATCCTGTTTCAAATCCTGACCTGCTGTAGCCTCATTTTCTCTCCAGGCAGGTACTCAGCTCGTGCTAATGTGCTGTGTGTACTGAACAGCCTGCTGACCCTGGCAGTGACCTCAGTGGTGATGGCTTGTCTGTGAGCAGCATCTCCTGTCTGGTTTTGTGTTTCTGAATAAACCAAAGCTCAGATACAAACCTAAGCAACATTTTAGGCCAAAAAATCTTACAACAGAAATTTTCATTTTGTCTTATACGTAGATATCTTTTAAAAAGAGATTATTTCACTGCAGTTAAACGCAGCCTGTTTCTGCAGGGAACATAGATGCAGGGATCTGAATTTTTGAATATTTGGTAATCTTTTGTGACACAGGGAAGACAGTTTAAAGATGGGAATCATATCATCTCCTCAAAAGAAAAACACATGAATGAAAACACGAGCATTAGTTAGCACTGTACCTAACTTGGAAATGTGAATAGTCCCCTCTTGTTGGGTTCACCCAGTTACAGACTTCAAGTTTATAGTCTCTTTAATTTGTGTTGGTTGTTTTGGAAATAGACGTTTTATGTATTACTGTCCTTTTAGACAGAATTCTTTCCTCCACCAGGCAAAACACAAATTCTCTTCTGCAAATACTGACAAGATAGGAAGTAGTTCATTCTCAGGTGAGCCATTTTGCTCTTTATGCATAATTTGATCGTGTTCTTTCAAACCTGAAATATTATTCTAGAGTACACTTATGTTAAAAGAGGGATTCCTTAGAACTATTCTTGCAATGACCTGTTGCCTTTGACAAACCTCACTGAAAAAAGTTGTGAATGCCTTTTGTTTATTTTCATCCTTTAATTTTTAACAGTTTTATAAACTTCAAAATGTAAATCCAACTATTTTCAAATTAAAATATACCTTTTTGGTTTGACTGTTTAAACAGAACCTTTTAACAAAACTGTTCCCTTTCTCTTGAAGTCTAAAGTTTGATTGACAGAACAGAGGATTCTCAAGAAGAGTTTTAGTTTAGACTGTCTGATTTAAGTTAGGGTAGTTTATGCTGAAAATTTCAGGTGATGGGATACTAAGCAAGGCATAAGTGGTTCTAGGTCACTGGGTTTGGCATTATGTATGGCAGTGATTTCAGAGAAGCCTTCTCAAGATGTGTCTGGAACCATAGCACAAACCATGTAATTACTTATTCCTTGTTTAGAAATAATGCTTAGGATACAGGACAAGGAATAAAGGATAGTTGAACTCTCAGGTATAGTACAGATGGAAAACTTGTTTCAATTCCATGTTGTAGGTCTACTTTTTATAAATTAATGGAGATTAGAGTCAAGTAAAAATAAATAAACCCTGAAGATTTTTTTTACATGACTTCTAGTAATTATCACTTAGCAGTCTCTGAACCACTACAGTTAATTTAACAATATGAACACAAAAGTAAATTCTATTAAAATCTTTCTACTGTAGAATTTAGTAACCATAGTAATGATCAGAGTATAAATTCCTTCATGATCTTAATACACTATACTGGCAGTTCCTTGATAGTAGATGTTGACAGCTGCTGTTCAAACACACAGAAGATAAGCAAGGAGCTGGTGAATGTCAGTTATTCTGTAGGTAATAACGTTGCCAAGTCACCAAGATCTGTGCTATGACTCATGAGATATGGCAGTGATTTCAGAGAAGTCTTTTCTGTTTCCTCAAGACATGTCGCTGGAACCATAGCACAAGCCATGTAGATACAGAATCAGCATATGTCCAAGAGGGAGGCAGTGAGTTTCCATAGTGAATGTAAATGTTGAACTGGTGTTTATCCCCGACTAAGATGCTTTAATGTTTTTTACTCACTATGGAAGACATTTAGGTGTCTTTATATAAACAATTGCAACATGGTTTTCTTTGTCTTCTTATTAAAAGTGATTTTAAAGACTATATTCTATGGGTTTTGACCATTCTTGTGTACCAGGACGCATTATTGGTATATTTTTTTTAGCTGTGTGATTTCCAGCGCAGTCAATGATGCAGATTGTTAGCCATGATAGAAGAGAACATGGGACAGCTGTTAGCATATAGCTGGATCTGCACTCCCTGGTTCCTGGCAAGACCAGAACAAAACTGCTGAGCTTGTGCCTGTTATTCGTGACCCATATGAGGTTAAAAGTGCTACCAGTTATTGTGCTAGTAACAGGGAGCTGGCTGACAAAGGAGTTGTCATAGAAACTCCAAGGGATGAAAATTTTAACTTTGTTTTCACATTCAGATTTAAATTTCTGGATAGGCTTCCTGGTTTGATTTGACCTTTGGAACAATCTCTCTCTCTCCATTTCACTGTACAAGGGACCTGTAGCTACAGGTTTTTTCAGATCTGCTGTAAGCATGTTTCACCTTTGAATTGTAGGTAGCCTGACATGTATTGCTGTCAAGGTTCTCTGAAACCTTCACAAACAAAAGTAAGAAAAATGCCTTGACTAGTGACTAGTGCCTGCACATCCTGCTTTTAACCTTTTCATTGTCCTTGCGTCAAAATGACTATTGATGTGTTTTACATAAAAATATTTCTGAAAACTCTTGTAATAGTCTTATAATATTCTGTAATAAAATTATTGTAATTGTCCAATACTCTAACTATTGGACTAGGATAAGACACCCCATTTTTCCACAGTTTTCAAAATCAGTTCTGTCTGTTGCTTTTCTAATGTGAAGGGTTGGGGTTTAGGGGTAAGAGTATTACAACAAGAGAAGCAGAAATGCCACTTCTGTTCTGAAATACTTGGTGTATCTCAGCTTCAGTTGTTCTCACAGCATTGTATCCGTCTGCATGGAAACTGATAAGCATTCAAATTAAACACAAATCAGATTCTGTTCTTTAATATCCTTCATTGTGTCTCTCATCTGTTTTCAGTGGTTCTGTGTCGAGGGGTGTATTTCTTTATTCCCATTTTCTGTTGGTTTTTGATTTGATTTTTTAAAAAATACTTAACCTTCTTTGTTTCAAGAGCAAATCTAAATATTTTCATCTTGAGGCACTTGTTTGACAAGGCATTCATGTCCTGCTTTTTGCTGGGCTGTTTGAAAATCTTACCCCCAAAGAATCCAAGTATTTACTATAGTTAGACTTTCTTTGTTTTGTTCTCGTGTGGTCTTGAAGGCTTTCTGGCTTTGAGGGATTTGTCAGGTTAAATAAATGAAGAGCGCTTTTCAGGCATTATGTCGCACTACTTCTGAACACACTGTATGGATGTTTTTGTTTGTCAGCTTTGTAACTGCTTTTGAAACCTCTCTGCATGTGGGTCCTGAGCAGCTATAGTAAAAGGTTGGGATGAGATAAACCACATTAAGATGAGATATTGGCAAGATGGAATATTGGAAGCAAGAATAAATTTAAAGAAAAATCTCAATGCGTCTTGGGATAATGTTCGCCTTTTAAAATTTTGCTGCTCGTTTGTCACTTAAAACTGGTTGAATGTGCTGGTTACAAATACTTCGTTGGATTTCCAAGCCTGGTGAAATAATCTGAGAGTGTTAGCTTAAAGAATTTAATTATGAAAATTGAATGACCATCTGTAGATAGACAAAGAGATTTTGTGATGCAGATGTTCTTCTTTCACTTTTATCACTGCTGTATTTCAAGGGAAATATACAGATGATAAAGAACTTTTGCTCTTTAGTGAACATTAGTGGGCTATCTTCAGTCTTTTGGGGAAATG
Organism: Chiroxiphia lanceolata; assembly: GCF_009829145.1. Taxonomy (NCBI): domain Eukaryota; kingdom Metazoa; phylum Chordata; class Aves; order Passeriformes; family Pipridae; genus Chiroxiphia; species Chiroxiphia lanceolata. The sequence goes on along the minus strand of NC_045637.1, from coordinate 42,490,496 downwards.
GAAATCTCTGCTTTCAGTAGAAGAATGTTTGACGCTGTGAATGCAAGTGGGAGTCTAACTAATGGGAAACGTTTGTGAATTACCCATATTTATGTAGATAACATAGCTATGAGCTAAATCACATATCCTTAAAACTCTAGTTTGATATAGATTCTCAGATGAATGTGCACATAACTGCATGAAAAATGTGAAAAAGAAGGACTATATTAGGATGGAGAAAGAAGACTACAATGGATGTAGAAATGGTACAATGGATAAACTCACCTCAATACTTTACATCCTTCCAGCTCTTAATAAATACAGTTGCAAAATGGAAATCATTCTCAATTTAGTCTCAAATATATTTTGGAATCTTCTGTACTAATCCAAACCAACAAATATTCTAAGTTAGCGAACCTCAGCTGAAGATCTGTCTATAGCAAGCTGCTTCACAAGCTTTTTGCTCTCTCTTGATCCCACTAAAGCTGAAAATTGAATGAAGAACAGCTGTTATTTTGTAATTAAGCTTTTAATTTGTGGTCCCTAAGCGCAAAGGAAAATATAAATTAAGAAAAAAGAAGGAGATTGAGACTTCCCAGGAGATTTTTTTCAGTTTTGGGATTTGCTGATTCATAGATCCAAACGTAGTTAAAATTGTCAGCTATGTCAACTGTTGTTTTTAATATCTATTCTTAGGCCCTTAAATTAACGCTTCACATTTTTCATATGAGCAGCTTTGTAAATAAACATACCTGTCCATACTTACAGTCTAATTTTTTCACTTGAGCCTCACAGTCTAGATTAAAAATATTTGGTCTTTTTTTCTCCTCTGTATAATTTTGCTGACATTTTGCAATTAGGTGAGTCCATTCCCTTTTTCTTTAAAGGGATATCATCTGCAAAATCTGTGTTTTATTCACAGATTTTGTCGTTAGTTATGTTTTTTCTGTCTTACCAATCCTCAATTCCTTTTGAAACAAAGAGACTGAAGTCTGTTTCACTATTGATCAAGGTTCTTTCCATTTTTCAAATCTTCTTTTCTTTGGAAACTAGCAGTGCAGGTAAGAGGTATCAAGGTCATCGTAAGTACAACTTTTGCATTTCTCCTACACTTTATGGGTTCCTTCTTGGGACAGCTTTTCCATTATGATATATTCAGTTTTGGTAGCAAATTGAGGGTTTGTGGAAGTTTCATTTTCTAGTCCGTCAGGAAACCAGCTCTACTCTGTTCTTTTCAGTGTTATAGAAAGGTAGAATAGGTCAAAAGTCAGCATATCGAGTATTTAAATTCTATTAACATGTTGAAAATTTAAAATATAATTTCATTTGGTTTTGAGCAATTATTTTAAGTTTTATGGCATGAATTTCTGGCATGCCTGGAATTCTTCCTTGAATTTTTTCATTGCAGTTAACTTGTGTTTCTGGCTAATCCTGGAAAAATAAATGAGTCAGATGAGTGTGCCTGTGGTGATGAGTCAAGATTATTGTCTCGAATGCGGGCTCAAGAGAGCAGGAGGATAGTGATGATTTCAAAATGGCTATTAATGTTTTAGTCAGTGAGTAAAATTCACAACTTATTTCACTTAAATCAAGAAAGACCTGCCAGATAGTAATGAATTTTTGTTTTTATGCCACTTGAGCAGAATTTACTTGAACATGTTAGTAGCAGTGCGCTCTTTATACCTCCTGTATTCTTTTATGATATTTCATTCTTTACAGACAAGTGAAAATTGAGATGAAAAGCATTACGTGTTGCTACAAATGATTGATTCCTCTGTCTTGACAATGCAGAAGTGATCATTTGTCAGTTTCTATGACTCAAAGTGCAAAAGTAGCTGAATTTGAAAGTTCCATTTTAACATAGCTGCCAGTTTGTATGGACCTTGGTCCCTTTAGATACTATTTTTCCTTTGGGTACCGAGTGCAAGATTCCAGTAAATTCTGTATTTGCAAGGTTATCCTAAAGAAAAATGAATAAATTAATATATACATGTGGACATATGAGTGGATATAATTTTAAGTGAGCTTCATTTACCTACATTAAAGGCCCCATGTAGCATGCTTATCAGCGTATTCTTTAATAAGGGAAAAGTAATACAGATGGATTTTTGTTATTTTTTTCTCAACCCTATGAGAGAGACAATTTTGAAATTTCAGATTGCATGAACAGATAGTGCATTTCCTATATTCATACAAGGTTTGCAATTAATCCATGCACATTGAATTTCACTTTGCAGTAGTTATTTTTTTCACTGAAGACTGATGCATGTAAATGTAATGAATATTTTCTACTTCCTAAAGATGCTATCAGGAAAGCAAATTCTCTTTTTTTAGAAAAATAATTTATAGAGACATATATTTTTCTATATTGGTAAACTCATTATGCAAGTATTTTCCAACAGCTGTGTATGTTTTAATAACGTAAGTAGAAGCGGGTTTGCTTTTACTTGCTTGAATGATGGTGTGGAATCTCCATGCTTAGAGATATTAATTTATATTAGCAAATTAGTTAGTTTATATTAGCAAATTAGTTTATGTTGAAGTAGAATCTAGCATCATACTTGTCCCAGCTTTGAGTAAGGCTTTACTAACCCTCCAGAGTTGTCATTCCAGGCTTTACAAAACCTCATGAGTCCATTCAAACCTACATCTTTCTATGATTCTGTTAAAAGAAATGGAGAAAAAAAAAAGGAAGCAAAAGACTTATAAAAAGCTTGAAAGGTTGTCCTGTGTTTAAATACAAGAGATTTTAGCTTCTTTCATGCCCTTAGTTGAAAAATAAACAAATCCTTGGGTTTAAAATTTACTGCAGAGGGAAGTGAGTATTACATTTCTAAGTTAGTTATTTTGTGATAGTTTTCTAAGAAAATAAGTCTTACCCTTGACACTGTGTGAGCATAATCTCTTTGTAGGAAATATTATTCTTGAAATTAAATCACTCCTGATTTCCTTCTATACAACTAAAACTCTGAAAGAATAAGATTTGTCCAGATAATATAAGAAAGTTCTGAAAAAACAACTGTAAGTTTTATCTCTTTAAAATGAAACTAATTCCTCTCTTTGTGATGAATTAGTTACCAAGCATGCTACATAGAAACACAGAATGTATTGACAATATTTTCTGATATACTTGTGATTAGAACAATCATGTAATACAGTCTCACCATTTAACTGAGTCTGTGTAAGACATTTTTGAAGCTCAACAGTGCAACAGCTTCAAAAGATGTGGCCCCAGGTGGCTGTGGACAGGTGGTGGATGACATACAACAGGATTTTACTGTTTAAAAGCTGTGGGGGAGCAGGAAAGTACCGTGATAGGGACAGCTTAACAGAAAGAGCAGGGTAACAAAGCCAAAACTCCTTGGTTGAAACAAGCAGGGAAGGAAGCACAGTATGTGGGAAAATGCCATCTAAGTGCTTATTGGAGGCATCAGCCTGTGTTTATTTTGAATTTGGGTCCTCGAGAATTAAAAAGGTCTAAGTTTCTCTTCTGTGTCATTTGAAGTACATAAAGGAGTGTCTGATGTGAGGAAGTGCCCCTGAGAGATGGGAGACACAGAGGCAGGAATCCTGCAGAGGGTGATCTTCAGGTGACCCTGCTGGAAGATGCTGTGATGACAAAGGAAGACAGACGATATATTGAAGGTATTCTGTTGAAGTGGAAAACTGGGTTAGTAGATGCAGAAACTCATTTTTCTGCAGCTTGAGTTGGAAACATGAACTTATATATAATGTCAAAAATTCCAAGCTCACTCGAACTGTCAGCAAAGGTCAACATACCTAACAACTGTGATGCTGTTAGTAGTGCTTCAGTAAAACTGATTCCAGCTGATAGGAGGAGGTAGACTGAAGAGGTAGGAGTGCTCTTGTATGGTATATATCTCAGTGCCATAGGAAGTAGGAAATACCTTGAATCCTACATACCAGTACTACTCAGATAGTATAAGATAGAAAGAAATGAAATTTGAGTAAAAAGGACAAAATATTGATATTGACAAGTCCCAATTAAATAGGCCATGTAGGAAGACACACATCTCAAATCAAGTCTAGAGTGCTGACCTGTGACATTTGGTCACTGGAAATCGTGAAATCTCAGACCAGCATATTTCATATGATGAAAGAAGTTGCATGCTGTATTTAGGCAAAATGAATAGTTGGCACAAAGGCTGGTAAGATTAAGCCACTTTTCACCATTGCCCTCGTTTAAGGCTATGATATAAGGTACCTGCCTGTGCACATTGTATCTGTGGTACAATTCTTAAAAAAGATCTCAGTTAATAAAAACTTGAAACATTCTGATTCAGCATTTCACTTTCCCCTTAGAAATTCAGTTATAATAATGTATTAATGAGGGAAAAGAATAATTAGTGGAAATGTCTGTGGGAACACAGAAATAAAGAACTAGAGAGGCCATTTGTTACTGTATATATACTTCTTGATGAAGAGATATATGCTCAAGTTCTTACTTTTACAAGGTGAATTTCTGGAATTAAGAAAAGCAAGGATGCAACACGGATATAGTGCATATATATATAATGGAATTGCCCAAAGTATATTCAGGAGATGTTGTCTTTAATACAAAACTCCATTAATTTGGTAAATGTATAGAGAGGGTTGTACCCACTTCATTGAGCAGGAGGCAAAATTACAGAAAAAAGTCATTGTGAAACTGGGTCAGTGGAGCCTAATGAAGGTTAAAAACAAACAATAGAGCTGAATTAAAAAGAACCTTAGTACTTAGCTTCAGATTCTGTTTTTTGCAGCCTAATTTCAACTTCAGCTCCTCATTTCTGACTAGCTGACAACAAAGAATTAAGAGATGCAAAGATATCTTGGAGAGGAAGATTTCTGAAATAACTTAGAGGTCCGTGGAAACTAGGAAGGGCATGAATAAAAAAAACAAAACAAAACAAAAAACTGCTATCTTGAGACAACTGAACTTTTAATGGTGTTTTTTCCTAACTTTAGAAGCTGTTAATCATAGTGGACTAAACCGTAGATTCAGAATTATGTAGATTGGAAAAGACCTTTAAGATCATTGGGTGCCATTGTAAACCTAATACTGCCAAGTCCACCACTGAATGGTGTCCCTAAGTGCTACATCTACACGTCTCATAAGTGCCTTCAGGGATGATGACTGAACCACTTTCCTGGGCAGCCTGTTCCAATGCTTAACAACCCTTTTGGTGAAGAAATTTTTCCTAACATCCAATCTAAACCTCCCCTGGCTCAACTAAAATCTCCCTTGTTGAAACTGAATGCTGGAATGGGAGATGTAACTTGAGGGTATTTAAGTGGTGGAGGTAATTAGGAGTGGAATCGAAGAAACAACAAAGCCGGTGAGTTACCTGCTGCTTTCTATTCTGTCACATTTGGTGCCAGAGCACAGTTACACATTTGTCCAGCACATAGGTCTCATATTCCTCATTCTCCTATTTACAGATATTTAGGAAACCAAATACAGGCAGATAAAAGCTAGGCAAGAGAAAAGACTCCCAGAATAATGAAAAGAGGTGTTTCATTAAAGGAGATCCAAGAGGCTGGCTGGTCACTAGTGGTATCCCCCAGGGATCAGTGTTGGGTCCAGTTCTGTTTAATATCGTTATTGATGATTTAGATGAGGGGATCGAGTCCACCATCAGCAAATTTGCAGGTGACACCAAGCTGGGGGGGAGTGTTGATCTGTTGGAAGGCAGGAGGGCTCTGCAGAGGGACCTGGACAGACTGGAGAGTTGGGCTGATTCCAACAGGATGAGGTTCAACAAGGCCAATTGCCGGGTCCTGCACTTTGGCCACAACAACCCCATGCAGCACTACAGGCTGGGGACAGAGTGGCTGGAGAGCAGCCAGGCAGAAAGGGACCTGGGAGTCTGGATTGACAGGAAGCTGAACATGAGCCAGCAGTGTGCCCAGGTGGACAAGAAGGCCAATGGCATCCTGGCCTGTATCAGGAACAGTGTGGCCAACAGGACCAGGGAAGTGATTCTTCCCCTGTACTCAGCACTGGTGAGGCCACACCTGGAGTGCTGTGTCCAGTTCTGGGCCCCTCAGTTCAGGAAGGATATTGAGGTGCTGGAGCAGGTCCAGAGAAGAACAAGTCTGGTGAAGGGACTTGAACACAGGTTCTATGAGAAGAGGCTGAGGGAGCTGGGGCTGTTTAGCCTGGAGAAGAGAAGGCTCAGGGGAGACCTTATTGGTCTCTACAACTACCTGAAAGGTTGGAGCGAGGTCGGGGTCAGTCTCTTCTCCCAGGCAGCTATCAGTAAGACAAGAGGGCATGGTCTTAAGCTATGCCAGGGGAGGTTTAAATTAGATATTAGGAAGAAATTCTTTACAGAAAGGGTAATCAGGCATTGGAATGGGCTGCCCAAGGAAGTGGTTGCTTCTCCATCCCTGGAGGTTTTTAAGATGAGACCGGATGTGGCACTTAGTGCCTTGGTCTAGGAGCCACAGTGGTGTTGGATCAAGGGTTGGACTTGATGATCTCAGAGGTCCTTTCCAACCTGGCTGATTCTATGATTCTATGATTCCTGCCATCAGTCAGAGTGCTGATGGGGGCCCCCGCTCAAGGTGTCTGTATGGAGCCACTCAGGGTCAGGCCGCTCTGCCTGCTCCTGGTCAGCCCCACCGACTGTGCTTGGGTCAGCTCTGAGGGACAGGCACTGAGCTTTTGGGGGGATGTCTGTGTCAAGTGCAGCTCTGAGGGTGCCTACTCCGGTGTCTGTGTGTAGGTGGGTCAGGAGCTACTTATTGTTAGCACTTTGGTAGAATCTCTCTTTAAAAATATATCAGATAACTCAAGAGAAGCAGAATTTGAGCAAGCAAAAGAAAAATAAGAAGTATAAGAAAATATTATTGCAAACTTAGGATGAAAGAAATGTGGAAGAGTGCAGTTCTGAAACAGTACTTTAATGGGGGAAGGAACAAAAGTTCCAGCTTTTGAGGTGGTACTTGAGGTGATAAGAAGCTTCACTTGATCTTACAGTGGCTCCCTTCCAGCCCTGCGATCTTTGCAAACTCTTTTTGATGACAGGCTATGCACAATGAACACAGGAGTGACCAATCTGATAAAATAAGTCATTAGTATTTCACTGCCTCGGTGGTGGCTGGAGTTTGTTCCAGAGGAGAGCCCAGCTGCAGGAGTGCATCTGTTCTTCTGCCCAGTTGTGGACCTGAAGGCACCCAAAAGTGGTATGTTTTTACTTAGGAATTTTCCTGTGCATAACTCTGATCTCAAAAGTGAGAGGCCTTTTAAAAATCATCCTAATTTAAAAAACCTTCTGATTGAAATAATAGATTATGACTTTGTAAACAATATTTTGTTTACCTAAATGCTAATTTAGGTAACCTGTTTGCTGTTTCAGCAACCTAGCTGCCAGACAAGATGCTCTATGGTTTCATTGTTTCTTCTCCTCCAAAAGGTGATAGGGAGGTAGATATTGGAGCTGTTGAAACTGCTATTTGAAGAGTTTGTGGGAGCAGTGCTAAAGCTGAGTACATACAAAATAAAGATCCTTTTCTAGGATATTTTGCTGCCTTAGAGAAGAAGATTGTAGGGCATGCCTGGTTTGTTTTCTATTAACAGAGCTATGCTTTAGCTTCTCAAGTTTTTCTGTGCCTATTGTCCTGGACAACAATACCTACCCATTTTTTACTTTAATGAGCACTAAAACTCCTACTAGTTTTGTTTAAAAGAAAGAAAAGCTTGAAAATACATTTCATGTAAAAAGTGCAAATTCCATATGAGTCATTTTATATTTACAAACTTTTCTCTTTGAGTGTGGATAGATAAATGTTTTATGCATTTATCTCTTCATTATTTTAATATAAGTTTCTACTTCAGTTTTTGAATTTTTTTTTCTCTTTTGTTTTTATCCATGCTAGATGGAAGATGCATACAGTAACTTTGGAAAGTAATTAATTGGACTTTCTGCTTACAGTTCTACTATACTTCTAGATACACGTAGTCATAAATGCATATTGAACATTATAGTTTTCAAGAGAAGTGAATTCGGAGGATGTTATGATGTTCCTTATAGACAAAGTCTCCCCAACCTGTTTCCATAACGTTGTTATGGTAATCTCATCATCAGACTGCCAAGGGAAAAGAATCTTACAGAACCATGTTATGTGGCAACTAATGAGTGAGAAACTTCAGGGGATTGAGTTGCTTTTACAATTACAGGTAATTACAATAAATGAATTAATTACAATTAATTAGCTACATAATTGGGATTCACGGACATGACAGTAATATGGTTATTTGTAAAACAAGCACACAAAGCAATCTTCTCTCCAAATCCATTTTAGATTCTGGATATGATATAGTTGGTATTATTAAGATTATATCCAGGCTTGATTTCTACCTTTAATCTCCATTGTCCTCCAAGTATTAGAGGCTTTTTGACACACTGTGATCTCCCACACTGTAAGATTAGAAAAAAGCCATCATACTCATTTCATATCTGTATAAGGCCACAGATGCTTATATTTAGCTGAATATTTCCTTGTTTCTAGAAATTATTTGGTGAAGTTAGACAATAAACTGAACAGAGTTCAGTTACAAAGGAATTGAACATGGTGTATCTTACTGGATTCACTGCAAGATTTCACAGGAGGGTATTCATGCCTTAATTCATTAAGGTTTTATGAAATCTTTCAGAATACCAAGAAGTTAAAATAACAGAGCAGTGCGGAGAGCTTTGGGTGGACTGATTTGGACAATTAGAGATGAGAGGTCTCAAGAAAATTTTCTTACGTTCCACACCTGATTTCTAACTAGTTTGCCTTCTTAAATACAATTAGAAAGTAGCCAGTGTTTTCCAAATGTGCCTTCTTAGACTATACTATTTACAATTTACCACATTTTCCATAGTTACTTGTGAGGAACTGTGGTGTTATTGCAGCGTAGTACAGAATTCTATAATGGCTTTACAATTATAAACCTGATTCTTGCCAGGCTAATTCCGTAGTTTCCAATTACAATATCAATAGCATTTAATGTCTGCTGCTACTGCTGAGTAGTTACACCAAACTAATAACTAAATACTGAATAAGAGTTTCGAGATACTGAATTTACCTGTTTATCCTATGAAAAGAATATAAAAATTTACTGTAAAAAAAATATAGTATTGGCTAAGCAACTTTTTGAACAAATTCCTATCTTGTGCTGCTAATGAATATCTGATGATCTTTTAATGGTAGATTACTGGATTGTTAATGAGAACCATTTTTTCTGTTGATTTTCATTGTCACTGAATCATAGAATGGTTTGAGTTGAAAGAGATCATAAAACACGATCTAGTCCAACTACTCTCTGCCACAGGCAGGGACACTTGCCAGTAGATCAGGTTGCTCAGAGCCTCATCCAAACTATCCTTGAACTCTCTCAGGAAAGGGACATCCACAACTTCTCTGGCAACCTGTTTCAGTGTCTCATCAGCCCCATCATAACAAATTTCTTCCTTGTGTTCAGTCTAAACCTCCCTCATATCTAGTCTACCCCTACCACCCTTCATTGTGTGTTACTGATGTCAGTCAGCTGGAGATTGAATGCAGGCTTTCCTTCCACTTGCAGAGCCCTTCTTGTGAGACCTGCTCTACCCCTCACCCCTGCCCAATTGTGCTGGGGGCCAGAAACCCTCTCAGGCTCCCCCAGGGGCCTTGCAAGCCTCACACTCCTCACAGCATGTGGCAGCTGCTGCTGCTCGCGTTGGCTTCCTGCTGCTACTCAAATTAGTGCTTTTCTCTGCTAGCTGTATTGAACAGTTGGAAGTTTATAATAAGATCCAACTAAAAGAATGTAACTCCTAAAGTCAGCAATAATATGACATTATTATTAATAACAACTCATTCCCAGAGGTGTTTCTGCCCCTTTTCCAACTACTGAAGCGTAGTGTTTTACAAAGAAAAAAACTTTTAAAAAATATATTCATTTCCAGATTTATCAATCAAATCTGAATCACAGATGTTATTCTCATTTGTTTATAAGAAGAAAAATAAAAAATATTAATCCGCGTGGGAAAGAACAAGTGACTGAAAATAACAGTATCTTTTCTAATAAAGCACACTAGGTATTTTGTGCTTTTACATTTGCTGGTGCTCAACCTCATATATAATGAGAAATTTCTAGAGGGAAATAATTGTGTTTAGGATATTTTATCATGATGATTTTCAAATAATTTATTCATCTCTTTTATTGTAAAAATACAATAAGAAGGAAGTTTCTTATGAGTCTATAATCTGAAACTGTAATGTTGCCCTATGTCGGCTGAGTCTTTAATCTTTGTATATGTCAGAGTGCATTTTTTCCTTCCATTAAAACAAGGTTCCTAGGATGAGAAGAAATGTGTTAAACCCTACAAGATGAAGATTGTGTATCTATACTATGCATACAGTACCTGAAAAATGTGAAATTTCTGTGTTTCTATCTCTACTGAGTACTCTATGATATGCTACAAGAAACTCATTACAATACTCAGTTACTTTATCTTGCCTCTGGGAGCTTGGATTTTGGTCCACTGTGCTCATTAATTTCTGAGGCTTTCATGGTTCCTTCAGCCCAGTCAAGCTTAGTGGTGGAGCAGTACTTTTTGAAATATTGTTTTTGTTGTTTAAAAGCCAAGCTTCTGATGTGTATTAAAAAATAATAAGCAGAATAGTAAAATAAACAGAATATGAAAATAAGGCTGTATCTTGGGCTATGATACTATTATTTGGATAAAAATATTTTTTAGCATTTGTATTTAATGCTCTAAAAAAAGAAAAACAAAACATGGAAATTAAATATAAACAAATGTCTCTAAGCTGAAGTCATAGCATCAGTTTAACACAGTTTATATTTTAAATTATGACCTTCTCTTTTTTCCCTTGCTTAGGTTTGCTTTTGTAGAGAAAATTGCTGCAAGTTCATCCAGCTGTTATTCCATAAATGAGTAAATAAAATCCTTCCCATTTGTTGAGCAAATGTCAAATTTAGAGAGATCTGGGCTCATTTAACAGTGCATGTAAATCTGCAAAGAATTATTTTGACTTTTACTACCTAAGAAATATTTTATATTAATATAAACAAATATTTTTTGTTCATATAATAATACTCTGGAAATTCTTTTTGTAGTATACTTTAAGTTCTAGTTCACAGGTGTTGTTTTACTGGGAAGAGATAAAAAGGGTTTTTCTGGAGATAACGTAGGAAGTTTGAGTAGCAGTAAGAAACGGAAAGCAGATCTCTGGAATGAAACTCCTTGAGCCATGTGGCAACCCTTTCTCTCTGCATAAGAATGAAGGACCACAGAAGGTATCTAGTGACTATAAGAAAAGTAGATTAATTGGCGTGTTAAACAAAACACTGGTTCCAGAAAACAAGACATGGTATTTCTCTCTGCAAAGGTTATCTTGGGTACTTTTCCCCCATTGTTAATCTCTTGTTTACCTTCTGGTATACACTAATATCTACTGAAGATTTTATCCCAAGATCTCAGTAGTACTTGTCTCATGTTTTAAAGATTAACCAACTCAAATCCCTGAATATACTGGGCTTGTTAATTTTTTTGAGCTATGTAAAACTGGTAAATTTTGTTCCAAGTATTTTTTCAAATAATGTTGTCAAAATGTAGGAAGACACGAATTATTTTTTTCCTTCAAAAACCATTTTCTTATGTTGTATTTCTAAGCTGATATTGTATGAATAGGATTTTTTAAAAGGATAATTAGATTGCTACAGTCTTCTAGATGTTAATCCTATAAAAGTTACTGCTTTTTAAGTTTTCCCTGAGTGAAATCTCATCTCTTCCTAATACACTGTTTCTTTTAAGAGAGAAGTAAATTCATATCCAGCATGCTAAATGGGAAATTCTTTGTTCTTTTTAACCGCCAAATTTGTCTAGATCCTTTTTCATACTAGATACTTTTCTAACCTTAAGGCAAGGTGGGGACAGATACCTTTGAATGAGTGAGTAGGAATGGGGACTTAAACGTTCCTGTATGATCCTGCGAAGTGTATAACCTTATGCAGTTAGATAAGTCTGGGTGTTGTGAGGAAGCATTAGTTTATGATAAGTGTTAAGCTGACACTGTAGCTCCAAAATATCTTCTTAGGTGAGGTGCCCAAAGATGAGAGAGCTGTGGAGTGCCAGAGGGGTTTACAGAGGGAGCCCTGTGCTCACCTCGATGCGGGCTCTGGGTTCCTGCCTGAAGCAAGGCACCACTGCACTTGGGGTTTTAGCAGGGCCTGTGTGAAAACTTCACAACTAAAGGACTTATCACTTACCAGCTAGTGCTGATACACAGTCTGACAAGATCTTGCTTCTGTGAGTGAAGGGCCTCTTGATCTTGGGAAGCTCAAGCTCAGCGGGAGCCGCTCGGTTCAAGGCTCTTAGCAGGGAGTGAGGCATTTTGCTTGTTCAATGATAGGTGTGTTTTTCCTGTGTAACAGGCAGCAGTTAGGAGATCCTAATGAGCTGGGAGCTCAGCAAGAGATTGTGTGAATCAAGAGCTCTTGTTTGTCGCAGTGGCAGATGTTGCTTCTGTTGCATCAGCAGGCATGATTACTGTCTGGATGGTCTTAAGATGTGACAAGTGTTATCCGGCTGGAAATTTGTCATGCTTGACCCCAAGCAAAGACAGACTAGCTCTTGTTGACATAGGGGTAGCCTACAGATACGTTGGCTGCTTACCATCCAAAATCACTGAAAGATTTTTATTAAAAATAAAGAAGAATGAGAAGCAGTTCAGCTGGTTTGAATCTGAAATGCTCAGTCAGGCTTAATTGCTTTCAGTTGTAATAAACCTGTGGAAGAAGTGGGATTTTTGGGAATTTACTTATCTGTGTGTTTATTTATGAGAAAGGGATTCTTATTATTTGGTTTTGCAAAATGAAAAAGTAACAGCTTCGTCAAGGTTCACCTGGCTATTTAGTTGAGGTTGGCATTCTTCGTGACTTCTCTTTTTTAGTTTTTGAGAACTGTATTTTTCAACGTATTACTTTTACCATATACCTAACTCTAACTGCAGTTAATTTAATAAGGGAAACTACATATATACCAAGTGGTGTTGAAGATTTTGGCCACACATTTGAAGAAGTTGGTTGAGATATCGTGCACTTGCTGTTTCTGGTTAAGTACCCATGTCTGAAATAAAAAAAGTAATGGAAGAGATAAGTACATCAAAGAGAATATGGAGTTCCTGTTATTCCTTCTAACTTTCACTGACAACTTTAGTCTAGAATTCAGGAGTGACACACTGTTTTGTAAACTACTCTGACACTGGATGAGCTTTTATGAACAATGGGATGTTCAGCTCTGGTCAGTTTTCCCTATGGTGCTGAACTCCTAGTAGTCATGTGGAAGACACATAGTTAAGTAAGCTCTGTTCCTTTTAAGCAAACAAAATCAACACCTCAAAAAAACCCCCAAAAACCACAAAAAAAGAAAAGCCCCCAAACCCAAAAGGTAACAAAGAAACTCAACAAAAGTGCAAAAGGATGGTGAAGGGAGTCGTTAATCAAAAAGGATGAGGAGCTTGCACAATGATAGGAGGATTGATGCATTTCAAGTCTGGTAAAATTATAGTCCTCTTTCATGTCTCCTCTTTAGCCTGTAACAGCCAAACTGAGTTGAAGAGTCCATGTTTCCAGAGTAGCTGCTGTGTTTTCAAGGCAGACTGCTCTGCTCCATCAAGCCATGTCACAATATTATATTTTCTGTGTTACCTCAAAATCTTCTTTTAAAGATTCCAAAAGCTGTAATGAAGGGAATTGGTTTCATGATAAGAGTCAGTTAGGGCTAGCATTGTTCTCTGGGCTTCCGATTCTGTTCTCGTGTTGTTTTCAAAGAGAATTTTAGCATAGATCTTTAGTGGCAATATCAGAACTTTTATTTGGCTACTTCAATTTGTGTGCCCTCCAGATAGAATTTTTTTTTTGAACTCGTTTTATCTTTTACAATGTACATTATTTTAATAGGACATTTCTCCTCCTACTGATCTGAGAAGGAAAAGTGACAGTCTCCTGTAATTAGAATAACAAATCACAACATTTTTTCTGAAGTATTTATATGTGGCTGCCATGAAATAGACATAGAAAAGTGTTATCTATCAGTATTTATTTCCGTTATAATTGTTTATTAGTAGAGAGAGAGAGACTGATGTTCCACTGGAAAATTGAAGTTTGAGAAAATATATAACTGGAAGCTAGATATTAACATAAATGCTTTAGGTGTCCTAGCTATCCAGCATATTAAACCATACTTAACTTAGTGTTCTCTGTCACTTTTAAAGTAACTCGTACGTTAAAAAAGTTTGGCTTGCACTGAATAAAACCATATAATGTAGGTTTATATTAGACAGAGATTTGAATGCCTTCCAAAACTCATATCAGAATGTGAAGAATCCTTGTTTTCTGGTGTTACGGTCAATTCCATATAATTTTACATATTCATCTGGATACATATACACATGTGTGTGTATCATGTTGACAAACATCAAGATGATGAAAGATGATGACAGAATATCAGTGACTTACCTTACTGTCTGTTGCTCAAATTAACAGTAAGTCCTGAGCCGTAGTTAAAAAAATCTCCTGAAATTAATCTCAAGATACCTATTTAAAAACAGATTTTTAAAAATTAACAAGCTACTGGAAAATACATGAAAGACATAAGTCATTAGAGATAGTACCGCAGTACATATTGAAGTGAATATCTTATGTTGCTACTTCATTTATATGTGAAGGAAAGTAAATATGTTTTTCTTCATATGCCACCATGGGAATAACTAAAGCAGCTGTCCAGTGATCATGCTGCTAGAGGAAATATTTCGTAGGTAACAGCAAGTAGACTACAATGCACAGCACTAAAAATAAGTTCTTCAGGTATAATAATAATTAAAGAAATTTCCTTTGTTGTTTGGGGTTGGTTTTAAATATTGTTAATTTATTGTTGAGCTTCCCTGACCTTACCTAAATACATCAAATTAATATGTATTTCACACACAAGTATATGTGTTGGAATGAGAAAATTGTACAATTGATGAAACAGAGAATGAAGAAAAAAGGACTTGTCAGACAGTGTGGGAGGAAAAATCTAGGCAGGGAAGAAGGCACTACTTATTGAATACTTTTGCCTATAGTTGTGTCAGCCATAGAGGCAGTAATAATCACAAAGCAAAAGGGTGGGTAATGAACCTATGTGGAAAAGAACCATCCTGGACAAATGTTCTCTATTTCTAGTTTGAGAGCTCTATACAGTACAGTGGGTATTGGAATTGCTGGAGAAGTTCATTGCAACATCTTGTTTTATGTAACAAAAAGGTAATTTTTCCCCATCTATTTGTTTAATATATCGCAAGAATCCCTGAGAGATAGAGATGTGTCAGTCTCTCATACTGCATTTAGCCTTACAGAGAACCATGAAGTAAAATCATACTGTATCAAATGCCATAGTATTACAGTTTAGAGTAATTTCTCAATAAATTTGTAGGTTATGAGAGTGAAGTGTATAATTAAGCAACTGTCTCAGATACTGAAATTATACTGTGGGGGTTTTTTGTTGCAAAGGCTTCTTGTAATGGAACTTCTGTAACACAGTATTAACTCTTAACATAAGACACACACACACAAAAAACCCCAACCTGATAAATGACTGAGCTTAGAAAAAAGATTAGTACAATGAGTCGAGACTAGACCATGGGCTAATGCTTTCTAATGCCTCTTGAGCACTGTCTCTGGATTTCAGTGTGGCACATACCCATAACCACTGTGATTTCCTTCTGCAAGCCTCACTAGAGGTGCTATAATTGTTCAAAGAACATTGCTGACCAAAAAGACAAGAGGTCTCAGAGGCTGATGTCCTAAAAGAACAGTGTTTTAGAGCGGATTGAAACTTCTTGACAAGAGCCCTAGGCTTTCTATTTCTGAGATACACAAAGTCTGTAAACAACTTACATATGCCACTTGCTTGGTGCCAGATGCTTGCAGCCAGGTTAGTTAAGTCTTTGGAAGCTGTAGGGAAGAAAATGTATCCTGATTATTTTTTTTTTCATGCATTGTTATTTTTCACAATGCTGTTGGAAGGCTGAAAAAAGGATTGATGCTTGTCAAGGTTTTAAAAAAAACATTTCCTTTTGCTGTTTTCCATCATGAAGAAGCAAATTCTGAAAAAAAGCCCTACTCTGCTTTATAAATCAGTCAAAGCATCTATTATGATGAGTGTGGTAAGCTTTAAAAAACAAAAGTACACATTTATAGTTCGTTGTGTTTCTCTTCACAGCCTAGTGATAGGGCACAATCTGATGTTTGTCAGAATTTAATCTACAGTATTAACCCATAGTTATCTTTTGAAAAACCCTTTCCTGAAATTGTATAACCAGTGTATCCCATGATTTTCAGTGGTGCTTTCCTAGGTTCACTTGTACTAACTGCCCAGACTCTGCTATAGACTGCATAGAAAATATACTTATTTCCTTACAGCCTCTTCATTTTCAGTTTTAGTAATTCACTTTGATGTAAGAAATATTAGTTAGCAGGGGTAAGATTTAAAAGAGTTATTGATAAATAAATAGCTTTTAGCCTTAAATCCAGATTGTGTTTGAAATATGAACCGCTCTGATGCAAAATAGATTTGTAATTAAGCTCCTAATGAAATTAAACCTCACATAAGCTAATTAGACATCTTTTATGTAGTAAAAAATTGACAACGTAAAAAATTATGACCAAATGCTAGTCTTGCAAAGTGAAGAATGTAACCAAAACTTGTAATTTGGGGTGGGGGTGGGGGTGTTGTAGTTTATGTGATAGATTTTAAGTAAGATGTTACAATGGCATCACAATGTTTTATAGTTCAGATTCTTATATATCCTTTTCCTTCTAAGATGTGGTTGATCTGCCAGCTCTGTAAATGACTATGACTGACGATATATCTGCTGTGGATCTGGTGTATGGTATTGCATCGTTTCTGGGTTATGATGTTGTGCATTTATGGGAGGAAGGGCACAATTCTGATTTTCATACTCTTGAACCCTGTCATACTTGGAACATCTCTAGCCTGTTTGCTTTACCTGAAAATAATTCTCTTACTGCAAAAGCAAAATATAGTCCTTATTTTACCTGCAGGGCGGTATAAATAACTGTGCTGATGTCAGTATAACCTGGTTAATCCACCTGTTAAATCAAGTCTTACTCTTACCTCCATCTCCCTTTTTCTTAACTGAATACTTATGTTTTTTGCTCACACAATGAGAGTAATTATTTCTGAAAGAGTCAAGAATTATAGCTTGAAAGGCAAAAATTTGAAGTTATAACCTTTTTTTTTCCTGAATAGAATTCTATGTTTAGGCTTGCATGAGTTATGTATGAATAATGTGTTAACATTATTCTAGTGAATGTGAAAGTCAAGAAATATGTATGATTCTTGAGGGTTTTATGAGTGAACAAGAGGTAAGAGATTTTGTAAAGATAGATCAATATATTGCTCAATGCTGTTGGAGAGGAGCTAGGGATCCCACACCCAGTGGTACTCTGCACTGCCTTAGATCTGTCATGGTTTGCCTTCAGGGTTCATCCTAACTTTTGTGCCAGAATATTTGCTTAGTAGTGAAGAGAATCAGTTATGTTATTGGGATTCTATTTTAGGTCTCTGTGGGCTATAGGGAAGTATATATCTAGGAAGTACTTTGTGGCATATGGTGTGCCAGTGGGGATGGAGTAATGAAGTTAAGGCTTTGTGGTGCCCCTCTGCATGCATATACTGAAATCTTTCAAATCTATGCCATTAACATGGTTTTATCTGTGGGGAAACTGAACAGTTTTATTTAGTAAAATGAAAATAAAGTTGTTAATAACGTTACATGAGCATCTACTCTTATTTGTATTTCTTTTTAAATTAAGTGGAATGTCTTCTCCCAGGCTGTCCTCACAGGTTTCGCATAGCAAATGCATGCAGGAGCCATGGCTGGACCCATCTGTGACTCTGTGCTGTTTTTTAGGAAGTTCCTCATTGTTGGGGGACAAGGGGACAAAGTGTGTTAAACTGCTCTAATTGAGGATGTCTACAAACAGGGAGAGCAAAATCTGACATTGGAAGTCAAGGAACATGTAAAGCTTCACCTTTGACTTAGAGGTAATTAATTTAGAAATTTCCATACTGTCTTATACAGTTTGATTTTGCCTGGTGATTTTACTAATATATGGATTTATTGTTCATGTGTTCACATTAACCTTACTTAGATGCTTATGCTGGTTAACTTTGATTGATTATTCAGTCTTTATTTGTAAGAGTGAAAAACTTTAAAATAGAATGACATTATTGCAGATATTCTCACTGTATAACCTGTGAAAATAAAAAATACTTAAAGGGTGTGAATAATTAAAAAATATATTGGAAGCATCCTTTTTTAAAAGCTATTGAGGTGATTAGCTGTATTCACTACTTTCAAAAGTATTGTTACCCATTCCAAACTATGAATATTCATGATTCACTTGTTTCATAGCTTATTTTCCATGAATTTTAATATTAGAGAAATTCATGATAGGAATTAATTTCTTGCCATTGTCACTGTTTTTCTCATTGTTTTTGCAAATTGCAGATTGTGACATTTCATAAAAAGTCATGGCAATAGAAGCAATGAAGACAAGGAGTTTGATTACTCATACAATGAAGTTTGATATATTTACAGAGAAGATTATGTGCTGTGGCTGTTTGCAGTTGCTGGAATTTATACTCAGTAGCTGAGGCAATATCTTTTAGTCTTATACACTATAATCAGGTCTGGCCAGCAGACAGTTCTGGACACCACACTGCTTGAAAGCCAGTCTGCTTGTTTATGTGATAATCATAACATTGGTTTGGGGGGAATTGGTTTGGGGGGAGAATTCTTTGTTTTTTTAAACCTTCCTGAAAAGTTTAGCTGCAGAGGCCTCTCAGATACATAATAGGCTGCGGTAAAATTGTAGTGATGATAAACTCGGTAAAGTACCTGGCTTCTGTGCCTCCTCCATTGCTAAGTGCCATTCTGTGGTTCAGAAGGGTTCCTCCTCCAAATCACATTGTTAGCCATTGCTGTAATTTCTTTTTAATTTTCTCTGTGGTTTGGGCCATGGTCTTTTGTCAGGAATCCTATTAAAAACAAACAAGTAACAAAACAACAAAAAAAACCACCCCAAAATCCCTGAGGTATATATTGATACTGAAGGGAAGTAGCTGTGATTTGGGGACTTTGGATCATAGTGGACTGTGGGGTTTGGAAAAATACTGTGTGTCATATGTTGTGTGAGGATATATAACATATATGTATGCTTGATCCTCTTGGACTGAACAGCTTTTGCAAAACTGTTCGAGACTGAGAGATGCCTGAGGGAGATGATCAAGACTGCCAATGTCAATCCTCTGTTTCTAAATTTAAGATTTGAAAAACTTCAACTTTGGTGTAGTGTCTAGTGTCCATATGGAACAGGGTGTGTTTTCAGTATATTGCCCTCAGGAAACGTTTTAACCAGCCTACGTGTTGCAGTGTTGTCACTTAAATAAGAAATTAGGAACATGAATCAAAAAGTTCCTTAGATTTATGGGTACTGGATGCAAGGACTCTTGGATCCATCATATGGAAACCTAAGAAGTGCTTAATTTAAGGTTGTCACTTTAATGTAAGGTGCTGTGTTTTAGGAAAGAACCTCTGCTGCTAGAAACTATTGTTTTTGGAAGAAAGGAGAAAATGCCATCCATTAGACTTTATCAGACACTTAAAGTATTAAGGCTTGAGCTAAGCTGAACTAAAGTTCCGTGACATTTTTGCAAGGCTGGTTTTAAATCATAATTTCTGCACATTCTTGAAATAATAATACCACTATTTAATGATTTATAATCCTTCTAATCACTCCATCACTACATCAAGTATCTGAAAAAATTAAAAGGTGATGTTTTTTCACTCAGCAATAGTAAATCAACTGACAAGCAGGTTCACAATATATACAAATCATTAGGTTTATTAAAAAAGTTGCTTTATATAAAAGAACTATGAAAAAAAATCCAGATAACACTCAAGACTGATGGTTGTTAGATTTACATTTGTTATATTTTTGACATTCATGTGCAATCTTAGCTTGTTTTTTTTCAGTGACCTAGAGGTGGGACCTCCATAACCTTGGGTTCAAGTAGTTTCTAGATAACTTTCAAGTGCTATATTTCACTTGTTACAATCAAATTACAATTATATCTTATGCTCCTAACATAAGAGCAAGAGTTACAGAATCACAGAATATGCTGAGTTGGAAGAGACCCACAAGGATCATCGAGTCCAACTCCTGGTCCTGCACAGGACCATCCCCAAGAGTCACACCATGTACCTGAGATTCAAGCTTCTTGAATTCTGTCAGGCTTGGTACTGTGACCACTTCTCTGGGGATTCTGTTCCAGTGCCCAACCACCCTCTGGGTGAAGAAGCTTTTCATAATATCTAACCTAAACCATCCCTGACACAACTTTATACTGTTCCCTTGGTTCTGTCACTGGTCACCATAGAAAAGAGATCAGTGTCTGCCCCTCCTCTTCCCCTCACAAGGAAATTTTAGACTTCAATGAGGTCTCCCCTCAGCCTCCTCTTCTCCAGACTGAATAGACTAAATGACCTCAGTTGCTCCTCATACGGCTTCCCCTTAAGGCCCTTCACCACCTTCATTACCCTCTTTTGGACACCCTCTAATGGCTTAATATCTTTATTATATTGCAGAGACCAAAACTGCACACAGTATTCAAGAGTTGACAAACTGCCTCAATTGTTCCTTGCTTTTTTGTATGCCATTATCAAGGTTTACCATTTTCCTATCTTATGGCTGTAGTGGTAGCTGATAGTAAAAGGGAACTCTTTATT
The DNA here is from genome assembly GCF_009829145.1 of Chiroxiphia lanceolata. Lineage (NCBI taxonomy): Eukaryota > Metazoa > Chordata > Aves > Passeriformes > Pipridae > Chiroxiphia > Chiroxiphia lanceolata. The sequence continues at coordinate 42,469,661 of NC_045637.1, read as the reverse complement.
CTTTGCACTTTAGTGCCCTCCACAACATTTGGCTAAGTGAAAGCTTGATTTCCCATTAAAAAGAAAAAAAAGAAAAAAGAAAAAAAAAAGTGCAGCTCCAATGTACGTGTTTACATCCAAGTTAAGCCATCCTGTATGAAGAAATCTTACATACGATTCTAACCAAGGAAGTATAAGTGCTTAAAACTTTTGTGTTATACATTAGCATTAATAACATGTAAAATGCAAGCATCTTTTCCTCTTTTTAAGAGGTTGTGGCCTACTTTTTAGATGTTAGATAGCAAAAGTGAGAGAAAATAAACTAATAGCTTGCTTTCTTCATTGCCAGCCTCTAAATTGTGAAGTCTACCTTACATTTCCCAATTGCTTGTCCTTGGTCTCATGTGTTCTCCTCCTATAACACTACACTGTGTATGTTGGTCACCTACCCAAGGAACCAAGTAGATCCTTGCTGCAGGGTTGTTGGCAGCGCCATAGTCCTCCGAGGTGTGCAGAATAGCTGTTCAGTGGACTCCTCCAGCTCCATCAGCTGTTGTCCTTTTGTCACAATCTGACCCTACCGACCCCTGTAGTCTCTTCTGAGACCTCCATTGTTTTTTCTAGTTTGAACAGTCTTTCTCCTTCACACATAGGCTTCCAGAAAGACTCTCCTTTTCTTTATTATATATTTTAACACGACTCATGACTTCAGAACCCAACTGTACTGCATTTAAAAAGCATTTTATTGTGATAAAAGAGTGGACAATGCAGAGATTAATTTATGTGATAAGGCTTAATCTAGAATTTTCTTGAATTAAAATGTATGTTAATTTAGCAAAATGGAGTATCATAAAGGAATAGATTTTTCAATTCTGTATGTGAAATGACTTTTATAATCACATACCTGCTGCAAGTAACTCTGTTGTTGAAATTCTACTTCATAAATCTAAATGAGAAGGTAAAGTTAAACCTATATTTCAAGAATGGACGTTAAAAACAATGTGGTTGCAATCTCCAGAACCTTTATATTTACCTCCTCTTATCAGTTTTGCAAAATTATTTGTTATTTACAAGATGTTGTTACAGATTTTGTGTCACTTCAGGCAGTTTCTCCTTTTCCAGATTTTTGAGTTACTATATGTTTACTTACTACTGGAAACATATTGTCATTTGGAATCCAGCAGTTATACAAAGGTAGGATAAAATGGCTTTATTCTCTAAGTGAACGGGCAAAAGAAGATTTATGACCTTTGGTCTGTGTTTGACAGAAATCAATATGTGAGATTTGACATGTGTACATTCAGTTTGCAATGGCATTATGCACCTGGAGTTAGGGTCAGTATGCCATTTACAATGGTCAAATGAGGCTTCAAATGTAAGCTTGTGATAGGAAGCTGAAACAAAGCACTGGTTTTTCATTGTGAGGAGATTACACATGCTGAGTACAACATATAGAAATAAGTAAGTGCTTTAGCTTGACCGAACTCATTATGATGGGAAAATTTGTGAGGTAAATGTTCTGTGAAATATTGTCTATTTCACATTTAAACAGCCTGAAGAATTCAGTTTACTTCATATATTAATGCGAATGAATATTTTTATTAGACCAGTAAGTACTGTTGGAAGAAATAGCATGCCTTGAGGCACATGGCCTTTCTTGTTAAGATACAGCAAATTTCTGGCAAAAACAAGTTAAAAACAATGGTTGTTATTTTAGTCTGACTGTCTTAGTAGTTGGATAGCCTAGGGGAAGTAGTTGCTGTGATCTAGGGATGCGTTAGCTGGATGTGGAGGTAACCGGGCCTTTGACTCACTGGGACAGAAATAGAAATAGTACTCAGTAGGGTCAACTGGGATATGTGACATGAAACTCCATTTGGCTATAGAATCACTGTCAATACTTTTATCGACAGCAGAAACAGTGCCTTGCAAAACCTGGCAGGAACTAAAACAAGGCCACCATAGGCTTCTGTCCTATGGTAGAATACAGGTCGAGAAATCATCAAACAATTACAGGTTATGGGAAAGATAAGCACACCTTCAAATAAAATTTCCTGGTTCCATCTACTGTGTATTTCATATAAAATTAGGTTGTTCAATACTTTTCTTCACAAAAGTGGGACTTACTAGTTATGAATTATTTTTAAAAGCTGTTTTATTTAGCTGTAATTTGCTCCATGGAAAACATTAGGAAGATTTAGATTAATATAGACTACTGAACTGATTGATGAGGAACTGCATGTAATAAGGATAAAGAATCCTTCCTTATCTCCGTTCATTCTTCTTTGTATTATATGACATGCGTATAGTTCTGGAATAAGTGGTGTTGCATAATAAAGTATCTAGAGGGAGCAATCCAATTTCCCAGTATTCTTACAGAATTTGGTAGCAAGTAGAAATTATTTGATCATCCATTACGTATGAATTTATGGTGCCAGAGTTACTGTTCTCCTGTATGTGTGGTTAAAAAGATAGATCCTTAGCCAACTGCTAGTATGTTCATCTGTGTTACAATAGTAAGTGATGTCAAATACAAATAACATATGCCTTCAGAATATCATTATTTTCCCTAGGCTACTGTTTGTTTTCAAAGTGATGCCTTTTGCTTTATTTAATAGCATATTTAATGTTATTTTGTTCCTTTGATTTCAGCAAATTACACTGAGTGTAAAACAGTGTGAGCAAAAGTAAGAAAATAACTCAATCCAAGTTGAAATTAAGTTCACAGAAGTACTGGTATGAAATGCAACTTTCAGGGTTATAAATTCATTGTGTTGCCTTAGTTATTTTAATATCACAGTAGTTATATTAATTGCTATATATTACCATATAGTAATCACTTTAGAATAATTTAGAATAATTACAAAATCTTTAAATGCAAACAGGTCTGTACTGAAAGGTCATTGCACTATTTGCAGTTCTTGAGCACAGAAGAATTAAATTTCCAGCTTATATTTTAGGATTCATAGCTAGTGATTTTTATGATGAGAGCAATACATTATATCCCAGGGTGTTTAAGGGGCTGTTGCTTTGTACTATAGAAGATGTTGCACTTACAAGCTATATATAGTAGCAAACAGGGCTAGAGTTAAGTTGCTGGCATGTTTCCTAAGGTGCTTTGGCTTATACAATTAACAATTTCTCAAACAGTACTTAAGGACAACTTAGGGACCAGTACATCTCAGTGGATAACTAGTATAGGTAAGGCCTCTCTGTTCTGAACTAGAAGAGATTTTAAAATTTTTTAAGACACAGCACTTGCTTCAGTGGTACAGAACAGGCTTTGGCACATTTAGTTATCAGGGTTAATGTAATTGCAGAATTTTCAACTGAAATTCTTCCAGAAAATCTTCTGTGTAAGAGGTTGAAAATTGTAATGAGTACAGAATTTCACCATATCATGTTAAAGAAAAATTGAAATTATAATTACTTGAACTATTTTTTTTCTGTCATCATCATAAAGCACAGAATTTCAAAGACATAACTGTATCTGGTTTCAGAAACCTAAGTTTAATTGGTGGAATTCTGCAGCACATAAGCCATTTTGTGAGTTTATTTTCTATTTTTAAGAATTTTCATTGTTTTAGCAGGACCAAACACTGTAAAGACTGCTGGCCATGACTTTTATGTAGAGCAGTATATTCCATATCAAATGAATCTGAAAGTTGATAGGAATAAAGGAAAAGGAACAGTAAATTAAAGCTATAGAAGGGAGAATAAAAAAGATTAAATGCAACAGGATTGCCTGAGGACCTTGCTTTGTTGCTTTTCTTTTTCTGTGCCCAAAAAACTTTTAATTATTATAAATTACATTTTTTGTTGGTTTTTTTTTCTTTATCATTAGTGGGGAAAAAAGTGCTATTTGAGTTGATGCTTTGAAGGTAAGATTTCATAGCATTTTATGTGCCTTAGCCAGGTTGCCTCTTCTCATCTCAGGTTTGGATTTGGACCATTGGTTAGCTTTTTCTACATGATAATATTTGACTAACTAAAATGTCTTTTACATCACAGTAGATTGTTTCAATAACGGAATATTACCTAAACTCTGCAACTTTTAGTAATTTTTTCAACAATGTTTTCAGGGAAGTGAGATTTGGAGAATGTTGACAATATTTCATGATTCCATTAATTCTTCTGGAATAAACTAATATTCAAATAAAAGTAAGTAGTAAAGTAGTAAACATGTGAATATAAATAAATAAAAACCCCCAATTATTTTTGCATGTCTTCCTGTTCCCTGGCAGGATTGCAGAGTTAAAAGCATCATCAATTACGGTTTCCCATTCACAAAGTAGGATTCAGTGGAGTCAGGATTTAACTCAGTGACAAAATTCCCATTGACCTTATACATAGGATAGCTAACATCATCAACTAAGCAGAGAGATGAGCTACTGTAATCTACTCTAAGCTACTCTGAACATCATGAGATTTCCTCTTCTTTGTAACATTCACACCTGAACCTATACTAGGAGACATTTACAGTTAGCATGAGAACTGTCTTGAAGGGGACACGAAGCTCATGTTTATGTTTTTGCAGGGTTTCATCTGTCAGGGCATAAGTGGGTTTGTGTATGTTCACTCACAGTCCACATCCAGTGGTCCTAGAAAGTAGTTATCTCAGCCACACCAACTAGCGATATAAACAGAAAACTCATGACTTCTGATATTAATTTAGCTTAATACATTTATACTCTTCAACATAATATAGGATTTAACTTGATGTCAATAACAACTCATTCAGTAAAGAATTTAAGGGAATGGTTTTGATTTTGTTTTTTTGTGTAACCTCCCCCTCCTTGAAAGTTTGATTCTTTAATCTATGTTTATCACAAACAAATTCCTTATGTATAGAGACAGAGGTACTTAAAATAATGAACATCTTGAACTGATAAATATTTGTTTGTGTTGAATTGGACTGAACGTAAGCTCCAAACATTAATTAAAGTTGTTTAGTGAATTAATGATTTCCTGTGAAGGGGAGTAAGTTAATCATTTAAGATTTGAGCTTTATTCTATTACAGAGTGCCAAAATGAAGGGAAAAAAAAATCTTTTGTAACGATTACTAGAAGAATGTTTTTGTAGTGAAATGTGTGGAAACTATCCATGAATTGCTTTAAATTTCTCACTTCTGTGAACTCCTTTGAACTCTATTAAAAAAAAATGTATCTTTAATAAAAATTGGAAACTAATGGCAGTATAAAGACAGGAAACTTGAATGTCAAGATCCACACAATATATGTACTGTCTCTAAAACTAACATATACAGAGCTAAAGTACTTATTTTCTGTTAATGAGGCCTGATTGATTTGAAAAATATCATAAGCAAATATGCTGAAAGTCAGATAGAAACTACAATAAAAACTTGAAAGTTATATTTCTCCTTTTCTTCTTTTTCATACATAGCAGAAAATCTTTTGTTTGGCTTTCTCTGTTCACACAAACCAAGCACAAACCAATGCATAGATGTGAGTGTTGTTATTACAGAAGACACATTTCAGCTTTCTGTATCTTTAGATGTGTAAGATCTGAGTTCTATCCAGTTTCATTCAGGGAAAAAAAAAGAAGGAAAAAAGGATTAATTCTAATTTCACAAAAGGAAGAAAGCTCCATATAGGAAAAGGGTAAACTAGCTTCTGCTACTCAAGTCTAAATGGTAATGTTCCAGATTAACCGAAGTGTGATTTTGATCAGTTAAAGAGCAATATTTTTTATTGTGTGCAGGATGAATCTAGGTGTTGAACAGCTTGTTAGACCTTCTTGGTCTTTAATTGTCAATCATCTACTGCACTTGTTACTTCCATCATGTCTTGAGGTATCAAACACTCATCCACTACAGCAAATTGCGTCTTGGTTGATACCTGTGAGAGGTTAGTACAGAAAGCCAGACACGTATGAATGATCAACAAGTACTTTTTTCCTTTTTCATCTCACAGTGTTTTAGCAGAGGAGAGGAGCAACTTGGGTTTTTAAATCTTCACTTCTTATCATCTTTAAGATTAAGCCTTAAAAATTTAAGCTTTTAAGAATCAAACTTTGGAAAATCAAATTAGGAGTTCTTCAATGTTGGGGTTTGGACCTGGCTCCCCGCCAAGTCCCCAAATCCACACAGAAAGCTTCCCCCCCCCTCTCCCAAAGAACTGAGATTAACAGAATTAAAGCAATATATATATATTTACACTTATTTACAGTTACAAAAACACTATATACATACAAGAAAAGAGAACCCCAACCCCTCAAATCAGAAAAACAGATATATCCAACTAATAAAGAACTAACAAACCAAAATGTTAATACTTTCCTTAAGAAGACAAAAGCCACTCTTCCAAATCTCTCCACTCAGATTGGAAAAACAACAGACCTTGCAGGCCTCCCTCCCACACAAGCGAGACTGGCCACAGGGAACCTGCTGTCTTCAAGTTCACCGGAAGAGAAGAGGAAGGAACCTCCTCTCCCCTTCTTATTTATACGTTTACTTACATAAAAAATAGGATGGAATACTGGGACATAGGTACTTCCTTGGTTTTGAGCTGGTTGCCAAGGAAGGCCTATATCAAACCACTACATCGAAGAAATACAAGCATAAAGAAATAAGTCAGCACTGTAAACAGAGGAAACATTATTTATTATTATGATTTAGGTGCCTAAGCATTTTTAATTGTGTACCTCTTAAGGTATATAACTTAACATGATTAGCGCCTGTACACAGCAGGAATCTTGGGATCTGAGATAGCAAAAAAAGTGTTTAACCACTAAAGGCATCTGCTACCACAGAAGAAGCATTTCTGGTACACTTAAAATGAATTTCCTGATGAACAATTCACAGTATGAAGATTTAGATGCAAAGGCCCACTGCTTCAGGGCTTCACCATTATTAAAATGTTTCATCATATGCCATGCGTTACATGGTGAGAAGACAAGGCTAAAAGGCTGATCTCACAAATGTGTGTACTTGAAATCAATCATTTGAGTAATTCTGCTGAGCTTCAGCAAACTACCATGTTCTTAAAGCCAAATATGAAAACACTGGAAGAGGAAAACAGACTCTGAGAATCTGAAAGAATTAATAAATATGATAAACTAGCTATTAGATTGGAATTATGTAATTGTGTCATAAGTGTGTTTCACTATGCAAAACTTGAGTGATTGCTGCTGTTTTCTGAAAGTTTTCTGGTTATGCTGAAATTCTGTAAGCAAGATAGTGGGATACCACAAATCAAGTTGCAATAAATGATTTGGCCTTTCTGTTTGCCATTTATAAATGTCTGCTTTGTATTTGCTATGAGAATCACAGATTATAACCCAGGGCACAAAAGGAATTAATGAAATTAAAAGTTGCTTGTGTTGTGGAATCTTGCTACCGTGTTCCTTGCATCAGTTCTGCTTACTGCTGGATGCTGCATGATTTTCCTCAGCAGGTGGAAAGAGTCTTGCCCTAAAAATGTCACTGTTAATGAGCAGATGGAATTTTAAGCAGAACATTAATGTAGGGAAGGTTTCATTTAAATGATCAGCCATTTGTGGCCTCACCTTGAATACTGTGTGCAGTTTTGGTTGCCACAAAAAGAAAGATATTAAGCTATTAGAGAGCAACCAAAGGAGGGCAATGAAGATGGTGAAGGGCCTTGAGGGGAAGCCATAGAGAGGAACAGCTGAGGTCACTTATTCACCCTGGAGAAGAGGAGACTGAGGGGAGACCTCATTGCAGTCTAAAATTTCCTCATGAGGGGAAGAGGAGGGGCAGACACTGATCTCTTTGTGGTGACCAGTGGCAGAACCCAAGGGAATGGTATGAAGTTGTGTCAGGGGAGGTTTAGGTTAGATATTAGAAAAAGCTTCTTCACCCAGACGGTGTTTGGGCACTGGAACAGAATCCCCAGGGAAGTGGTCATAGCACCAAGCCTGACAGAGTTCCCGAAGCATTTGGATGATACTCTCAAACACTCTTGGGAGTGTCCTGTGCCAGGCCTAGGACTTGGACTCAATGATCCTTGTGGGTCTCTTCCAACTCGGCATATTCTTTGATTCTATGAATCTATGAAATTTTCACAATGAAAGGAAGCTGCATTATTTTTAAAAACACAATAAATTAGAATTTACATATAATTGTCTTTCTACTGAGAAAGACAGTTGTTGTACGTAGACAAGTACAACTAATGTGTGATGTAAACTATACAGTTGTCCTTTATGGACCACAGGGATTTGGTTGTTCAGTGCGATAGCAGGGGTCCATCTGGATTTTGTGGATTTTCAGAATTTATTTCTCTGAGCATAATCCGAGTTTACAAAGTCCAGTATTAGGTCTTGGTTACTATGATAAAGGCCAATACAGATATCTAAATGAATCATGGAAACTGTATTTCTGTAGAACAGAGAAAAAGTGGGAGAATGAGGTTTATGACTGCTGATATTTCATATAGGAAGGGAATTACTTGAAAGTAGCAGTTCGGGGCTAGAGGTACCCTTATAGATTCTAAAAAGGCATCAGAAACTCTTCAGGAAAAGAAGGCATAAATAACAAATTGTGTAAATAGTGGGTCCAGAATCTCCTGCTATTTTGTCTTGCATTTGCTCTGGTGGTGCCTGCCCAGCTGCTGCAAGTGTGAATATATGGTGTATCTTACTCCCGTGTAAAACAGAGCATTTGGATTCTAGCACACTGATTTCCATGTTTAACTTCTGTCAGCTGTGTGTTTTACTTGGCATTGTGGGAAGTACTGTGCCTTCAGCACTTGGACTTTGATCACGTACTTGACAATGCTCTTCTTGGTCACTCATCAACTGTCATCACAATCAGCGTATGCAACTTCCTGTTTGTACTGAAGTCCAAGTTCCTTGCTAAGCTTTCTACTATTTTGAAATAGTAATCCCTCTGGACATCTTATGAAGCATAAGTCTAATTCATCTGCTGGAGGGTTGTCTCTTGATTTTACAGTTTGTAGTGGACAGCTACATTTTTGAAGTTGAGTGAAAATACACATGTCACATTGGCTCATCTTAATCTTAGTTTGAGATTCATTTGGCTTGAGGTCATGTGTCTTTCAGAAGGAAAAAAAATGACATAAATGTCTGCAGTATAGAAGCCTGGAATGTGGAACTTTAGCCACTTAGAGTGGCTTTTTCATGCCTATGATGATTTCAAAAGTAATCTTAGTTTTACAATGAAATAGCATCCTGTGGGAATTTTGAGCCTGAGCCTTAGAACTTAAGGCAAATCATATATTTCTAGTCCAGACGATAACAATCAGTGACCTCAAAAATGTGAAGGTTGCTTGTGAAATACTATAGAAAATTTTGAACTTTTTAAGTTAAAAGCATTTTAATACTCCACAGTTTTTATGCTTGTGAAATGAAATTTCTGATGTGGAATTATAAAAAAAATACTGTTTTCTGAAATACCAGCATCTATGTGATCTTGACTATGCTACTTTTAGAAATTTTATAAGATAAATATGTCAAGTAATGACAGGATTGGCACTGCTGACTTCATTAAATGAAGTTTAAGACAGTCTTTTCACTTTACGAATGTTGCTAGATTTAACAATGAAGTTGATGAGAGTATCTGGACTATATTGGGAAATTTTTCTGGATCGATAGGATTCAATGGCATTACTTAAATCGATCTAGTAAGAAATCAGAGTTTCATTTTACAATTTGTCATGGGTTTAACCTGTAGCTGGGTTTTAGTAACGGAGGGGGGGCTATAGAGTGGCTTCTCTTAGAAGTTACTAGAAACTTTCACTGTCCTATGAAAAGCCAATGGCAGCCAGTTCCAGGAGGGATTTCCTGCTTTTGGCCAAGGCTGAGCCAATGAGATGCGCTTCTGTGACAACATATTTAAGAACAGAGGAAGAGAAGGTTGTGGCGCAAAAGAAATTCCAGTCTGGGAGAACAAGCAGTCCATCAAGGTCAGTGCAGCCGGAGGGGGGGGCAAAGGGGGAGGGCTTCCCCCCTCTCCCCCAGAAGCAGGGCAAAGACTTCGAGCTGAAGGCTGCAGCCCATAAAGAAGCATTGGAGTGCAGAAACCCTCCTGCAGCTATGGAGGAGTCCATGCTGGAGCAGGAAAATATATGCAAAAATATGGGACCCCTGTGGGAGGCCCAAAATAGAGCGAAGTCCTGCTGGAGATCTGTGGCCCATGGAGAGGGAAGCCCACACCGGAGCAGTTTTTTCCGGATAGGACTTGTGGCCCCCATGGGAGACCCATGTTGGTACAGCTCAACCCATGAAGGACTGCACCCCCTTGGGTGCAGTCATCCATGGGGCAACAGATTGAAAAGAACTGTTGCTCAAGGGGTGGATGGACTCACATTGGAGAGGTTCATCAAGGACTGTCTCCCATGGGAGGGACCCCACGGAAGCAGGGGAAGGACTTGGAGTTGCCTATGGTGAAGACCATAGTAGCACCGGTGTCCCCCTGTAAACTATGGAGAACCTTCGGACTGCAAAGAGCCGATTGTAAAAAGCTGCTGCCCAAGGGATGGACTCAAACAACAACAAACCCCCCTTTCCTGTCCCCCTGCATCGCTGGGGGAAGGAGGAGAGACCTGAAAAGGAGAGGTGGGGGGAAGGGAAGGTGTTTTAATACTGTTTTATTTCTCACTCTTTAGCTCTTATTCTGTTAGTAATAAATTTAAGTTTTATCCTCACTCTGAATTTGTTTTGCCTGCTAACACTGCCTTCTCTCAATCCTTATCTCTACTCAGGAAATTCCTTTGCGTTTTTTTTTTCTTCCTCTCTCCTCTCTCCAGCTGCAGAATGGAGGAGGGAGGGTAGTGGAGTGGTTTTAATAGGCCCCTGGCATCTGACCAGAGTCAAACCATGATACAGTTAGAATTAAATAAATGTACATAAATTCCTTAATCAAATTATACTTTCTTTACTTCATATGGAGTTCAAGTGTTATCAATAATTTTTTAATTTCTGACTGACTTGTATGAAGTATAAGATACATATCTAAAAGAACCTCAGATGCATTTTTTTGTTCATCTGACCAATATCCCTTTGCTTCTTGCCCTAGTTAACCTTATTCCGTTCACTAGTGATGTTTTCTTCCTCCTCTTCCTTGTAAAAAGGCCAGTTTATAACAATATGCACCGTAAGGTTTTCACAAAATAATTTTCTCCCTTAAAATGTTCATGGACTGTTGTTGTAATGAGAATGTGAACTGCATTTCTGTAAGATGTGTCAACTTCAAAATCACTGCTGGATATACTATTCTTGCAAGAGACCATTCGTTCTTAGTGGAGAAAGAAATGCTAATGGCATGAAGGGAACAGAGAATGATGCAAATGAAAACTGGAACAAGTGTTGCTTTGTGACAGATGGAGGTGGAAATGATGTATATAATTCACAACCAAAGTAAACAAATAAGAGAAAGCAACATGTGAACAAATATTTAATCAGTCTGTGCTACTAGAAGGCCTTCTACAATTCTAAACTTTTTTTTTTCATTCTTCTGTGTGCTTCTTTATACCACATCTCTATGTTTAGAACTTTATATTTTGTGCTAAGAATCATCTTTTGATAGGTTTAAAACATGTTATGTGTTACGTGCTGTCATAAGCTAGATACATCTTATTTGTGTCTCTTTAAATTCAGTTTAGAATTTACAAGTAAAGTTAGAACCTCTACTCAATTTTTAAGTAAATTTGTTTAATAATCTGGAAAATGTTCTTGTGTTTGGTAAATCAAAACTCAAATTGTGGAATAAATGCTGTCAATTTTAAAAAATGTTATAAATTTCAGCCTACGTCAGCACGCAGTAAAAAAAATTATTTTCTTAAACCATAACATTGTTACTGAAAGGTTGAGAGAACTAAATTATACTCTAATTGTGTGCAAGAATGTTGTCCAAATGCTTCTTTTTGCAATATATTGGTTTCATATTCTTAATTTGATTTTGCTTTGCTCCTTTGTTTGTATGGTGTGCTCATCTCATTTGCCTTGTTACTTTATTCTTTTTGTTCTGTGTTTGCTTTTCATTTTTCTCAATAAAGCAAACAGCACAGGATATGAAAAACCAACTGGAGAAAAATGAATGCTCTGAGCATTTGTCTTGAATTACTGAGAAACATGAAATGATATTGTCATTTATTTGCTTATTAAGAACTGAACAGATCAACCCTAGAGTGTATCAGTGTTACAGGTTATATGCAGCAGGAAATAATTCACAACTTCTATGCACAGACTTTTCTTCTTTTACACTGTTTCAGTATCTTAATCTTTTATGTCTCTTATGTTCATGTTCTGGCAACAGTTTCTTGCAGGGGCTTGAATATACATGTGGCTGATAAGGTGGTGTTAAAGGATGTAATCCTTGCTTGTGGCTATTTGGATCAGATAGAAGGTCTAGCTTTTATTAGGGTACTGAACATGTCAGACTCCTGGGGCCCTTGGGATCACTTTAAAATGATAGAGCCAAAATTTATGTTGTCAAGGTAGGAAATGTTATGTCATAACTTCCACTGTTGAATATAAAATATTTCTGAAACATTGTGCAAACCCTTCCAGGAACGTACTGTCGTAGGATAATAGAAAAGGAAAGAAAAAGAAACAAAAAAAAGGCAAAAAACCCCCAGAGAAGCAAAATAAAACAAAAAAACCCCAACTATAAAAGCAAGATGTTCAGGTATTTCAGAGCTATGGGAAATTACTGCCATGACTATACTATGACTATATTATGCCATTGGGTTGAGATTAATATGTTTTTCCAGAATACTTTATTAATTAACATAATAATAGTAGCCCACAAACCAAACTGAAACAGTAGGGTGGATTTCTGTCTGGCTCCAAATATATTTCACTTACCTAAATATTTTCTTAGTTATATATTGACTGTACATGTGAATAGCTGCATATACATATATACATACATCTATCTATATATATACACAGAATAATTGCTGTACAGCTATTTAGTAATTAACATCCATTTGTATATGAAGAATTTGTGGTTCGTTCAGTTGTGTGCTCACTTTCTAATGCGTCTTAAATGGCATTGGTCTCATTCATACCCAGAAGACGTCAAAGGGGGTTAATTTCCTTATAGGGGAGGTATCCAAACTAGGTAAAATGCTGATGCTTTTCTCTGAACTAGGGGAACTTTCTCTGAAAGGGGAAGCTAAGGTTGGATGTCTACCTTTTAGGTGTTGAATCACACATGAACAATTCCACCATAAATGCCCTCCGTCATTTTTCTTACCTTCATTCTGCTGACTATCTTCTGATCAGAGACTAATTGTACATTTGTGTGTTTTGATCACTGAAATATAAAAATATTGCTTCATCTTCCAAGGAGAAAGCATTAACTTGTTTGTTAAACAGGAGAGACAGCAGTATTACAGAAATGACTGAAATCTTCAGAAGGGAACCTGCTGGTGAGGAGTAAAACAGCTGAGATGGCAGTTGGGTATTTTGTTCATCTGACTGAAAGAAAGGAGTGGAAGATCATGGGAATGACAGACCACTGTCAGTAGTAAATTACTCTGAAAGAGGAGAAGAGACATTTTCTAACTTATTTGTCATGATTTTCTTGACTAAAAAGAATATGTCATGAACGAAAATCTTTAAAACTTTGAACGTTTCTCTGTTAGTGTTTTAGTTAGATAAAATATTCTGTGATAGACAAGTTTTCTGGTAGAAAAGGATCATTTTTCTCCTTCAAACTGTCACTGGAGAACGTTTCCCTTTAGTGATGAATGATGAGGAGAATTGGACAAAATCTTTGATATATTTAAATATTTTTTGATGAGTAAAGACATTATTTCTTTTAGAAATGATTTGCTAGTTATTTTCATTATTTGATATGAATAAAAGGTGTATTTAATACAATAGAATCATTCAGTGATGCAGATAACAGTTGTTCTTTGAAAAGTATCTCAAAGTTTCATAATTTAGCAGAGTTTGCTTAACCTTTTTTTGGGAAGAAAACCAGCTTCTTTAAGTCTCACCAGAGCATATCCTTCAACATTTCCATTTACTATGGTTATTCTAATACGCTGAAAATGCTTAGCATACTTTATTTATCTCACTAGTCTTTTCATTCTGTGGTAAATCAAGTGTCCTTCTGACTCTGACATAGATTATGATGAAAATCTACTCTCTTTGCTGTAAATGCAGTAACAAACCCACTGTTGATTATATTCTGTTTGTATTAATTCCTTCTGGGAACCACCCATATTGTACTACCTATCAAGTAATGCATACGGTTGTATTTTCATCTGAGTTATTAATTCACTCCTAACTACTTGTTTTTCCTTTCAGCTTTAATGGTCTAGTTATCTATGCTTTACAGCCATGGTCAAGATAATTACTTTGAGCCCCTGCCACAACAAGAAAAAACTCAGTACACTGAGTTGATGATGCTTGTACTCATATATAAAGAGAGAGTCTAGGCTTTTCTGACTTTTTTGCTGACAATGTGACGTTTAATGACATTTCAGTGTATTGGTTTTATAAAGAGAGGTTTTCCCCATCTCTTTCTTACTAGGATGTGCCCATTCAGAAAGTAAACAATTCAGTGTCCATTTTCTTTCACCTTTAAGCACTGTGTAGAAAATTACAGAACCTTTTCTTGGGCAGATCCATCCATTATGGTAAACTCATTAACTGTGACACAATAAAACAAGAATTCTAATCCAGAGTGAATGAACTAGGATAGAAAAACACCGAAGCCTGAATTGCTTCTCTCTAATGCTAAAGGTACTCCTTCCTCATGCTAGATGGTGTGTCTGCCAATTATTCCTGTCTTCCCCTCACTGGAAGGAGAGAGCACTCTCTGGGGTAGTGAGGATTTGGATGGGCTTGACTGTAGTGCAGAAACTCCACCAACTGTAAAGGGAGCAGAAGGCATCATTCCTATTACCCTGTAAGGCTATGTGCCCAGTAGGTTTCTCTTGCAATCAGAATTCACAGCAAAACATAATTTTAGTGGCCTTCAATCCAGTCTGTTTTCAAAACATAGTTGCTAATCCTTTTCCATAACCAATATATCAATGACTCTGGGTTCTTAGGACAAGATAGCATTAGTTGTCTGTTGCTTTATCAAACATTAATCGTCTATTGCATTATCAGAAGAGGTATTAGTACCATTAAGTTAGTGGTGACATGTGGGGGGAGATGGCAGGCCCATGGAACCCCCGGGTACCCTGGAAGTAGAGGAGCTTGAGGCTTTAAAGGGAGTAAGACCGTTCCCTTGAGAAAAGTAGAGATAACTGCACGTTCCCATGGAAATAGGGAGCCCTGAGTGCTGGACAATGCAAGGTCAGAGCTGCTTGACAAACTGCAGGTGTTGCATTCCTGGATGTTTTGTAAGAACATGTTTGTAGTGTACGTGTGGGAAAAGTGGAAGTTGGCACTAATAAAAAAACTGCCTGCTCAGCGTAGCAGGTAGACATCTCTCTGGCTCTTCATCCTAGTATGTCTCTCCATCCTAGTGTGTGTGTGTCGCATGTCTTTCTTCCCCCACAGGACCAAGGCCTGTCGACAGATACCCAGCGACAGTGACAGATATAATATAATGCACATCTATCTTGTGGCAGTCAAGCTAATCATGAAGACCAGCAGTACTGTGTTCCTGGGGCTCGATAGTCTAGTGGAATAGTCTGCATTCCTAACAACAAAGTATACTTTAAAATCCAGTGTTCCATTCAAAAAGCCCAAAGGAAAAAAGTCACAGCTAGAATAACCTGCTTGAACATCCATACTACATGTTTAGCCTTATGAGTTAGCTATGGTCATCCAACTTTGGCAATGAAATCTGAAATACCACCAGAAATAGTGATTTGCACTCAACTAGTTAGCCATGCACAGAGTAATGTATCTTTATGCTATGCTTACTGTAGATATGTATTAACCTGATTTTATTATTTTATGCTTTAATTGATACAGAGGCATTGATGCTAGCCTTGTAAAATCATTAAAAATAGTGTAAAACAAACCTTTAAAATAATAATTTTTTTTCTCTTTCCCTTAATGAGTGTCTTGCTGAACAAGGGAATTCATGCTCACAAGAGTAAATCAGGTGGGTTTTGTCTCTGTAGATCGAGACGAATTCATTATTTGTGCTACCAGTTCATGACAGAAGCATGTTAACCTTGGGCACTAGACCAGAGTTATCTTGCACATATGGGAAGACATAAAAAAATGTATGTTGCATGAGGTTCTTTTTGAAATATGGAGTCTCTGTGAAAACTGCCCAGAGGATTAGAAAATTGGACTTGATCCAAACACAGTTGACACACTTCAACTAGCAACAGATTTGACAGACAAATTAATATGTAGCTGCTACAATGAAGGATTCAGCACCCTATTTCCATATTGTATATTGTAATCGGCATATAATTGTTTGAAAAATTGCTTTATGAAATTAAATTGGGCTGTACAGGTCTTGTATCTAGTTTAAATTCTTCTAGATGGCCATATGGATCCAAGTGGAAAGTCAGTGCATGCTTTCTTTCCTGCTTAAACTTTAAAAATGACACCTCTTGTATGCTGTCTTCCTTTATTTGTACATCTTGGTATTTTTCTGATATCCCACATATTCTATAGCTACCTACCTGTTAATTTTTGTTTAAAATAGATTTAAATTAGTAGTAGGACTTAAAATTCTGTAACAATTATCTAGCAACCTCTTCTGAAATACCAAAGGTAAAATCTTGTTTCTCCTGACTTGGTAATAGACTGCTGATAAGTGGACTGGACATGTGTAGATAGAGTTGCCTTGTGTTCACATGGCCCTGGATACAGGATGGAAGGAAACTAATACTCTTTTGAGATTACAGTTACTGACCAAAATGGATGCTTAAATATTGTTTGTGAAAGTTAATGAACATAAGAAGACTTTTTAAAGTGCAGTATCTTCACTGTGAGGAAGACTATATTCTGTGAGGAGAGTTTGAGTTGGTGTGCATGAAGGCCTCTTGCCCTAGAACATCTAGATAAAAGTATTCTGGTTAAATCAAGCTCAGATTTCAGACCTAACATTAAAGGACCAATAAATGTATTAAGGAAAGTCATGTCTTTTTTATGAAACCAATATAATTCATAACAGAATATCACAAATCAAACTGGGAAATAAAAAGTGTTACTCATAAACAAGAATGTTCATATATTGGGAACTTGTTCTGCTGTGAAGTTGAATGCAGTGGGATGAGTGCAGAGACACAAGATATCATTTTCTCTGTCCATCTCTGGGTATGTTTTCTCAGAAATCTCTTGTGTACCATGCCTGGCTGGGATAGAGTTAATTTTCTTTTCAGCAGTTGGTATGGAGTTGTGTTTTAGATTTGTGACCAAAATGTTACTGATAAGACACTGATGTTTTGACTATTGCAGAACAGCATCAGCACCTTCTATCTTTTTCACTCTGTCTCCACAGTGAATAGACAGGCTGGGCAAGACATTAGGAGAGCACACCATCAGTCAGATGACCCAAAATAACCAGTGAAATATTCTATGCTATATAGAGTCATACTCAGCAAGAGAAAGAGAAAAAAAAGGAGTTTAGTTCATCCTTGCTTATGAATTGCCAGGCTATCAGTCTGCCCATGAGAAGTGGTGATTGGCTTTGCATCACTTGCTTTGTTTCCTTTCTCTCTTCTTAAACTTCGGTTTCACTTATTAAACAGTTTTTATCTCAATCCCCAGATTTTCTTGCTTTTACTCTTCCTTTCCTCTTCCTTCATCCCACTGTGGGTGGGAGTGAGCGAATGGCCTTGTGGTGGTTAGCTACTCACCAGGTTTAACCCACAACAGCTTGCTAGTCCAATAATTTGTTTGCCTCTCCCTATCCCACAAGGTGTTAAGACCTAGGAAGTGTAGGGTTCAAAAGTGCTGTATGCTATGTATAACATTTATTACAAGTTGAGAGAATGTATATCTTATTTCTTGCTCAGATTATGCATTAGGTATCACTCAATTTTACTGTTTAGCCAAAAGAAGTCTAAGATTTAAGAAAGCATTCAGTTTTTCTTTTCAAGGTAACACTAGAAAAGAGGTCATTATTAGAAGATTTCATGCATAGACACTGTTAGAATTGGCAGGTTTTGTTTGCAGTGGCTGGAGCTTGAGATATTCAGAGCATGGAAAACAGGTTACTGGCAAAATGGGGGATGAAGGTCCAAAAATGGTAGAGGATGTCTCTGTACATTTCCTACAACAATGAACAAGGCTGCGAGATCTGTGCAGTGCTTCATTTCTGGGAGACAGCTGGGGATTGTCAGTACAGAGATAAATGTTCTGCTTGTTGATTTCTCTGTAAGAGAAACCCATTTTACTTAGAACAGACTGTGTGCACTGTGTTCAGCAGTAAATGGTGCGTGTGTTCAAGGCTCTGTTTCCATGCATTTACCTTCAGCAGTTACCTACAGCAAGACCTGACAGAGGCCAAGTTACTTAGATCAATTAATAGTCCTTGGACTAAAACCTAGAAGACTGGATTAAGTTCAGGATCTGTTGGGAAAAAAAAAAATAGGCAAAGGATTGGGAAAGGTCTGGGGAAGTTAGAAGAGGGACTTGCAGGACACTACATGAGTATGGCTATTGATGTATACATTATATGTAGAACAGCTATTGGCTCCTGTTCATGAGGAAGTCAGGTAAGCTGATGAGAGCTTGCAACACTTGTCTTTTTATTAACATTTCAAGTAATAGATGCAGACAACAAAAAGGTTTGAGCCATTTTCTCATGGGAACTGACATTTGTATTTAAAATTGAGAACTGAGTTTTTACTCCTACTTTTAGGGAATATCCATAGAATAATAAGTATTACAGTGTTTAGCAGAAAAATATGCTATTTTTTGAGTGTACAGTATGCTGTGTCATTTAATATCTTCTAATAAAATAAAAAAATAAATACTTATACCTTTGGATTTTGAAAACAACTATTTTTCATCACTAACACGTTCACAAATTTCACATAAATATTTGCAAACTTACTTCTCTTCTGTGCACTTCAAAGTTTGTGAGTGGGGAATGGGCCTATATAGAAGCTCTGTAGATGGATCATTATTTAATGATTCTCTTTGTTGCGTAGAGTAGTGCTGGTGGGCAGGTATTTGGCCCTTCTTGGGTGCACCTGCCAACAAATCAATAAATGGGTATGTGGCTGATTCTGCAATCTCTATATTGTTTGATTCAAAACTTTGGCTAAAATCTTTGGTTGGATTTACTGTGGATATTATGGTGTGGAGTTCCATATTGTCCAAAAAGTCTAAATATCACTCTCCTTACCTTACCTTCTCTCAGTAGTGACTTTCAAGCATGTAATTATTTTGTTTATTTATAAAATATGCAATGGATACAAAGAGGGGCTTGCATGTGCACATAATCAATTTCCTGAGTGCTGTTTCAGAAACATGAAAACAGTAGCACATTTTATAAATTTTAGTTTAAAATTATATAAAACCCCAACATTTTCTATATCTGTAACTACATGAAGTTAATTGTTTACTAAGAATTCTCATTATCCTCATAAATTTTCTGAATGCGATGTTAAGTTTTATCACCTGTACTTCATTACAACTTGTGACTCCTCAACACAAGTACTCCTTTAAAAGTAAGGAAGGGACAGTTCATTTTTAATGCATTTCATCAGCAGAATTTTTATTTTAGTGGACTTCCTCGTAACTTTATATAGCAGTTTTGTTAACAGTAGTTGTATTAATGAAGGCAGACATAGGTAAATCCCTGAATATAATCTTAGTTTATATACTGCTAGTTTATATACTGCTATGTGTTCATTTCCTTAATGTCTCTTTCCTCTTCTATATTTCTATATTTCCTTTTATAACCTAACAAACACACTTTGTGATTTCACAATGCTCTGTTTCTTTGACTACTTGACGGCCTTGATCATCTAGGCATCTCTAAAGTAAAAAAAACCACCAAAAAAACCAAACCAAACCAAAAACCCAAAACAACAACAATCAAACAAAAACCCCACTGAAATTGCCCTTGTTTTTCCTTGGATTTTCTTGCATTTCACACTTGGGTGTGCTGGTGCTCACAGCATTAAGAAATTAAGATTAAGAAACAGAATAAGAAAATCAAAGGTAGAAATTGTGCATGGAAAGGATATGAAAACTAGATACCTGTTTTTCTCCTCCCAGCCCTTTCCTTACACAAGTGCTAAATGCATAAAAAAGCAATTGGTTCATATGTGTATGTAAAAATCTTATAGGGCAAGTTCTTATCTTCTGGGCTAGAAGTGAAATACAATGGGAGTAACATAATTTTATGTTATGAAGAGTCAGAATTTTCTTTTATTCAAGTATCTTTGGATCCAAGAACCTGAAGGTAGTTCAGATTCTGGACATCTCTGTCTCTCAGAACTCCTCTTTAGCATGAGTAGTTTCAGCATCTGAGGATGCTGTCTTTGAAAAAATTTTACAGGTCAAAGCATTTGCTAATTATTTGCTTAATGGTATTGTAAATCACATCTAAGACTACTCTGGCTGAAAACAGGTTGTGAGTTAGCATTAAGATTCCCCTGAGGTCTTCAAAATGATCATACTTTTCCTTTCTTTACACCATTAAGATCTTGAAGTTTACATCATGGAGAGGTTTTCTGGCTAGTAGGACATGAACAGCGTGTGCCTTGTGTTCTGCCTTGATTTGTGGTGCGTTTCATTGCTTATTTATCCTTCCTGTGAAATAGGTATGTATTCTCTCAGAACTGAAGGAATGACCCAGTGCAAACTGCAAAAGATATAGACTTAAATAGCACAGGAGAAAAAAGGAGCTTTGAGGATGAAATTTGTAAAACCTTTTGGTGTGTGACAGATGTGGGATGTACACCATTTGTTCTCTGCTAGTTTGCTATTTGTACATAAGGAGAAATGTTTAGACATCTTAAAGGTCCATAGAAGGAAGCATGGTTCTTATGATAAGTAAAATTGGATTTTGTGTAAATATGAATAACACAAGACATGCAGTGGAGCTTAATAGTCCAGAAGCTTAACAAAAAAGATGGATTCTGGGTTTATACTGAAAAGATACAAATGCTATAAAACTCAAGTGATTTGTTGAGAAAAAAATAATATACTGGATCTCAAATTTCACCACATCAAGAGCTCTGTCAAGGTTTCATTACTTTCATTTATTAAAAATGAAAAGTCTGAACCTCAGTGTAGCTTACATTCACAATTTATTTGTTTATAATAATAAACCATATTAAACCATGACATTAAACCCCTGATTTGTTAAACCCCTCAATGGAGAGACTTTTTAGTATTTTAGAAAGATTTGGGGGAACTTATTTTCATGAGAAACATAAAACTTCTGAAGGACAGAATAAGGACAGAATATTTTCTTGGTCTAAATCTAATTTATTGCCTAGATTTTCTACCAAGTGCTTTTTTCCTTACTTTTTTTTAAAATTATTTTTTGAATGTAGCTACAGTGCTGACTACATATCGGTAAAATTTTGAGAATGCTTATTTTCAAGACTGGGGCAACTATATTGAGATTCACACATATGAAATTAGTTCCATGTCTTGCAGTTATAGCAGTTAAAAAGACCATGGACCCTGAAATACTGTCATAGTTTTAACTGAGGGTTATTGCTGAATCCAGAGTATGTTGTTATGATAGAGGAATAAGAAAAAATTCACTTTGTTTTTTAGTGTCTTGTAATTGCTTTCTGGGCATGTGAAGAGCATTCTGCCCTTTTTAAATTCCACTGCTTTAAATAATTTTACATAGTAAATATATCCACCATTACAGCATTGGGACTGAACAGAACTGTTTTAAAAAGATGGATGAACACATAAGCAAATTGGATTCTATATTTGTTCTTACTAAACTGTCAATGGTAATTAAGAGAGTCACTAACTTTTCACTTCTTTATAACGAAATCCGTTTTGGCTGCTGTTGAGGACTTACTTAGACACTTCTTTTTTTCTAACACAAATATAGTGGCAATGTACACAATGGAGTATTTGGAATAAAGAATCCCATAAAAAAGATTTAACAACTATTAACTGAATTATGTTCACTGCCGAGTCAAAAGCGAATTTTGACAATTTTGTGTCAAACTTGCTTACCATTGCAAATTGATGAAATTCCCACCTAAATAAGTACAAATTTCACTGATTTTTGAAAATTTGTTACTTTTTTCCCTATAATTTTTAAGCCAAATGTTATGTTTGAGAACTGATGTAATTTCTTCTAAATAGGCACAAATAATGTTATTTGTTCTGTGTGCACCTATTCCTAAAGGTTTGATTTATTTTATTGCGTTTTTTTTTTTTATTCCATTGTGTTTTCCCAGTATGCTTTTACTGTGAGTGCACAGAGTGAGGTAAATAGAAGGTTTTGTTTTGATAGAAATGTAGCAAATAATTAGGTACACAAGCCTTTCCTTTGTTGCTCATGCTTTGACAGAGGGAAGAACAGTTTCCTGTCATGCAAACAAGCTCTTCAAACACCTTCCATTTTCCCTGCAGTCTTTATACCCTTTCCTATTAGTGGAAGTAACTTACTTATTCTATAGTTGTGTTATCATAATACTATATTAATTTTAATGAGGGAGCTAAGTGCATGTTCTGATTCATCATGACTCCTATAAAACTCTGACATCCGAGTGTCTTTGAAATTACTGATAGCCCATAGACTTAAAAAGATTCATTAATATGATCAATTTTAAAATATCTGCTATGTCTAGATACTTTAAGGTCAATCATTTGTTCAGGAGAAGAATTCAGAAAGCTACAGACCAATGCTTAAGTCTGTTGAAGATATTCTAATGTGTGTAACAGAGGTTACAGGTGGATGTGTGCCATTGTGCTTAGCTTGTACAGTTCCCTTTTTTCAAATGCATTATACTGCATTAGAGTTCTCAATTATTCTCCTTTGTGCAGCACAGGAAAGATCTCTGCAGCACTTCCTTTTACTGCTTTTTTAATGTGTATTCTGCTATCGTTACTCTCCCATTAAATTAATGTTTGGCTCTTATTCAACAGCGCACCAATTTACTGATGATAGATCAGGTTTGTTAGCAGTGTCTTAGAGCTTAGGGGTAGAATGACAGAGCCATAGAATGGTGTGGGTTGGAAGGAACCTTTAAAGATTATCTAGTTCCAATCCGTCTTCCATGGATAGGAACACTTAGATTTGTCAAAGCCCCGTCCATCCAGTGGTTTCTTCACATAAATGCAGTGAATAACCTTTTAAAATGTTGCAGTTTAAATTTGATACTCAGAAAGATTCTTTCCTCATCCTCTGCCTTTTATTACCTCCCCTAGCCTTTAATTTAATCTCTTTGTTGTTACCCATACTTTTTATCTTCACCGTCCTTTAATTTTTGCCTTTTTTTTCTTTTTTGGTGTAAATAAGTGGTGTCCATACTGTTCCTCCATCAGCCCTGTTCTTAGATACTGCAATCAGGCCTCCCTGTATTTTGCTCTGTAAAAAGCAGTTTTAGTGTTAAACATAGTTTTGTCTGTTATTTCTTTATACATTTCCTGCTTTCTCGGGCGTGTTTGTCATAGGGCATCACTAGCATTCCTCATCCAGTTTCTCCTTTCCTGAGCTTATCAGCTTTATGCTTCTTTCTTGGTTGTAGTCCTCCTTTTTTTTTTCCCCCAAATACTTTTTCAGTTAGTCTCTTCATACCTATCCATCCCTCCTTTCTTCTCTGCTGATCTACCCATTCTGCGAATTTCAGTGTGCCAGTCTAAACAAAAATACTGTTATTGAAAGTCATGTCCTAACCATACCTTATCTCTCTTTAAATCCTTTTGTGTTCTGTCTTTTACCTTCAGAGGCAATTTTCATCTCTGTTCCTTTCAAACCATACTTTCTGATCTGTGGACCTCAGTGTCACGCTCCAAATATCTTCTAATTATATGTAGCCTCACTCTTGTTTTAGCTCCGTTAGCCTAAAGTTTGGTCTCCATCCATTCTACATTTCATAATAGTGCTCCATTTCCTCTTGGCCAAGGGCTTTACTGTTTTTTGAGCACCTATTTTCAACCTCAGAAAAACATGTCTCTTTAAACCCCACTGAATCACAGAATACCTTGTAATTTGTTTGTCTTCCCAGTGATAACTGTGTTTTCTTTACTGAAGCTATATACCATATGTGATCCTGTGAAAGATGCTCTGAAGAGCTGATTGTAAAGTGTCATGTAAGAATGCAGTGTTGTAGAAAGGATGATTAATATTATTACAAATTAATATTATTTCAGACAAATTTAGAAATCCTTCTAAGATACTTATGCTTCATGCTTTTCATCTCATCGGTTTTGGCTCTCACCTTGTAATGTACTTTCTGCTCCACTAAAGGTATGATAATGAGGCATGCATAATTGAAATGAAAATCTCTTCAGAACCCTTCTGATTGAATCTGTTGAGAATCATAATCAAGCACTCCTGAAGTTACAGAAAACTAGTATATTGATGTACAGCAGAAGTCTGGGCTCTGCATGAATTGCTTACCTGGCTAATATACTGTCCTTTGAATTATTCTAATTACAAAAAAAATATCAGAGATGCACTAAAAATGGGCTGAGAAAGAAACCAATAATCTTATGAATGCACAATTAAGGATCTTTATAGAGAAAGTAATTGAATGACAGCAGTAGTTCTGGATGCATCTTGTATGCAGAAATGCTTTCCAAAGGAGCAGAAAATCCACAAGAACAAGGAATCCTTATGTTTGATATACCCACAATTTTCTCTAAAGGTGCATTTTCCCCTTTATTGTAAATACTTATGCACCTAGCTTGCATTTTGAAGCATTTAATTCCTAACTTTTTGGATAGCGTTTTATGACCTCAAGGATTTCAATTCTGATTACAAATCTCTCTTCTGACAGGTTTCTTTTGTTGAGGAGTATTCTTTTGAACAGATTATTTCTTTTTCTGAATTACAGTTTAATAACTGTAGTTTAATAACTAAGTTCTATAATATGTCTTTTTTTGGTTGAATAATTAGATATGTAAATAATGTGAAATAGAAATATGTTTAAAATATTAATAAGAAAGCCAGGGCCTGAAAAGTTAAGAAATGGTAACAGTAAGATTCTCTTTGCAAACTTAATGCAGTTTCTAATCCATATTTGTGTGGATAAAGTTTCTTGCAGGATGATCTATTGACAACCAAAGTGTCTCATTAAATCTGACACAAAGTGTAGTAATGCAACATATCCTTTTCATATAGCATCAGTGTGTCATAGTTATTTTGAACAGGAAAACTTAGAAGTACTTAACTGCAGTAGTAATTTATGTGCTTTTTACGTGTTTGATTGTTTGTTTAGTGTGCGTTTAACATGCTTTATTTCTAGCATGTTTTGGTTTAAGTGTGGGGTTTTTTTCTTCTAAGAGCTAAAATAATTAGAAATTGAATCAAATGTTTTTATCCCCAATTTAATTTAAATATTTTCATTTAGATATGTCAAATATTTCACAGAACAACTCACTGGCTGAAGTAAGTAGTATGAGCGGAAGAGGTAGAAGCGTTTTTTGTTTGATAGAGGCTTGGCTCTGGTCAGGAACAGAGGAATAATTTTCCAATTGCTATTTCAACTTTTTTCTAGATAGCACAGAACCATGAAGACCGAACACTGGTTGATTTTAAGCCTGTCGAGGCACATCCTCAATTGGTCACAGAATTTTTTTGTCTATTCTTTGCTGCTGTTTTGTTCTGTCTTTTCCTGCCTGGATCATATCTTTTCATCCAAGCAGTTTGGGCAACATCAGAATAAATATAAGAAGGAAGAGCATTTAAATCTCTGTCTTCTCTTTCTCTCTCCCATTCCCTCCCTCCCTCCCTCCCTGTAGCACTGGTCCTATAATGGATCAAGAAGTCTTAAGAAATAATTCTAGAGAAAAATCTAACAAATTCTATTAGCATAGGATGCCCTTCTCAGGTACTAAAAAGCATAGCAACATGGAAAACCTGTAATGAAGTTACCATTCAACATAAAGCCGAAAGCTTCAAAGATTAGAAGAGCAATGAAGCTCGTGAAGAGTCTGAAGCACAAGTGTTACAAGGAGCAGCTGAGGGATATGGGATTGTTTAGCCTGAAGAAAAGGAAGCTCAGAGGGGACATTATCACTCTCTACAACTACCTGAAAGGAGGTTGTATCCAAGGAGGTCAGTCTCTTCTCCCTGGTAACAAGTGACAAGACAAGAGGAAATGTTCTCAAGTTGCACCAAAGGAAGTTAAGATTAGATATTGGGAAAAACTCTTCACTGAAAGGGTTGCCAAGCATTGGAACAGGCTGCCCAGGGAAGTGAGTGAGTCACCACCTGTGGAGGTATTTAAAATACGTGTAGATGTGGCACTTGGGGATGTGGTTTAGTGGTGGACTTGGCAGTTAGGTTTATGGTTGGACTTGATGAATTTAGAGGTCTTTTCCAACCTATGAATCTGTGATTCTAAGTTGAATTCTTACGAGTATCTGTGCTATGTATTTCTCCTAAAATAAATTGAAGGCATGGGCCATGCCTAATTTGGTCCATTTTCTATGGAAATGCCTAAAGAAGTAGTTCTGATGTAAAAGCCAATTTACTTCTTGATTTCCCATGTTCCTGGATATTATGATACATGATCTCAATTTCTAAGAAAGTGTTTTTAGTGTGAGGGAAATAATTTTCTTAATTTCACTTAGAATGACATTTTTTGTGGCTGAAATTTTCAGTGATAAAAACCCCAAGGGATATCCAAAAAACCGCACTGCATTTCCTGTCTGCAGTATTCTCTGTTTTAAAATGAGTGCAGAATGCTCTGCATTAAAATTGTATTCTGGGTTAACTTGGATTTAATACAGATCCTTCTGTTATAGGCAGACTTTTAAACTAAGGGCTGCAGCTCTGGACATCATCCAACTTTTGCAGTTAATTATGGCTGTAGACAGTGTTCTAAATTTTGAATGTCAGTCGTGTCTGTAGTGCTGCTTCTCCAGTGTCTGAAAGAGGTTTGGCTATTAATGGAAATCTGTTGACTGAGATTTTATCCAGAAAACCTGAAATTATATCCATGAGTTGAAGGATTAATTTAGGAAAATGGAGGTCTGTTGAGTCTTTCACTCCAGCATAGCATTGTATACTGTCTTTTTTCTAGGAAAGTGTTTTTCTTCTATTTCTCATCATTATAGAAAGGCCTCTTGGTATCTTTTCTGTGTAAGACTGGTCCGAAGACTGTCAACTTGCTGTAAGCTACAGGTTTTTTTGCTGTTCATTTGTACTTTTTTCTTGTTTATAATTGTTTCCTGTAGCTTTTAATTTTAAAGGTTTTCATGTTTATGACCTACGGTAGTTGTAAAAATTAATAGAAAATACATGCTATACATCTTCTGGTTTATTTTCTGTTCTGTTATCAGTCCTTAAGGAGAATTTTTACAGCACCACCCACCGTAGGAGCTGTCTTTCCTTTCAGACTTCTCACATTTAGGCACGCAGTGTTGCTTTCCAAGTCAAACCATGGGGTGTTCTTAGCTGTTCCTCTCAGTTTTTGAGCTTCTTTCAGTCTTTCATGAGAGTCATAGTTTGATAAGTCATGCCCCAATCATATATTATTCAATTACGGTATTAAATTGACATTGATTTATTTTCTTTTTGTCCAAGGATTATTATATAAATGTGTTAATACTGTGCAATATTTAGTAGAATGTTAAGGCATTTTCTAACCATATTAAGTTTTCTGTAAAGGAATATTAATTATAGGAGAAAATAAAAATCATAAATCCAGAAGTAGAAAAATCAAAAAAGGAGTACTATAAAATAGTCATATGAGAAAACATAGAATACTGCCAATGTGCCTTCTTAAGTGCATTTGATACAGAAAGTGGAGAGTTTAAGTTTGAAAGCATGTCTTTTAAAATAACTGTGAGACACTTTAATCACTAAAATGTAAAATACTTGACTATTCCACCATGATTCTACTTGTTAAATATTAAACGTGGTAAAGTTTTGCTATGCTCAATGCTCAGTATATTTTCTTAGTAGTTCCCAATTACCTCCACCAGCAAATTGCTGTTGTTTCCAGCAAAGGCAAAGGTTTGTTGACTCCTCCTCAGCTTTGAAAATTTTCGCCCATAAATGACTGCAGGACTGTTTTTCTAATTTCTATTGGTTTTATTTTGTATATAGTAGTAGGTTTATTTTAGTTGTGATTATCTACGGTTCTGATAGAGACACATTTTTAAGGAGAAATACTATAAGCCATGGTTTTATTTAAAAAAAACAAACTAAAAGATCAGCAGATGATTATGAAGCAAATCAAGAATTCATATTTTCCTCTCAAGTATCCTACAACACTGACTACTGTATTTTTCAGTTCCAGATTCTGATTAATTTAATTAAAGTTAATTGTCAGGAGATAGAAGGAGAATGGGAACCATAATCACAGCAGAGAAGCAAAATTCAGGAAGATTAGTTGCGAGGCAAATGGGTCAAATTAAAGCATTACAATTTGAGTGAAAGGAAAAACTGTTGGAAGTGAACAGAAATATCTGATGGAGAATACTTCAAAAGCCAAAGGCTGAAATGGGAGCATTCAGATAATGAACAATATTATTAAGGGTAAAAGTGTACAGATAAAGGTCAAAATAAGCATACTATTATTATTATTGATAACAAAGAAAGATGACATATTTCTTTTACACTATTGGGAGGTTTTATAGATCTCATTTCAGGAAGCTTTATGTTAATAGAGTATAAGGAGAAAGAATGTTAGTAAGGTGCTTTGTAGAAAGTGGAAACATAAACCGCTCCGTGTCCATTATATTTCTGCCCTGCTGTAATGCATCTCATAAACTAAAGGCTTACAATCTGTGTCTGTCTCCCTTATCAAGGCAGGAAAAAAATGTGTGAGAAGTGGTTGTATATAAAACTGCTAGGACATAGTGGCCAAGGCAGAGGAATAAATATCATGCCTATACTTTGGGTTGCACAAATCGTTCAGATTTGTCTATACTAAGAAAATCACAACCACACATTTTGTGACAAATTCATAAGTTTTGTTGCAAGTTTAGTCATAACAATTTTTTCAACATCCCAAGAGCAGACTATAAGAAACTAAAGTGTTCAGTGCTGTTAGACCTTGTCTTTATGCCAACGTGAACATTTGCTGTGTTGTTCTGGAAGATGTATGTGATCAGCTAAAAAGGCCATTTCTGCACTGGTCAGTGTGGAAAGACCCAATGGTTATGCTTATTTCCATGCCATCCATCTTCAGTCTTAGGAAAGATGAACAAAATAAATCAAAACAATAAACTGGAAAGCTATGTGATAATAGAACTCAGATGGACAAAAGGGCTAGTCTAATAAGTGACTGCTTGTCAGACATGGAATCTTATACAGTGCTTATACAGCGTTTTACTTATGGTTTGTGTTTTTTTTTTGGTTTGTTTGGGTTTTTTTTTGGTTTTTTGGTTTTTAGTGGTTTTTTTTTCCTTTGTTGAGTTTTGCTTTGTGGGTTTCTTGTTTGTTTGGTTGAGTGGTTTGGTCTTGTTTGCTTTGGTTTTTGTTTCTTGTGGTTGGGTGTTTTTTTTAACTCAGATTAGAAAGGACTTGTTTAAGTACTTGGACTTTGCACTTCTTTTCTGTCAATGAAAGAATTGTGTACATTGAAGTAGTTGATGTGTGTAGGCATGTGGGATGTAGAGAAGAATGAAAATAAAAGGTGACCTTTTGGGGTACAAGAATAGAGAAAAAAGTAAAAAGTTGTTGCTTTTTCTTTTTTTAATCAACTGATGATGCCAATCAAGTAAATGACAGTTATCCTGAGGTAAAATTAATTTTTCCTCTTAGAAAAGACTATTGCCAATGCCTAATAACTGATTCTTTCCACATACTCTGATACAGAAAACTGCAAACTAAATATCATATTACAAGATAATATGGTTTCCTTTGAATCAATGAAATAATCGAGGCCATTGAGGTTAAAGTGTTCTAAAGAAAAGATTATAGAATCCTTTCTGAGCTATTTAAGCAGAAAATCATTCTATTGACATCTTGGTCCTCCCCTGTTCCTCTGGGGTCTCATGCTTTGTTCCACTTTATATCCTTAATACTGCTGTCTTTGTCTGCATTTCCCACTTAGTTCATTCCTTTTGATGTGCCTCTTATGTCTTTAGCAGAAGTCTCTTTTTATGTACTAAAATTTTCACCTAAAATCTCCTTGAAAACTCACAGCTTTTGGGTTTTTGCTAAGCTCCTGAGGTGACTCGACTGAGCAAAAGAACCTCGAGTGCATAAGCTAGAAAATGCTTGGAGGACAATGGCTGCCACTCTCCAGCAGCTGCCCAACTGAAAAGAATACACAAACCTAAAAATTTTCACAAGGCAGCAGCCTTGGAAGAAATTCAGATTGCAAGACAGGAGCCAAGTAAAGATATAACACTGTAATAAGGCAGTAAGTTGGAGGAAAATGAATCCCAGGATTAACAAGCTCCAGAATTTATGCTTACTGAACTGTTAAAAACCAGTGAAGGAGGAAAATGAGAGCTATCAACAGCTGCAAAGTATGAGAAGCATAAGAAAATGAGAGGTGCAGGCAAATAAGATGGCTTGAAGAATTACGTTTTGGAGTAGAAAAGGTTGGAAACATTCTTTTTCAGTTTTTAATTAGACAGACTGATTTGAAAATTGAAATAAAGCAATCAAGGAAACCTGTGAGAATCTGGTGTCTTCTGAAAACTCAATTAAAGATTCTTGTGGTTAATTTGAAAATTTGAAATATTCTTTGCCAAAATGGTAGAAATAAGACACTGAAAATGTTACCTAGGTGACTAGCTTTATAATGATCCATATGTCTAGACCAGGACACCAAGTTTGGCAAGGGACGAAGTGCTTATGTTTGAAAAGGTGCTGTTACTTTATAGTCCACCCCAAATTCATTTGCAGTTAAAAAAAAGTTAAAGAAAGTAAAATCCTTTTCAAGATGTAAAGTGAAAATGAGCTGCGTTAGCAAATGCTGACCTACTGGGTACACTGGTGGGCTTTACAGATCTCGTCCAGGAGTACTTTCATACTTGTGTAACTCTCAAAAGCCAAACAATTATAAATATGCAATCTGTGATGCTCTCTTGCCACACATTAATAATTGGAGCAAGTTTTTTGAACATTTAGGTGAATACTTTGTATTTTGGTTCTATTTCTTGTATTTAAGTAGTTTAATTAGCGAAAGGAGGTATGCCTTCTAGGAAAATGTAGTATGAGCATGCTATATTGATGAAAGCATTTTGAACTCACTAGATATCTTCATTTGAGTCTTCTTTCCTTCTTCTATCACATTGCCTTTACAAATTTGAAAGTTGTTAGAACAGTGCAGTAGTTATCACTTTCTACATAAGTTATTTTAATGCTGAAAAACCAGTGGAAGTTTGGAAGCGGTATTGGGAGTGAAGAGATCAATACCTGCCCCACCACTTCCCCTTGTGAGAAAGTTGTAGACTGTGATGAGGTCTCCCTTCAGTCTTTTCTCCTCAAAGCTGAACAAATAAAGTGACCTCAGCTGCTCCTCATAAGGCTTCCCCTACAGACCCTTCACAATCCTTGTGGCCCTCCTTTGGACATTCTGTAAGAGCTTAATGTCTTTATATATTGTAGTGCTCAAAATTGCACACAATATTTAAGGTGAGGCTGCCCCAGTGCAGAGCAGAGCAGGACAATCCCCTCCTTTGACCGGCTGACAATGCTTTGCCTGATGCCCCCCAGGACACAGTTGGCCCTTCTGGCTGCCAGGGCACTGCTGGCTCATATTCAACTTGCCATTGACCAGGATTCCCATGTCCCTTTCCACAATGCTGCTCTTCAGCCTCTCGTTCCCCAGTCTATACATGCAACCAGGATTGCCCCATCCCAGATGCAGAATCTGGCACTTGCCCTTGTTAAAATTCATCCAGTTGGTGATTGCCCATCTCTCTGACTTGTTGAGGTCTCCCTGCAGGACTTCTCTGCCCTCGAGGGAGTTGACAGCTCCTCCCAATTTAGTGTCATCAGCAGGCTTACTTAGTATTCCTTCAAGTCGTGCATCCAAGTAATTTATGGAGATGTTGAAGAGAAATGGTCCCAAGGTGGAGCCCTGTGGAACCCCATTAGTGACTGGATGCTAGCCTGATGTTACCACATTCACTATAACTCTTTAATTTTGAATATTTTGTTTTCCCTACACACATACTGTACAGAAAACCTTGAGTCTGAATTCAGTGAAATAAAGTGTACAGTTGTTAGGACCCTGCATGCAAGGCTTAGAGAGTGAGCAGATTTTGCTGCTATTTGAACTAGCAGCTAAGGTCCTAGAAAGCTGACCTGAATTTTCCAGCTTCCAGGAAGGAAAAAGAATATGCAAAATAACAGAAAGTGATGCAAAGAATTAGTGACTCCAAGAGGAAAAGCAGCAATCTGTTCTTCTCAAAAGCTTCATAAAACTTTGCAAGTGGCAGAGAAAAGACAGAAATAGTGATGAGAGTGAGGGAGTGTCATCTGTGAGGCAAGACATAGTAAATGTCTCTGGCAGCATATACTGTTAGGATAAGCATTTTGAAGAAGATTCAGGTACTGATGCATACTTGCTAATGAAATGGATGTATTTGTTGAAGAACCACAGCCAAAATGTAGAAAGCCATCTATAAAAAGACTTACTGTAAATTCAGTGGTTTCTGATCTATAAAATGAATATCAGGGAAGTTTTTACTGCAGATGTTGTACTTATTCATTGCTATGTAGGTGGACATATAAATTGCATTATGTAGCAGTCATCTATACAGTTATTTGTACAATTTGTATAGTACGCTGTCGAAATCTTTCATGATGCAGAAGAGTTCAGATAGTATCTGAGACTCAATTTAAATATCTACTTGGAGCCTCAGATTCTTAAATTCTGCAAAATCAAACAAGATTCAAGACTGCCATAACAAAGCAAATTGTAATAATGAAGTCAGAAATTAACTTGAAGCATGAATAAAAATTCCAACATAAGAAAGATAAAAATAAAGCCAAACTCAATCTGCACTTAAAAATTAGTTGGGGTTGGATAGAGTATATACCAAGGTTGATTTAAGTAGAATTATTGCAATTTGCACTGAAAAAAACTCCTTGTGTAACTCTTTCTGCTTGTTACAGCCTTTACAAAAATAATTGCAATGTCTAAATTAAAGTAATTAATCAAAGATTAATTATGTATCATCAGATAGTCTGCTGCTAGAAGCGTATTAATTATTGTTCAGCATGGGTTCTTGCCAGAACATCTTTCCTTTCTTGTATTAAAACACAGGTGAAAAGTTGGGGTTTGCTGAGGGTTAATTCCTTCAATTTAACTGCTTTTTATTTTTCCTCCTAGATGAGTTGATTTGTTTAACTGTCAATACATATGTACGTGTGAGAATCAGAATGTATTCTTGAATTTACTGGTTTGGTTGACTTAGATTTTTTTTGTGGGGGAAGATGATTGAAGAAAAGACACAACCAGTAGTTGAAGGTTTGGATGGAGTTTTTTACATGTATTTCATTCACTATAATTTGAATTTTTTTTCTGTTTGCCCATTCAGTCTTTTTGAGTCCTTGCAGGTAAGTGGAAAAAAATCATACATTGCATTTCACCAGTTTACTGCTCATTACTAGTTAGGCATTCTGCTGAATTGAACACTCTTTTATTTATAAGTAAGGCTAGCAACATTGGTGCTATGGAAGACTGATATTTCCTGCATTAGACTTTGTCTTCTATTGCTCAGAAACTCTTCTTGCAAAACTAAGTATGTAGCTATATAATTAAAAACTGTATCACAAAGCATTGGAAAAAGATTGCATTGCGCTAAAGCAAGCAGTTTCAGCTTCAATACTTCTGCATTTTTGAGGAATGGTTCTGAAATCTTAACAGCATTTTTCTAGTTTTGTTAAGCTGCTTAACTATAAAATATATGTTGGCCATCAAGATTAATTTAGCATAAATGCTTCAGCTTGGTATCCTACCCTTTATTTATGAAGAAGAAACAACGGATCACTTGCTGAGAGAAGAGCCACTGTTCTTTCCCATACCTACACTTGATCTCACATATACTCATTAATTCATAAAATAAAATAATGTGTAGAGATTCATTTGCCTGTCTGCATACATTCACCATTTTTTTTCTCTCTTAAAGGTTAAGAATTCATCTGTTTTCTTACCCAATTTTCATTGTTTTTAACTAAGTCAGTGGGCCATTTGTACCATATAGTCTCTAATGTAACATTTATGAGTTTAATGATCAATATCTGTGCAGATATGTTAGATGACTGTGAAAAAAAGTTTCATGTTCTTCATATTGACTCCCATCAGCATATTCTAACCATTTCAACTGATTCTCCAGATATGATGAAGACTATATGTATCTTAGAGTGCATTTTCCTTGTAGTATTAAGTCATGTTCCTTTTTTTTTTTTAGGAGGGTCATAATTGTGGTTTTTTTTAATTAGTGTATCAGCACTATTAATGAGCTGCTATTGAGTACCACTAAAAACGCATTATTATATCTATTATAATTTTCACTCAGAATCTCAGTCATGTATCTGTTACCATTTTAATCTTCACTTAGAATCCTGGTTACATACTGTGAAATAATTGTCATTCAGTTCCCTCATGTTAGCCTCTACTGTAGGAAGAATTTCATATTTCCATTTAAGGTATATTGATCAGTGGGAACTACATTATTTTCATTGACTTACTGGGTTTTGGTTTAGGATCTAAACATTCCTTTAAGGTATGTAGGCCTGAAGTAAAGCATATCTATCCCCTGTAGATTTCTAATCATGATGATGATGATGATAATTATTATCATAATAAATACTAAATATTTATTACTCATTCATATAAAGCCCCTAAGTCATCTGAAGCCAATTGAAGTCAAAGCAATTGACAAAGATCTATTTATTCAGTGTTTGAAATAGGACAGCTCAGCTCTGCATAAGCAATATAAATTAACACTGAAAAAAGCTATAGATCAGAGTTTTCCGCCTTGAAAACTTTTACAAGCCTATTGGTGAGGTCAAATATGCTCATTTATCATGTGAAAAGCCTGAAGATTCTTTTGTGGCACCATATCAGGGTCAGCTGCCCTGGGCTACAGCCAGCTCAAACTTCCCAGCTCTGGTGAAATGGCTTCTCAGCAGCTCTCAGTTTTGGAGAATGTGATCAAATTTTTGACTGTCCATTTGCATTAGGAAGTTCTATCCTTTGAATATGCCAATTAGGTAATATAATGTTAGTAACTTAAAAAGGCAAGATGGGAAGATGAAGTGCTTTAGGTCTCCTCATTAAAAGCAAAGTAGGTTCAGTGGTTAGGATCCAAATTTGGCATTTGTTTTATAAGTTTCCCGTACGGCAAAAGACAAGTCACAGTGCCTATCTATTTGTTCTTTATTTTTCTGTATTTTTATATTTTATAGTGTATTTATGTTTTGTATTTTAAATTCAAGCATCACTCCATGTTAAATCCCATTCTACATTCAGCCATTTAGTAGATATTGTGGAAACCCTGGGTAGAAACAAGGAGCTCAAGTTTAAAGGTGAAGTCCACATTGTTCCTTAGTGCAACCTGAAGTATAGAATCATAGAGCCATAGAATGGTTTGGGTTGAAAGGGACTTTTAAAGATCATCTAGTTCCAACCCCCAGCCATGGACAGCAATATCTTTCACTAGATCTGTTTGCTCAAAGCCCCATACACTGGGGCTTGAACACTTCTAGGGATGGGGCATCCACAGCTTCTCTGAGTTACCTTTTCCAGTGTCACACCACCTTTATAATAAAGAATTTCTTCCCTATATGTAATACAAATCTACACTAATTTTAAAACCATTACCTCTTGTCCAATCACTACAAACCTCTCTCTGTCTCTTTAGCACTGACTCCACGGTAGAGGAGCTTAGCCTAAGACCTTTTATCCCATACTGTCTTGGAGACACATCCTATGGTTGACAAGAGGACAATTTATTGGGCTACTTCCTCGAGTACCCAACACCACATACACTATTGAAAATTAAATATGGCCAGGCTTGAGGCATGCTGTAGGATATACTGTCATTCTGTGGATTTAGTGTTCTTTTTTAAACACGTTTAAGGCTGAATCTTCACTAAACAGTAGCAGAGAGCGGTTAATGTTCTTCTATGTTGCTCTTCAACAGTTTTTTCAATACTCACATTTTTGAAATGCACTGCAGATTGCAAAATACTTACCTTTACTGATGTGGAGAACATTAGAAAGTAATGTGCATATGCAGCAAGAATGAACCTTCTTGTACTCACCTACTGTAAGGCTGCAAATTTGTTTTGTTTTTATCTATTCTGAACTATCTTTTAACAATTATTGTTAGGAACATTATAGTGATCTAACATGGCAACTTCCTAGGTATCCAGTGATAGAGATCTGTGGAAGGGAACATTAGTTAGGAAGAAAGGAGCCTAAAAAGACTCCTGAAACCTCTGGTGTTTCTGTATTCTAAATAGCTGTTTTTTTGAGTCATCTCACAATGAGGATGCTTCTGACTATATTGTTGGGTTAAGGGAATGCATCAGACAGCTTTCTCTCGCAATGTATAAAAAGCTAAAATCCAAACAAAAATTCTTTTGACAAAAGCTTTGACTTGTGTCAGAAGTGAAAATTAAATGCCAAATGGATAATTCAATCCAGAATGACAGTTTAGCCTTGAGGACACACTACATTTTTTTTATTGTATAGTCCATAATTAAAAGCCAGACAATATCTCAATGTAAGGCAGTAGAGAAAGCCAAGATATACTATCTGTGAAATGAAGACCTGTTAAGACGTAGTTAAGTGATGAATTCAAATTTTAATTAATTTTGATATATTTACAACAGGTGTTGTAAAGTTAAGGAAAAAAAACTCTACATGGATAAAACTCTTAAGATGAGCATTTCTTTAAAACACGTATATGAAAAAAACATTTTTAAAGTTTTATGAATGCGTAATAACAAATTAGATAAGTAGAAGATGTATTTTCTGCTTATTTTTATTGCTCACTTTTCTTTCTCCTATAATATTGATTTTCATACTTGTTCCAGTTTAACTGAATGCAATTAAAGAAAAAAATCAATCAGGAGTAGTTAGTCTCAGATATTTCTAACTCACCATTGTTAAACTTTCTGTTAAAAATTAAGCAGTATCATACTCTTTTTCAGAGCAAAAGAAGGGGAAAGGAATGCAGCTAAAATAAGCAGAAACAGACTTAAAAATCACCCAACTCAGATCACTAAGCTCAAACAATTCTTGTACCAAGACATTGTTTGTATATCTTTTTATTCAATTAAAATGTTCAGATGTAAAAATGTTATCAGAACAGTACACTAACTATTTTGTTTTCTATTTTTTAAAGCTACTTTGCCAAAATTCTTACATTGTCATTTTTTTTGTGAAAACTTAAATGCTGGGCTTTTAATCATACAATTTTCAGCTCCTAATGCAGCTGTAAGCCATCCACAAAGGCAGTTGCTGCAACAATTCTACCATGAAGCAATACCAGGGATACAACAACATTCTTTTCCCATGAGCAGATTCATTCTATATACACCATTTAAAGGAAACTCCTGTCGCATTCATTAAGAAATCATAAATCCAAGTCTTATATTAGATCATAAAAGTCTGTCTTATGTGTGAGAACATCAGCTGTTAGTGTGGTAACAAGCTATTATACTTAAAGGTACAGCACAACTTTGTGTGCTAGCTAATTTGTACAAGAAATAGTAACCTCTCCAGTTCCCCATGCAACAATATACTCAGTTTTTGGTATCACATAGAAAAAAAAAGTAAAGTATTGTTCATAAGGATAGTGTTAACTTAGTACATTGCTGGACATAGAAATAAATTCTTTGCTAGGAAAAAAGGAGGAAAAGAAGTTACAAGATGGGGTAATTTTACCCATTCCTTTACCTGTCTCTGTGTATGGTTGTTTAAATAATGTTTATTTTTTGGTATATATGGGAGGTCTTAGTTATTAAAAACAGGACTAATGCATTTTCATTTTGATTGTAATGATGTGGAGACAAACATAGTGAAAGGGATGAACTGCATCTTAAGGGTAATGGGGCTAGGTTGGACACATATTTGTCAGGTCTATGTTTACAAAAATTTGAATTCTTCCTGGGGATTTCAGATATTTAAAACTTTCAGAGCAAAAATGTTTATCTACAGTATGTCCTACTCCTAATAAAATAGCCGAAAGAACAGTGCTCTATCCTGTTTTGTGTTTCCCAGATCTTCCTTCCATAGCATTTATTTTTCAGTCTTCTACTCTTTCTCAAAAATAACTTGCATTCCACAACCAGACGTAGTCTGTATAAACATTGACTGTAGAATAGTTTTGATTAGAATGTCTCTTCCCTCTTAATTATTTTCATTATTAGTAACCATACATGTGAAAAGGACAATGAACTATGTTGTATCCATAGTAGTACATGGTTTTGTCTATTGTCTTTTTGACAATTCTGAAAACCTCAGTTTTCATTTTATGTGCCCAAATCTGTCAAGTATTAAGTACCTTAATTTAATGCTAAATTATTAAATGTTGTATTGTAAAAACCATGCAAGTTTGGTTTGCAGATGTTGACAATGGGCCAAATCTAAAGCTGAAATGAAAGACTGACTTCAGGCCAAATTCTCTGCCTTAACTTAACGAAAACTGAACCAAAGAATTCCTGATGGCCAAACTTATTCTGTGTGATTGACTTCAACAGCCTCCTATCAAGTAGAATGGAATCTAGTAAAAATATATATTTAGGAAATGAAGTAGCAATCAGTACCGATTAATTAGCCTCGCACCTACTTTATACAATTTGTGTTATTAGCACAGTGTTTGCCATC
This sequence comes from Chiroxiphia lanceolata, assembly GCF_009829145.1. NCBI lineage: Eukaryota > Metazoa > Chordata > Aves > Passeriformes > Pipridae > Chiroxiphia > Chiroxiphia lanceolata. The sequence goes on along the minus strand of NC_045637.1, from coordinate 42,430,880 downwards.
AAGTTTCTTAGTGATTAAAATTCTGGATGCTAGAATATTTGGCTCAAGTTTCTCTAGCGCTGGCATTCTTGTGGCAACCAATGGTTACACAATGTTCTTAGGTACATTGTCTAGGTGATATACACACCTAAAAAGATCACAGCTTCCATATGCTGTGGTAAAATAAAGAGATAGAGCACCCTCATCCCCAAAGTAATCTCTGTATTTTGTTGTTATGACTTTCAGTTGATTGTACACTGAAGAGGACCTCTGAGTACATCAGTCATAAAATGGTGCAAAGGTTTCCATTTCAAGTAGCAGAAATTTTGCACAGAGTCTGGAACTGATCGTAGAGAATGTCAAGGCTTCTTTTCTTCCACCGTCATCTGAAAGACCCTCATGGCAAATAAAGTCTTGATGGTCTTAAAAAAAAAAAAAAAAAGACATTGTTGTTGGTTTTGTGTTTTTTTTTTTTTCTCTAAGCTATCATGTTCTTTAAAAAGTATAACATTTTAAATGGACAAATGAAAATCACATTTATTATTTTATAATAAAATGCATTGAATGAACCTGTATCCAAGAAGGTGACTAAGAGTGTGCTGCTGGAGTTATAGTTGTTTCATCTTTGTATTTGAGATTCACTCTTCCAAAAATCACAAATTTAGTCATAGCATTTGGTAATGCTGTTCTTAAACCTTATAGTCATTTTATGTTGGCTACATTTGCAGTATGTTCTGTGGATTAAATGCATTATAAATTTGAGAAAAATTATATACATTAGGGAAAGGGTCTTGACAAAGTTACGGTTTTATTTTATCCATGTGTCTTATTTATTGCTATTATCCAAGACAATGTTTTCTGCATTTGATAGTATTTGTAAATTCCTTAAAAAACATCATGGATAAACAATTCATGGAAACATCATGGAAATACACTGTATTCCTGAGTCTCTATTCATTCATCTGCAACTACAATTATTATTGTTAGAACTCTCATTTTTATCTGTCTGGATGTTTTTAAAGCATAGTAGATTAAATGCACAAGAGATATCGATTGTGTATAAGCATCCATTCTTTGATTTTTATTCCTGTGCTTAGATTTTAGACATATCTTGTACATCAGAAGGAAATTGGAAATGGTAGAAATTCTCATTGGGTTTTACTTCTGTTCTTTATCTTCCTAATAAAACTGTGTAGATGAGAATTATGCTGTACTGAAAAAAAAGTTAGAACAATATACAATGGTCTGGCCTCTCTGCAATTGTATCTCACGCTTCCATGTAACTTTAACTATGTTATGAAGCAAAAAACCAGATTATTTTTATTTGTATCTCAGATATATCTTCCCACCTGTGTTTCACAGATCTAATGAAAAGGTTGTGTAAGAGTTTTAACACTTAATTGTTGTTGTGGCCATCTAGCAGAGTGAGCTTCAAGATGCTTCAGGCATCCGCATGGTGGTTAGCTTGAGACAGTCATGCATGAGAAAGCTAATTTAGTGTGTAAGTCCCCTTTATGAAAACTTGAATGCTTAAGCAGATAGGAAGAAATTTGGTGCCTGAAAAAGTCTTTGTAAGCCCCTACTCAAAATAGTAGCATCTAGGTCATGCCTGTAATGACTTGGATTCAGTTGTTTCATATTCTGTTTTTCAGTAAGAAACAAATGCACTATTCTTTTTGTTTCCTCTTATTTAAACAAAGTACCTTAAATCCTTGTCTAGGAATAGGAATCTGTACCCTTCATCAGTGGAACTATCATCCAGAAAGGTATTAGTGAATGAGGAAATATCTCTGTACTGGATGATTTGCCTTAGGAAAGACAGTAGAAATAAGCCCCAATGGAAGCAGTGATATTGCATTCAAACAAAGCATCTAAGCAGATTCAGGCCGCTTCAATATGTATGTGTAAAACTATAACATTCACCAATTAGATCTGCATGTTTTACTGTTATTATATAAAGTGTTGTGAGGAAAATGATTTTACTGCCTTACTAGTATAGCTTGTGATTATTTACACCAAAGAGATTCCAAAAATCCAGTTTTCTTCTGATTGCTTGTAGTTTGATTTTTTACATTTGTTTTAATAAATGAAAGGCTCTGCAGTTGGTTTCAGAATTAGACTGAGATTATTAAATGACATTGTGCAGTGGAATGAGAGTACAGCTTCTAATGTCCGCTAAGAAAATTTTAATAAGTCCAATACTACATGTGAATGTTTGAATTTTCAGTGCTGAAAGAGAATGGTTGTTTATTTAAGAAGAGTTTTGATGAGATTTTAAAAACTCTACAATTACACTGTGATTTATTTGAAGAAAAAAAAAAGCACATTTTGGGTCAATACAAAATTCCAAGGATTCCTTCCATTTAATGACTTCTACGAAATTAAGTTATCATTCTCGTGAATACTCAATGGTCTTGGTTATCTCAACTACGTTTCAAGCATAGCCCAGACAGTATTAAGTCCCAAAGGATTTATGTCATTCTGTTCATAGGAAAATACCTAATGAACTATTTTACTCTTTACTCAAGACTGGCTATGGCTGCCAGTGATTCTTTGCAATTATGCCCCACCGATACAATGTTCTGGTCTCTCTGCAGTATTTCAGACTTTCTTGTAACTTTAACTATGTTATGAACCAAAAAGTCAGATTTTTTTCTCTCTCAGCTGTAGCTTTCCCATCTACACTTTACAGACCTAATGCAAAAGTTGTATAAGACTTTTGAAGCATAATGATTATGTGGCCATCTATAAGAGTGAGCTTCAAGATGCTTAAGGCATGTGAAGGGTAGCTATCCTGAAACAGTCATGCTTGAGAAAGCTACTCTAATGCATAAGTCCCCTTTATGAAAACTTGTGGCCAGGAGGGCCAATGGTATCCTGGGGTGCCTTGGGAAGAATGTGGCCAACAGGTTAAGGGAGGTGATCCTCCCCCTCTGCTCAGCCCTATAGAGCCCAGTTCTGGGCTCCTCAGTACAAGAAAGACAAGAGCTACTGGAGAGGGTCCAGCAGAGCCTATAAAGATAATGAGGAGTCTGGAGCATCTCCCTTATGAGGAGAGACTGTGGGAGCCAAGCCTGTGTAGTGTAGAGAATACTAAGAGGGGATCTCATCAATGCATATAAATATCTCAAAGGAGGTGCCAAGAGGATGGTGCCAGACTCTTTTCAGTGGTGCCCAGTGATAGTACAAGGAGTAATTAATGGCCATAAACTAAAACACAAGACATTCCACTTCAATATGAGGAAGAAATTCTTTACAGTGAGGGTGGCAGAGCACTGGAACAGGCTGCCCAGAAGGTCAAGTGGTGTCCCTTTCTGGAGATATTCATACACCACCTGGATGTGTTCCTGTGTAACCTGCTCCAGGTGATCCTGCTTGGCAGGATGTTGAATTAGACGATCTCCAAAGGTCACTTCTAATCCTAACTATTCTCGATTCTGTGATTATTACCTGATAAATGGTGTAAGATGTCTCAGAAGTGTGGACACATCTTGCAAATGTTGGAATTTCAACTAATGCTCAACTTTTTTGGAAGTAGATATAGGTAAAGGTACATTGTGAGAAGCTTTGATACATGAGTGTTTCAGCAGGAGACAGAAAGATCCTTGAAAGCTCACTTTATGTGTTACAAGGAAGCTTGGTGAGGAAAATCTGGACATTTGTTCAAAATCTATCTAAGAAATACACATGTAAAATTGCCCTTCCAGATATTGCAGTTTTATTGTGCATCAAAGTAGTCCCAAGTACACTGTAGGTAGAAAGTTGTGTTACATTTACATTGTAAAAGCTGAGTGGCCACAGGCTGTTGAGTTAATGCTGGATGCTGTTTTGTCTGTCTCTAGTTCCTTGGACTGTTTACCTTTAATATTTCAGAAGTTAAATCTACATTTACGTATTGTGATTGCTATGTCCGGAGAGCAATCCTACAAGTAAATAGGTTTTTTGACAGACCTTCTGTAGTCTACTTAGTTCTCTGCTGTGCTTGCACTGGTACCGGGCCAAATATCACTAAAAAGCAAACACTATAAGGTGTACTTTAACAGCAAAGTTAATTGGTTGCTGTTGATTAATGTGTTACAGGGAAACTATAACACCTAATTGCTAAATACTAGAAAACACAGTTGCTTTTGTATTAAAATAGTGAATGTAATAAAATGATATGTAATTTTCTAATACTCCTGGTGGACAACAGAGGACATTGCTTAGGTGTAAAGAAGCAATCAAAGACTTTCTTGAATGGGTTGCCTTTCCTATGAGTGTTTAGCTTTGAATTCTCCACAGATTCCAAGGTTATTTGTATCCTCTGCCAACCATATTCTTTTGTATCTCTGGATAAATACCTTAAAAGCGGTATTCACCCTTTCTTCTTGCATGTGCAACATTCTTCTGGTCTTCTTCTTACTGCTTTGAATCCATAAGTAATTTTTTTCTTCAATCTTTTTTTAGTAGTTTCTCATGACTGCAGTTAAACTTGTCCCACCCCCTGGGCCAGGGGACTTTGTGTTCAGGTGGGTTCCAGTGGCTATCTCTGATGCCAGTCTCTCTGGCAAAACTCAGGGCACAAAACAATATTAAGAGGGAAGTCCTGATTTGGAAATAAATATTGAGCTCAAAATCAGAGCCTAACAAAATACAAATTAAATAAAGAGTCACTAAATGGAGCTGTGCAAGTGCAAGCCAAGGTAATGTGTTTGAGAGTGAAGGCATTTGTAAGAAGCAGCAGTAACCCTAGTGGTTTATGTGACTTCCCCTGAGCTTGTAACTGGTAGCAGAATGTGCACAGCATGGGCAAACAGGTGTACTAGTTCAGGAGAATTAGCCTCAGATGGAATGAAAAACTTTACAGGAGATGATAAGAGCTTACAAGCAACTTGGGAGGTTGTTAGTTCAGCTTCTGAAACAGGTGTATAAAACAACGTGGTGCCAGCAACAGAGGTGTTCGTGTCAAAAAAAACCAGTAGCATGAGCAATTAGGTAAAGAGAGGACTTACAGGACAATCTCATTCACCCTGACTGTTCAGATAAGCTAAACATGTTTGTCTGTCAGTGCCCAGTGAGCTAGCTAGCTATCCATGCTTTCTGGGCAACAGAACCTCAGGGAGAGGGCCACCAGGAGTTCACAGCTAATGCCAAAGGCGTTGATGGGACCTGAGTAGGGACAGAAACTGTGGGCAGTCAAGCCCTCTACACATATAAAAGAAGCCCTTAAGATGTGCCAGCAACCAGGGTGGCAAATAGGACGTGGCCCATGGGATGGCAGTTTGCACATAATGGCACAGAAAAAGCGATGAAGCTCTGCCAGCTCAACCAGGAAGCAATAGTACCCACCTGAAGAAAGCTCTTTTAAGCTCTGCACTACCAAAACTGCCCAGACCAAGCTTCTGGTGGAAAATGCTGCATCTCAGTGCCAGCTGAGGGCTGTGCCCTACTCTGCCCAGGAAGGTTATGGAGCAGATCATCTTGAGTGCCATCACATGGCACGTGGAGGACAACCAGGGGATCAGGCCCAGCCATCATGGGTTTAGGAAAGGCAGATCCTACTTGACCAACCTGATCTCTTAGTGGATGAGGGTAAGGCTGTGGATGTTTTTCTAGTTGGACTCTAGTAAAGTCTTCGGCATCGTTTCCCCACAGCATTGTCCTGGAGAAACTGGCTACTTGTGGCTTGGACAGGTGCACTCTTTGCTGGGTAAAAAACTGGATGAATGGCCAGACCCTAGATCGTGGTGGTGAATGGAGTTGCATCCAGTTGGTGGCCAGTCACTAGTGGTATTCCCTGTGCCTCAGTAGTGGGGTCAGCCCTGTTTAATACCTTTATCAATGATCTGGATAAGGGGATCAAGTGTACCCTCAGTCATTTTACAGACAACACCAAATTGAACAGGAGTGTGGATCTGCTGGAGGGTAGGAAGGCTTTGCAAAAGGATCTGGACAAACTGGATCAGTGGGCTTAGGCTAATTATATGTGGTTAACTGTGGAGTGCCAGGTCCTGCACTTGGTTCACAACAACCCCATGCAACGCTACAGGTTTGAGGAAGAGTGCTGGAAGGCTTCCTATCTGAAAAGGACCAGGAGGTACTGTTCAACAGCTGCCTGAACATGAGCCAGCAGTGTGCCCAGGTGGCTAAGAAGACCAATGGCATCCTGGCCTGTAGCAGAAACAGCATGGCTAGCAGGCCAGGGGCAGTGATTGTCCGCCTGTACTCGGCACTGGTGAGGCCACACCTCAAATCCTTTGTTAAGTTCTGGGCCCCTCACTCCAAGAGAGACATTGAGATGCTGGGGCGTTGTCCAGAGAAGGGCAAGGTAGCTGTTGAAGGGTCTGGACCACAAGTCTGTTGAGGGGTGGCTGATAGAGATGAGGATGTTAGACTGGAGAAAAGGAAGCTGGAGGGGGATCTTATATTCTCCACCAACTACCTGAAAAGAGGTGTAGCGAGGTGGAGGTTGATCTCTTCTCCTGGGTAACAAGTGACTGGACAGGAGAAAATGTTCTCAACTTGCTCTCGGGGAGGTTAAGAATAGATATTAGGAAAAGATTTCATCACTGAAAGGGTTGTCAAGCATTGAAACAGGCTGTTCAGGGAAAACAGTGACTCAACCCAGGGTGGTTGAGTCACAATCCTGGAGGTATTTAAAGATATGTGGATGTGGCACTTAGGGACATGGTTTAGTTGTGGATTTGCATTGTTAGGTTTGTGATTGGACTCGATGCGCTAGAGGTCTTTCTAACCTAAATGATACTATGATTCTATGATATAATGGCTCTTGTGGGAGTGATGTTTGAGCTATGTTTTTCATCCTAGAGTTTCCCTGAAAAATGTATCAATTTTGTGAATGACTCTGGAGGTAGGGCATGTCATCTAGACAGTCTGGGGAGAAATATAAGAAGAAGAGGACTGGTGACTTTAACTGGCTTTAGGAAGAATCAGAATCCACAAAAGAACATGCTGTTGAGGAACCTAACTTTCTAAAAAAAACCAAAGAAAAGGCAGGCTTATACTGGTGCCTATTTTTGTCATTCCCTTTCAAAATGCAGTCAGAAGAGGTGGAAAGTGGAAAATAAGGATGGGTTAAATGGCATTGATTCATCTGTGATTGTCCTTTCATATCATATAGGTTTGAATTATTGTGTCAAAGATACTTATTAACAACAAGTTCATTCTGCATTCAGCCCTTCAAACTAAATCCAGCTCTCATAGATCAGGACCTTCTGCATTGAATTCAGATAAACAATCTAAATCATACATAGATTAGGACAGTGTGGCCTAAACTTTTAATCCTTTTCTCCTTGATGCCTAGGTGTAATTCCTTACCATCTGACTTTGAAATTCCTGTTTACTTCTTTATAACTCCTTTGACCAGATTCTCTTCAAGGTCTTTCTATTTCTGTGCCTGAAGAGAGGTAGACAAGAGACTGTGTGAACTCTTAGTCCTTAAAACTTTATTTTTTTGTCCTTTACTTTGATGTCTGGAATATTTTAATTATAGAGACCTTAGGATCTGAAGTGCTAATGTAGAGTCATGTGCAAATAGCCCTATATAATGCCTGGGTGTATATATCTTTTCCTTGACTGTAGCTCTTGTGTGATGGGTTGGTGTACATGACAAGCCAGTGGAGATTTTACGTTTCAGCAAGATACCCAAATGCAGAATGCAGAAAATCACACTTCGTTGTTCATCAACTGTCTTATGCTTCATCTGTACAGTTACTGATAGCTGTGGTGTTCTTACTGCAGCCTAGTCTCACGAATCTCCCCAACTAGATAGACCTTCTGTCCACGGCAGTTATTTGGGCAGAAAAAAACATTCCCTTTATTACTTTTGGTTTTTACTATTGTTTTAATCCATAGCTGTCTTCCATGTTATTAGCCTGGTAATAACCTTTTTGCATCTGCAGGTCCTTTTGATCTTTGTTTCAGCTCAGAGACTGTTTTTCAACGTAGGAAGAAGTGTTCTTTTGTTTGCTGATACATTGTCCACAGACTAATAATGGTAGTTTTTCTAAGCAATACTCAAATAAAGCAGACCTGTTGGACAACAGTAAAATTTGTCATTGCGTGGGAGGGCCACTGAAGTATCTGTATCCTCCAAATTTCTGGTTGGATTTCATAAAATTTTATGAATATCTTTTAGTAAAAAAACCAAAACCCCAACCCTGAATTACAATACATTCCCTTTTGAATTAAGACTGCAAGTTTACAGAATTATATGTAGCTTCTTAGACTGCCTTCTAATTGCTGAAGAACATTTCTTTGTGTCAGAAAGAGACTAAACCCATTGTCCTTAATTCCCCGATATTCTGAGGCATGCTGATACTCTCAAAACTTTCTTTTGGCATCATACACAAAGACTGCAGTTTCTCCCAAAGAGAATATTTTACCTTAGAAGGTGAAGTAATTGATTTTCCATCCTTATGTGGTGCTTGGGAAACTTCATTTGTTCTGAATCTCAGTGTGGAGATTTCAACATAAAGATCACAGCAAAGAACTTGAGTTTGAAACTATACACTGTAGAATTTAGGTTCAATAAGGTAGCTTAATTTTGTAGCTTTACATATTTATTAGGGAGTTTCATAGATACTCAAATACTCACTGTATCTCCAGGTTTACTACAATTCTGTAACTGAACTATGGGAGGATAAAGAGGTGAATAATAGTTAAGATTCTTATAAATGGGTAAAATGTCTTAGTTTAGAGGAAGTACAAATCACTTTAAAAATAATATGTAAAAGCTAAGCTCTAGCAAAAATCTCTAAGGTACATTTGAACTAAGGCCTGAATACCACTTGTCTACTGATCTTTTAATTCAAGGAGATTTTACTATGGGATGGGTTGGGGTTTTTTGTGGGGGAAGAGGAGTATTAATTTCTTTTTAAGTTCTGTATGCTTATTCTTCACCAGTGACCTGATTTTCTTCAAAGCACTTGGACCAGTTTGGTTGCACCATATTTGTTCTATTAAATGGATAGGAGAGTGTTATTTGCTTGTTATTACTACTTCAGACTGTACTATGACAGTACTGCCTACAGGCAGCCTTTAAGTTTTGGAAAGGATGAAAAAATAGTTGCATATCAGGGAGATCACAAATAAGAGGCCTTTTAAGCAATTTCCCAGGAACCTGGCTGAACCTGTCATGAAGTACAACCTTGCCTTATGGTCAACTTCACTGAAGCCTGCAGAGAGGAATGGAACAACAGGATGGCCATTTGCCCTTTATTCACTAGAAGGAGAACGTCCCTGAAGAATCTGAAATTCACTTTTAGCTACCTCTGACCTAATGTACCATCTTTATCACAAAAAATTTTCTACCAGCCCCAGGTATGTGTATGTCTCCAAATGATTCTTCATCAGCTGTGCATACATGCTGAACTTTTACCCCCACAGCCTTTCTAAAAACTTTTGAAATCTTACATTCCAAGTGAATGTAAAAATATATCTTGCCTTAGTTGTTAAGATTTCAAACTGTGCCTGACACAAGCACTTCTGTTTGACTTCTGAGGACTGTAATTTGAAAATCTCAGTAAAACTTTTCCTATTTACAGAAACCCTAAATGTAGCTGCACTTTCCCATTTAAAATCTCAACAAAACAACAGAGAATTTATAACATAAATTGCTAGTTTCCAAAGGTTCCATTTAATACTAATAATGTCATTCTGAAGCCTGTGCAACTCAGCTAAAGAGAAGCTATTTACTGCATACTGCTGTGATCATGGTGACAAAATCCCACTGAGAGATGTGTTTGCACATTTTGCAGAGTCCCAGTTTTGTTCTATTTCCACAACACAGGTTTTTTTCCAGTCTTCAATTCTTTCTCACTAAAAAGAATGATGATTTAGTGAAAAAGTAATCAATTACACAGTAGAAAATAATGCTCTGCAGTAAGGGGAAAGAGTGGGTCTGGCCATGTACACCATCTCTATATTACAAATTGGACTTTTTATTGAATGGAATGATGTGATCTGGAAAGGTAAGAGAGGATTTATATTTGCTGGAGGTTTATCAGAGTCTGTGTTTAAATTAACTTAGTTTATAATTATATAAAAGCTTTGTTGGGTTACAGAGCTTCATAGTGTGTTTACATTATCTTCACCTTTACCAGAGTTTCTTGAAACTGTTCTGTTAACATGTGTACCAAGAACTTCTCCCCCTGCCTCAAGTGCAGGCTACTCAAATAACGTGAGCCAAAAGTACTCAGTGGCATGTTGCAACAGGATCCACTTCTGCAGTTCTTGTGCACACCATCCCATAGGAAAGATGCCTATTGTCTTGCACAAGCTGCAGGAAAGGCTGGAAATCAGGAGACGATGGTCACACTGTTCAAAAAGACAAATGTTGTTTCTTGACTGCTTGAAGTGCTTTGCTCTGCCATGTTTCAGAAATGTGCAGTTGGGTCAGCAATCTGACATCTTCACTATGTTTGCATAGAGTGAGTAATAATCTTCCTCTGAAATGTTTGAATTTTGAGTGAAATGAAAAGGAATTTTATGGTTTTGGGTTTTGGGGTGTGAGAGGTTGGTGGGGGACATTGTGTTTTTGTTTCTTTGTTTGTTTGTTTTGTTTTAAATAAATACTCTCCAATAATAGAGGGTCAAGGTTTTACCTTGAGGTAAGACAAAACCAATGTGGGATATCAGTTCCCAGATACATTCATGTATAGACATATGACATCTTTAAGATGGAGCCAATTTATTTTGTAATACAGTTGGTAGTAAAGTGGCTTAAAGAAAAAAAATTAACCTCTACCACTTGTCCTTTCTGTAGGATTTGCCTTTCTTTGAATATTCTGCCCCCTTGCTCCTGTTTCCTCATTCTTGTTAATCCCATTGATCCTGCTAATACTTCATCTTCAGGAAGCTGAAGACCACATGTCCCCATAGCAGTAGAAGAGACTGACAAATGCATCACTCGGTGAGAAACCTTACAGAAAAAGGCAACCTTGCTGTGTGAAAGAAAATCTTGATCTAGTTAGTTACTAAAGTGCCAGTCATGGTGCTTTCAGGCCACAACATCCCTCCTTCTCTGGACTGTTGCATATGTCTGCTGAGACCCCAGATCTGCCTACTGGGGTTGGCAATAGTGATTCCTCACAGAAGAAAGAGGCCAGAGCTGCAGCTATGTTACTGGGATACCCAGGTCAGAGCAGTTTGTCCTTGAAGGGATCTTCAGCTGGATGGGCTGTACCTGTGACCTGTGTGCACACCCATGGCTGTGGTCTGTCCTCCCACATAGCCACTGCACAGCTCTGGAGTGAGGGAGAGCAGCAGGGAGGTAACCTTGTGTACAAGGTAGGTCTAAGGACAATTGTAGGTAGCTAGAAAAGACAAAAATAAGCCTGGAGCTGTTTGATAAAAGGTGATGAGAAGGATTTTTGAGTGGCTTAAAACCTGCCCAGAAATGGGTTTCTAGCAAGCTTACATTTTAAAGATTGTAGCTGTAAGGTGAAGGATGGGACATTAAAATGGCATGTTCGTTATGAAGGCCTAATATTGCTGAGAGATTCTCATGAATAGATTTAATTGGTCAGTTCTTTATTTTAAGAAATAGGTATAAGCTAATGAGGAAAAAATTATCAAATTACAAACAGGAGTATTTTTTTGATTACTTTTGCCAAGTATTTCACAGGTTTGATTGTATACTCATCATTATTTTATTTTTAGTTTGATCATTCTTTGACATTGCATAAATTGTAAATATAAAAAAAAGTAAAACATTTTTGAGAAACCATATTTTATCACACTGATAAAAGAATGTGTATATGAGTAGCCATAATATTCCAGAAGAAGTAGTTGCCTATTTTATTTTATATGCTTCTGTATATGTTTATGTTGCTATTTAATTGCTTGGATGGGAAGATAATGAATCCTTGTGCATACCCAGTGTTTCTGTTGTAATCATTTGTAATTTACATTAGAATAAACTAGTAGAGAGGCACTTAGGAAGCCCTGAAATATTTACACATCCTTCACTTTAAAAGTTTTAAATCAAGCAGAATATTTGCAGTTAATTAACAGCCTTAGTAATAAGACCAGTCAGTACCACTACAGATTTTCTAGAATTAATGTCTTCTTGAATCCAGTATGATCATCTGGTTTTTATTTTCTGACTAGTTTATCCTTTGTAAACTAAATTATGTTTTAAGAAAAATAATTTATGAAGGTTAAATAACAGATTTCATCTCTTACAGAGAATAATTCACATATACTAACTTTATCATCTGAACTGTCCAAAAGAGCTTGTTTCTGTCCCCTGATAGCAAAGGTACCTTAGAGAACAGAGACTGTCCAGAACTGTTCAGCGTAGAGGTAACTTTGTGTAGCTCTGTAATGAGTGGAATATATCACATGTAAAAGAAAAATCCTAAGGATGAGATGATGAAGGGGATTTCTGTAACCTACTGTTAAGCCAGTGTTGAGAAGTTTCCAGTGATTTTCCCTGTCTTGTACCCTAGAATATTTTGTATTTTTCAAAATGAATTCAGAAACTGTTTTGTGGTTTATCTAGATTAAAGCTAAGGTGATTGTGAAATAAATGCATATCACTTACTATTCTGAGACCTGAAAGAGACACTCATTTTTTATTTCCTTATTTTATAGTTTTTAGCAAGACTGGTAGTCATAAAGAAAATGAGCCGTTAGACCAAATATGGTTTTTCTGAGAGAAACCAGACTTCAAGTTGTATCAAGACTATACTTGGATGGGGTTTTTCCAGCTTGTATATTTTCTTAATATATACATCTGTGTGCTTTTCTGGCTTTGTGATGAGAATGTGGCTGTGTTAAAAAGTTTTTTAAACTGAATTCAAGATAGGGATGTGCCCAGCTTGTTAAAAGTTGGCCATGCTCTTGAGGTGATACGTAGCTTGGTATACGTCATGCTTTGGACATGTAAGCGGGGCTTGTGTGTGTGTGGATGTGTGCATGTGTGGTTGTAGATACAGACACAGATATTTGTGTGTGTGTCTGTGTGCATATGTAAAACTTAGGGTAGACATACAGCTTGAGTCATTGTTTTGTCAGTTATCATCACAAGTGCAAGATGGAAGTTAAGACATCTGTTTGCACAAATACTATATTTAAAAGCAAGCAATACCATGTATGTGGAAAATGAGAATCAATATTTACTTAATGACATGGCTGTCAAAAAGATCTGTAAATGGAGTATCTCTTTCACCATCTATAGGTATAAATTTAAAATTTAAATCATACCTGTAGGACAATGAAATTTATTTACATTTTGTTTGGACATTGAAAAGTTCTTAAAAGAAGGGTGACAATTGTCAGTACTTATTTGTAATGTCCATTATTACTCATTTGGGTTATTTTATTCTGATTAATTTAAACATCTCATTTTCCTGCTACATTGTCTGGTTTCCATGGATCCTGATTATTTTTATTTTTGTGCAGGAGAAAAACAGTATACTAAAGAGTCATCTAATTTTACCTATGCTTGTTAGTTGAAAAATTTAATGAAAATGTGCTAATAAGATACCTGAAGATCAATCTGGAATAAAACTGATGCTTTTCTTCTACTTGGCTATATGTATATTTGCCTTCTAGAGATTCATGTGGATTGTGAATGAGCGAAGTGTAGGAGTGGAATTTTGTTGGCAGCATATGTCTATGAGCAAACTGACAGCAGAGCTTTCTGTGGTTACTAAAAAAACAGCTAGAAATACCCTTCCAGAGAAGTTTTTCTGTGTTGCACAACATTGGAATAATTCCGTAACATGAGACTGAGGACTTTTTCTGTTATAATGGGAAAAAAATGTTATGCTGATGAAATCAAGCATTTTATTTTTCTTATTCTATAATTCTGGATTACATCTGTGCTTAATAATCTGATTTTTATTGACATATTATCAGCAGGGCATAATGACTGTACTGTATTTGAGCCTCCCATCCAGAATGGTTTGGCATCCTCAACTGAATTAACAGGTAAAAATAAAGAAGGAACAGGCCACTGCGGAAATCGTTGCATTTTTGATGAATCTCATTTATTCAAAATAGTCACTGGACCAATACTGAAGAGTAGACATAGATTCCACCTCATAGGTGCCTACATGATGTGGGTACCCTGTAGAGGTGAGTACTTATGAAATGGAGAGGACCAGCCAGGCAAAAACGGTTAGACCTACCCCATTTGCAGACTAATTACATTCTTTGTGGGGTGCTTCGGACTCTTTCCAGATGATTAAACCCACAGATCAGTATTGTGGGAATTGTCTCTATATTTTTCAGATGAATAAGGATTTGTTTGTCGGGTTTTTTTCCTGAAAATTTGGCTGCATCACTGCTGTTATGGATATTATCCATATGCAACACTGCTAGCTGAGGACTTTGTCATTCAGAAATATTTTAGCAGACCGGCCGTGATCTGCCACATTCAATATCTAAAGGCTAAGGACTTGGCTTTGTGTATCATAGGTTTGAGTATGTCCTAGTGATGAGCTCCTACTGGCTTTTGGTGGTTTTTTTGGTGATTTGTTTTTTCTTTTTTTTTTCACTCTTTCAGTATTCCTTAAGAATGCAGTGGTTAACCATCCCATTTAAAATATAAGGATAGGATTTGGGGCACAGGGAACCAGCTACATTCCACTGTCAGTTCTGTCAGTATCTAAAACTCCTTTTCAAATTACCTTCTGATGTGTGTTCTGTTGATGTGTGCTTTGCTGCTCTAGTCCCTGCATACTTTCTAGGGTACCATACAGTCAAATGTTCTTTGCATGGAAAAATAGATTCAGGGTGAAAGGGGAAAGAGGGAGGAAGAGGAGCATCTGCCTTTATAGAGGAACTGAAAGCTGATCAGGATGCATCACCTCAAACAGCACTCACTGGCTATGAAATCTCAAGCAGGAAAACTTTTTACCACCCTTATAAACAAGGGGAAGAACAGTCTGAGTGATCAGAACCCATATTCCCCCCCGGGGAGGTGAGGTGAAAATTTTTTGGGGTTAGGGTACAATATTAGTTTATGATCATGATATTAAAGAAGTTGGTAGGTACATCATGTATCTCTAGTGTCAAGCATTTTAAAATGCATGTCTGCAACATTAGCCCATATTAATATTCCATTACTAGAAATTTTTGGTGGCTGAAAACAAAAGTCTTTCTTGGTCTAATTAACTTAAGCAAACATTCATCTTCTCTGAATAAAAGTGTGGAAAATTTCACACCAGATAATTGATGCTAAAGATTTATTCTGCTTAAAAGTTTTAAGTTCTTAAGTCTTCAATTTTGATTCTGCTGTTGCTAGAGTACTGTGATAATAATTTCCTAAAAGGTATTTGTGAATAATTTAGGCTGTCTTTGTAGTTTGAAGCATGAATATTTTTAAGTATTTATTACTTTGGACATACGTATTTGGAATATATCGAATGAATGACATGTTTAAGGTGTGTGTTTAATTAAGTTAATTTTCTAAGATTGTCTCCCCTCTATCCCTCCTCCCATGCTACAGGCTAATAGAATCCTGCTTCCACTTTATTATGTTTTCTTGTTTCGGTCTTGACTTTTGAACACCTAAGCTTGTGTTTGTTACAAATCAGAGATTTCTGTAGCTTCAGTCTGTTCTTAATTGTGTTCATGTTAGTAGAGATCTCCTTAGCTAGAAATTTGAATATTTTCTGTAACCTTTATCAGGAGCTAAGATCTGTAATTTTCTTCATTATGCTAATGACCTTCATCTCTGTTACTTCCTACCTGTATTAGTCTTTTTCACTATGAAATGTGGAGATCATGTGTGGTGTTTCGAAGCAACCTGGATAATCCTCTTTAAAGTATGAGTGTTATTATCTCTGAGACAGAATATAATCAGAATTTCAACAGAATAGTGTTTTTTTTACTATAGTTCCACTTTGTAATGTGTTTATTCATAACCAGTTCCAATTTTTTTACTATCTGTACTACTTTTGCAATATATAAACGCTGACCATTTATTATGTTTTAAAGATTATTATACTTACAGTATTTTCATTTCTGCACGTTATACATGTGCCTTTCTTGGAAATTCATATCTAGTGATGTTTACTATTAAGTAATTTTATTATTACTTGATGATCCTGTTATTTATTTAGAGAGGTATTATTTAATTTCTATTAAATTGCTACTGACTTCAAAGGGAGCAGAATAATTTTCAAAGCAAGAAAAACATTCACTCATCTTAGACGTACCTATAGCTTCATAGATTCCCCACGTCTTCAGAGATGCACAGATCCTCCATACATAGTGTCTCACACACACTGTTTTGAAACTGAAAATGGTTTTAACAGTATGATACTTCAAGTCTTGCCTGTCCTCTGTTTTTTAAATGCAACTAAGTATATGTAGTTTGATCTATCTTGTTTTGACTATTCAGCCATTTTATTTGACATGTTTTATTCACCCAGTATACCCCTCCATTGATAAAGAATGGTGTTCCTGATGTCAGAAAGAAACATCTCTGGAAGGTTTCTCAGAGGATCTGAGGGAACTGCCTACTGGTTTTTTATTGACCATAGAGGGAGTTCAGCCTACTATGATTATGTATCTGATATAAAGTTAGAAATAGTTAAGCCAATCATTTTTGGCAAAAATTTACATTGAAACTACACTACAAATTAATTCATACATTTCTGTTTTCCTTCAGAATCATATACATACGTAATAATTGGTATTTAGTGCATGTTTCCTAAAGTTTTGGTCTGTAGGTTAGCACTTCTTGTGCTATGATATTGTTTTATTTTCTTTAAATGTCCTCTTACAACCTAGTAGGTCCTGATGGCTGGTTTTAGAGCTCTGTATCTCAGCTCCCAGTTACAGACTTTTTTCATTACAACGCTACTCAAAACTCGTGGAGTTTTTTTTATTGTTTTGTCTTTTCTTAATGTGTTGCATTACTTAGAATGTCTTGTATTGCATATTTTTATTACTTAAGCCGATATTATTTTCTGGTTTATATTTGATGCTATAAATATATTCCAATTTGAAATGAATTCTTTCATAATCTGTGTTATGTTAGTATTTACTAACTATCTGGATCTTCCATAATAGTTTCCTGTTATGTTTTTTCTTGATTATCAAATTATTATAATTCTCCATTATTTTGTATTTCTATCACATTCGCTATCAATATTACTTTCTCTCTTTTTCAGTAAAGCATTTTTTCATGTCTTGCTCTTTTGATTTTTCTAAATTACCTGTTCCCCACAGTATTCAGATCTCATTTAATCTCTCGTTACCATGCAACTATTGCTACACTTAAAAATTGCCTTTATTTTCATATACTGATTTTTTATCTTAAAAATTATTTTGTTCTTATGAATGTCCATTGTCCTTCAGTTGGTTACACCTGAAAATATTTTCCTAGCCTATCTGGGTTTTTTTAATTCCATATCAACTCTTTTTACCGATACCTAATATATTTTTTTTACAGTTTCTAAATGTCAGCAGTCATTTTAAGATCTTCCTACAAGCTCTCTGTAGTACAGGAAAAACTAAGACTATTAACACTTAGCTGCAATAATTGTATCTGTTCTTAAACCTCATTCTTTCCATATAAACCAGGTTTTAAAGCCCCTCACAATCTTTGCATGAACTCTCCAAATTTGGAAAAACAATAATTTTTTTACACCACAGAAATATGTTACAGTTTGGAAATGACATCAGATTTCTATAATAAAGTCTGCTTTTTGTGAGTAAAAGACATTTGCACAATACAAGGTAGAGTGTAGAGAATCATAAAAACCTGTCTGTGTAGGTAGTATTACCCTCATTTACAGAGTCTGCAGAGATCACTGTCTTCTGAGAAATACTGTCTGACTTGGTCTTGCAAGCAACCCTACTTGCTGTATCTGAAAGAGTTGTGGACATCAGCTCAGAGTCTGTTTGCTTATCCTGGTTCAAATAAGGCTGCCTCAACAGAGAACGTTTGCAAAGATTTAGTCGCTGAAAGAACTGCCCAGACAGAAGGTTGGGCATCTTCTACCTGCTTCTGCTGGCAGAGTTTGGAATTAGCTGAAGGTGGATTTTGGATCTCTCATTATAAAGATAAAGCTAGATTTTTTTCATTTAAAGCACAGTATAAGTTTGTATTGAACAAGAAACTGAAAGTTTCTGAATAGCTGTGATCCATACATCTACACTTAAAGTGATGCGACTGTAAATGTTAGAGCTGCCTCACCAACGTCTAAACAATACCAAGGGCTGTGAAGAGAGAGTAATCAGAGGGAAAAGCAACACTTTGCATCTGTTGGACCAGGTAAACAATTCACAATTCTGCTATGGAACAATGTTTATGCACAATATACTTAGGCATACTTGGTTCTTTAGAGATTAATGAAGCTTCACTGTCAGCACCCCAGTCCCTCTTAAGACTATTTCTCTCTCCACTCCGCTTTAGAAGATATAGATGGGCTGTTTGTTTTATCCAGATTACACTTACAAGAAGACAGTAAATAGCTTTTTTTTTTTTTTACATCCCTTAGAAATGCTGCTATTCCACTCCTCCCTTCATTCCTTTACATTGGGAGGAAAGAGTATAGGCAGCCATTCTCTTTGTGAGCAATTCTCTGTACATTTTTTCCTTTTGTTTGTCAAAGAATTTGCTTGATTTTGTTTCTATGGCTTAACTTTGAGATTTCAGATAACAAAAGCGTAAGAGTGGTCTTTGTCCCATCTAGTGACGACATCGTGCAGTCCTCATGAGCAGCAAGCCCAAATGCCTGAAAGGTGCATTTTTCCTGGCATGTGAAAACAGCAGTCACAATTGTCTGGCCTTGCAGCTTGCACTTCATTAGTCTGCTCTTAATGGTGATTTAATTCATTTGGGACCTCCTGTTTTGTAAAATTTGGAACTGCTCATATATTCCCCTCTCTTGCTTTTATATGAAAACAGGATCACAGAAAGAAGCAGTAATACTTGCTTGGCAAAAGCAGACTTTACCTCTGGTACACTTCATGTTTGTGGATAGACATATGTAGATTTTTTTTTTTTACCTTTGAATGCGGACCTACAAGATTCTTAAGCAAATCTGTATAAGTTCCTTCCCTTTTACTGAAAAAAAGAAAGGGATTGAAAAAAAGAAAGAGTTTGAAAAAGAGAAAAGATCTGCTTCTAAGTCAGAATTGACTTCTGTACATGTATAATAATATAATAAATAAATAAATAAATAAATAAATAATTCACCTACCTAAAATATCTGTACTATTCTACCTGACAGAGAGAGAGAGGATTCACTGGTATTTTCTTATACATGACATTTTCTTTTTCTCTTTTTAAATATATGGAAATTCCTCTTTATAAAGCATGAGCCAAAGCTTCCCATCGTATGGAAGCAACAGGGAAAAAAAAAAAGTGTGTATCCTTTAGAAAGAACAGAAAATTACCTAGTCTACTTTAGTTGGACTTACTATTCCAGAATTAAGCCCTAGTAGGTACATATGAAGTGAAGACTGGTAGGATTTAGGTATATTGTGTTCTATCCCCAAGATTTTTATGGTCGGACAGGTAGTGGTATTCATACCTATCTATATTAAGTGTCCTGTCATTATTGTTGAGAGTTAACGCCAGAATTGCTCTGTATCAACCAAGAATCATTGGAATAGGGGAGCTATACTGAGTAAAGCAGATTAATATTAAAGTGCTTGCAATTCAATTTGCTTTCAGACTAATGTTTTCCCCGAGGATATTTTCAACTCTAAGGGCAATAAAATCATAAGCTTAAATTTGACAGCTTGAAAATTACACAGAAGATAAGAAGATTCCTTGTAGAATATTCTCTTTTTTTAACTGACAGATCACACCAGCTTGCCTCTAGGTTTCTATCTAGATCTAGAAACTCCGAATTTGCCAATTCTTTTTCCTGCATCATTTTGGTTTTTACATCACTGGTATGAATTCACCTCATCTCCTCACAGTGTACTCACCATTTGGTCTGCTTTGCCTGCAAAAATCCTGTTCACCCTTCACCTTCTGAACATGGAATCTCAGATCTAAGCACTGCTCAAAAGGGTGGTTCTGAAACACTGCCAGATTCCTTTTTTTTTCCATTTTCTTTTCTGAAGCCTGCTTTTTATTCTGTGAGAAGTACTTGAAAAGAGATATTAGGGAGAGTTGGTTGAGTTCAATAAGTGAAATGTGTGTATGAGTGGTAGAATAGCGAAATAAGTTGGCAGTCATCAGTGGGATGACACTTAGCAGATACTGCTTCCATAGCCTTAGAGTGTTACTTGACAAAAAAATAGCGACTCACTAATGATAAGCAAAATATAGCTTTAAATGTTACTGATTATTTTTGTGCTGTAAGGGTATTCATATATGTGAATTTCCAAATCTTGTCCCAGATGGTATGATAATACTGGATATTAATATAGATTATATGTAGGGCACATATGTCCTTGTTTGCTTGAAAGATGTAGTGGAGACTGTTGGTCAGAGTCCTAGATACAGTACAAATCCAGTGGAGACTGCATATCTGGATCACTTTGTCTGCTGTATTTTGTAAGCTCTCAATCAGGAATATACACTTCTCTGTCAAGAAAATTTCAGTGCAGTTTATTGTGTATGAATTATTGCATATGCTGGATAGGGACATACTAGGGATTTTATACACACTGTATTGCAAAAAAGCCTAACTTTTCAATTTCCTTGAGCTTGTGAAACACCCCACTTCAAAGCACTTTCCTACTTCATATTTCTATCTTGTTTTACATCTGTCTCTGCCCACCAGTACAGCCTCAGATCAGACAGCTTACTTCACTCTATTGATTTAGCTACAATTAGGGCTAAAGAAACTACCCAAAACTTTTTACGCTTATGGAGTGGAGAGAAACAGCTTTCTGCTTCAGAAAATGCCTATGCATATTTATGGAATAGCATCTTTGAGGATGTTATGATGAGCTTACTTATCAGTGAAAAGGATTTGACGTAACCTCAGATCTCAATATCTGTGATTCCAATTAGGAGTTTAATAAATGCTGAAGCCTTTTAAATCTTTCATTATTCATAATGTAGCATGACAATAAACAGCTGATGACAGTGGAGAAATTCAACAGGAATCTACTGTCTAGATTAATTTTTAATTTTTTTATTAACTTACAGAGCCTGCATCTGTGACCATGACATGCTTAAGTTCAGAGAACTCATTATTACTCTATGTGCTCTAGCAGTTTTCATCCTTCACAGTAGGAGATGGGCAACTACTTTTAAAGAATTTCCATGCTCAAGGGAGGGATAAACATTCTTTTTTTGTTTCATGCCCCAATAGAACAGCCAAGTTTTCTTGAACAGAAAAATAAAAACATAACAGCATTAGAGAAAGTTATTTACTAGTGTTTTATTTTGCCTTTCCACAGAAAGAGAAATAAGCGTTTTGTAACTTTGAAAACAAATACATGTTTGGCTAACTTTGGAAATGTGCCTTATTAAAAAGTTTGAGGGTGACTTTAAGAAGAACTCTAGTTTTATATCTGGACTTCTCAAAATGGATTGTTACTTAGAGACTTTCACTTTTCTATATGCCTTTGCTGACTTGTATTACTGGCCAGTGTTAGCCTTTGACAAGCATAAATGAGGAATTGGTTGCTCCAAGCCAGATGGTATCTGAGACACTTGATAGATAATTTTATAGCATATTCTACAGACATAAGTATAGCATACCAACTGTCACTGATATGGTATAGGTACTACAGTTTTTGATGTTCTCAGTAAAAAGGTAGATAATCAAAGATACGAAGAGTGAACCAGCTTCTCACTGTATATAAACAGTTCAATGTACTTGAGAGAGTAGAAGAGGATATTCTTATTTTTCATCTTACATCTCTCTCCTAAAGATTTGCATCTCATATAATCTGCTGAGTACTTTGTATGTTCCTACATGTGCTGTTCTTGGGATATTTGTCAACCTTCTTACAACAACTAAGGAGTTTCTCTGAGTGAGTTTTACAGATCTGTCACAACTCCTGAGGTCTGCTGTGTAGTACTATTTGAAGGATTGCTGAGTATCAGAAAATTTCAGTGATTCCTGCGCTGTGTTTCCTAAGCTTTCACTACCCAGTTACAGTATCCAAGGCAGCAAGTTGGACATCTCAAAGAGATACAGACTTGCAGAACAAGCAGGTATCAGTAGTGTATGCATAAGTGCTGCTCAGCTCGAAGCTTCCAGATCATCCAGCTGCTGGACGTGTTTAATATACCACAGAAACATGGAATTTGTCATATACATGAACAAAATGCAGAAAATGCAGAAGGTACATAATCCAGTTGTTAGTGTATTTGCATATAGTTCTGCATGAGGAAAGATGGTAATTTTTTGCATTCAAATCAACTAAAACTTTTAGATAACTATATACCATCTACACTTATTGTTTCCTCAACAAAAAAAATTATTTCTGTTTTATGGTCTGTTTTGCTATAGAACACAAACAGGAAATGGTAACTTTTTTTTTATTATTTTCTCCAAAAGGTGGAAACTTATAACAAACTAGGTCATTATCAGGACTACATATATATATTTAGCTTTTTAGCTGGGTGTTTACTGTATTACTTTCTTATGGGAGTAGAAGAATAAGTAGAAATTATTTTGATCGGGATTGTGCAAAAAAATGTCATGAAATTTTGGTCCTGGTTACAAAAGATTTACATTTTTTTCAATGAAAAAGTCAACTTTGAACATAGCATATGAGGACTGCGACTAATTTATAAATAACGGTACAGATGGAACCACACATCATGCTGCATTGTCCTTTAAAATTCTGCACCACGGGTCCTGTCTTTTCAGTCTTTTTTATTGCCAGCCATAAGTTTTTCTTTTTTATCTTCAGAGTTGTTTCATTATAAGATCAGATTCCAGAGACTTCTAGACTTCTCTGTCTTTGAAGCACTCCATCCATCATACAGACCAAAGATTATAATGCTTGTCTTGACACATCTAAAAAAAAAACGTTATGGTGCTTAGACCATCGATGCATTTCTACACTCCAGTTTTCTCAGTTAAAACATTGTCTTCAGAGTACAAGATTTAATGTACTTTTATTCATTGGCTAATGATTATAGACTTTACCTGACTGCACTTCTGCCATTCATTTAGAAAAAAGGTTTACTTTTTAATGGAGTAAATGTGTTATTTTTCATTATCTTTTTCTATAGATGCAATTTTCCAAGAAAAGATTGTGACTGGAAATAATCCATGCATGCTGGCTTTGAAGGTTAAATGTTTTCAGGGGAGATCATAATTGGAGATACCAGTTTCATAATTTTATGGTTATGATTTATTTTCCCTTTGAGCACTTCAGTCTTTTCTAGGCTATGGGAACTTTCTGTCTAAATCAGTAAATTAGAGAAATTTATGACAGTGAATGTGAATTGAGATTCCTGTGTATCTAAACAAAAAATCTGCTGTATCATCATCACTAATGAAACACTAATGATAAAACAAATAACTTGTACATTTGGAATGTCTCATGAAGCAGGTTCTTTTCTGACATAGTGCACATTTTCCCTTCAGTGCTTTTTTTTTTACCAGGGCATGATTGCCAACTCACCAGCAAAACTTCATGCAGCTGCAGTAATGGAATTTTTTCTGAATCACAGCAAGAATTATCTCTGCTGGAGTTCAGCCCTGATAAATTCTGTCAGCACAATATCTATGCCCCGTGAAAGTCCTGTTTCAAGGGTGAATTTTAGTCTCTTGGATAACATTTACATCTTGCAGCTAGCAAACTACTTGTACTTGAGTACCCTTGCACATCTGAATCATAGCACTGATGGAAGTCTGCCAATTTTATGAAGAGTAAGGTTTTTGCTATATGTACATTTTATAATACCACTTAAGCAAAAGACAAGAGGCAGAGTTTAGTTAAATAGTTTATCACTGCAAAAGTAATTTAAATAAAAATCCTACAAAGTGAGCAGTACCTTACAAATGCATTTAAAACCTTGCCTTTTGTAGTTATCTCAACTTATTTATATGAATGACACAACAAAGATGCAGCCATCACCATCTAGAAATTATACAAAGCAGTCATTCATTGCTGCTCCATGCTTTCCTGTTCTTTGTCAGAACAATGGACACAAAATGGACACAAATGGAACCAAAAATCAATGAAGCCATAGTATCTCTGTCAAAAAGAGATAAAAAGCACATACTGAAGCTTTTAAATATTCAATACAAGCAATTTTGTGTTTTCTTTAAAAAGATGGTCAGTGGCAACTTTAAATATTGTCCATAAGATCAGTAGCAATAAATAACCTAAACAAATGAGACTAAATGACCTGACTAGAAATTAGAGCCTGATTTTTCCTTTTCACACACCCCTGTGTTTGCTTATAGTAAACAAAACTGTTTCGAAGCTGGTATCTGTGCTGCAACCAGTTGCAGTAGCTTTAATGAACAGTGTTAATATTTTTAAGTTGCTTTTCAAAATGTTCTGTACCTCCCTAGTTCGTTTTTATTTTGAATTTTCTGTATAAAAGGATCACTTGGGAACACAACTGATTTGTTTTCTTATGCAATTCTGGTTTAAATGTTAAATCTGCACGTACAGTCTGTATAAAAAGTGCCTTAATATTTGACATATAATTAATGTGTCCCTGATCTTATTTATATATATAATATAATGCTGGATTTGGGTTTTGTTGCTGCAGATATGAAATATATAAGTTGAAGTTTAATTTACCTGAAATTTAGCTTTTAAAAATGGTAATATTTTAGAAAAAAGGGTCAGAATGAACTTTGAGAGATCATCCTGTACAATCCTTCCTAAAGCATGAGATCAGCTGTACTTGAGCCAATCCTGGAACATTTTATTTAATTGGTTCTTAGAAAAAAAAGAACAGAACACCTCTAGTGACAGAAATTCATAGTTTCCTTAGGCAGTTGATTTCTGTGAACTACTTAATGGTTCCTATTCCCAGAAAATTCTTCCTAGTGTGTAACTTAAATCTTCCTCCCTTTGAACTAATTCCATATATTTGTGTGCATATATGTATGTATGTGTTTATATTTAAAAATATTTGTCTGCATGTGTTACCTTCTCTCTATTCTGGGCTAGAAGGACTTAAATTCTCATAGTCTATTGGCCATTTTTATGATGTGAGGTCATTCTTATTGCTGTCCCCTGAACTGTCCACATGCTCCATGTTTGTTTCTTTGATGCATTGTACCCAAAACTATTAACAGTAGACCACAGGAGGCTTCTGTAGTGCTTGAACAGATTAGATGGAACAATTGCTCCTTTACTGTAGTTATCTCAAGCCATCCTCAACTGGCAATGTAAGTTAGATAAACCTTATTTCAGCTGCTGACAGAGCCTTGTTTCTGAAATTAAAGTGAAAACTTTACTAGTAACTTGTGTTGAGGAACAGAATCACACTTCAGTCTCTGAAATAAAGATAATCTGTACATAGTGACTAATACTATTGTCAATGATGTTTCAGATATTACAGCATTCTGAATGTTACAATGTCAAAAAAAAAAAGCCCACCACAAAACCCCAACCTACAGCAGTGCAGGGACAGCTGGTTTTTGTACAATACATTGTGTGCATGTTCACAAAACCACTGTAATAATCTGGCCAAGCCTACTCTTCATACGTTCTTAAAATTAATAAGTGAAAAATACAGTGAGATGCTTTTGAAGGCAAGATACAAATAAATGGAGTTGTGTCATCCGCTCTTGACCTTTCCTACTATATCATAGGATCAGTTCACCATTGTGCTTGATACTGTCCATTTATTGAGATATTGATACATACAACAATAAGGAATATTTATTCTCCTTTCAGTGAATGTGTGGCTTAATCATAGACATGACTGCGTGACTGGGGATACAACCAACAGATAAAATACATCTCCCTTTGGCTTTACCTTACATTTAATTTTTTGGTAGGCTTTCCCATATGGATAAATATACTCTGCTGTAAGGGCAAACTTCTTTTTAGCATATTCTCTTAATATTTCTCAAAGACAAATTATATAACTAATATAAAAACTCAATGAGATTGTCAGTAAAGTTAAATTCAAGTTCAGCATTAAAATTTTGACTCTGTGTTGCTGTGATTTTTTGTAATTTAGAAACCCAGATGACTAAGCTAAGCTGCAAAAACCCCACTCTGTTGGACATTTCCTGCTTATTGAAAAGTATAGATTGTTTTTATATATATTTATCTATATAAATATATTCCAAAATAGGCACAAATAATCAAGGTAATGCACACAGTGTTTTTTTTCACCTGTGGATTTTTTTTCAGCGTGTCTCTCAAAACTTACAAAGCTTACTGCTGGAAAAAATGATAGTTACATTCTCCTTCACTTTTTGCACAATCTCCATATCTTCCATACCTGTCTTTTAGGCACTCATTTAGCAGCTTCTTACATACATTGCCAGATTGCTGTTCCTGTTTGATACTGCACTGATTTTGGTGTGACACCATGCAGACACAGCAGCCTAGCATGTATGTGATCAGTGCTGAGGGTGTTTTACTCCCCATGGCAAGGTCTACCTTGATAATACATGAGATAAGATGTAGAGATATTACTGAAGTTCAGCAAGTTGTATTTTAGAATCTTTTCTATGTTTATTTAAAGTTTAATCCAGCCTTTTAAAATTTACCTGCTTATTCTCACAGTTTTGCCATGTAAATTTTTTTGTTACAGTGGATAACCTGGTATATGATATGTTGTATTCTAAAGCCAGTATTACAAAATACTACAGAATAATCATCTTCTGCCTGGTATTGATGACATTAATATATATTATAACAGTGGCAGACTGTACACAATATATATTAAGTGGCAGCTGTTCAAGAACTAAAACACATAAGAAAGATAAAATAAAACAAAAAAAAAATACATTAACTTTTAGTTCAGAGCTTTAAAAGTTGAAGGGAATTGTATGAAAGTACAAATTAATACTAGCTTAGTACTATTATTTTATAAGTCCTATCAAAAGCTGCTGCCCAATTTATAGTGTGATTCAGGCTTGAAGCATTTTGCAAAAACAAAAGGCTGTCAGGAAATTAAATTTTGACTAAAAAATAAATATTGCGGCTATTATGTTGGTTTCTTTATTCATTGAGGAAAACCTCAATAAAATCTGATGATATTGCTAACATTTGAATGCAGTGAATGGTTACATATTTTGGGATCGCTTTGTCCTGGCAAAACCTTTCTCCATCAAAACTTCCAGAACAGCAATGTGAAGAGGTGTCAGGTGTTGCTCTCATACTAGAAGTTTTAGAAAATACTTTAGAGGTTCAGCCATGAACTTGTCCTTATCTTGGAGAAAGTAATGCCCACTGTAGAGATCAAAAGGAAGTTAATAACCATCTTATGTGTAAGTAGGAACTGTGGTTGATTGTGCCTTCCCTAACAATTTATTGAATAAGAAAAAAAAAACCCACACCTGAAGTGCACTCTGTTCCTTACTGAAAAAAAAATAAGAGACAAAACTCAGGGAGCTTCCAAAAAGATACTTCTCAGAAAAAAATGGCAAAACTTTCTTGTAAATTTGGAAAGAACGTGGCCTCAGATAACAAGAACCTTTCTGTAAACATGAAATTGTTTAGGGAGGTAGAGCTGGAACATATACTCTTTATCCATCAAATCGTTAAGCAGCTGGTGTCATAAAAGTGACTGTCTTTGAAAACATGGTGAACAGGAGAGGCCCTCATGCAACCAGATAAAGCAGATCATAGCCCAAAAGTGAAAAAAAGTACTGCTTTGGTGCCCTTGGATTGTGATGATAAGCTAAATGTAATTTGGGATAATGATGATATGACTGATGGAATTTGAGAAAATTACTCTTTTCGCTTTAAGACTTTTAGCATTTTTCCTATCAATCTGCAGCATTTTTTTTGGTCTGCTGTGATTGAGGCAGACTGACCTTTTATGCCACTTCTCTGCTAATGATTTTACTGCTTAATCATTACTGAAGAGAGTGACAAAGACAAAAATATCACAAATGATTAAGAGAGTTACTTTTAAAGCATTGTTGGCTGATCCAAAACTTACTTGAATCAAAATAACTATTTGGTCTCCAAAACTGAAGTGTAAAGGCAGATAGAAAGAATTCCCTCTTTTCATTAATGTTAACATATAAATATTGTTCGTACATGTCTATTTCCTTTGTTTTGGTTCTGGAATGGACTTTGTAGTACAGATGATAAAACATAGTGTGTAAAGGTCACTTGAACATTTTTTCAATTAACATTTATTCTACAAAACAGGGAGTGAGTTCAGTTTCGTAATAAATTTTGGACTGAAATAGACTTTAAGAATTTCAAAACCAACTGGAAATCATTCAGTGTCCAAAGAGAAGCATATGTGAGACTAGAAATTAAAATAAATGCCTATAAACTACATTGTAGTGAAGTTGAATCTTTATTAGTGGTCATAAAAATGCAAAATATTGTTTTTTTCTTCACAAGAGATAATGTGGTATTTTCTACTATTTATTAATTTCATATTCTTAATTTGTGGATATTAATCTAAAAATATTGATAATTTTAAGCATTTTCTTTTAATATTGTTACATTTCATCATTACGTGAGTCATAATGAATGACATTTCTTTTGAAAATCAGAAATTGTTGTTTCTACTTAAGCATTTTGGTGAGCAAGGCTCTTTAGATGGGTTGTAAGAGGTGCCCATTCAGTTACTATGAAAAGTAGTGTCGTTACTGTCAATTATATGAGTAAAACATTAGTTATATTCACTGTGATATGCTTTCTATGAAGGTAGATTATGGTGCTAGTGGAATATGGGTCTCTCAATGAAGAGCGAATGCAGAAGATTCTTCTCACAACTGCCACAGCTCGTGGGTTGTGAAGGATAGGGATAGGGCACTGCAAATGAGGCTAGGACACAGTCGAGGGTGAGGGAAGCAATGCCAATTTATTAAGGGGAAACACGGACTTATATAGGGTAGTCTGAGGGGTTGGACTCAAGTGAGGGGAGGAGGGAAGGATTGACAGGTAAAGAGGGATTGGGATTGGGTATTATAATGAGGAGAGGTGGAGACTTCGGGTATCCGGGGGAAAGGACCAATGGGAGCTACCTCTGCACTGCGGCAAACTGCAACCAATCACAGGCAGAGGAGCGGGAAAGCAGGGGAGAACAACAAGTTCTGGCGGGAAAACTCTGAGGGGAGGAAGGAGACAACATGGAGGATTTGATTTAAAAACAACAACCAGGGGTACAAACATACAGATAACTTTACAACAATAAACCGGGGGAAACTGTAATCAACTGGGTATAACACAGGAGAACAGTCCAGTCCAGCAGCAGCTTCTAAAGGCTGCAAATGTCCATTCTTGTGGGTTAACAGTCTTTTCAGGAATCATAAACTCTCCTCCACGCTTGGAACCGTTCCCATTCCTCTCGCAGATGGTCGTTTTCGTCCCCAACACACAACGATAGTCCCTGTAATATGCTCTCACAACTGTTGCTGTAAAGTGACATTTTTGGGCTTCAGTATCATGACTGTACCATTGTATAAAAAGCTGATCTGTCTGTTACAGAACCAGAACTTTTTGGGTGATTTCTTAGGTCTGTCAGTGACTATGGCTTTAAAGATTTCAATGCGTGAAATTATAGTGAGACTCCACACCTTCTTGTTAATCAAGAATAATCTTGTGAAAAACTGAAAGTCCTTAGTGCCTTTGAAGATAATGGCAAAATTTCTACTGCAGTCATCATAGACAAAATTTAATCTACAAAACTCTGAACAATTAAGGCAAAACTACTGATAGGAAAAGATTCTTGGATGTCGGTAGATTTGTGCGGAATTCATAAAAAGACAAAATTGGGATGAAATGAAATATATAATACAAGTTAGTTAACAGTTTCCACTTGTAAATTATGTGGGTTTTCTCTTGGATATCTAATACTTGTTTATCTTTTGTCTTCATTGTTTAACTTCACCTGATTTCATAAAATGGACAGAAAATTATGAAATGTGGTCAGTACCAAATAATATTCTTTTAAAGCATTGAACTGACTATAACGTTTAAGATGTATCCAATCAGGTCCATATTCAGACTAAATCTTATTGCTTATGAAGATTTGAATACATAATAATAAATACCTGCCCAGTCCTTTGAAAATTAGTGTTAGACATTGCGTTGCAATATAAAACTTTAAAGCAGGCCATTGCTATAAAGACATTGCTTTTTCATATTGAATGCTGTATTTGATATAAAACCTTAACATACAGCATATATATACAAAACAATATTCCACTGAGGTTTGATTCTACTATGCTTAGTCATTATTTTCCCTTACCCAGTGAAATTGGTCAGTGTATTGTAGTTGCCTCACGCGTAAGTTTTCATTTGTGAAACCATTTTTCTTCGTGTTGCTGATGCAAAGTTTTTGTAACAGCGGTCATAGAAGTCAACTTTTTCATTGAAACAACTTTTTTTCCAGTCACCTGTGCAACAGTTGTCGGTACAATCATTGCATTTCAATGAGAAAGTCTCACTCCAATC
This sequence comes from Chiroxiphia lanceolata, assembly GCF_009829145.1. Taxonomy (NCBI): domain Eukaryota; kingdom Metazoa; phylum Chordata; class Aves; order Passeriformes; family Pipridae; genus Chiroxiphia; species Chiroxiphia lanceolata. The sequence continues at coordinate 42,400,436 of NC_045637.1, read as the reverse complement.
ATGAGCACAACTCTGAGTGATTATCTATCACTCCAGGTCTGTGAGGAAAAGGGCAATATGCTTGTGAGTCTGAGTGAACATTTGGAGGGGAAATGGAATTATTATGTGGTATTTATATTATGTTATTGCTAAAGACACTGAGCCTTCCTCCATAATTGTAGCCGTAATTCCAGCTGTAGCAATAGTTTAAATGTTATGGCATACATGATACTTTTAATGGAAAGAAGAACTATTAAAATTATGGTTTTGGAGCAAGCTGTATGATGTATACCATAGTGGAAAAAAAGTAACTTAAGTTTGTAATTACTAAGTACAATTTAAATACTGTAGGTTTTTTTTTTTTTTAATTGAGTAAGGAAGGAGTAGCTAGCTGTTTACAGTTTCTTACAAAAGAAAAATCCATTCCACAAGAAATCTTAGCAAACGTACATTATTATGTGTTCTGGTTGGGTCCTACTACCTGAAATTAACTGGATCCATCTGTTGAGTCTTTCCCGCTCACGCTTCCTTGTTGTGCACCAACTTAGGTAGCGTTAGTGTGTCCTTCACAGCCAGGAGGAAAGGGGCAGCCTTGGTGGCACATATGTGTGGTCTTCCTATCCTGTGCCTTGGTGTGGCCCTCTGCCATCCCTCTCTAAATACCTTCTTCCACCCTCATGACTTTGAACATCCTCTATATGAATTTGAGAATGTGGAAAGGTGGTGATTGTTGAGCTGGTGCACAGCTTTCTTTTAAGCTCTGGATTGCATGACATCGAGCATTGTCTGTGTGCTGAGTTAGAGGATAGTGAGAATCACAGGAGGACCACCTCATCTGTGTCTTGTGCCTATTTTCACCCCAGGCTTTTTATTAAAACCCAGCTGAATTAATGGCTTTTCGTTGACTGAAAAGGTGGGCTGAACCTGAACAAAATCCTGCTGTGTTTAATTTTCTTTATTGATTCTCTTTTATCTACAACAGATGAAAGTGAATAGATTATTGCTAATCTTAAATGAGCTTTTTGTCTGATGGTGCCAGAGCTGGTGGCCTTTTGCTTTTGGTTACGTGACTGTGAGTTAACATTAGGACACTGAAAGCAGCAATAAATTATCTGCGTTATCTGTTTCTGTTATGAATCAAAATGTGTTGCTCATTCTAAGGTTATACAGTGTAACTATGTCCTGAGATAATTTATCCACCTGCTTTTTATTCCTTTGGGCACTGGGATTTTGAAGCTAAATGTTACATGCAAATAGGCATTTCTATTTAATGATTCAAAATTCATTTAGTGACGGAATAGCCAACAGAAAAAGGAAGATGTTGTTCTGCAGCATATTAACTGAGATTAGAGCTCATCACTGACTGAACCCCACAGCAACAACTGCAAAAATGTTTTAAATAAACAATTATTTCTGTGTAAAACTGTATATATCGACCTTATCTCTATTTTTTTTCCATAATTGGCTGTATTATCAAGAGAATTCTTAAGAGAACTCGGTGATGTTTCTTAAAAACTTTTTCAAAATGCTTTCAATATACAAGAGCTATATATATTTTAATCAATTTGAGTACCATACTTACCTCTGCATTTCAGAGCCTAAGACTGGTATTGCAGCACTTAATTTCCATCTGGATTGCCAAGGTAAGGCACAGTAGTAGGTACCCACTGAATGTGACTGACATCAATTGTTCTTTTCACCTGAGGATCAGGGAGAGGCAGACAGACCTTGTACTACTTATTGCTGTGGAGCAGAAGTGTGGATCTCTCACACGCTGACTATTTAACAATTCAACAGTTCAGATTTTCTCTCAGGAATTCTAATTCTGCTTCAGTAGGCTAGTCCTGACATGGTTTCATGAAATGTGAAAGAAGTGGTGGAGAAAAGAGGAAGGAGTATTAGTCAGTGCTTTAATTTAATGGTGCTCTGAATTTTAATCTCAAAGTAGGACATGTTTCTAAGATGCTTTGTTCCATATTTTAAAACAGTGTCTCTGAACGGAACTACCTGGGGGTTTGCAGAGCACAGAGTATAGTGGGGTTAAAAACTCCCTTTATTTCTGACTTAAAAATCATGACAGCAATTTCTGAAACCTGTTACATTGTTTAAACCACAATCAACTTACTGCATCATTTGTCAGCAGTGAAGGACACTTATAGCTGCTAAGCATTACCAGGTTTATTATGCATCCTTTTCAAAGAAAGGCTGTAGAAAGTAAAGAATTTGGATAATTGCCTGAATTCAAATAGAGCTATTTTAAGTCAACTGTGCATTTATTTAAACAATGATGTCATATTAAAAATAAATAAATCTATGATCAATGTGTTTCATCCTGGACACAGCTCATCTGCCAAGTGAGCTGCGTATTGAAAAACATGTTCTTTTAATGACTACACAGGGCAGACTACAATGTATCACATTTTGTGGGGTTTCCTCCCTTTTCTAAAGCAGAACTTTTCATCATGCTACAGGGAATTTTTCAGAATTCTTCCAACTAGAATTTGTCTAACTTAGGTCACATTGCTCTGTAAGTATATAAATTAAATATAATTAATTTTTTTTCTTTATGATTTGGGAGACTCTGCTATATTATTCCAGTGTCTTTTTTTTTTTTTTTCTTGTTTTGAACTACTTTCTGATTTGGGAAATGATTTTAGTATCTGGAATATTAAGGGAAGAAGAAGAAGAAGAAAAAAAAAATGTTCAGGTAGCTCTTAGGGTATTCTAAATTAAATGACTGTTGATTTTCCAGAAGTTGATAAATGGGATACCTCATTGTTAGAATTTAGAAAGAGAAAGCTATAGGACTTGAAGCTAAAGCATTACAGAAAATTCTTTCAGTCCAAATTTTGAATATTTGTGTGATCTCAGAATGGATGCTCTTAAACCTTATCAAGTATACCGCATTCAGCTTTTTTACATAACTTTCAGTTATAAATAGTACGAAACTGAGTTTAGGAGGAACTCCAACAGAAATCGAAACCAAGACAAAATATAATTTAAAAAAGATAAAAAGTGAGACATAAAAATTGAAAAACAACAAGAAGAAAAATATTAGGGTTGTGGACATGATAAGGTGGCACAAAAAAGAAAAGATTAGAAATGAAAAGACTAAGTTAGTGAAGGATTTATGTATTTGTTATTAATTATCAACTTATGGGTCCCTTCCAACTAAGAATATTCTGTGACTCTGTAACTAATTGGTATTCTTAGCTCTATGCAATTCAATGCAATTAGTGAGTGCTTCACCCAAGGAACTTAAAGACAGACTTAGTTTGGAAAGTATAGTTCATTTTCACGTATTATACACATTAGAGTTGCGGCTTCATCATCGTCCAAATATTTCAGGTGAAAAAATAATCAAAGTAGTATGTTGATTTTTTTGTTCTTATTGTGTATTTTTTTTAAGTGATCTCTGCTGAAAATGGAAGCCAAGCAAAGGAGATCATAAAAGAGATGCGACATGATTCACTTCATTGAAGCCCAAAGGAATTACAGTTTTGAAGCATGTGGTCTTTTACAAACACATGAAAATTACTGCATCACTGCAAATTATCTCACCACAGCAGTAGGGGCTAGTGAAGTATCTCTGACTGGAAATCACCTTTTTATATTTTTCTTTCATCTGTATTCCTTAAAACAAAGGATAAAAGAAGACTACAAAACAGCAACAGAAGAAAGGAAAGTATAAGATGTAGTTCATAGATAACAAATTTTAAAGCTGTTAAATATTAGATTTTGAAATATTATTGCTCTTGTATTGGTGTGGTTCAGGACCAGTTGAGTTGTACTATGCAGATGTGTAAATATGAAAGTTTCCTCCCTAAGACTTTTTGGTAATTGTTATAATATGGTATGTCAGAGGTTTTACTTGATGTTGCTCATGTGTATGATTTTAGATTACTTAAATTTCAAGGATTTGTTGTTATTCTACAGAGATATTATATCTTTATATATGCATTGGCAACATTTATTTTTATTATATGATCAAAATTGCAATTCAACTATTATCATCAAGTTAAGAAGCCTTATTGAATCTATTACTTCTGGAAGTCAGCTAATCCCAAAATAATTTTAGCATCATAATTTTTTTACACATAGGGAGAAGAAAATTCATCTTCAGTCTTAGTAGATGTGAAGCTTAGGTCAGCAAGATATTTAAATGTGTTTCTAACTTTGAATATGAGAATTTCTAAGACCTAGTTTCAAAAAGCTCTTTCTTGGCAAAGAAGGAAGGAAGGAAGCAAGGAAGGAGGGAAGGGAAAGGACCATTGCTAATTCTTGTCTTAAATTGAGCAGAATATCATAAAATGTCCTTTCATCTACTTCCTTAGATAACGTTGTGAAACCTTGAAATATTATGCCAGATATTAAGTTATGGTTAGATAAAGATGTACTCATTTACATTACTGTATCTTCAGACTCTTAAGTATAGATTTTGAGACCCTATTTTGATTTCATCACAGTTTTAACCTCCTGTGATTCTATCAATTATATAGAATTATCCCTTACTCTGAAAGTATAGATCACTCTTTTTAAAGTCATGATGGTTTATTAGACAGTTTTAGAATATGAACCCCTATGCTAAACAGCTGAAGGGATAGTGTTGTCAACTACAGTAGAAAAAGGATTTTCAAGTGGAAGATAACAGCTCTGGGAAGACCTATGTGGAAAATCTATATGTCTCTCTCACCTCTGCATATTTTACAAAGGCATTGCACAAACTGTTATCCCAATTTTTCCTCATGGAAGAGTTATTTAATTAAAAAGAAAATGGGAGCAAAAGCTGCAGGTATGGTCTGGTAAGTCTTTGAACTCTGAAATGTTTTTAAATCCAGAGTGCAGAATTAGAAATGAGCCTACACCATAGAGCTTCTGTGAAAGTATCTAAAAGAACAGATACATTATACTTTTATTGATTGTGTCAGACTCTAAGTTTCTGAACAAGAGACTTCAAATTTGTGGGGCAAATAAATGGCTGGTTATAACTTTTGAAGAAAAAGTAGAAGAGTTTTGCCATCTAAACCTTTCAAAGTCCAAGTACTCTGTGAATAACTACTCCATGAACTTATTCTCTACAACCTGAAACCTAAAACTCCATTAAAAACATCAGAAACAATCTTACATAAAAAGAGCTCTCAGATTAAAAGTTGTTACTTTTCCTCCTGTGTTTTTGCCCAACCACAACCTACCTGACCTGTTGCTGTGCAGAAGCAGTGTTGGGCGAACACATGTGGGGCTCACCACAGCTGCTTCCCCAGGAAATGTAGAAAGGTGTTCGGAAGTCATATCAGAGCAGGCTTTTGGGTGGAGTGGCGGGAGATCAGATAGGGAGAGATAAGAGAGATAGATAAGAGATAGAAGGAGATAGAGATGAGGAGATATGAACAGGCAGTTGAAGGTGATCTGATAAGCTTGACAGCATAACATGTTTTTGCATTGGCTACTGCATGGTTGGTATCTTGAGGGTTTACAGGCAACTAGTCCAGGGACAAAGGAATTCCTAAGGCATCTGAGTGTTATCAAATATACTGGAAGAGGCTGAAAAAATCCCATTATGCTGTAACTCTGGAAAAACAGGGGGTTTTTTTAGCCTGTTATTTACACTCTGTAATGATAGAGTAGCTCTTTGACTAAACATGGCACGACACTGCATACACAGATGCTATTATTTTTTTATTATTAGAGTAATATTTTTGCATTATTATTCATGCCCACATAGAAAGGTCACACAAAACCAGGGCACAGACATTGTCTTCATCCCTTTTGAACACAAGGAGTATGGTTTAGCTAAGCGTAATTTGGGAACCTGATAAAGCACATACCCTCCACTGTCCTGTTGAGGAAGGTCTGAAAATACAAGCTTTATGTTTCTGTCCTGTTCTTATGAAGGAAAACCAAAAGTTCATTGGATTGGCAAATCTTAAACCACATTTGAAGGGTTCACTGCTGCCCTAGGGTCCTGTTAAAAATCTTATGCATAACACTATGTTCAAGCCTGGAACAGGACTAGTCTGTTCACAAGTGGTTAAGAAGAACTCCCAATTCTATATATAATAAATAATTCATTGAAGAACAGTTGCTAAATGTTGTGTTTGTTTATTAATAAAAGGGCTTCGTAGGAGAATGTAATAATTGTCAAACAGTAGTGTAAATCCTTTGATAAACCCTCCTTCAAATATGAAAATATTCTGTGTGTTCATATGACCTCACTTAACATAATCAGCCAGGTGCATCAGGAAAGGGAGATGCCCAGCCCAAAGAAAGGGAAAGTTGGATGAAGCATAGATTTCCGATCTCAGATTATAAAGTGGGATTACAAGGTTTACTGTTTAAAAAGAAAGCCAGATAGTCAGTTATTTAAGGCTCTCCTGGTGTCTTTGATAGAGAATACTGAACAGAACTGAAGTTTACTCAAAAATAGAGACAATAGAGACTTTCCTTCCTGCTTTAATTTTTTTTAAGCTGAATTTAAAATAATGGTCTATAAAGGGAAAGCTTGGATTCTTGGCTGTTTAAGTCTTTGTGAAGACAGTTATCCCAATTCCTGCAAGAACTGGAATGATCAATTTCATGACCCCATTCCATTAAGAGGGTTTGTTTCTGAAAGTGGAAAAACACTCCTTTTCAGTAACTTTATGTACACTAAGGTCAAGAAGGTAGTACATAATGTTTTCCCAAACATTATGCTGCAATTACGGCAGCAGATTGTTTATCAATTGGTTGTTCCCCAAGACAATCTGTTGAAAGTCAGAGAAGCAAGTAGGAGACCATGTGACTGCATACGTGAAGGACATTTTTTTTAAAACTATTGAAATCTAGTAATGAAAGGTTTTTCTCCCATGTTTTTAATGGATGTACCCTCTTTCTTCAGTTTTTACAGCAAATGATTTTAGGAATCCAAAAAACTGTGCATGAAAACCCTGATAGATATTTACTGCTTGTCAGTCCTTATGATCTTTCCCAAATCATGCTCATGTTCAAGAGGTAGGTTACAAATTCTCACAGCAGTACTTCCAGATTCTCATGATATTTTATAGGTCGACTGTTAATGATTGTTAAAAGTGCTGCTTGAAAACTGCTACTATTTTTACAGAAATAGACATAACAGAATATTCAGAATTGGAAGGGACCCAAAAGGATCATCAAGTTCAACTCTTAAGTGAATGGCATGTATGGGGATGGAACCTGTGACCTTGGTGTTGTTAGCACTATGTTCTGACAAACTGAGCTAATCACAGGGTCTGGCGATACTCAGATGAAGAAAAAAAAGGAAACTTGACTAGTTTTAAACATCAGGAAACTTAAAGATTTCTCATTAAGTGAACTGTTGTTTTTAACAGAGACTGATGATTGTTAAAACCATGAAGAAATGCAAGAACCTGGAAGCTGTGCTGTTGCTAGGAGAGGTAATATCGGCAGCTCACAAAAGAAATCTTAATTTTCAAAGGAGAAACATTTCTCAGAGTGAAACTCTCTCTAATAACTTCTTTAGCATTCTAGTTTTTGCTTAATTTTAAATCAGGTTCAGTCAGCTATGCTTTATGAAGAATTATTTTAAAATATGATCAAGTATCACAGACAAGCATGCAAAAACCCTTCTGATGCTAGAACCATAAGAAAAGATTCCCTCTCAATGTCAGTATTTATACCTTACAAATTGGGTTTTTTCTTTCGTAGTTTCAAACTCAGATAAAGCTGCTTGATACCAGTTTTTCTTAGACTAATTTATACTTGGGCATGTTTATTATGTGGCAAAAGAACCTGTATTTTGGGGAGTCTGGCAGCAGAGTCCTTGAAATTAAGTTTACAGAACTTCTGCTAATCCATCATTTCACATTGTCCTGTATATGTCTCAAATTTAACTTGTCTGCCATTTACTCTCAGTATGTCCTTGTAGCTTACCCTGATGGCATTGCTGTCACTTACACTGAAAGCAAGAGGCCAGTCTTTTCCTTGGGCTACGCGGTCGTCAACAGTTTCTAAAAATAGTGATGTATTTTGTTCTACTGCATGATCTTAATTTAGCTGAGGTTCTTGCCTTAATCATTCCTTTGTGACAGGTTTGCCAAATCTCATATTCTCAAACATGCTATACAGCCCCACAACACCCATATTCATTTCTTGCATCAGTGTCTTGTGCTAACATTGACTTAATTTGCCTTAATTCAGTGTGTCACCGGACTTCTGTACAGAGCTTGTTCTCTTTACATACCTCTCACTTTAATATTTCTAAAATTATAAAGAATGCCTTTAAGCAGTTGTGATTTAGGTGGTACACAAAGCTACACTGAAGTAATTTGTTTTCAGTAGGCATGTTGCAAGCAATGAACTTGGATAGTTCTGGTAATCTCCTGAAAAGATTTTTAAAATACAGCCCACTTAACATAACCGTGTGACTGAAAATGTAGGGGAAGTATTTCTTAATGCATCTTTGACCCTCTTTTCTCAATATTATTGCTTATAGTCAACTTACCCCTAAGATTTATATCACTTTTTCCAAGTTCAATATTTTGTTTTCCAGGTCTGTTGGGAGGAAGGAGGAGAAGGAGCATAAAAACACCCCAAATGAAAAAAAAGTTAGGTTCTTCCATATCCTAAAATATTCTCCTTCAATTTACCAGTCATAATTAGCATAAGAAATGCTATTCAGACAAAAATTAAAAGTAACAAAATTTATCTTAGTGCACATGGATTTGACCAAGCTGACTTATTTATATAAGTTTAAAGAAATAATGTGTAATGGGGAAAGGAAAATAATTAAAAAAAAATGTTTCCATTTTCCCCTACACATTTTTCTTAACTTGCTCTTCTTATTAGCAATCTCTTCCCTCTTTTGTCTTGTTTTTGTCTCCCCTTTAAATGCATTTTTCATCAGTCTTCTTGTGCTGACACTGTGTTGCTCTTATTAACTCTTCCCCTTTCTCTCTCTCTCTCTCTCTCTCTCTGAAATGTTCTTCCTACTTTGATTGCCTCAGAGGAAAAAGTATCCTGAAAAAGAACCCTATACTTTCCTCTAGTTCCATATTCCCACAGGATGAGGGGATGGAATCTTTAAACTATAACCTCTCTATTCCCTGAAATAGATTTTAAGTGAATAAAGGAATGGTGACCTGAAGACTGTCCTCTCCCCTACTCTCTTGCCTGAAAGATTTGGAAAATAAAAAGGAAGAGCAAGGCTCCTGCTTTGCTTCAGTGGCGGTGTCTGAAGTGCAGAAGTCCTTTGGTACTCTTTAGTGTACCAATATAGATGTTCATCTACTATACCTGTGAGTTTTGGAGAGATCAATGGAATTTTTTAAACTTGAGTCTCATTTGATTTCAAGGCTTATGTTTAAAGTCTTTCAGATAGGTTAAACTCTAGAAAATAGGTGAATTAAACAAAGCTATGCAAACTTAAGTCATCATTGTGTAGACACTATGACAGTTTCAGTTACACAATGACAATCTAAATTTTCCACTGGAACCCACTTTAAAAAAAAAAAAAGTTCACATAAGAAGTAACCCATAGTGAGGTATCGTCTGGTACTCTCAGAGTTAGACTTGAATACTTTAGAGCTGTCATTTGAGCTACTGTGCTGGCTGTACTGTTCTGCCACTTTTCATCAGTTTCCAAAATATGAAGTTCCTGGGTCATGCTTCTCATTATCAAAGAAACTGACTCCTGCCATTTAGGTAAATGCATAAAACAACCTACATCCATGTTTTTGAACTCTCTTCCTCTGAGGTAGGGTGGCTGTGAGAAAATTGGCTACTAAAAATGATCCTTTACTAATTCCTGGGTCAGGTAGCCTGTTGTTTTGGAGAGTACTACTTGTCATGGACTGAATCCATATGATAGTTCATCCTAACGCCTTAATGATAGATTCAATACATTTACTGACATTGTTTAATATTCATATTCTATACAGAAAAACAGGTGTAATACTACCATGCCTGTGAAATTTTGATCAGATTTTTGGGTACCTTTCCCTGGAGACGAGTTCTCTATGGTAGTTGCAAACTTTCATATTCACTCTCTTGAAGGTTGTCTTCTTCTCATCCCTCAACTTGCCCATGGCCCAAAAGTTCCCTCAGTTTGATGTACCCTAACTCCTTTCTGCTGACCTACCAATTTTTAAATTCCCTTTCACATTCTTTTCACTCTACTCCTGGTAACATCTTTTCAGCATGACTTCAGCATCTTCCAGTCTGCTTGACTGTATAGTTCACATTCTTATCATCTTCTCTCATCTATATGTAGTGGAGTGTGAAAGACAATCATAGAAGAAATTAGTGATATTAGTCCCACCTTTGCTATAATTACATTGCATCATGAATATGTCCATGACTTTACAGACAAAGAAAAATTCTTATGACTTTCGGTGTTTGCCATGTTGGCTTTTAATGAGCTCAAGAATGCATTAATTAAAATCTAAACTGAACGGTAGCTAATTACATAGAAAATGTGATAACCAAAATGAGTAATTACCACAGAGTGACTGATTAAATAGGGATAGCACTTTTACACCCATGCCTGCCCTGCACAGGTATCATTGCATGGCAACTCAGTTCTCCTGGATCAGCACATTTTAGCACTAGCTAGTGATTATCTGAATCAACCTCAGTTTCTAAAAGTGGAGCAGATTATAGTTGGTGATTTTTGCAACTTCCTGTGATAGACCTGTGGCAGGATTAACATCCTGCAGGGTAGGGGTGTGTGGACATCTGGGATGACCATTTCACAATCCTGTTCCAATCCAGCCCCGTAGAAAAGAATTTTCAGTGAGGGGTGCTGCTCTTACAGAGATATTTTGCAATTAACTGTAAGTGTTTCTCACTGGCTACTTAACTTTGTTTGTTTTAATTTGACAGCACTTTAAGTGCTGTGTTTTGCTATGTGGCATATTTTGCATATCTCGAGTTCTCTTTTTATACATTTTGACAATGTACTACTGCAGGAACAGTTTGACAATAAATAAACTTGACTTAATAATATTACAACAGCACTGCTACCAATTCCTGCTTTCTGAATTCCAGAGGAGTTAAAGAGGCTTTTGCTGCAATCATATAAAAATTCAAGTGGAAGATCTAATTATGTTGATTAATTTTGAACCAACTTGTTGGTGTTTGTTTTCTATAAGTACTGAATTTTTCTGTATAGAAGCATCTGCTCTGAAAAAAAAAAGGGAAATGTGGTGAAGACTATGCAAACCATGATTATGATATCTCTATTGGCTAGTATTTCCTAGATCATGCACAGTATTATTCCACCTTACTTTGCTGGCAGTTGTTTGAAATAGGTTACTGGTTTCTTGATTTATTTTGTTTTTTTTTTTTTTTACCTTAACCTAAGGAAACCTCATGTTTACTGGTAGCCTTTATAAGTGACTTTGAAGATAAGGCAAGACTGTAATAGCAAGTGCAGTAAACATTGGTCTCTCTCTGTGTTGCAGCTATGCTGTCCCAGAGATGTGAAAACAATTGCATATTTTTAAAGGTGACCACTGGAATTGTGTACACGTTGTTGTCATAGGAATTCTTAGACAGGAAGGTCACTGTTGATTACAGGAACTGGGGAGTAGAAACCAAATTGCAGTTCAGACTTTATTCTAAAGCGTCATACGGTCAGTTAATCACATTGATTTAAATATTTCTATGAATAGGTTTTTTTCTTATTGACTGGTTATTTATGGGAAATCTGTAAGTTCATACTTTGTAGGATGAAGGAAAAAAAAAAGTAATGAAGAAAATCAGTGCATTCGAGGATTAATGACCTGACACAGTAAACAACAGTTTTCTCAGCAGCAGTGCAACGGAGATGCCTTAGTCCTACCTTAAATAGAAATCTGGGGTCTTGATCTTATAATGGCCAATTTGTTTGTTCTCCGGGCTCTACTTAGGTGATTACAATACCATAGTGTAGTCATTTGAGTTCAATGTGTCAGCAAAGAGTTTTGGTTACCACAAGTACCTGGTTTCTTCCATTTTGCCAGCTTGCACCTGACTCAGTTTTCTCTTACAGCTTCTCAAGGATGCCTCTCTGCCCATCTTCTTTGGTACCTTCCAGGGATGTTCCCCCAAACCTTTTACCTCTGATAGCCCAATACTATTTCCAAGTTATCAGCCAAGAACTGACTAGCAGCTGCAAACTGGTGATGATGGCACTTGCTAAGTAGAAAGCCGGCTCCAAATATCAATATAGTGTGTATAAAGATACACACCGAAAGATAAATGATGCCAGTTTTTTCAGCGGCTGCTCGGATTTCTGTTACCATCTCAGTGGGAAGGAATGATAAGGTCTAGTGTCCTTCCCTGCTTCATTTGACACCTCATCCCAACAAGATGTCTAATTCTATCTGAATTAGTCAGGAGCTTCTGCTACAAATCCAGAACAGAACTTGTAGTCACACCTATGGACATAACAGGAAACCAACTTAAAGCACTGCACTTCTTACTCTATTTTAATTCAATTATCAATGTATTACATTGTGATACATGACTTGATAATATAAAATAAACAGCTTTTTGATTTTGTGAATATAAAATAGGAATATTCCTTTTAATTATATGAATAATTTCTTAAAACTAATGATAAAACAGAACAAAAATGTTTTGACCATACTCAACTAATTTCAATCCCATCAAAATGAGGAAACGTCATAATCAAATATTGGTTTAGTTATGAAATTTCAAATGAAATTTGTTGGGTTTGTTTTGTCCTGGGGCAACTTAAAATGTCTTATCATATTGTTTTCATTGAATTTAATGACATTTCTGAATTTCTCTGAAATTAGATTTTGTGCTTACTTGTTACTTCAAGTTCTATCAAACACATCCTAGAGTTTGGAATTCAAACTGTATCACATGAGCAGAAATGATCTCATATCTGTTGGGAAGTCCTGGTTTGTATTTTCATTGGTACATGGGAAAAAGTTTAGTCATTTGAGAAAACAGAAGTATGTGCTACTATATACTCTTGTAAACTGGACGTAAAACACATTCCTATTTCTTTGATTCAATGAATGGCATCTGTACTGTCTGATATTATGTCCCTTCTTCATTTAATCTGGTTTTGATTTTCACTATTCATTGCATATTATTGTTTTGATTTTTCATAAGCAGTATTTTTACAATGTATCATCTGAGGGAAATAGATATTTTTAAAATTTCACTGTTAATGATCATTTTTTTCATTAAGAACTTCTGCAATTAATTCTGGTCCTGACACATGTTTATGTATACTGGTATAAATATCTTTATCGGTTGTTTATAAAGGATATGAAAATCTCAAATAAATATTTCCTTAGGGTTTACAACCATGAATTTATTTTCTAACATCATACAATGGTTTGGTTTTGTTTTGTTTTTTAACTTAAGTGAAAGCAAAAGATGCAGCGTAATGTTGAAAGTCTCACTGCAAATTATTAGCATTAGCATAATGCTAGTGGCATGAAATTATATTTGAGTAATAAAAAATTGCCTTTGCAGAGGACTGCCGTATGTCTTTTTTAAGGAAATTTTGTGTTGAGAGATAATGAGAGAAAATACAGACTGCAGTGCTGGATAGTCCGAGAAGAACTTTTGTTTATCTTTGACACAAGGCACAGTTATTTAGGCAAAAATGAGAAATAATCTAAATCATATCACAGTTCATGCAGCCTCCAGAGTAGTTAAGAATAAGGAGACATTTAGTACAAGCTTGGGCTCTGACATGTGCACTACCTCTCTTTGAAATCAGGTATGTAATTATATTTAAACACATCTACCAAATAACCAGAGGGTAGCATTGGAAATCCAGACATAGGATTTTTTTTTTCTAACAATGTTGTAGGGCTTTGCCCCAATGCCAACCTTTCATGTCCGATTTGCAGCAGAGCATTTCACATAAAGACATGCAGTGGCCACCCACTGGCATTTAACATCACTGTTTTCAGATCATTCTCCTGTAATACTGCTTTTTCCTTCTGAATGATTGTGTTTCACTGGAGTTTTTGGTTTTTTGGGTTGGTTGGTTGGTTGGTTTGGGTTTTTTGGTTTTTTTTTGGTTTTTGTTTGTTCGCGGGGTTTTTGTTTGTTTGTTTATTTTTGTTTGTTTGGTTGGATTTGTTGTTGTTATTGTTGTTGTTATTTTGTTTTTTGTTATTTTTTTTGGTTTACCATTTCCAATAGTTTTCTTTTGCCAAGCCAGAACAGTCTGGGCTACATTGTAAGCCATTTTGTGGTTGGTTGTTCTGGGGGACACTAGATAATTGTTAATGCAAAAAGCACTGGATAAACAAACAGGAGCCCAAGATACATTCATTCAGTTAATGCTTCCTTATGGCTCACTGATTCTTGAAAAATTGATATTTCTAAAGTGAGTCATTAATTTGGCTTGCATATTTAATATACTTTCCACTAAAATAATAAATTGTGACTGGCAAGTAAATACCGTACTTGTTTTAACCAAGGTAAAATGAATTAAACATTAAAAACCTTGTTAGTTACTAATTGCCAACTTCAATTCTTTTGAAGCATGAGCTTTGCTAAGAGCTGGACATTTTGTTAAAAAGCTTTGTCAGATGATTATTTTCCTCATTGCCAAAGAAATGCACAGGTTTGCTGATTCCAAAGTTCCTCTCAGTCCTTGCATATCAGGTAGATTGGGGTACATGCAGCTTTGGGTCCTCCACCTTTATGTGCATCCTTCTACTTAATTTAGTAAAGCTGTAATTGTGTGCGTGGGATGTATAGATCCCCCTTTATGTATTGAACTCTGTGAGGGAAACATGAGGATGTGTTTGGATCTAGAAATTGTTCCCAACTTGCTGGGAAATTTTTCAGCAAATTAGTCCAATATGTAAATTATTAAAAATCATTACGTTAACTGACCATAAGAAAATCAGTGTTCAAACAAACTATAATTCAAGTGTGCTGAAAAACCATAACTGAATAGGGGTTTATTAACCTGCAGCTACTCAACTGCTCCTTTGATTTACTGTGCTGTCTGCGTGCCTCTGACCACCCGTCTGGTACCAAGCATTTTGTGGCAAGCTGAATAGAAAGAGTATGCCTTCATGGAATTTGCATTTAAAGTAATGTTTCTTTTTATCCAAAGTGTATTTTTATTTCCTGTAAAGCACAAAGGACTACGCTATATTAAAGGATTATTTCTACTTCCCCTATTTTTAATAGAGATGGTTTTGGGCTTAGTTTTAGTTATCGCTAAAGGCCCTGCAGAGTTAAAAATGTGTGTGTGTTTAATTTCCTAACACACAAAAATGACAGACATGATCTCGTTCAGATATCTCCACAATGTAGAGCACAAAAAATTTTAGTAAGAATGGAGATGGATGAAGGACTTGAAAAGGCAAAAATGAAATTTAGTAGTAAACTACTTCATAAGTAGTTGCTGATCTAGTATTTCTGCCTTTGAAACATGGTCTATTTCCCAGTTAGCAGTTCAGATATTTCTCAGACAATAAGAATTTCTTGTGACTTATCTCCATCAAGTAAGACTTATACAAGTTGCAGTGATACCATATGCTGAATTAAAATGCATTTCATAATGCATAATTTATCCATAAATTTGTTATTTGTGCATATAGTACTGTATTCGTACTTTGTACCAGTAACCTTGAGAACTAAGCATTTCCTGGTTTTCCTTCAATAGTATTTTATTTGGCTTGTGTTATTTCCAACACTTCACAAAGTGTCTCTTCTTACTGTTGTGTGCACATGGAATTTTCTTTTTGTTTGCTATCTTATTACATTAAGTATACTGGCGTATTCAGTCATGGAAGTACTTTGTGAAATTACATCTATTATACTACTGGAATATGACCTGATTTATTATAAGATCAGAGCAAAGCTCAAGTGCTCAGTGCATTATCCTAAATTAAGCTTTGTCTCTGAGGGCTACCATAGCCTTCATTTTTACCATTATGTTTTAGCCATTGATTTCCCTTTAGAACATAAATGCCACAATAATACTGCTTGGTAAATATTTCCTCAATATTAAGTAACCTCTTGTTCTGCCAAAGGGAGTGTCAAATTCTCTTCCCAATCTGTCTGTAACATATTACTTTCTTTGTGCATCAAAAGAGGTGAGCGACGTAAGTTTGGTAACTCAGTTGTGGAAGAAATGCAGACTGCAAATCAAGTTGAAAGGAAGGCAAGAAACTTTTCAGAGCTTGCTTGTTTACATATCTTTTATTGCAGTGGTTCCCAGTCCTTTCAGAGAGCCTCACTGCTTTTGGATCCATTCTCTCCCTTTTAGTAATACGCGCTGTTCATGCCTCCCTCTGTGCCTGCACACTCTGCTTAGTCCTGAAGCTGTTTCCTCTGCACCTCCTCCTTTCAAAGCCACAGGCATCTCCTTTCTCACCTTCCAGAGCAGTTTGTCCTAAAGCAACCTGAGGCTGGGGAGGGGCAAAAGAGAATCAAACATTGAGGCTTAATGGAGCTGTGGGCTGGTAACCGGTGAGCTGTCTAGGTGGGGCTGAAGGGAGCTCCTAGGAGAGCTGGAAAGGCGCTCAGGTGAAAGTGTGATTTGGAGATGAGGTTGCAGAGATTAGCCAAAAGCTTATCAAGAATATCTGTAAGCAGTGGGTTTCATGGTTTATAATTTTAAAAATGTTTTATTTTTTAAATTACTTAGGTTTGTATTTTCTGCCTTTATTCATGTATTGTAGGAGGAGACAATGACTAATCATTGAGAAATTTTACCAGCATAAGATGTAACATTTCTGCATGATGCATGATTTGTATTCCTGTAATTTAATTATCTTGAGTGTTTATTCGAAGTGTAAATGCTGGAAACAATGACATTTCTGAGATGATTTATGAGGTACTGCACTTTGTAATCAAACCTTCTATGTGGTGTTTGTAAAATATGAAGTGTTATAAAATTGCTGATAGTCAGAAAAAGAACATTGATAATGGGCTTAAATTCTCTGTGTGCAGCTGCAGATGAGAATTGTTAGGAAACAGAGGGAAACAGAAGCCGTGTCAGCTATACAGCAAAGATTAGTAACTGAGATATCGTATGTCTGAGAAACATGTACAGTCTTTGCAATGAACGTGATTTTGTGTTGAGAATTGTGTAGTTCCAGCTTTACATTTTAGACAATATTTTATTAGTAAAAGTTCTTGTCACAGATCATAAAAATATGCCTTAAACCAGCTTTCCCAGAGAAAACTCTGTGTGTGACCTTTCTGTGGGTACCAGAGAAGTTATTTCAGTAGATGTATGTCTAGAGGGTATTTGTGGTATATTTTATTTTACTATTTGTAATGTAGGATGTAGAGAGAAGAAGTATCACCAAGATTCACCATGTAGATTCTTCAGGTAGGAACAGGTAGTGGGAGACAACATTTATTATTTATGACCTGTCTTTCTAAAGGCCAAGGGCTCTGTGTGCCATAGGACAGAGAACTATCGGTCCTGCCTTTCAGAAATAATTTTAAGCATGCTAAAGTTAATAGCAATGGTGTTTAAAACGTTGGGGTGTTTTAAAAGGGTTTTAAAAGGGTTTAAATAGGTTTTCAATAAAGAATTTGGTATTCTTGCAAAGCTTCATACTTGTAACATTGCTACGTTATTATCTGAGCAGAATTAGAAGTTATTTTAGATTATGAGCTGTATATATAATCAGTTGCAAGGCCTAGCTGTTCTTGAATGTTCTTCTGTGGGATAATACAAATATTTCTGATATAAGCAAATAAATGCATAATACGTAAAAACAACAAAGAAGAAAATGGAGTAATACTGAGTTTTGGAAATGACCTGGATTAGATAAGATTTAGATCAGAGTAGCTAAAAAAAGAACCAAAGTGGAATTGTCATTGACTGTGAAACCAGTTGCCCAAACCAAAACTTTTCACAACTTTTATTAATAAGGCAGAACATAACATAATATATACTTTAGACTGCAGAAGGAATTAGTGACCTGACATAATCAGGGCCCGAGAAAGGAAAGCACTGTGCAATACTTCAGTTTATAAAGATACGTGCTCTTATAGTTCCAGAAGGCTAAGAAGTCCTCAGAATACTTTGGTAAGGTGAGTAAAGCCTCTTTCCCACTTTGGCTTACTCAGCTGAAAAAAGAGTCATAAAGATTACAAGGAAAACACTTTGTTGCACAATGACTGTCCCACCAGAGAGAAAATCTTTGAGACAGTAATAGTGACCTTGTTTTTTATGAGCATTTCGAGAGCAGAATTACAGATATAGTTCTTTATTGGATCTTGGTGCTCTTGTAAAGCTGATAAGGAAGGAATGACGATGGGTCCTTTTTAAATTTCTAAATTGTAACCTAGCCAATCTAGGCTAGCTCTCTTAGAAATTAGTCTAGAGCGCGGGCTGTGAACCAGGCAGAGCTCAATAAATAGAGAACATTAACCTCATATGTGTGTGTATGCTTCAGTTTATTAAAACTGCATCCAGAGCAGCAAAATAAATCAAGAGACTTAATGATGGGATTTTATTAAGAGACTTTATTTTAATTATTAGGACTTACATTTTTGTACTATGTCAGTATAGTTTTTTAATTTTATTTTAAACCTAGGTTAATGGGACAAATTTTGTCTTGGAACTTTGAGTACTAATACAAATAATTGCAAGCACATAATTAATACAGAACAGCAATAAAGTACTTGATGGAGAGAATTTTGTAACATGATTGTTTTTTCCAGCCATTGAATGAAATTACTGTTTTGCCCAGGACTGTTTTGTGTTTCCTTAAAATGTTATTTACTGATGCATGAGTGTTTCTATTGTAGAATAAGTAGCAGGACACTGTTATTAGCCTCTGCTAACATCCTGTTCCAGTGGCTTTATCACATAAATAAATGAATGCATAAGTGTGCATTGGGATGAATACTTTGGGTAAAGGCCAGGCAAAGTAATAATCACAGGATTTGGTGTGACATTTGGCCAACACTCACACATATTCCTGACTTTTCTAACATTTGTTTTTCAACTCATAAATATTTCTGCAAAGTAAGTACACTGTTAAATGACACTGGCTTCTGTGGAGAGATTAGGTATATTAATAAAACGTGAGACAAAAGGTATTGGTGCTCGGTGGTTTTCAACTAGAGGAGAAAAGAAAAAAAAACAACATTTTTTAAAAAAGAGTGTTCTGAAGAACAAAACTTAGTTGTCTCTATTTTTGTTACTTCCAAGTACACTCTTATTTTTGAAAACAAACAAACAAACAAACAAAAAAACCAAACCAAAACAAAAAGAAATTTACAACTTACAGTAAGAAAAGTAGATTTGAATACCCTGTGAAAAGGAAGAGATGTTGATTGCAAGCTGTTGATATTCAAGGAAACCAGGTTGTGAACTTTATAAGAACCAGGAACAACTTCTAACATCCTATGCTTCCTAATCCTGATGCAACTTTGATCATTTCTCCTTTTAAGACATGTCTATAAATGGACCTAACAATGAGAACTGCAACTGCTCAGCTCAGACAGATAACTTTTATGCTTTGCTTTTTCATTCTAATGAAATCTTTCTCTCCATTTTAGACAAATATCACTTGCTGTGTCATAGCACATGGATTTCAGGACTGCCTGTGAAGAGGTAGGAGCAGATATTTTTCTTTTGAAACAATAGTAGAATGAAAACCCAATGAACTTTTAATCCTTTTTAGATGCACTACTCTTTTTTTTTTAACCTTTTTTCCTGAAATTTTAGGAATTATATAATCAACAATAAGTTATTCATCTGATCACTTCATGGTGGCAGATAGACTTTGTAGTAGAAGATAAAAGAATTTTTCCAGGTGTATTCATTACTAGACCTCGCCTCTTTCTGTTACAATGTACCTCTTTAGGCACAATGTAGGTGCAGGTAGCTATGTTTTGTGTGAGCTTTGCTCTTCATGTGGTGTTTATAGCTGAAAGCCTGTACACAAAGAAAAACATCAATGGAGTCAGAAATCTGTCTGGTGCTGCTCAGCAGAACCATGGGGGAAGTGTAAAAGTATGGGAAAAAGGTGGGTTGGGAGAGAGAAGAAGCTGTGAAGATGACCAAAATGATAAGCAGTTCCATTTAGATTTAATGAGGCAAGAGGGTAATTTTTGCCTAAAATAGGTATAGTTTCATAATGTCAATGCAAAGTACGTCAATCTTCCTCCACTAGAGATGAGGGAAGTGCTTTGCTTTCTGTGTTCATACTGACTTTGCCTTAAAGAAAGCAAATGAAATGTATGTGTAGATGTTAAAAAGAGCATCTTATTATGCAGTGATTTTTTGTGAACAAGTTCTTTTAACATGGTTTTAACAACTTCAGCAATTCAGACACATTGAGAACCATTTACAACAAATTGTGTAATGATGTCAATGCATTATTATAATTAAAAAATCAAGACAATTACCTATACACAGAAAACCACCAAGAGTGTTTAGGAAGTTGGGACTGGGAACAAGAAAACTGGCTAGAACTTCAAGTGTGAAGGGATGGGAACAGCAGTAGAACCAAGAACTAACCGCAGCTAAAACCAACTGTGATTTGAGAATCCGTTGGAGTAAATCAGGGGAGAAGAGAAAATAAGCAGAACATTAAATCATGATGACATTTTGAAAGGAGTAGTAGGGTCAAAAACTAATATTAAAGTGAAACTTGTCTTCGGGAAAGAATACTGTGATGCTTGTCCAGGGTGGTACGTGTCAGGCTTTAATACCTCAGAAGATCCATGCACAGTCTAAATTATATAACAATGTATCCCAGATTATTTACATAGAAGAAAGCATTCTTGTTAGTTTTTAGGTTTGGTTTTTTGAATAGAATATTTTCAGTTGAAAGGTACCTACAATGATCATCTGCTTCAACTTTGTGACCACTTCGTGGCTGACTAAAAGTTAAAGCATGTAATTAAGGGCATTTTGGTTTAGGTTTTATGATTTCTTTTTGAATGCACTTATTCAGGAAGAGAGGCAGATATAATTTTCATAGAACTTTTTTATGTTGTTATTCTTTAAACTGTACACTAGTAGAGATTATTTAGAGGCAATTAACTTCAGCCTGTGCCCAGCAGCAGTAGTGACACAGGCAGCCACAGGAAGATGACTTGGCATGTGCGTCCTGTCTTAGTTTTTACAGTGCAAGCACATTGATAGATCTATTTCATTCTGTATCTAGCTTCTAAAGGAGGCATTAATTTCAAATGTATCTCTTTAAAAAATCAACTACTTTGTTGGAGCTTGCATGACAGACAAGGGAAGGAGAGGATGATTCCACACATCCTAAAAAAGCTTCATAATCTGGAGGTCCTAAGGAGGCTCCTGTAGCTTTTAGATTAATAAAGTTAAATTAGGTGGATTCAACCCGTTTATATGCTTTGTGTAAAATGGGCTTTGTGCTACAGGGTCAGTGGTGTCACTTCTGAGACTACGGTCTACCTCTTTCCTCCCAAACTGAAGTTTATAAATTACAGACTTTCAACCCACTTTCATCAAACGCCTATGTCTAAATAAATTATCAGCAGCCTTATACTTGCACATAGTGTAATTTTTAACTGAAACCCTAGCACCATCATTGTAATGCACCGTCTACTTTGATTTTTGCTTGGGGGAAGATACAGTGAGCTGGATCTAAAAGCCCACGAGAGCAGAGCATGCTGCAGCTCTGTATGCCCAGGTTCAGACAGTAGTGAGGGTGAAGATGTATCCCCAATAGGCATATGCAGACAGGGCACACACATACGCTGCATGTATCCATATATATATATATACTTATGTACATGACCAGCCACACAGATCACGTACCAACACACAGAGCACTTGCACAGACAGTGACGACTTCATCCTGTTACTCTCTCTGGCTGAGCAGGACTGAGGTCCACTCTTGAAAATATATCTATGTACATTGTGGATGCCTCCAAATGTCCTTCCAGACAGTGTGCCCAGCAGCTACCCCTGAATCCCAGTTTTCATAGCCCCTTGAGGCCTCACCCTCTCTGCAGCTGCTGGTACAGACTGTCTCTCTCTCACATACACACGTGCACACACACACACACACACATGCAATCACACACTATAGAATCTCTCACCCAGGAAAAAAATTGGAAAGTAATTTAAAGACAATAGGACAGACTGCATAGATCAGGCTCAGGGCATGGTCGGACAAGGACACTGACTAGAAAACTACATATGACCAACCACTTTTTTTCCCATTAACTCTCAGTTTTCCCATACTTGTTCCTCCCCAAAAGACTGAATCCCTTTTCCTGCCTTTGCGTCCTTCCTTAAACATCCCATGATAGCTCTGGTGCAATCCAAAACTACATCCCATAGTGTGTCCCATGCTCCCTTGTGGTGACCTCGACTCACTGCAAGAGATGCTATGGCATTTTCTTGTCATAAGGGGTATCACACTCTGACACTGGAGCTGAAGCTGTCCTGGGACAGCCCTGGCAGGGGACAGAGACTGGGTGTCCCTTTCTGAATCAATAATTTGGCTTCCCACCTGCCATTCTGCTCCTAGAGTCCTCTGAGCTTGTGGTAATGGGCTCTCAGTAGGCTGATGGAACTGGGCAGGGTGTTATTTGGACTTCGAATTGCACCATTCAAGTATTAATTAATTACTTAATGAGATTTTTCACAAGGTCAGTATGAGGTGTAATCATCCATTCTATTAGGTATTTTAATTCTCAATATGTACCTTTCAGCTATTACTTTTAATAAAATTTCCTTAATACCTTAAAATTTGCCAGATTTGTCACCAAAACTTCATCTGGTGCTTGAGCTTAGGAAAGTGATGATAGCGACAAAGGAAAATACCATTGTGGCACTGTATCCTTAATTAACTTGTGATTCTATTCCATCTTGGCACATCTTTGGCAATAGTTTAGTCACTCCAAGCCACAAAGATTTTGATATTATTTTATTTATTTCAACTATTGACATGAAACGTAAGGTAACTGTACACTTTGCTCAAGGTAATTTTGTTTAATTTGTTAACTAATCGGTACATTTAAAACTTTCAGGCTTCTATCCCCTCCATCCCCTACTGTATCAAATTCTCAATTGTACTACATATCTTGGAAAAATATCTCTGGTCTTCTATGCCAAAATAGTTACTGAACAGTTTTGGATAATGGTGATAAAAGCTGTCATGAAGCATCTGGACTATTTGATATTCCTCTTCTTCCCCTTTTTGTTTCCTTTCATCTGAGTATCTTATCACCCTTCCCAGTGCTGTAACAACCACCACTGTAGAACTGAGATCGCTCTCCCCAAAATGACAACTGGAGTTCAGATTCTTGTTGATACTTCCATCTGTACTAGTGGCAGTAAATGATTTGAGCTGTGTTCTGATTAGCATAAAACCAAAATATTCCACATGGATACTGTGAGGCGAAAGCACGGCTTTTAGTGTTCATGACATAGTCAATTTTTTTTCATTAATTCGAAATATCTGCTGCTGTAGTGCATTGGGTGTCCCTGAGGGAATCTTAGTTCTTCCACAGTACTTATGCTTTCATGCATCCCTTATTTTTTGTGGTGTCTACTAGTGGGATTTGGACACTGAAATGGTCTTGTGTGCTTGTAGGTACCTGCATGTGCGCTTTGTGCCCAAGTTCCTTCTACAGGTCTGAATGGTACAGTCAGTGCTATTATAGAGCTTAAACACACATATGTAGACAGATGGAGTTTCTTGTCAATCTAAAGATGATTCCTATGGTCCTCATAATTACTTTCTCCCCTAAGCATCTTATCTTTAGGCTGTGCTGCCTTTCAAGGCATTGCAAAGTAGTTTTATTCTGCAAAAAAATACCTTCTATGCTAGACAATTTAAAATGCACTACAGAAAGAGGAGGCCTTACACACATACACACATTTTCTTTTAAGGAAAACTATCTGGTATCTGATGAGGGGAAAATTATATTTTTTTTGGTGGTTTCTCCGCTTGTTAGTTGTGGGAAGTTTTTCACTGTTTCATATTTGATTATTCTGTATTCCATGCTCTTTCCCTCACTGACCAGCAAATGTATGAATTTTACTTTTCCTTGTACTTAACAATTTCTAAACCATAAGACTAACCACCTCTTCTTTTACCCTTTATCCTGAGCTTTCTGAACTTTACAAGGGCATAAATCATGAAGTCACGGGGTTCTTTAAATGCTCTCCTGTACTTGCTTGACCTTATTCTATATTCTGAAAACTATCTCTTGGAAGATAACCTCAGTCTCTGACATAATACTGTCCTCTGCGGTGAAAGTACCCTTCTGATGAAATTGCAGACTTGGGATGATTATAATACATAAGGACATTTTCCCCAAGATACTTTTTAATTTTTTTTTTAAGTTTATATTTTCTATGTACTTTATGAACAAGCTACATGAACAGCTTTCTAACTTTTCTAATTTTCTAACTTTTGATATCTCATTCTTGACTTCTAATAGCTTGGCTTTTTTTTTTTTTTCCCCTGAATATAACATCAAACTTATTTAAGTTAATAAATGCCCCATTCGTTTTCATGCTTATAATCTATTAATCTGTTTTCACAGTACTGTCTATTGTTTGTTTGAAGGATTAGTTTGAATTGGTAAAATTTTGTGTTTCCTCTGCTTTATGAATTCTATGAATATTCTTGTTGACTTCACAAATCATATAATTTGATACATTGTGCTAATCAGAGGTTTAGTGACTTCTGTTTCAACATCCATCTAGTTGCTTGGTTTTTTGGTGTTTTTTCTTTCTTTTCACAGAATGTGTTTTAATTTTTAAGCCATATTTTGACTTTCTCATGGCTTTCTTCCCTAAAGCCTGCTACACGCATTTTTGGGCCATGTCCAGTCACCTTTATGCTATTTTATGATTTACACATTTCAACCTGAGCTGCTGTTTTCCTTTGTCTATAAATCTTATTAAATACCAATACCGAGATTTTTAAAACCTCGGGTTTCTGGGATTTTTCTAAAAATGAAATTTCAACTCATAATTTAATCCCAAAATAACAAGATGGAAAATGACTGGTAATTACAATGCCTGTTAGAGTGTCATATAGTGGGTGAAGTAAATTTGAGGAAATGTGCATGTTCTCATAATAGCCTTTAATTTTATGTAATCTTACCTCTTAGCCTCAACTCTTTAGTCCCAGTAAGTTCATTGGTAATTCAGAAATCAAAATGGCATCCTTATAGGGTCAGAAAATGAAAGTTTTTGCTCTAAGAAAAAGTACCTTAGTTCAGTAAGAAACTCATATATATATACATATATATATACACATAAATATACATATATATCACATAAATATACATATATTTTTCCAAATGCCTAATTTACACATTGAATTACAGACTGTGTGAAACAAGGACTTTCTCTAGGAGACTTTATTCATTCAAGAAAATCACTTATGAAGAATACTACAGCCAAACACTTACCTGGCAAATACTTGACAAATTAAATAAAAATAAATTCAAGTCCAAATTCAGAATTTTTCTGCGGTTCTTTCAGATTGGAGTGTACAATCCATATGCAGGAATGGACTTGCTGTCCTTTGGATTGGAAAATGTTGGTATCTGATAGAAGAGGCTCTGAATGACAAGCTGAACACATCCCAGTGTGTCTGGGCTACATTCCAATTTTTGACAATATAAGTGCTTTTCACTTAATCTGGCAACACCTCCACAAAATGTGTAGCTGGACCATTTAAAAAACATCCTTTATGTGGTTCTGACACATATTCCTACCTCTTGAATCCATTACCATTACTTTCTTAAGCCTCTGATTCAATTGCTTTTTTTTATTATTATACTTGTGATTATAAAGCAGTGACAGGCATATCTCCAAATACTCAGAGGTCAGCCTCAGTTCAAATAAGCATCCAAAAGGGTAGATATTAATCTGAAGGAACTACATAAACTTTTAAGACAGTCTCTGAAACCCATTCTCCTTACTGGTATCAGGTTCTTGATAGTAGAAATAAATTTCAGGACTTAAAACTGAGTTGAAGAGGTTTAGTTTATTTTAGGACATATCAGTAAAAAGAAACTAAAGATCCAGGTCACCTTGCATAGAAAATGTGCTGAGACTTTTTTTCCTATCTTCCTTTCTTCAACTAGTTCGTGGACTAAACTATTCTGGGATATCTGTTTAAGTCTTCCTACTGCTGTGAAAATATAGGAGCAAAGCTAAATAAATTGTTTTATTAGTGTAAGGCAAAAGACAGATAAAATAGTATAGATGAAAAGATATCTGTGTCTTGAAAACTAATTATGACTATTTAAAATTGCCTGAAATGATAAGTCTCCTCTAGAACAACACAGAAAATGTTTTAGAATTTTTTTTGTCATAAATTGTAAGAAAAAATAAAAATAAAAAAAATAAAATAAAAAAATTCTTCAACAGAAAATCTGCCAGCAGACTTATTTAGGTAAAAAAAAAAAAAATAAAATTTATATTGGAAGTTGACTTCTAAATCAACAGATAACTTTAAAGATGTTTTTTCTACAGTATTTATTTTGATATGTGTTTGGTAGAGACTGCTGCTAGCATAAATGTATAAACTGTAGTTTTCATTTGTGTTTCCTCTGAAATTAATTCTTAAATATTTGTTAAGGCCATATATATTGCACTAAGCTGTCTCTAGTATGTAAGAATTTCTAAATTCCTTTTAGAAAAGTTATTAGGGCCAGATCTTATACACAGCACATATGGACAATGTGCTGTAAGTCAGCGTATAATTGGAAAAAATTTTTAAATGGCCTTTTTTCACTGCCTTGTTGCTAATAATGATCAGAGTGTAACCATACTATTTAGAGAAGCAGTCTACCCTAAGGGTTCTACCAGCCTGTACTGTTCTCTGATAGTGACCTTAAGCAGAAAGTTCACCACAGATTGGTGTGGCAAAGCAAAGGGGGATCAGTTTTCAACCCCTCTTGTACTTAGTTCAGGAACTGTAAGCAGTTCCAAGAACATCAGCTCTTGCCACATCAGTGTTCTTGTCTAACTCAGTTTAAAAGGATATAGAATGAGATGGCAGAGGCAGCATTGTGCAGGTGCAAAATTCGCTGCATGTGTTACTTAGGTGCCTCTACCTTTCTTCATCACTGCTTTTGCTTGAAGTCACAGGCTCTTCTCCCATATAGAAACTCTTTTTTTCCCCCTACTTTATGTTGCTTTATATTGCTTCCCTATGCCTTCCTTAATACACCTCATCCATTTCATAAAAATTTGTGACTTCAAACACTCTGTTTTCTTCCTGTCAGGTGCCAAACTCTATTTATAAGGCAATGTTCTTGGTGATTCAGGCTTAAAGATACAGTCAGGTTGTATTAGCTTAACAAACTGTTATCAGCTGAACTCTGCTTCTCTATCCATGTCTGCTGTAAGGTAATGCAGTGTATCACACACTTGAACACAAGGGGATGTCTTGCATGACCTCACACTGACGGTGACAGTAGCTCAGCTGATGTGCCCTGTGCTGTTTTATTGCTGCAAGCCAGGGGTAGGGCCCTCTATTAGTGAAATGGAGGAGGCTTGAAGGGAAGAATTTTAGCACACCCCCACATGGAGTGTCTTAAAAATTAGTACCAGGAACAAAAGCTAACACCAGCCATAGACCTGCACCCCCACACCACACACGCACACACACACACACACACACACACACACACACACACACTCATCTAAGCTCTTCAAGAGTAAGAGAGGGCAGGGGTATAGCCTAGACAGTTGGTGTTCTTTCAATGAGAATAGTTTTGCTGAGGTCACATGAATGAAAATTGTGATGTGCACAGCAATTTACATAAAATTATATATACAGTTTGTCTTCCCTAAGTTCCAGCTCTGGATAAGGATGCAGGAGCTGATATCTTTATTTGATTCAGTTTATGGGATGCTTTGAAGGGGTTGGGCGAGAGCAGAAAAAAAATAAATTTCAGCAGACAAAAATTAAACCAAATAATTAAATCCCAGTCTTTGTTCACAAGGTCTTTTTTTGAAGCTACCTAATGAAACTCCACTACATTCTTCTCCTTTATGTGGTTGTTAATGCTGCTTTCAGGTAGGAGAGGGAAGGAGGTAGTATCATGTAAGATTTAATTTTGAACTGTATCATAAACCAGCTTTCATAAAGCCCAGCAACAGTAAAGTGGTTCATTACATTTTAGAGTGTCTGATGTAAATAAGGTCCCTGAGTGTGTGTGATCAATCTTTCCAAGGGCCAAAATATTTTGCTGTTCCCAAGCTTGATTCCCTTGTTCATATTGAAAAAGCTCAGCCCACATGCATTTAGAAACTGACTTGAATTTTAATTTTATTCTAATGTCTAACTGTGTCTGCTATGGTTATCTGACTCTAATTCCCCCAAAGAAGCCACTTTGCTTTTGTAGAAACACTCTGGAAATTTTATAAGGTTATTGACCAAATCAGAAATGTGCAGTCAAGTAAGTCAGAGTTGCTATACTCAGTGTATGAGATGCAGAATTTATTCTATTGCCAGTTATCCAAGGAGGAGGAAAGACACATTTACAAACTTCTACAGAAGACATTATATAAGTGGTAACTAGCCCCTTTTATTTGACCATAGTTATTTACAGCCCACATTGTTCAACCACCATTGTCGCTTACAGCTTACTTCACAACTCTGTGGAGCAAGGAGGCATCTTAGTTTGTAAAGCAGAAGTTAAAAGGATAGAACCATTCTGTCTTTATTTTAATATTGTAACATTTTTATGTATGAGAGGGCATTTTTCAGTGGTATTGAAAACCTAACTCCTTTTGTGATCCATTTATTTTGTCCGTGCATGTCAAACAGTTTCTCTCTCATTCTGTTTAAAAAAAAAAAAAAGACACCTTAATATTAGAAAAAGGGTGTATGATGACTTTTGACCAGAGCTTTCACTGACCCCAGCGTGATTTCAATGCATAGAACTCTTAATTTTTATTTCTTCTTATTTAGTGTAAAAAGAATAAAAACAACGTCAGAGCCACTTTCAAAGTCATAGCTGAGTTATACACATTTGCTCCCAGCATCCAAGGAAAAACGATTCCAAAGTTTGAGTGTTCAGTATGGAGTAGAAGTGACAGAACAGTTTGTCAGTGGAGAACATTGTATAGAGCTATTTAAAGGTTGTCCTCGACCTTTCCACCTCTTTTAAAGCCTCATGAGACAGATTTAAACTTCTCTTCTGCCAGTTGCCTACTGTCAGTCCCATATTTGTGTTTGTTCTCTCCATGCTATGGATGTAAAGTATCAGAGCACATTATGAGGAGATCTTCCAAATCCTCTTTTAAACTCTTGTCTGAGAAAGAGACCTCAGATTCAGCCAGGTCAGCCTTGGCACTTAAAGTTCACAGAAATGCTTTTGTTTCCTTGATCTCCTCTTAAGCCAGCTTTTTACAGGTGGTGGATTGAAATCTGACCTCTATAAAGTCAGTGAAAGTTTTCTTATTGGCACTGATGAGTCCAAGATTTTAAATACTATTTGTATGTGATTTTTTTTCTGAGATGCATATGTGGATACCTATATATCTGTATCTATGCAAATACATGTGTTATACTGGTAAATTACATGTTATAAGGCTAAATTTTTATATTGATTGTAAGTAGATTTCTCATATTAAAAATGCTCTACCAATAGGACTTTTGTCCATTTATGAGATGTTAAAAGAGTGCTATTTTCAACACAACCTTAAGGGAAAAATTATTAAATACTGATAGTACTTAACATGTGCCAACTTCTTCACTGCTCAACCCTTTAATATATAATGCCCCAAAAGATAGCGCAAATAGGTACTACCATGAAGACACTGTTAATTGCTGCAAAATCACTTATTTTATATTGAAGAATCCTACAGAATTCTTGATCTTTAGCCATAAATGTAAAATACAGAAATGGAGCGAGAAGTAAGTTACTAGAAGAAGTTGTATTCTTTGATTTATTTTCTCTTATTCTTAACTTCAGCATCCTCATTTGAATAGAACATAAAAGATTAAGTAATGTTGTGCTCATAGATAAGGAAAAGTCCACAATTGGTTCATGTAGCTGTTGGTGCTCACATCTGGCTAGTTTGGAGATGTCATTGTATGTGTTTCTGTGTCAAAATTGGTGTAATATGTGGAGCATTAGCTTTTACTTCACGTTCAAGTGAGGTGGCAACATTTAATACAAAGATGGAAAGTAAGAGCGCAGCTGATCTGAAGAAATTTGAAACTTCAAATTTCATCAATTCAACACAATTTCATCAGTGAAATAGCACCTTATTATTGCAAAATCTACCTTCAGTATATGCTACTGTAACCATCGTTCTCTTGTAGTCTAAACACAGTAAATACAGTGATTGCTGGAAATATTTTAGATTTTAGATAATTGTTAATGTATTTATGGTAACTGTACCTATCTCTCAGCTATATCACCTCTAGCAATGCAAAGTGCTAACAGAAAAAAACTTTTTTTTTCTTTATTCCTTCCTTTGAAGACAAAGACAGGGGTTTGTTTGCTGCAGGATGGTAACCAGGAGCCTTTCAAAGTGCGACTGCACTTAGCCAAAGATATTTTGATGATCCAGGAGCAGGATGTGATCTGTGTGTCTGGTGAGCCTTTCTATTCTGGTGTAAGTAGTTTTTATTTCTTCTTTAAGATGTTCTTTACATGTGTGCAAGTGCATATACACATATGTATGCATTTACTCCCATGGTTTGCTATTTCATTTTATACTGTTAACACTAAGTGTGTTTTAATATCTCATCTTTTGCAAGTAAATATTAGTAGTACTCATCTAAAGCAGCAATAAGATGATAAATTATATGTGTGAGTACAATACTTTTTCTCTTAACTCACCCTTGGGTACTGGAGCAATTGAATGCAGGAGAAATGACATGAGCAGTGGTTTTTGCAGGGAGTACAGATACCTCCATGTACTCAGATATTTGAGTATTGCCTGTGGAGTTGATAAGATAGTTGTGGCAGGGCTTTGCTGGTAGAGGAGTTATCTTCTATCCTGTGTTGCTTTGATTGCTTCCTATGGTAGCACAGCACTAGATTTCATGCATGCTGTGAGGGTCACTAGTTTTACCAGCACATCATGGATGGAACAGTAATAGTGTGTTTTATGTATTACTGTTTTTACATGACGTGTCAGATTTCTGATTTAAGCACCATATTGAATCTTGTGCCTAGGAAGCTGAGCTTTGTAAACAATTATTTGGAAGATGTGTAAATTTTTATATAATTTTTATATATTGTAGGTTTTAGTACTATTGTAATGGTAAGTTTTAATTTAATATTAGGAGATAGCTACAAAAAAAATTGAAACCATTTAGCATTCATTTCTATAGACTTTTATAGATACTGTAATTATGTTTTGTAGACATATTTTTAAGATTTATGGGAAACTATTATAAACATTCTGCTGTTCCTTTGAGCTAAATAAGATTATCATAGGATTTTATGTTAAGTCTTGTGAGGCGTAGTAGTGTAATATCTGTTTATGCAAAGTTATGTGAATGCTATTATGTCTGTATGTTTTATTATTTAATTGCTGCTGTTATCACATACCTGTATCTCTAAATACAAGTAAAATAAAAAGATACAAAGCAGAAACAAGAAATAAATTGGTAGAAAGTTAGCAGTTCTAACAGTGTGGAAGATTAATGGAAAATATATCAAATAATCTGTCTCAGGATCATAAATATCTCAAGGTGAAATTTTCAGAGCTTTTGTCTGAAACAAGAGGAACACACTGCCTACACTGTCTCCATACAATCTGTGTTTATTTGCATGAAAAATCTGACATTAGCTTTTGACCATTTCATGCTGTACAAATACTGTTTACTAACACAGGTCTGTGTCCTTTATGTGGAGTATATGCACTTCTTTTACCAATCAGAATGTTCTGTTCCTAAATAGAGGGGACATCTAACAGACAGTATAGAAAGAAGTTATGAGTTGAAGCTCAAGTTGTAGTAGTTCAATTAGCAACATACACTGTGGCACCATTATTCCACCAACACAATTCTGGCATTATTTAATAAAAGATTTTATCACTCAGAAATACAACTTTCATTATTCTGCTGTAATATCTGTTACTCTGCTGAACTTGTTATTTAGATGTCTCCATGAAATGCATATTAATTTTTTTCCTTTTCACAGTAAGGCTTTCTCTTACAGTTTTGCCCTCTTTAACTTTGCAAAGGCTCTGTGGAAAATCGTGGATTATTTGCTTCACCAAATAAACTCCCTCATATTATTTTCATATTGAATTCATAACTCATAATCTGATTGATATTACTGTGATGATGAGAAGTTTCTTTTTCCTGGAAGTGTCATTGTTAGACTACTGACTTTTCAGTCCTTCACTCTGACTTCCTCTGGGATTAAGGATAGGTTTTGTAGCAGTAAATCCATTCCAACTAAGGATGATTGGCATTTCACAAATAGTTAGCTGTTTTAAATTTAAATTAAATTTAAATTTAAATACTCTGGTATCATGTGCTTTGATTGTATGCTATAATCAAACAAGCCCCACAGGCTTCCTTTTTTTTTTTTTTTGCCGATTTTCCTCATTTTTGTTCCTGATTTATTAGGTTTATTTGTTTTTCTTATATTTTACTTTGTTTGGTTAATTTTGTTTTATTCTTTCTGTCATTCTAGATAAGTGACCACATTTTTTTTACCTGAATTCTACAAAGCAAGTGTTTTCCTTAGCACTGAATGCCTCAGAGAATAAACTCTAAAACATAAAAAAAAATTGTAACTGAGAAATGATAGTGTTGTTAAGTTTTACAGACAAGTAGCTACAATAAGAGTTCTTTTAAATCTGTTTTAATAAATAACCTTCAAATAATTTGATTATAAGGTTTTTCTTTATCACTTCTGCACTGGTATGGAAGGAAAGGCTGTTACTGTGTTTCTAGTTCAGAACAGTATCTCTTCTGTTCCTGGAGTCTGAATCAATTTGCATGCTTCTCTGTGTAGGACAGGCTTTAAACAGGCACTTAGCGTTCCAGCAGCATCCTGATTTGTATCCTGTGGAACAATCTAAATGAAGTCAATGGCTCCTTAGGAATGAAGTGCTGTTTAATGTGGGTGCATGGGATAAGGACCTAGTTCTTAATTTAGAACGCTTCCCTTTTGATGGAAGACAGTTCTAGTTTCCAAAACCTTGTTTATTCTTTCATTGTGTGGAGTTTGGAGTAAGAAAATAGAATGCATAAAAGATTATAAGCAACAGTGTTAAACACTAAAAAATAAAGCATCTCTTTCTTTAGTAGGCTGAATGAAATTATGGTGTTAGTGAGGGTCCTGCAGCAATTGTACCTATAACAATTCCGTAAAGCAACAATGGTAATTCAAATTATCATGGATTAGATCAAAATTTGGGCATCAGTTGCATCAATAAGCGTTAAATAGATTTCTTTATGTATGCAAAAAGAAAGACTTGCTTTCCAAGAGAAAGAAGCTTAGTGAGGTTAGCATTATGCTGTTAGTGGACATCTGATGTAGTTTTAAACTCCAGTACGAACAACCAAAAGTGAGATGAGAACATTTAGTGAAACTCAAAGCCTAGAAAGCAGTGTTATTACAAACCCAGATTAAATCCTTGCCTGTAGAAAGGCTTTATAGTACAGGAAATGTATGTCTGAATTGGAGTAGCTTGTGTTCTGAAGATATCCATGAGTCTGCCTGTGGAAAAAATGGAAGATAAGACTAGTGTCTGTCAGGTCTGGTATACCTTTTTCTCCCCTAAAAAACTAGACACGTACTTGAATTTTTGAGACTTCTTGAGAGTTAATTTTTTTATCTGTTACATTGAATCATTATCTTTTGAGAATTATAAATTTTATTTTTATATATTTTGGTGTTGGTAAAACAAGTTCAATTAACATTAGCAATTTTAATGAATAGAAATAGAAGAAAAAAGTGAAAAGCTTAAAATAATAAATAACGGGTTTGATTTATTTTCTGTATTGTCTTTATTTACAGTCTTGATTCTGATGTGTGGTTGAATATTATAAACGATGTCAAAACGAAACTCCCTGTCTTGGAGAGAATTGCAAATATGTGGACAGATAGGTCACCTTTCAAGCACTTTCCATTCTTGTTACCCTCACAAAGCTAGCAGTAAGAATCTTTGGGGTTTTTTTTATCATGTTGGTATCTGTCAGCTATTCAGTGGAGTGAATCCATTTTTTCACAGAAGTCGTCAAACATCTATCAGATGGGGGTAACTTTTTTTTCTCCTGCCAGTCTGGGCAGCTTTAAAGTGACAACCTGACAGATGTAAATATGATTATTTAGGGAAAGCCTAAGGTGGCTTATTTTTCTGCAGCTATTTAAAAGTAAAAAGCATAGCAATCAACTGAGGTTCAAATTGCATTTTATAATGCCAAATTTGAAAGAGAATAATAACTTTTCCTAGTGTGAGTTCAGATCCATACTGACTTTGGGTTTATAGTATGTGGTTGTTTTTTTCTCTTTTATTTCTATCTTGAGAAATGCAGCACTTCCGAAATAAATCAGTCCTAGGACTAGAAATTTTATAATAAATATTTAGGAGAATGTTTCAGCTTTTAAGCATATGCTGCAGGAACGGGAATATTTTTAAGTGAGAACAAGCAAAAGGATGAGTGCTTTTGGTTATTTCAGCCAGTACACCACGGTGTTTACCATCCTCAGTCTCCAGCACAGCTGCAGAGGAAGGGGGACTTCCAGTTGACCAGTCATTCTGCTGTCATCCCTTACTGCCAACCTTCTCCAGTTGCATGAGGAACTGAAATAAGCTTCAAATGTCACATGATGGAAGTTAGCAGATGAGCAAGTCTGCTGGCAGACCTTGTTAACACTATTAATTCAACTTGGAAATGTGACTGACCTGTCCTCTGTCCTTTACAATCAGAATGAGTATAAAGTTTGACTGCTCATGTAAATTAATCCAAAGAAATGTCAGTAAGAAAGAGCAAAGCATTACCAAAAAGAGGATATAAGATCTTGAAAATGTACACAGTAATTAAATGAAAGGAAAAAAAATCTAATGATGTTTTCTTATTTCAAAATGTAGTGGGATTACTACTGATAAACTATATAAGAGCATGACCTTAAAGATATTATGGCATCAAATGTTAACAGGTTGATCTATGAAGTTGCTGTCAATGTGTTAATTTTATCTTTATAATACTAGATTTTAAAATTTATGTTCTAACATTTTCTTCCTTTTTTTCCCCTACATTTTCCTGTGTCACTCTGCTATTGTAGATTCCTCTCCTGTTCCTTTTTTCTCACCTACTATTTTGTGCACACATGTAGCTTTTTATCAGTTTTTTTCCATACATGTAATACCTTGGTGTCTGTTCTATCCACAGTGAAAAGAGAGGTCTTGTTTTCTGTCTGGTGATAGACAAATTTATTCTTCAAACCTTTACTCTTATAAGAACAATACCAGACATACCAGATGAATAACCGCACACTGGGAAACCAGTGTCTCTAAGTGAAAATATAAAATTTATATTCTAGGAAAAAAGTTGAGTAATGGTATATTTAAGTTGCACATGCAGTTAGTTCAGTTTTATGAAGGCTTTTGAAGTTTTTTCATCCTTTTCAACTTTTCCTTGACTTCTTTCATAAGGACACATTATTTATTAGATTATTATATCACATTAGATGACTGCTTCATATTACAATAATTTGAAAGGATTACTTACTAATCATTATTTCTAATAATCAGTTAAGCTATTAGAAACTTTCTTTTACATCACATACCACTCAATATCAAATATTTGAATCTTTACTGTGCTTTAAGATTTAATTCTTAAAAATAACATTAACTCTTGATTAATGCAAATAGTTAATGATTACATAGGATTCTATGCTTTCCTTTCCTCATTATTCACAGTTCCTCATGTGAACTGTGTGTTCACATGGTCATTCTTCACTTCTGATCTCTCTTAAGATGATGTTTGTGTTCTCAAGAAGACCATATGGATTTTAAGGAGAAATTTTAATAGCTCTTTAATGAAAACCTAAAAGATATTGGTTTTGTTTCACTGCATAGGTCAGAGGAAGATTTTTATTTTCTTGGCAAAACTCTTAGCTGTCCTTTCCAGTCAATGAACATATGTGTGGATGAGGAATTTTCTGAGTTAAAGGCATGGAAAATGCTGACAGGATGGCAGCAGCTTTGTGTTTTTCAATAAAATGATAACTAATTTTGTTCTGTTCCAAGAAACAGCTAAAACACTGCTTTGAATCTTGCTTTTAAGGATCCTAGGAGCTCTAGCTTTCCCTCTGTTTGCTATTATATAGATAAAAAAAGTCATAATAGAATTACAAGATCACAGAACATTTTGTGTAGTCTTGATAGTAAACTAAGTAGGTTTTCATCTGACTGAAGTTTTATTTTGTAAACTTGGACATGAAGCTGCTTTTTGAATTTGCAAAACCACTGAAAATTCAATCACAGAAATCCATGCTATGCAAAAAGAGGGGAAAGAGAAACTAAGTGAAATACTAATAGAGAAATCTATAACTGACAGGGATTTTTAGTAAGACTTTTTTATAAGCAGATAATTCTAACCAGTGTTCCAGTATCTTTAACATGAAACAACATAAATGGTCAATCAGGATACTTAGACTACTTCTTTACTGGTACAAAATATGTTACCTTCCAGAGCTGTCGCCACATTTTATTAATGAATAATTTTAAATCATTTTAAGAATTTAAAGCTATTGGACTAGAGAAAAGTGGTTTATTATTGTTATTGTTAATTTGAAATGCTAATTAGAGGCATCAGAACAAAATAATTTGCTTCAGTTTGCTGGTCAAACCTCTTTATTGCATTAATCATTATAATAAAAATATTATTTTACGTTACAATATAGTACTTTTCAGACAAGGTTTATTCAGTTCACCTGGGTTGAAAATGGCACTGAAAATTAAGCTTGGTTTGGGGTTTTTGAGAGTCACATAAAAAAAGTCATATGCAAATTACAAAGTAAAACTTACTTGGATAAAGGAGTTTTCTGGCAAAAGTTTTCAAAGCCAATATCTGTCATCAAAATACTTTTTCAAGTTACTTGACAACTCTAAAAGGAGGGAATCATCATTCCCAAGTTAGATTTGACATCCTGCCTCTACCCTTGATGAAGATGATTAATACCTAACTTGGGCACCTGCTTTGAATCACCTGGATTGAATGTGTTTATTTTTCTTTACCAATTACAAAAGAAGATCTGACCAATGGCTCAGTTTTAGATTGAATGATGGATAACTGTGGCTTAATGAGTCCTATCATTTTTGTTTCTAAACTTCTGGGGTAAAAAAAAAAAAATGGAGGAGATGATCAAAGATGGGGTCTAATCCTAATCCAAAATTCTAGTGCATGAAATGTCTGATGCTTCTGAAAGTTCTGGAAAAGCTGTTTCACTGTAAGATTTATGTGAGGTTTGAAATTGTAGACTAGGGGATTATTGATGTTTTACTAATGAAATACATAACTTGTATGTAATTCTGATTTGTATTTTTGAAGATCATTGCATATTTGTTATTGTTAGCTATAACGCTGCAAAGAGTATATGTCTTTACACTTAAGATACATCAAAGTATTATTTCTTTATTGTAAGACTGAGAACTGTTTTTAATTAGCCCAAGTTAAATGCAATACAATGCTTTCATCACACATAGCACATCGCTCAAGTGGATCTAGTTTGCAGTATGTTTTTGAAATGAAATTCATTTCAGTAAATGTCTAGTGCTGAACTATTTAATATCAGATTTCAATGGCAATAGAAAAGAAACTAGAAAAAATACTAGACCAATCCCTCTGATAAATTATGTTATGTGGGGAAATTACAGTTTCTTGAATTTTTTCTGTTTTCTTTTCTTGCTTGTCCACAGTATTGCCTCTTTAGTGATCTGCTATGCTAGCAAAGTATTTCTGAAGCATGTGTTTCTTTCACTTAAAAAAAGTAATGCAGCTCTTGGATGAAACTAGATTGGAAAATGCACTAAAGGATTGCAGTGCATGTAATTCAGCATGTAGTGTTCAATCTGCATTTGAAACCAATTTAGTTCTAGTCAAGGTGAAGACCTCTGAAATCCATATATTGTGCCCTAACTGTCAAACTCCACAATTCTGTTCCTAATGCATTGCAATACTTGCTAGTATAGTGTGAATTGAAAAAAAGATTTTTTTGTCTGAGACAGGACCTCTGCTTTTCTTCCAGATTTTGTCTGGTTTCATGGGGTTTCCACATTTGGAAACTCAGAACTTTATTAAAACAAGAAAAGTCAATGTCTGATGGAAGCACAGAAACAGATTATTGATTTGTGAATATAGTTGTTCTGGCAGAAAATATTTAATCTAACAAAATTTGTGGTTTTTTTTTCCCTCAGGAAAGAACAGTAACTATCAGAAGACAAACTGTAGGAGGATTTGGATTAAGTATAAAGGTAGGATGATTTTTTTGGTCTGTTATTCCGTGTTACACAAAAGTTGTCTTCATATAGTCAATGTTACTTTTCATGAGGACAAACTGTATTTTAAAGGACTAGAAACAAGAGACCAAACGTATTCTAGTGCGTTAGATGCTGCCACAGTAGGCAACCAGCAACTATGCTACCCTATATAATGGAAGACAATGGAAAGATTCAAGCTTACCAACTCTGTAATAAGATTTTGTATAAGAGTTGAGGGATGTTTTCAACTGCACAGACTGTACTTTTTTCAGTAGCACTCTAATTTGAATGCTTATTAATGAATGCTTAATTACAGCAGCAGGCACATGGAACAGCCAATAAGTTCTTCATCAATTCTCCTACAAAGAATATCGCCTTAATTCACTGCAATTCATTAGTAGGACAGAAAGCGTTATTGCTTGCTCATAGGGTTTATTTTGCTGCAGATCAAGCAAAGATGGCAATTTATCATGTTACCATGCTTTTGCTTTCTTCAGTGAGATTCAAGAATGTATATAAGCATTTTTGAGATAGGGAGGGATGAGAGGGAGAAAGGGTTAATAATTTTTGTCGTAATAATCTATGATTTTGAAAACCATACCTTACCTTTGAATCTGAATGTAGACAACACAAGATTAATTTTATCTTCTAAGCACAGCAGTCCTCAGTCTTAAGATAGCAATGGAAAAAATTAAATGTACTTCACAAGAATGCAGAGAGGCTTAAATTATGCATATAAAGGGAAAGTATAGATTTTCTTCTGAACATCTGCTAGTACTTGCCTTATAAGGGACTCATAAGAAGGATTAATGTGCATTTGTGTTGTCATTGATAAGAATATTGCTGAATAGAAATACTAATTTTTAAATATGTCTTGGTATGCTTGCTATTAGTTTGTTGACCCATGAAGACCTCTATTCAAGGAAAACTTCTTGCTATTTTTTCACCAAAGTTTCTCATCGGTTTGGTCAACAGCACCTCCGTTATCATTATAGGTTATAGTTCACTGAATAATGATGAAGTAATGCATGTCAGTGTAAAATCAAGTGCATGGGTAAATGAGGTTTTACTTAGCTGGTATTAAGAAAAAATGGGTTACATTAAGAAGTTTTTATGTTTGGAGGGCAAATCTCCAGAGTCACTAAACCTGATTTTTGTACCGAGGTATTACTCTGCTCTCCATTGCTGGCAAAATCCTGGCAAGAATACTCTTGAACAGACTAATACCTGCTATTGCAGAAGGAGTTCTACCTGAAAGCCAATGTGGTTTCAGAGCCAACAGGAGTACCACAGACATGGTATTTGTCCTCAGACAACTGCAAGAGAAGTGTAGGGAACAGAACAAAGGTCTCTATGTAACCTTTGTCAACTTCACCAAGGCTTTCGATACTGTGAGCAGAAAAGGTCTATGCCAGATTTTGGAACGTTTAGGTTGTCCCCCTAAATTCCTTAAAATGATCATCTTACTTCACGAGGATCAGCATGGCCAGGTCAGATATGGCAACACACTTTCTGAGCCCTTTTTAATAAAGAATGGTGTGAAACAAGACTGTGTTCTGGCTCCAACCCTTTTCACAGTCTTTTTCAGTATGATGCTCCAAAGGGCCACGGCAGACCTCGATGATCAGGACGGTATCTACATTTGATACTGTACTGATGGAAGCCTATTCAACCTAAGGTGACTGAAGGCCCACACCAAGACTTTAAACCGTCTTGTCCGGGAGCTGCTCTATGCTGATGATGTCGTCCTTGTTGCCCACACAGAAGCAGCTCTGCAGCATTTAACATCCTACTTTGCAGATGCTACTGAGCTCTTTGGGCTGGAAGTCAGCTTAAAGAAGACAGAAGTCTTCTATCAACCTGCACCTCAGGAAGTCTTCCATCATCCCCATATCACCATTGGCCAATCAGAGCTTAAATCAGTCCAGCAGTTTAATTACCTAGGTAGCCTCATCTCCTCGGATGGTAAGATTGATAGGGAGATAGACAACAGGTTAGCAAAGGCATATAGTGCTTTCAGAAAACTCCAGAAAAGAGTATGGCGTAATAAACACTTGAAGAAAAGTACCAAGATCAGTGTTTACAGAGCCATAGTGCTGTCTACTCTCTTATATGGTTCTGAATCATGGGTCATCTACCGCCACCACCTGCGTCTCCTAGAATGCTTCCATCAACACTGCCTCCTTACAATCCTAAACATCCACTGGTCAGATTATGTGACCAATACATCTGTTCTAGAACAGGTAGCAGTTAAAAGTATTGAGGCCATGTTGCTGAGAACACAGCTGCGTTGGGCAGGGCACGTCTCCAGGATGAAAGATCACCACCTCCCTAAGATCTTGCTTTATGGTGAACTTGCCACTGGCTGCCCCATGAGAGGAGCCCCAAAGAAAAGATACAAGGACTCCCTGAAACATCATCTCAGCCTTGGCCATATTGATCAACATAACTGGTCTACTCTGGCCTCCAATCGGGAGGCCTGGAGACACACCATCTATAACGCTGCTACTTCCTTTGAGAACGCACGCAGGATCACTCTCGAGGAGAAAAGACAACGCAGAAAGAATCGTGTCTTGCAGAATATACCACCTTTCTGCTGTGCCTTTTGCAATTGGATATGTCTATCTCATATTGGCCCCATTAGCCTCATTAGCGTGCTTGTAACAAACGTGAATAGAGCCTTCCTAAATCTTCGTTCGTGAAGCCTAACCATGATGATGACAATTTAGAACTAAAATTGCTACAGTTTAGAACTGAATTGTTACCATTTAGAACTAAAATTGCTGACAATTTCAAGATCACATTTTTAAGTGTTATGTACATTGTATGAAATAAAATATAATTGAGAAAGATAAATTAAATAGTGAATGTGCAATGGTCTTTCTTAAATTAGTGGAGCGAGATACTCTTAAATTTTTAGCGCAAGATATCAATTTTCTAGGATTCATAGATATTTTGATCAAAATTAATCTAAGTAGTAGAAAGGTGAAGATATGTAAATTCAGGTGCAAGTAGACAATTTTTAATTTTTTGAATAATTAACAATCAAGTGATGAAATCCCTTCAAAAATGTCATTAAATAGAAAAGAGATGTCTTTTTAGCAAAGGAAACTCAAACTTACTTGGATGGCATAGATTAGATAATGAAAATGGTGAGTTGAATTCTATGGTCCAGGATGTTCTGTCAATGTGTGTTAGCCAGTATGATTTATCGCGTTAAATTATTTTTTAAAAATCAGTTAATGTGGGACCTTCTTTTCCAGATCCCTTTTTTAGTAATTCTACATTCTCACAAAGAAAGATTAACAAAAAATTGGAAGCCAACACAAATACAGATTATATTAATATATATACATATTATATATATACATATT
This sequence comes from Chiroxiphia lanceolata, assembly GCF_009829145.1. Taxonomy (NCBI): domain Eukaryota; kingdom Metazoa; phylum Chordata; class Aves; order Passeriformes; family Pipridae; genus Chiroxiphia; species Chiroxiphia lanceolata. The sequence goes on along the minus strand of NC_045637.1, from coordinate 42,358,706 downwards.
ATATATACAATAATAATAATAATAATATGATATTTATATATAATTTTAAGTTAGCTGTAAGAAATAACTTAGAACTGAAACTTAATTTTTTTTAGTTTAGTAGGCAAACTTTATGAAGGCTCATAGAAATGGGCTTTTTATGTATACCATGAAGTGTCAGTGTCAGTTCCAAATACTCTGAAAAATGCTAGTTTTCTGTGTAAAATGTGTCATTCAATAATGGTATGCTTCCTAATGAATATGAATAAAAGTTAGCTACTTTGTTTTGTTTTGTTTTGGAAGATTCCTGACCTTCAATGAAGAACTCGTATTTGTTATTAGTTTTAAATAGAAATGTTATTATTTTGAAATAGTGCCTGAAAGTAGAGGTCTATAAGTCATCCTGTAGGATTGAGAGGGATTGAGGCCTCTCCTCCTTGTGTCAGTAATTCCCACAGCCTCACGAACTACAGTAGTTTCTGTTGTCTTACTACTCTCAGACTATTTAAAGATGGGGGCTATCTGAGGACTTAATTTCTGGCTGTGGCGTATATCAGAGGATGCAGTTTATCTGAGGTGTTAATTACAGCAGTACCATGATTAATGACCCTCACTTTAGAATACTTACTTGTTTGTTACGATTTTGTCTAGATTTAGCATTCAGTTCTAGGGCACTATGATGCTTTTTTCCTGCTAACTTAAACACCCATTTGCTGTCAGATATCTCATGTGATCAAGACACCTTTTAACTTTTTTCTTGTGTAAATTTTGGAGTGTCTTATCCCTCCTTAAGTATTTTGGACCCTTGGAATTTTATTTTATTTTTTCTGAAGAGCAGAAGGACAAATTGTTAATAATTCCAAGATGAAACTATCTAAATTTTTTTTTGCTTGTCTATGAGAGAAACTCTCTTCTCTTACAACTGGGCATTCCAACTATATTTATAAAAATTCAGCTAACTGCTTAAAAAAACCTGCTTGGGAGCTTGACTTTTGCACAAGATGGAAATTTTAGTCCTTTAAAAATTGCTTCTAATCCAATCCTTTAAGGTATGTTTTGCTGTACTTCCTTCTACTGAAGTGAATGGTAAAACTGTGCTTGTATTCGCAGCAGAACAGATCTGTTTTACACTCTTTTGAAGGAACAATTTTCTCATTTCTGAAGCCTCTTGATAAACATTTGTATGTGAAGGAATAGCCGTGGAGATAGATGTAGAATTTGGTAAGCATAGCGTGGTATTTGAGTAATTTATCTCATCTCTGTCAAGTCTGAGATGCAAAGCTTTGACAAAAGATGCTGCTAAGTGTATGACTTTTGAAAGAAAACCGTGTTTTCCAATAACTGGAGTATAGTGTTCTTGCAGAAATAGGCAAAAAATTGATAGTTCATTAAAAAAATGAAGGTTTGTTGTTACAGTGTGGCTACCAGGACTCATTACAGTGCAATTTTCCTGCCTCTGTTTTGATCATTCTTTTTAAATGATGAACAGAATCACAGATCTGCTGAGATTTAGTTTGACTTTTCAATATGACTTGATCAAAAAAATCTAGTGGCCATGGACCTTAAAGCTATTTTCATTAGTGGAAATACTGCCTTTTAGTATCAAACATCCCCTACATTGTTTAACTCTAATGACAGTAAAGTCCAACAGCTGGTCTAATTTTTTTAGGCCCTGCTTAGACTCTGATTTTCTCTCTCTGCTTAGGGAAAAAAAAAAAAGGTTATTTTCTTTTTATACTTACAGCCAGTAAAAAACAGCCTTTGTCAATAAAAGTTACTAGTTTCAGTTGTTCTATTTTTAATATGATAAAAACTTCTGAAAAATAACTCTCACACATAAAAACTGGGATAAAAAAAAAATCTTTAGGAGTATATTATATGACACTTTGAAAAGAGGTGTGGGTGACCTCTTACCAGTAGTGGCCAACATCCAGAACAGTAAGCTTCAAACAGCTGCTAGTGATTAGAGCTTCCTTCTCCTCTTCTAGTAGGACCACCTCCATAGGTGGGCAGTTAGCATTATTCCAGGTGTATCTTTTCCTGCTTAAAGAAAAATAACCAAGAAAATCTGTTTGAGAAAGATTGATGTTAGATTCTCACAGAAGTCTGAGCCATTAAGTCTTCAACATCAATACTTGATGTATTTTTGTCCCTCCTCTGGTCTGAGGTTATAACTACATGTCCATACTAGAGGGAGGGAAAATTTAAAGCAATGGAAAAGTCTCTTCTGTTCCCAGAGGTTTCTTCAGAGGAGTATCTCCTGAATCTATAAAACCAGAATTTAGATACGCATACACTTTTTCCTCCTCAGGACAGAGAAGAATGGAGAATGCAGGATGCAAGACTGCAGTGTCAACCTGAAGTAGTATTCAACAAGATGGCAAAATATGCTTGAACTATTGCTATGAACTCCTGACAGTGACTGGGTGTAGATAGGTGGTTAGCTATTTTCTATTTTCCATTTTGATTTTTTATTTCTTAGAATAGTGGGCAATACCTCCTATGGCTAGTTTAAAAAGAAGACTTCATACTGATCAGACTGGGATGCAGTGAGAAGAGAGAATTTTCTTCAGTTAGGATATTGGTGAAAGCTTCTTCAAATCTGCAGTGTAAACAAATTTAGGTAGATATAATAAAATGAGACAGGAATAATCATGTTGTGTGCATTGCAGGCTGGTTTAAGAATAACAGTAATTTCCCTCTTTAGTGGAGAGCTGAATCTAAGGAGGGAGGCCATTTTACTGAGAAAAAAAGGACCTGTGTTAGCTATGCAGAGCTTTAAACTCTACACTTCTTTACTGGGCTTTAAATATCCTGGATAGTGCAACATCTGTGTAACATTGAAAGCTTAGGAATGAAATGACACAATTATTTCTCTGTTAGAAAAAATTGGAAGAAATTAAATGTGCATGTGACTGAAAAATCTGGAGTGTATAGGTTAAGTCTTATAAATTTGGTGAGCTTGAACTGATTATATTCAGCAAAGCAAAGTTTCAGTGTTGTTGTTCCTATGGTGAAAACTACTGAATGATATTCAACAAGCTATAATGCTACAATCTAATGAATCTGAATACACCTCTTGGCCTGACCTAAAAGAAGGTAGCCTCTGGTCTTTGTGAAGTGAATACTCAGTCTGTGCTACAAATATGAATACGTTCTGTACTTGTCAACACTCATCTCAAGCAATGCCAGTAGAACTTTTCCTGTAGACCTATAATTATTGTAATATTACTGCGATCCCTCTTGACTCAATGTTTTAGGACAATTTGCATTGATAGCCACTAGCAGAAAGAACATTAATCCTATTTAAGATACTACAGTTTCACAGGAAATTAATCTATATTCCATGACAGAAATAGGTATTGAGTACAAGACTGTTCACTTTCCAACAATTGACTATTGTACAAAGAAGGGATGTGCGCTGTTCCTTAGACCATCAAAACACCCATGTTAGTCCTTTCTACACCTCAACACTGGATACTTGGACCTGAGAAAGCTGTTTCCAAAGTAAAATCTGACTGCTGAAGAGAAGAGTAAGCAAAGCCTTAACAAGGATTCCTAAACAAATTAAGACTGTGGCAGAGTGTAGCTTCTGATGATCTGAATTTGTAGAGGTTGCGTTCAAGCTCACACTTTGATGCTCTCTGTAGAGGAAAAACTATTTCTTTCTCTATGTATATTTGCCTTTGCCTTCCTTTGAATTTCCTTTTCATTTGAAATTTATTTTTATTACTTTATTCTTAAGAACCATAAATGTTTCCAGTCCCAACAGGATAAATTGAATGAAGCAACAGCATTGAATTTTTGTCAAACTGTTGAGTTATCATCCATTTTTTCTTTATTTCTCCCCATTTATTGAACACCTACTGTTCCTTCTCTTAATGCTTCTTTTTCTGTTCCTTGTTACTTATGCCACTGCTTCCTTCATTCTTTGTGCTTGTGGATAGAAATGGAAACAAATAAAGGCCGCTTTTGAGATGAAAAGTCTAAACCTTCTTTCTTACACTTTTGTTTACCTGTTTCTTGCCAGCATGAAAAGTAAGTGGTCGCAGCATGGTTGCCATTGTAGGGGGATGGCCATTCTGCTTTTGCAGGACACGACTTCATACACTAAGCTCTCAAGAATTCAGATAAACTGATGTCCTTTTTCTTCAAGTCTTGTAGGATTTGAATTAATTTCCTGAGTTAATGATGGCAACCAAAAATGTTTTTATGAGAGGCAATAAGGAATTATTCACAATCAAATATTCATTAAAAAAAAAAGGAAATGCAGAATCTCAATCTCTCTAAAAACGGCATTTAGTGAAAGAGCAAAATATAATTTTAAGCAAAAAAATATTTTTAGTGACTGACAAGATTGTAATTTATTCTGTTTTCAGGGTGGAGCTGAACATAATATTCCAGTGGTCATTTCTAAGATTTCCAAAGAACAAAGAGGTGGGTATCAGCTTAGTACACTGTGTTTTGATGTGCCTGTTAAAGCAATGTGTATTAAGTTTTGAGATTCTTCAGTGAGTGTTAAATGTATGCTATTGTTGTACCCTTTCTCTTTCATGTCTTTATGATCTCTCTCTTCCTCAGAACCTTTCTCTGAAAAAGTATAGAATTAATATTTGGAATATTTGGTAAAGTATTCCACTTTATTTTTTTTAAACAGGTTCTTATAAAACATTATTTTTAAGGAAAGAAACAGGAAGGTATTTATAGAATTAAGATGTTTGAAAAATTTAACAAAAGGTAATGATTTTGTGGCATTCACTTCCAGTAGTTATTTTCAGGAAGCTGAAGAAGATCGAATGTTTGTCTATTAAATCACGGTAACATGGGAGGAGAATGCATGACTTTTTAAACTGGTTAGTGGGGTAATATTGGGACAGGGGTGGCTAATGGCAGAACCTTGATAATACCCTTTTGTTATTTCAGCAATAGCAATAATGCTGAATTGTGTAAGCCTTTGCAGCCACTCATGTAGCAAAACTGGTACTGCATAAAGTCTTAACCATAATTACTTTTAATACAAACAGAGCTGGTGCTGAATCTCTGTAGTATTTTTAACTGGCAATGTTTTGAAATTATTGGGATGATATATGGACTAGGAACATGGGTAATAGTTAAACAGCTCAAGATGTGCACAGTTATGAGAGAGGAAGGTTGTGAATCAGTACTAATATGGTGTATTTAATATCTCTGTTGTGTTTGTGTGTATTTGTGTATATTTGTGTAAGGCCAGAAATGCAAACTCAGAAGCATTTCCCTCCATCTGCAATGCAATAATTCTGGGATATTGCTTCCCCACAATTAAAATGTGCCAGCATTAGGAAAATCTCATATTTATCCACACAGATAAAGGGAGGCATGGAAGAATCAGTGTATTGAGAACTGAAAGCCAACTCTGAAAGGCAGGTGTGAAAGTTGCATGTAGAAAGGCTATGGGATAGCATGGAATGAGCCTCTATGGAAGGCAATAAGGTTTACTTTAAGTTATACTTGTGACTACATTCTTTTCAGTATGCATATAAGTAGATAATATATAAAAATGTGGCATATATTGCCTATGGTGATTATTAAAATACTGTTAAGCACTTCAGAAAATATAAGCAAGATAGACTTAAGTTTAATTGAGCACAGAGAAATGCACAGGTTTATTTTTGTGTTTTTTTTGCTGCAGTAGCTGATGCATTACTTCTAGCCTCAATACGTAGCTGAGATATAATCTTCATTACTCCTTTCAATAAAAATACTGCTGATTTTCAGAGAGCTAGTTTTGAGGGACAGCTCTTGTGTAGGAGACTGTCTTGTGATGTGGAAAGTGTACTAGGGAACTTTGATACAGAAAATGCTGTTTGACCCAAAGCCTATACCTCAAAATTTTGCAGGCTTGGCTCTTCCCTCCTCCCAGTTGCTTTCAGGTCTTTCTTTGGACTTCTAAACAAGAATCTGACATTTGATGCAATTCTTAAAACTAGTGATGTACATAAGGTGCTTAGGCTAGCACATTAGGTCTCATATATGAAATGTTAGCAAATGCAAGCCCAGTGTCTGAAGAAGAATATTGAGATATGTATTTATTGGGGAAAAAAAAGAATAAATCAGAATGTCTATTCTACAATAATTTGAGCATCCTTCAAACACAGACTTGAGTATCATAATTCATGTCAGTATTGGTTCCAGTTTTACAACTCAGAATCACAGAATATGCCAAGTTGGAAGGGACCCAGAAGTATCATTAACTCCAACTGTTAGCCCTGCACAGAACCATCCCACACAGTCCCACCATGTGCCTGAGAATCTTGTCCAAATGCTTCTTGAACTCTGTCAGGCTTGGTGCTGTGACCACTTCCCTGGGGAACCTGTGCCAGTGCCCAGCCACCTTCTGGGTGAAGAACCTCTTTCTGATATCCAGCCTAAACTCCCCTGACACAACTTCAGGCCGTTCCCTCAGGTTTTGTCACTGGTCATCAGAGAATGAAGAGATCAGTGTCTGCCCCTTCTCTAACCCTCAAGAGGAAGTTGTAGACTGCCATGGGGTCTTCCCTCAGCCTGATCTTCTCCAGGCTGAACAGATCAAGTGACCTCAGCTGCTCCTCATACAGCTTCCCCTCAAGGCCCTTCACGATCTTCATTGCCCTGCTTTGGACACTCTCTAATAGCTTTATATTCCTTTTATATTGTGGTGCCCAAAACTGCACATAATATTCAATGTGAGGCCTCTTCTGATTTGTTGAGGTCTCTCTGCAGGATCTCCCTGCCTTCAAGAGAATCAACAGCTCCTCACAGTTTTGTGTCATCTGTAAACTTGCTGAGTATCCCTTCCACTCCTTCATCCAAGTCATTTATGAAGATGTTGAAGAGCACAAGGCCTAATATGGAGCCCTGTGGAACCCCACTAGTGACAGGTCATCAGTCTGATGTTACCCCATTCACTCTTACTCTCTGTGCCTGTCCCATGAGCCAATTCCTCACCTACTCCATGATGGGTTTATCTGGATATTTTGTGTTTAGCTGGACATTTTGTCCAGAAGGGTTCTGTGAGAGACAGTATCAAAAACTTTACTGAAATCCGAAAGTATTACATCAACTGGCTTTCCTTGATCAGCTGGGTGGGTTACCTTGTCATAAAAGGAAGTCAGGTTTGATTAAGCAGGACTTCCCTCTCATGAAACTGTGCTGGCTGTGACCAATGACTGTGTTGTCTTTCAAGTGTTTTTCTACATCTCCCAGAATAATCTTCTCCATAATTTTACCAGGCACTGGAGAGAGACTGACAGGCCTATAATTTCCAGGGTTATCCTTCTTCCTCTTCTTGAAGATCAGGACAACATTCACCAGCTTCCAGAATCCCAAGATTGCTCAAAAATCATTGAGAGAGGTTGTGCGATGACATCAGCAGCTCCTTGAGGATTCTTGGATGAATTCCGTCAGACCCCATAGATTTGTAGGGATCCAGATGAAGCAGCGGATCCTGCACAATTTCAGGGTCGACTGGGAGTAGAACATTCTTGCAGTCATGGTCCTCCAGCTCAGGACATTGGGCTGGGACCCCCTTGGTCTGTCATCTGTCATCTGAAGACAGAGGAAAAGAAAGTGTTAAACACCTCTGCCTTGCCTCTCTCCCTGTTTGTGAGGTGACTGATCTCATCCTGTAATGGGCTAATGATATGTCTGTCCTGCCTATTGCCATTGATATATTTGTAAAAACTTTATAGTCCCCCACATTTCCGGCAGCTTCAACTCCAGCTGAGCTTTGACCACACGAATTTTCTCCCTACGGCAGCAAGCAACATCCCCGAATTCTTCCCATGTCACTTGACCTTACTTCCACTGGGCATACAACCTTCCCTTTTTGGCCTTTTTCCAAGCAAAAGTCCCTGTTCAGCAAGGCCTTCTGCCTTGCCTGCTTGACTTCTAACATTTCAGAGTTGCCTGTTCACCATCCTTAGGATGCGATGTTTAAAATGTGACCAGCACTGGTGGACCCCAGCAGCTGCAAAAGCTTTCCTCAGGGGACCTTACTTACTAATTCTCTGAGCAGCCAGAAGTCTGCTCTCCTCATGCCTAGAGCTGAGGTTTTGCTGGCACTTTTCCTCCTGTCACTGTGGCCAAATGGCCACCAATCTCCACTTTGCTCATGAGATCCACTCTGCTCACAAGCAGCAGATCAAGGAGGGCATCTTTCCAAGTCAGCTCCTTAAGGATCTGTTCCATAAAGTTGTCATCCAGGTTTTTTAGGAATCTTCTGGCCCAGGTTGAAACAACTGTACGATGCTCCCATTTAATTTCCAGCAAGTTGAAGTCCCCCATAAGAACAAGGGCAGTTGACTTTGAAGTGTCCCTTAGTTCCTCAAAGATCAATCGTTGGTGTCATTGTCCTGGCTGGGAGGTCTGTAGCAGACTCCCACAGTGACATCCTCATTATTTGTTTGCCCCTTGGTTCTTACCCAGAGGCTCTCAACTGTGCCATTGACAACTGTGAACTCTATACATTCTAACCATTCTAACATTCTAACATACAGCACCACCCCTCCACCTCTTCTGCCCTCATGGAAATAAGTAAAGTTGTTGGATCAAACCCAATTCTAATTTTTCCCAGACATTATCTTCTGGAATTATATGCAATACTATAGGTAAATAATCGCATGTAATCTGTTAACGTTCCTTAGTTCCCATGTTAGGGATTATTAATTTCTTTATAGACACCTAAATAATCTTTGTTATACTTCTGGTATGCTTACAAAGTATAGTTGTATCAGGTAGCTCTGAAACACAACACAATATTTAAAAATTGCAACTGTAGATTTTGTAAATGTCTTTTTGATACAGTTTTGTTTTAAAAATCAAATTCAATTTGGCTGTTGATTTTGCGCAATATACTGATTTTCTAACTCTTCTGCATATAAAATATTATTCAAAATGAATACTCGATGTTATTTGTAGAGTTTATCAAAGATGCAGGATCTAAAGGATCTTTTATCTTTGCTAAAAGCCTAGAATTTAAATTAGTCATTCATAGGTAGCTCTGGAGTCTCCATGTTGCTTTTTTTCAGTTTGTTAGAAATTATTTCTCACAGGCAAATAAGACCTAGTCCTGTAGTCATTTTCTATTCAGAATAGTATACTATACCTCACTACAATGGCCTGAGGGTACTAGTGACTGATGGACTGTTTCATAGTCTTGTGCTTAGGCTGGATAGTCTCTTTTTTTATAATATTGAAATGCCAGTATTTTGAGTTTAAAAAAGAAAATGCAAATAATTTATTTTTTTGTTTGGTTCTATATTAGGTTTTTGTTTAACTTTTAAAAGATTATGTAAAAACATTAAATTAAATTAGAATTCATGTACACAAAATATAGGATGTTTTGTACAAAATGAGTGAAAAATATGCTTTCTATTTTCAGCTGAACTTTCAGGTTTACTCTTTATAGGAGATGCAATTCTACAGGTGAGTAAAATTGCAAATTATTTTGTTTGTATTTTTCTAGAAATGTGATATGAATTCTATACTTATGAAATGTAGAGTAAGTCTTCTCTTTATCTTTTTAATAACAGATTAATGGAATTAATGTGAGAAAATGCAGGCATGAAGAAGTGGTGAGCGTTTCTGTTTTTTAGTCTACTTTTTGTCATTCATAGTTACTGAGATGATAGTACCCTGATAGCAGTGTGGTGGTATCACTTGAGTTAGACCATATTTGTGACTCGTAAACAAATATGACTGTACCTTCTAACATGACAAACAACAAAGTTTGTAGTGCAATCTTTTCTTCCTAATTTTGTGTAATTGCTCTTCTCAGATAGGCTTTTCTAAATTAAAGGTCATTGCTTTATTATGATGATTTGAATTGTATATATTCCAGCATTTCTTCTTCTGGCTTATAGTTGTTAAATTTCAGCAGTGCTACACCTTTCTGGCTGTGTGAGGTCATTTTAATTTCAAAAGCTGTAATTTGTACTGCGTTGGAGATTTGTTGTTTGGTTGGTTTTAATCCTATTTTAAAAATTAAACAAAACTATTCATCTGCCTTTAGTTCTCTGGCTTTTAGTTATGAGGTATGCAGTCCTCATTCAGTTAAGCTGTTATTAATAAGGGTTTAAAATAACAGTGTATTAAGAAGATTTCTTCTAGAGAAGCCATGTGTATTTGGAAGGTCTGTAGTAGGCTGGTTCCATTGGTAAGTCACCTTTGCTAAACGTATCATGTACTTCTGTTATACTTGACTTTTTGACTCTTCTTAAGTACTTTCAGAATAAGGAAACCCTATATTTCAGAAAATAATGCCAGAAAGTAGAAGATTACCAAAGAAATTACCTTGAAATCCTGTGTAGCTCCACAGAATTGGTATCTTAATTTTTAAGATAATGTGGTAATGTTATATTTGAAAGGTTATCTTTCTAAAGCTTACTTTACCAGTTCAAGGACGCTCTGTGTTTCATACAGCATTCTGCTACGTGCCAGTTCATTGGACAGATGTCATTTGCGTTTAGAAAACAAGAGTTAATAAAGATGAAGTTCTCATAAACAACTTAGTGCAGGCTGAAAGATTAGATCACTACACTGTTCTTCAGAATGCTTTTGCACACTTATTTCCTTTTGGAAATCTATACTACAAATCATGCTTCCTTCTTCGGAGCCTTCATCACACCCCCTCCTGTATGTACTGACTAATAGTCATATTTATATTCATATTACGTTTTTCCTGTGCAATAGTGATCGGATTTTAAATATTTTATAAGTTTACTGGAGCTTGTTTGTTTAATATGCATTAATAGGGCAAATCTCTCAATAGGATTTAAATAGGCTGTTGAAATTACAATACACGAGAAAAAGATGCTACTAAAAGTGTAGCCTTGAACACTCAAATGCATATTGAAAACTGGTAAGAACACCATGATTTTATTTTTTGTTTACTGAGACAATCTCTTAACCATTAAAATTCTCAGTGATCCTTGTGGGCCCCTTCCAACTCATCATATTTTGTGGTTAGTTAATGCTTGTGGGCATTCTGTTGTCTTTATTGTATTTGATTTTGATGTGAATGATAGATAGACAGACTGATAGACTACTCTCATAAGACTAGATAGGTAGGTTTAGTCAGTTCTTAGTGTATTTTACTGGAAGCCTTTACACGGTTCCTTTTTGATTTTTTTTTTTTTTTAGATTTAGATGGATCACTTAATCTTGAGCCTAGTTTTCTGCTTGTAGAGGGTGAAAATATTTTTCATACCGTGAAAGCACATGATTAGTTTCTATCAAAGACTGACTGTCAGCTTGTTCTTTGTCTTGGGTTGTAAAGACTCCCATCTGAGTGCAGCATCACGTTGCTTAAGTTTTAGTGCTCTCCTATGGTAAGGTAAATACATGCTCTCTGTGGTGAAGTATCAGCATGGGAGGAGGTTGCAGGGAAAAAATAAACTCAAAATTCTCTTAAAAAATATCTCTCAGCATCACACTGGCAGTTTTAGTCCAAAAAATGCAGTATGAACTTGAATGTGGAGGTTAGGAAAGTCCATTATATCTGTTAAAATACATGACTTTGTGCTCTTTCTGCTCTGGATTTATTAATTATTCTTTTTCCAGTAAACTCGCCTTTACATTTACAACAAGACTCTTTAAAGGCATGTTAATCCATACACCTAGTCTTTTAAGGGCTCATAATGGATATAATTATTCTTAAAGCTGGAAATTAATTTATTTGTAGTCTGGAAACTAATGTATCTCTAGATTTTCCCTCCATATACTGTCCAGACATAAAGATAGGTAGGCAAGCACCAACATAATGCTGTTATGTGGACATTTTTGGTCATTCTAGATCTAGCCACTACACCACTAACAATAGACAAGATTTTGGGAAAGAAAGAGAGGCCATGTTGTGAACTACTTCCCTTGTGCTAATACTGAGTGGTTCAGAGTAGGAGAGTATGAGTCAACTCATTTACATAGTACCAAAAACCTTGTGTTGGATCTACTGCTCCTACTGTTTCCAGGGTTATAGTGCACCAAATCATCTAAAGTCCATGGAGAAGGAAGAATTTCAGTCAAATGAAGGCTGATAAGTTTGAGATTATGTCTCTGCTCTTAATGAATCTACTACATCTCAGGTAGTACCAACATCTATCATTACATATCTCTTTTGATCTTAGCATCTGTTTTTTTCTCTTAGGAAATGAAAGGAACTAAATGGCTAGGGATATGAAGTAATTTCTTATTTCTTGTATTTGGGAAAATTCAGGGAATGTTTCTAATGAAAAATGATAGCCTGCATCTGTCAGTTACTGTGACAGTCAGGCATTCCTTTAATGGTAACAGGAAAAGCTCATGTAGTGGTAGTAGGTATATTCAGGCTTTGGTGTATTTTATGTCGAGCTACCTACAATATGTAGCACCATGTTTCAATTCAGCCATTGATTGCATTTTGCACAAGACATCTCTTTTTCCAGCAGAATGACCTTACATGAGATGTCATGTGCACTGCATGGTATCTTTTGCTTCCCCTTTTTCTCTATATTCACAGTGGGAATGTAACTGTGCTGGCCCTCCATGAGCCATATATACTATATGAATCTGACAGTATAGGGATTGTAGGTGGTTAACAGAAATTGTCTGCAGCTAATGAAACTCCTACTCTGACTTTTCTGTTTTAAAACTGTAGTTTCATTCAAACTGATTTTTAAAACACATTATAAATAGTTTTGGCAATGTTTTCCTAAGTGTTTTTAAGCAGAACAACCATATTGTATTTTTAAGACAGGTCTGGAAACCAAATGATCTGAAATCTCACTCCATATTCACATCACAGAAGTGTCTTTTGGTAAATTATGTTTTTGTTATCTTTGTTTCCTTAACTGTGAAGCAGAGGCCTAGACTGTTATCAGGTTTAGCTCTCTGAATTATATGAAGCTCTGAATCTGTTATAGAAAAGGACCTCTGCATTAGTATTTTGCAGTTTGATGACAGTGGTAACAGCAACCTGCGAACACAGATTGCCACCTTCTCATGCTGCAGAGATCCTGTACTGTATAACTCACAGCACAGCCATTTAATCCTTTCCCGTCTAGACTGAACAGCGACTTTAAATATTGAAGGTGCATAGTCGGTGCTTCTGAGAGAAGACCATAATCAATCTGAAGTTTTTAACTTCTGAATTTAAAAGTGAAATGTAATCCAATATTTTTACTCTTTCCATACAGCTACTGTTTTCTATTTGAGACTTGAGTGATTAAAAAAAAAAAAAAATGATGTTGCCTTAGTGACATTACACCCTGGTGCCCTGGTGTAATTAATGAAAATATCTGTTACTGAACATCTTTTCTGTTCATGAAATTTGAGCTAATAATAGTCTGTTTAATATTTCAGCATCAATTTGAAATAAGTGCCAATCAAGTGGAAAAGAACCTGCAAATAGTCTACTGTTTTTTCCTGTGTAGTGGAAATTCCTTGAATTTGGATATATCCTAGAACAGTACTCTTAACATGTATTAGGCTGCTTTTCTAATCTGGTTTTAGCTATAGTTTTTTAGTGTTTAAATAATTTTTTTTTGTGCCAAACTCTGTAAAAACTTGAATTTATTCAGCCACTACAATGTTAGACTTTTAAAATGCATTAATGCATTGCTAGTCTTCCTAATTAATATTTTCATTCCTTTTTTCTCATGATACCTGTAGATATATTAGTCATCTTATTAAGATTTCATCTTTTAAAACTACTCATCTATACTGCTGAGTTTTTATAGAAGGGAGTAGATTATGCTGTCATGACTAATACCAAGTTTACATGATTAATATTGTTACTTCCTTATTACATAGCTACAGTCCTCAAAGCAAAAATCCATTAGGGCTTAGTGGGATAGAGTGAAAGATTGGTACAACATCCCTCAAATAACTGCCCTTGGTTCCTCCTTTGTCATGCAACTTTATTAATGCTGGAAGCCTGAGCTGCAAAGAAAAGAAACAGTTGAGCAGTGGATTTAAAGTGTGTACTATCAGATATGCTTTGTTTGTGACATTGTTTACATTGGTATTTTGTTGTAAAGCCTTGGGTTTCTCTGCTTCCTAATGAAGTAAATAGAAATGTTTTCATGTTTATTCGTACGTGTTTGTGCTTTACGCTCCAGAAGGCTTTTTGAAATATTTCATTCTGCACAGCATCTCCCAGTTGTGGAGCTATATCTCAATTTGTCTTTGGTAAAGGGACTCAACCTTTTCCTTGCTATGCATAGATGTAACAGTGTGCAATAATTAAAAAGAAAAGAAATTGAGTCTGGGTCTCTGGCAGAGCACCAGAGTCCCAATTATTTTTAATCTGTTTCTGTGTGCCTTATATTTGAAAAAGCATAGTCCACTTTGGCTAGATGCTTGAGTTTTTATTTTTACTTGGACTAACTGCTCTATAATAATCTATTCAAACTAGACAAGAATGTCACAGAGAGCACCAAAAGCCTCTAAAGGGCAGAGGAAATAAACATACACAAAACACTCCAACTTCATGTAGGAAAAATCAAAACTCTTATGGGTATGAAAATTATCTTCTCTGGTTACTATTAAAAATTTTTCATTTACCCATAAGTACTAGAAAATACTGTCCAACTCCCAGCAGTTATATTTTCTTTAAACAGGTAACAACGACGTAGTTTAGACTGAAAAGAAGTGTTCACCTCTAAAAGGCAACTTGTGTATCTCTTGTGGATTGATGTGGACCTAATAGAGCACACCAGATAAAATAGAGCAGGTATACTTATTTAGCTAGCCAGAAGGAGCCATAAATAAGAGGTGTGCTCAGAGAAGTGCATATGTGCACACACATCATCTTCTGACAATTTTCCAGCAGTTACAATACCTGATTTGACTCCACAAATGTCATTGCTCTGGCTATAATAAAATCAAATGGGTGCCAGGAAAAAACTTTTAATCCAAGGATAATCTAACACCTGTACATATTTTTAGGTCTTCTTTTTTTCTCTACAATGGGTCTTTATCTTTTGACAGTTTGTTCGGTGGAGATGGAAGAGGAAAGGAGAATGGACTCTATATAATTTTTCAGTAGTATCCAGTGTTGGCCTGTTCCAGCCAGATACATGGAGGTTTCCAGATGGCCCATCCCATACTTCTCAACCACTAGTATGGTACAGTATGGTACTGGTGTTTTGATATCTGTTTGTCAGCACTGGGCCTATTTGTAGATGTATAATTTTTTCTTTTGCCCTGATAGTACCAGTATCTTTATACAAGTTCAGTTTGGTACTACTTGTTTCCTGTTAGCTGTTTTTCAAGGTCGTGGCCAGTAAGAAAGCTTGCAGTGGTAAAAAGCTCACAGGTCACAAGAAGAACATTGGTGCAGGTGTGGTTACAGAGGGAAGAAGCGCTTCATTAAAAATTACGGGAGTTACCTGTTCCCTAGATTTTTGTGCAGAGACCTACAGCAGTTATTGCTTCCCTGTGCTGTTAGCACTTTTCTGATGAAAATGGGAACTAGTCACTGCTCAGGCTGAATTGGCATTACCAGGATAATGACATATATCTTTAGATGAGGTCTAGTGAATGTACATAGCTCTATTCTATTTCACATGTCCTTATCAAGCCAGTAGTGATTGGTAACATTTAAAAGGTTCTAATTATGCTGACTATTAAAAGAAAAGTTCAAGGCAATGTTCTACATCAAAATCTCCCATATTCAAGGTTGGCTTGCAGTAGAAATTGCTGAGGATGTTTCTAGATTTTCTATAATACTGAAACGCCTTCCCTTCTTGTACTATTTTGAGTATGATGTATTTGCATATTAAATGGACAGACAGGCATGCTTCACAAAACCTTAACCATTTCTCAGTCATCTTAAGGGTATTTTGACATCTTTTGTTTAGTCATATTTACATGGAAAATCAAATACAAAACATATTCAAAATCTCCTGTGCACTTCAGATCATAATGTATTATTTCTGAATCCCTGATTGCAGAGAGAAATATTGGTGAGAGCTAGTGTTTACCATAATGGATGCTAACAGATAAATATTTTGTTTAAGTATCTATCACCCTGAAAGTTTACAAGGTTTTACAGACTGTATACAGCCTCTTTACATCAATCAGCGTGCGGTTTTAGAGTAAAATGAATCACCTGCACAACAATGGCAACAAGAAGTCTGTGAAAAAAAGTATTATTTTTTTCCAATTAAAACACTTTGAGTGTTGGAATTTGGCAATACCAAGACTTTTTAATTTTTGCTTTTCTTTATAGGAACCTTTACAGGAATATTCTCAACAGGAAAGTGTTAACTAAATGGGAGCATGCTTTGCTGAATCATCTCTCTGTGTAACGTTCCTTAGATATTGAGTTACGTAGGATCAACAGTGTTTTTCTTATTTTTCTGAATTTTTATAGCAAATGAGAGCCCTGAGAAAATTGTAAAACTATTAAGATTTGAGGACCCTGGACTTTCTAAAAGTGAGGCCTTTAGTAGTTTGTCCTTTAATTTATGGTATTCTGACATAATCACTTAGCAGCAATGTAACAGAATTTTACAAAGCATTCTGCTTTTACTTTGATGTTGCAGGTTTTTGTTTCAGAATACACATTTTTCTTATATAATAGTCTATCAATTATTATTGTTGTAAGATTTTATAGTCTCAAATGGTAATTAACTTCTGGCAAGAATGCACTTCTGTGGTGTTACTGCTTAATTACGAAAACAAGAAAAGATAAAAAAAGGGTTGCAATGGGATAAGCAGCCTAATCAGTTTTGATTAATATATCAGATCTATGCTTAATTTTGAAAGTCATGAAGAACTCATGCCATAAACTGATTAAACCTGTAATTCAGCAGATTTTTATGCGCTGAAATATAAATTAGCTTTTTTACTTCCTTGGAATTAGATGCTAATCTCTTTTGTTTCCAGAGTATCTATAAATGTCCTCTTGTTAATTAAAATCCAGTGTGAGCACCTCCAAACTCACTTTTGCCAAGACTTTTGAAATTTAGATGCAGATGAAAGTTATCCTAAAAATGCTGAGGCAACATTATTTGTGAAATTTTCAAATTACAAGGTAGTTATGCTGGGTCCCTGTTCGCCAAAATATGTATGTATTTGACTTAAATTATGAATTTACATATTTTACTAAATTGGGATCTTTATTTTTTACAAATATTTTTGAAGAACAAAGTAATTTTCTCTAATTTTCTCAACTTCAGCTAGATACAGTACAGTTATTCTGCAGCAGAAAGGCTTCCATTGCACTAAATGGCATGAAAGTATGTTCTTATGCATTTTCTCGGCTGAGAACTTTTACCACTGAGCACAATTCCCAAAATACTAAATTTTCTCTCTCAGACATTAGATCCTGAGCTGCCAAGAAGCTTAGCAGAATTAACCACATATAGTGATCTAAAACATCACTTCAAATACAAATTTGCCCAAGAATTATTTTTATGTCATATTGGCGTTGATAACATTTATAACTGAACAAATAGGAATAGGCTTGTACAGTAATATTTATTCAAATTTAGAATTAAAATTTGATTTCAAACTCTTTAAGACCTTTTTTTATTCATTTTTTCATGGGCATTTATAGGCTTGTGCTTGATTAGTGTGACTATTCATGGAAACTAACTGCTAAGGTCATATTTGCCAACAGCAAATTTTATATTGAATATGTAAATGTGAAATTTGCCACTAGCTGTGTGTATGACCCTAGCCTTGCAATGGGATTAGTGTGAACAAACCTTTGTTCTGGGAATGATCTTTTTTTTTCCCCCAGGACTGAAACTCTGTGAAGTCAAAAATAATATTGAAGCCACGTTTTCAAAAATCTTAGACATATCTTTGTTCGTAAAACATTTTAAAATTTAAGACTGTACTTCAAAATATCGTGTCAATGGGATGACTTTCACCTTCAAGCATTAGGAATGGGATCAATAACTGGCATATTATGTAGTTAAGTAATGTGTGTGCATTTTGAATATTACTAATGATCCTTTCACAAATTACATACATAAAAAAGTACTTCTTTAGTGTTTAGTCTTAGAAATTTCCCATAGAATTCAGCCATGAGAGGACTTTTTTTCTGGTAAATTGGAATTGTGGGAACAGTTCAACTGAAGGAGCAGGAGATTCTTATATATTTAATAAATAAAAAGCAGCTTCATTGTTTTGTAATAATCATGGCTAGAAAAGTTGGACCATTCAAGTTCACTACTGTAATGATAAAAAAAAAAAAAAGTGCAGTATGATCAACTGTGAAAAGAAAGAACTCCAAATCCTTATGAACAATTTGATGACTAATTTGATTTAATAATTTGATTAAAATTATTTCCTCCTATTGAGGAGCACACATTACCTGCAAAATTTGGAGACATTAATGCCAAGTTATTGTCCAGTTTCTGTTACAGCTTACTAGAAAAAACATTTCCACTTTCTACTTTGCTTTGATTTTTACCCTTACTTAAAACCCACCCCTCAAAAAAATATTATTGAAAAGCTTCTGTCTAAGGCTTTTTTGCTTTAGCATAAAGTCTTCTAACAAAAGAAAAATGCATATCCATTAATGAAAAGGTTTCTAGTGACCTTTATTCCTAGTGATTTTTATTCTGATTGTAGTTGGGTACTCTAGGAATCATGCAGATAAATATGGAATGTTTTGCTTTATTTTGTAAATATAGCTGATTATTTTTCTTTATGTAACATGGATAATATCTTCAGCCTTTTTCTATACTGAGTATTTTATATGACCTTTGTACAGGGGATGGAGAGTCCTAAGTGACTAGGTTCTCTTCCAAGGTTTTCCTGCTTAATGCCGGTATATGGCTGTTGGTTTTGAGAGACATTATACAGCATTTTTTTTTCAATTCAGCTCATGATTATCTACTGGAATCTGTTGTGCTCTCTTACACTGTTGGATGGGTCATGCACTATACACTATAATTTTTTTCTAGAATAGTGACTGCCTTATCATGCACTGTATTCCATAACACCTGCTGGCTACAAACAGAATCTTAATACTCTGAGTAAGAGGTATTGATATTATTACCTGTTGTGTTGGTATTTCCATTTAGTTTGTTAACAATTTCATGACTGAAACTCTGACCTGTGTACTGCACAGAGATTGGTTGTGGCAGCTCTTATCACCAGAAAGTGTCATTCCAGTATAGTCTGTCTGTTTTTGGAGATTGCTGGATGATAATCAAAAACTTGCTTAAAGATGTGTTGGAGAAATCTCTGATGGAATATTTAGTTCGTACATTATATAAATGTAATTAAATTTAATTATATAATTGTAACTAATCTTAATTTTTTTAATCCAAGAGAATGTGTTTTATTATATTTCTCTGCTTTCATTTAAAGGTAGTTTTGTTGATCGTTTGCTCTTGGAAATTCTTATTAGAGAATAGAAATATGAAGGATTGGTTGGTAGCCTACAGAGAATTAGTACATTTTCTGTAAAGGATTACTCTTACCAAATCCTATTATATTGGACTAGAACCCACTAAAATGATACTATTTGCATAAAGATAGATTCCACAAGGGTATCGTGTAGATGTGATTAGTAGGAGGAATTTCTATATATTATCTGGGTATTAAAATATGACCTGCTTAGAATAAAAGCTATTTTAATTTTTATGGACCCTTGAAGGTAAATATTCAAAGCCTCTGGAGGTTGCTTACAGGTGTTCCAGGTGTTGCAGGTGTTGACAGCTTTTTCTGAATATTCTCCATAACATGTAGTTGAAAGGAAAAACCCTCCCACACGTGCAACCTCAGCATAGACTACCATCACAGTTGCTTTCTGATTATTATGAAACAAAAAAACCTTGTGACCTCAATAAGAAATCCTCTGTAGATTGAACAATTGTAGATCATTCATCTCCAGTGCACACAGGATGCTCTGCAAACTTTTGGAAAAACTGTGGAGAAATCAGTAGATGCTATCATAACAGTGGTGTAAATGCTTCTTCCATTTTTATAGGAGTTTTTTTATTAAGGGGTTCACATATTTCTCCCAAAGCAACTTTGGTCAATATTTGATTTGGACAATGTCTTTTAAATTGATCCCAAACAAAATCTGGCTCCTTTGTAAATTTCTGAGCTATACCAATGAGAAATTTACTAAAATGTGTACAGTTGTGATTAAAATGTGTAATATTGGTAGAAGATGAAACATGTATGTTAATCTAATGAGTTGAAACCAGAATTAGGCTTATGGATTTATAATATTTGACTGATGGTGGAGTTGAGTAGGTTACCTAAGTACGTGAGGAGATTTTATCAGTCTCATAGAGCTGTAATTTACATTTAGAAAACTATCTTAAAGTTTTGTGTTGTCCAAAAGAATTAAAGTTTCCTATTTAATTTAAAAAATTGTAAATTACATACTGTTTGATTTCAACCACACTAGGAAAAGTTCTGCTGGTATTTCTGTCGTTTTAAGTATTGGTAAGGGATTTGCCTTGCTTCTCTTAGCCAGTTGTTTTGGAAGTCATTAAATATGTAATTTAAAAATATGTCTTCATGAATTAGCTTGGAAAGAGAGTAGATACCCAGCAGCTGAATACGTAATAATATTCTAAAAGTGGAACAGCTGTGATTGTTTAAAGTAGAGGACTTCTTAAAACTGTAAAACTACACAGATTGTTTAGTGTAGCTGAATAATCCTGGAGAAGTAGAGACATATGTGGAGCAGATAATGTGAAAACAAAGATAGGCAGTTCTGAACTCTGAGTGGCTTGTACTTACTACAAATAGATACACTGAGAAAGCTCATAAGACTTGGAAAGGGTTTGGGTTGGAGTTTTCTAGTTCTTTGATTTTTTTTTTTTTTTTGTGAGTTTCCATAGGTGTTTTCTTGTCATGTATAGCTGCCTATCATGAAGCTGAATTGGTATTAAATGCATATTCATGTATCTATTTCTTCTATGGACCACAGTCCCAGACCATTGGACTATACAGTAGCCCATGGACTGTATGCTGGGAATCATTAACAACACCCATTGTTTGGAATTAAAATGAACATTTGCATTAGAATCAACAGTCTGAAACTGAGCTGGGATGAGTCAAAAAGTATACTGGTTGATCATGGTAAATAATGTATTATTGGTGAAATCTATTTAAAGAATTCATATTTTTCATTTTTCAGACCATAGTATGAAATGTTTCAGTTCAAGGACTTATGATGTCCCCTGTGACCTGTGAGTCAGGGACTCCAGGGTTTGTTGTTCTCAATTTTCATAGACATAAGGTGTTAACAAATTATAATTCCTTGCTTTTCATGGTTTCTGTATTGGAGTAATGGCCTTCTAATTATTTAATATGAACTGTGATGACCAGTAAGTGCCGTCTTTAGTGGAACAGAATTAAGAATTAGGCTACATGACCTAAGAATGCAAATTAAGCACTTAAAGCAATATTTTTATGGGTGATGTTTATTAATAATGCTAAGATTAATGAAAGAAGAACAGGAAAATGCCTCAGACTTTTTCTTTAATATTTTTTTTCCTCGGGTGTTTTCATTGATACCTTTTGCTGAGGCACTCCTATATTACTTTTCAAAAGATAAACATGCATAGACATTTTAGTGTTAATCATGGAGCATAGGTTAAAGATTTCCAGAAAGCTATTGTCAGATCTTTTAGACAAAAATGTAAGTACTCCATTCCACAAGTGTTAGACTTAAAAGTTTAAAAACAGATTCTTCTTTCTAACTTGATTGTGAATAGATCATTGAAGAAATAGTATTATCTTTTTGCCTTGAAAGTGCATTAAAGAAAGAACTGGCAGGAGTCTATGTCCTCTCTGTGATCTATATTTGGTCTTCTATTGCCTGATGGATTTTTTTTGTAGTTAATTTTGCTTCCCATAAATTGTTTGTTAAATTAATATTTCTCCTACCTTCTCATTACACTATTCATGTTGCTTACGTCTGATTATTTTAGTCATTCATGTAAAGGAAACTCTGTATGTGTCTCAGTGTTAGCTGATATAAGTGGCCTACTTTGTTTGTAGGCTTGGAACATGATGAAACCTATTTTTAAAGGGGGATCACTTAGTTTTCTACTAATGCTTTATACAGCAGTCTTGAGTTTGCATGTTCTGGTACCTCTGTGACTAAAGCTCATGAGCCGGTGAAAACAGGTAGAGCTAGGATCCATGAAGGAAACCTGAATATTATAGCTATAAAATGACTAGTATGATATTGTACATTTGAGAATCCACCTAATGGTCTAGCTTAAACACGTGCTGTCACTTGGAATCAGGAATAACTTTCTGTCTAAGTGGCCAATCTGATGGGACTTGTTGAAAAGCATCAAGCTCTGAATCTCTGTGTATGTTATTCTGAAATGATCTCTGGTATAGTGCTTTAGTAGCTGGAGCATTCACTAAGTGCTCCCTCAGTTCCACTGCTGTGTCATCTTGCAAATCCATAAACCTCTGTCTGGAATTTTCAGAATAATTTCTTAGTGATGGGCTCTGTAGGGTATCTTTACTGTAAGTACTTATCTTCCTGCATCCCCCTGCACTTGTTTAAAGCTGTGCTAGTAGCAGGATTCATGCAGAAGAGAGTTCAGAATAGAAGGACATGTCTTCCTGTGTCCTTGGCAAGTGCACCATTCTACCCTGCAGTTCTTTTTACTTGTTTGAGATAGTCCCCAGTTCTGGCATGCAGCACTTTGGGTTTGTCTCTAAATATCTAACACAGGTTCTGAAACCAGACAGCAAAAATTTAAAACATACAACTGTAGTAGTGTCAAACTATAGTCTGAAGTATACTTTGAGTTGTGCAGCCTGAGTAGGAGCTTCTGTCATAAAATGGTGTTCTAGTTTTCTCTGTATATTGGGAAAAGAATTTTTCTGAAGGAAAAGTGTTGATAGTTTTTGATATTATATTGGTTGAGTCACTTCCATTGTTGGTAAATACTGTGTTAAATATAGATCATAGAAACTAAAAACTCATCATGAAGTGATGTATTCTTAATGCTAATGTTCTGTATTAACTATATGGCTTTTACTAAATAAAGGAGTTGATTTTTTAAATAAACGTAAGACAATTGTGGGCATGAAGCTTTGTAGCTTTTGACCTATATATGGTTGTATCAAAATGTGTGTTGTGGTATCTGCTGATGGACTTGATACTAGTGCATTATACAACTGTGCAGTGAGTAGAAAGGTGTCTTCTACCTTTTCCTTTTTTTGTTTTCCTGATGTTTATAATTCAAAGTATTCATCAATGAACTGATTTTTATTTAATGACTAAAGAGTGAAATTTACTCCAGTTCAGGAGAACACAGATCTTGACATCTATATGTCTTCTGTTTTAAATCCTTACCACTTCATTGGTGGGTAAATTTCATCAGTAATTTAATAGGGGTTTTATGGTCTTATTGAGGAAAGAATACTTACTGATGTCAGAGGGACTTCACGCTTCAGTGCTTTCCTGAGTATATTGAAAGAGACTTCAGCATATGCTCAAATGTTTTCGTGAACTGGGAATTTAAAAGGTTTTATAAAATTAAAAGGCAATATCATTGTAGACATTATTAAGAATTCAGACTAGTGTTGTTATTCTGTAGAGATTTTATTCAGCAATATCACATATCATCATAAAATTTGCTTCTTCAAACGGCCCCCTCACTGTCATTACAGTAATTACACAGAAATATAGACACTGTTACTCCAGAATCACTGACTCTTTTATTTTTACTATTTCACACAGCTACTGATGTGTGCACAACTGGGTTTTTTGCCTGTCTCACTTAATTCATGAATATCCTAACTTTATATAGGGCTGTGTGTGGTAGAAGTAAATTAATTCTGGATCCCACTGGTAGTAAGCTTATGCATTGCATAAGAAAGTTTACTGACAATGTTTCTGTTTGTGTAGTTCTTTCCACATGAACTCATTCTGCATTAAATATATATAGGATTTTTAAAATAGCAGTAGGAATTTAGTATATTGCCATAATGTTGATGAGATGTTAAGACTTTAAACATGGTTTCTTCCTGTTACAGATGACTTCATTAGACACTGCACACCAACACATCAATAGTTAGTATTACTCACTAGATGAAATAAAAAATTAAAGCTCAATCAAGTAGTAATAGCAATACTAAATAACTTTTTATTATTTAATCCACTCAACATCTGTATCAACACATTGTGTTTCTACTATTCATTTTTAACTAGCAAAATTAACTTTATAAAATTATGTGAATTCCTATGCCTGAAATCTAGAGCTTTGTGGAAGATTTCAAAAATATTAAAAATCTAGGGCTTTGGGGATAAAAAAGCACATGCATCTTGAATAGTCAGTATAGCCTCTGGAAATAAAACACATCATAAAGAGTGATAAAGAGAATAAGCAAATCTTTTTAATGGTGCCTGGTCATGCCTTTTCTGCAATCTGGGATACGCAGTGCTTTAGAAATTGTCAGGTCAAATGCAAAGGCATACAGAATTCTTCTGAAGGGAGATTTTCCATGGCTTATGGTGAGCATATATAATATGGTTAGACTTTGAAAATGTTAGGTCTACTACTGAGTTAAATTTTTGTCCTACAAATATTCCATAGATTTATCACTGTAAGTTTATCTCACCTTCTCCAAACTCTTTCTTATATGATAAAAATCATCTTAGGAAGTTGCTGCATTTTTTTTTTATTTTTGAAATAATGTTTCTATATTTATTCAAAATTAGTATTCCTTAAAAAAAATGTTTCTTTTTCACTTTTTAGAAGTTGAGAACATTTACGTATTTTAATATACTAGGGAAAATCACAGAATCACAGAATATACTGAGTTGGAAGGGACCCACAAGTATCATTGAGTCCAACTCCTGACCCTATGCAGGACACCCCAAGAATTACACGATGTATGAGCATTGTCCAAATGCTTCTTGAACTCTGTCAGGCTTGGTGCTGTGACCATTTCCCTGGGGAGCCTGTTCCAGTGCCCAACCACCCTCTGGGTGGAAAACCTTTTCCTTATACCTAAACCTCCCGTGGCTCAGTTTCATGCCATTCCTCGAGTCCTGTCACTAGCCATGAGAATGAAGAGATCAGTGCCTGCCCCTCCTCTTCCCCTCACATTTTAAACTGCAGTGAAGACTCCCCTCAGTCTGATCTTCTCCAGGCTGAACAGACCGAGTGACCTCAGCTGCTCCTCATATGGCTTCCTCTTCAAGACCCTTCACTGTCCTTTTGGCCCCTCTTTTGGACACTCTCTAACAGCTTAATATCTTTCTTATATTGTGGTGCCCAAAACTGCACACGGTATTCCAGGTGAGGCTGCACCATTGCAGAGCTCAGTGGGACAGTCATCTCCCTCGACCAGCTGGCAATGCTTTGCCTGATGCCTCTCAGGACATGGTTTTCTATTTTTGCTGTTTTAAATACAGCTTACCCTTGTGTGGGGAAAAACAAAAAAACAACCCCCAACTTTTTTCTCATTTGTGGACTAACATATCAGTAATTTAAGGAATTTAATATAACTGTATCAAAATATGGAAGTACCTCTGCAAAATGAGAAGAATTCTGAAAGTTTTCTAAATTACTGCAAATTCCTAAGAGAGCTTCATTATTTGCAGAAACTAGTAAGTAGTCCCCAGCTTTTTAGTCTTGAGTAATTTTTATCATTCTAACAATACATGTTGGTGCTGGGGAAAAAAATCTGAAATTAGTTCCTCTAATCAAACTAGCTCTAAGATTTCCTTATAAATCAGAAATTCTACTATGACTCTGAAAGAATGTATAAAGGATTTAGATATATATATCTCTCTTATGATTGAAAGTAACCTTGAAATTTTTCTAGAATTATCACTTCCAGAAATAACTAACACTTTCGTTGTCAATGATAGTGCTTGATTGACAAGGTATTGGCAATCTATACAAAATAAATGTGAGGGAGGTTTCTTCCAAGTAAGAGAGCAGGATGGCTGTTCACATATCTATCCATTTCTTTATCTGAAAATTACATCATGATTGATAACTGGTTTCTTCAGTGAGTTCATGAAATTACTTCAGTGGTAAAAGCTCATTATCACTTAGTTTGTGGAATATACTGCCAATTCTTCAGGGTCACATGGATATACTTGTGCAGATAAAATCATTCTTTGTGAATGTACATGAAAAAAGGAACACATTTCCTTTTGCACTCTCCTTGTAATTTTCATAATTGTCCTCATAATTGTCCTCTGTAAATTTTTGAGCTAAACTGATGTTTGGTAACGAGAAAGAAAGAAAAAATAATTAGTATGCCAGTGTCTCTGACTGTTGGTAGAATTCCACTTATATTTATAAAGCTCTAGAAATTCTAACTGTATTGTCTCTTTCAGACAAACTGACTCCCTGTGTTTCAAGTGAGTTTTTTTCATAAATATAACTTCTCATAACAACTAGTCACAATACTTTGGACGGTTACCTTTTTTTTTCATAATTTATCAGTTTTCCACTCATGAGCATAAACTGTTCTGGTGTACCACTAAAAAAATTCCTCTGTAAGAGCAGGTTTCTCATTTTACCTGATTCTCTTTCTGCACAGAAGAATGGCAGTGTGACGTGCTGTACATGATGAATGAGGACACAAATAAATGAATCCTGTAAGGCATATTTGATTTTAAATAGTTCTACAATTGTTCATTTCTTATGTAAAGTAGGGACAAATAATCTAAAAAAACAATAAAGCTTTCAACTGAAAGCTAGAAAAAGAAAGTAAAGTAATTAAAATTTCCATTTTCTTCAACTAACCTTACGCTTTGATAATGACTAGAAAGTAAGTGAAATGGGATCAATAATTCATCTGCTCTTTGTTGTAATCATTACCTAGTAGTTTTCTCTTTTAATCTTTTATCCCTCTTTAGTCTTTATTCTTCATGTCAAAATCTTTCTGGATTATGTGCTTCATACATTCCCAGATACACTTCACAGTATTGCTGATTTCAAGTGAAATGTGTTCCAGCTTACAGTTTTCATCCTATGAGATAAAGAGGTTTGAGAGGGAGAGGTTAGAGAAAAAGGTCACAGTAAACTACTTATGGCATCTTACAGGCTTTACAGAGCAATACATTATCAAGTGAAATCATGTAGACTCATGGCTCGTTTTACTCCTGGGAGAAGAAAGATTCAGGGCAGTTACTGTCTCAGCCTCTTTCATAGATGATATCCACTTATTCTTAGATATCTTAAAAGATGACTTTACAAACTAAAGTTGGTAATGCTGTATGTTCTCTACTTATTTTTTCTCTGTTCCTGAGTAAAAGGAAATATTTTTTAAAAGGCAGAGGGTAGCTGTATTTTCCTACACTTTGTTTATCCACATCTGTCATTTCAATAAATACCTGTAAGTTCCTGCTTTTGCCTTGACTGTTCTGAACTGTGTGACTGATACATAAGAGAGGAGAAGGACATTCTGTGGAGGCTAAGGATACAGTATGGTTTCTCCAACAGAATTCAGGATTTCACAGTCTTGATCTGCTGTTCTGCATATTGCAAATCATCTTTCTATGACATAAGTGCTACTTGTGAATGTTAAGATATAAAATGCATCAGAATTGGGAAGTGCTCATCAAAGACGCTCATGTTTCAGACTAAATGATTCTATGATTCTGTGTTACAGATTTTGTTTTGGGCATGAAGTATAAGTTAATTAAATTTGTTGTGATATATGTGTGTGTATTTGCACACGTACATATAAACACATACTACACTGCAAAATGTGCCTTGACAACCACTGTGTTATTTTAAATAATAAAGAGTCTAAAATTTCAGATACTGAATCAAATATTCTGTCATTATATTGTTACTTCTCTGTGGCAACCAGCATGGAGCAGGAAGTATTGTATTTCAAGGCAAAGTCAACATTATTTTTTAAAGAATTAAGTTAACAACATAATGCAGTGATTCTAGGTGAAAACATTCCTATGCATGCATGTAACTAAATCTGTAGGGTAGGTTGTTGATAGACATAATTAAAGAATAGCAATCCTTCATAAATTATTTACAAGGCTTTCGCACAAGCAGCAGCTTGACAGAAGGGTTACCTGTGTATTATCCAGCTACACAGCAGAAAGGGAGTAGATATGTGCGAGTTTAAAATGTTTGTCTAATATCTGGCTGTGTAGCAGCCCTCTGAACACGACTGCAATGATCTAGCTCTCCGCACAGAGAGGCATGGTGCAACCTTCTGTCATTGTAAGCCCAAATTAAATCAACCCTTGAAGAGCTTTGAAGTTATAGAGCCAGAACAGGAAATGGTTCTTCTCCGAAACAGAACTGTGCGACTCAATGATTCTTGGCTCTCATAAGCTGATTCAAATGTTCCTCCTCCACTGTTAAATACAGGATTTTGCTTAGTTACTTTTGTGCCTCTTTTGTACCACTCTGGGGATGTGCCTGGAGTTCCCTTGCTCTGCTGTATGTTTGGGGTGTCTATCAGCTGTACCACACAGAAACTAAAGGCATGAACAAGAGCCAAAGGGATAACTGTGGGAAAGTACAGGAAAGCTAAAAGTATTCACAACTGGGTAGGTGATTTGCACATTCCTATGTCCAACATGCAAGCTGCCCTTTGGCAAAACCCAAACTTGTGCTTGTCTGAGATTCAAGGCTTAAAATAGATACTTTTCCTCTGTGTCTGTGAGGAAGATTAGATCTCATCCGTGCTGGAGCTCTTCAGCTAAATTTAACTCTGGCTATTAGAAAGACTTACTCATAATAGTAAGTAAGACTTACAGTAACAGCTGTGGAAACTACTGCTGTTCTTTTGGTTGAGGATTTATAAGGCAACTTTGCAGGGAGAAAATATTTTTTCTTTTTATGCATACATACTAGACTGGATGACCTACAAGAAGGAGGTACACAGCTGAATAGTGTCAGAGAGCAAGTTGTATAATGGCACAGGTCAAAGTGCTAATACAGGAGGCCAATGCCCCTTTTGCCCTATTAACTACCTGTGTGGCTAGAAAAACAACAGAGAAACATACGGAAAGCTTTATGTCTTGCTTTCTTTACTAAGAAGTTAAATTCTGGTATGTGAAAGCTGTGTGGCAGTGCTTACATTTGCTGATGCATTTTGGTCATACATTTATTTCAAGGTATCTGTCTGTATTTCTCTTCCAGGTTCAGGTCCTTCGCAATGCAGGGGAAGAAGTGACCCTAACTGTGTCCTTTCTGAAAAGAGCACCTGCCTTTCTCAAACTGCCACTGAATGAAGATTGTGCATGTAAGCCTTTATTACTTGGCCAAAAAGAACTCAGTTCAATGCTCATGAACGCTTGCAGCTTCTGAAACTATTGTGCATTGACGGTGATTGACATCATCTTTTACAATCAGCATTACTGCCTGAATATAAGATGCTTCTATTGCTAGGGCTTCTGTTAACATTCACTTCAAGCAAAAAATTGCTATCTTTGATTGAAAAACAGATAACCAGGCATTTGCATGGTGTGAATCAGCAAAGTTGAAGGTAAAACATAGAGTTATTTTAGTTTGCAGTAGCTCACATCCTGATGCGGAGTATTTAAAATCAGGTTTTCAGAAAGCATCAGATAGTATTTTAATCTCAAAGACTTTTTTCTTGCAAATGTGAACATGTGATATGTGTGTATATTTAGAGGTCTTAACTTTGCTGTTTAAAATTCAGAGGCTTTGGTGGAGGTGTCTGTCTACCTAAGAATAAATTACTCTGGGATGATAAGTATTTTGTCCAACTGAGTTTTAGTCAACTAGCCCCATGAGAGAGATATGGAGACAGCTGTCTTCCTGTAATTATATTAAATTGTAAGTGTAGATGCATAATTATAGACAGTCGCAGCATACTAAGCATATTTATATGTCAACCTGTGTCTTTTGTCACCATTGCTTTCCTTCTGCTTCTTTCTCCCAAGAGAGTAAAAGGAATTGCTTAATTTTTAAGCAACAAAACACTAAATTTTTGATTTCAATACTTTTAGCCTTTGATTTTAAGTTAGTAGGAATTAAATAAACTAAATTATGAAATAGCATTTTATACAAAGGAAGTATTGTCTTTTTTTTTTCCTATGTATTAAATTTTAGTGAGACAAGAAACATATCAAAACTGTATTCTTAACTAAAAATGTATTCCATTGTATGAAAGGGTACCACAGAGCATCCTGAGTGAGGCACAGGAATCTGCAATTGCATGGATCCTATCACGTTACTTTTGAGGTGTAGCCCTGCAATCTCCTGAAGTGTTACAAGAACATTTAGAACTGCAAACTCCACTGAGAGTAACAAAGTTACTCAAGTTTCTTCAAGTAAAAGCAAAGAGAGAGAAAATATGCACTTCCCTGTTATTGTCAAATTTGCAAAAACCTTTGCTTTTTTTTTTCCTTACTAAACAGACTATTCACTTTTTTTAAGCAAAGCACACCAGGAGGCTTTCTTGTGCCTCCATTCAGCTTTCAAAGGAATTTAACTCAAACCAGAAGGCAGATACTGACTGATGGAGAAAGTAAATGAATGTTATATATGATAAAAGTCATTGGGGGGGAGGGGGGACGGAAGGATGGGATGGGGAGAATGCATACATGCATACACAAATTTGAATTACAGTATCATAGATTAATGAAGATTTTTTTGTGAATTCATATTTCTGTTAGGTGCCCCCAGTGACCAAAGCAGTGGCACATCCTCTCCACTATGTGACAGTGGTTTGCATCTCAACTACCATCCCAACAACACGGTAAGTGCTTATATCTCCTTGATGAAATTACATGGAAGAATAATTATACTATAACAGCTAAGTGGAAATACTAATAAAGGACAGCAACATGGGAGGAGCTCTAATTAGCATTGGAGATAGACAGTTCCATAGAGGGGAAAAAAGAGCTGCCAGATATTATGGCTGGGAATTAAATTAAGACAAATCATTACAGGCTGAGACTGTGCCTTGATAGATGTGATAACTATTTTTACTGGAGCAGTAGGGATTTCGCAAAAGGTTTTTCTTCTAGATGATTTTCTCCACATATGAATTAAAATTCTTAAAATGACAATATATCTATTTATAAAAAAGGAAGAAAACTTTTTCAGAATATTTTTCCATTACTTATATTGCATACATTATTTAAAGCTTTTGGCAAAAGATGATTTAGGTACCTATTTTTAAGGTGAGAGTGTTTTACTTCTAGTAATATACACTTAAAATCTTACTGAAGAGTGATAGGGTTATGGAGCAAAGTGTGTCTAGGATAAAATGCTACAGATGCCCAATCAGATTTTTACTAAAAGATGCCTATGAAGTGCAACAAGGGACTTTCAAAAATTTTCTTAGCCAAGAAATTAAAAATTTCCATTATTCTATATAGTTCTTAAGGGTTTTTTTCTGAGTATTTGGCTTTGTAGCAGATAAAAATATAAAAAGCACAGTATAAATTGACCAGTATACATCATAATTATTAAAAAAAACTGTAAGCCTTGTTAAGTAGACTTTGTAATTTTTGATTTCTGGCTTGTTTTACTGTACTTTCATATTTTACTATTAAGGGTTTTAAATAGCAGCCCAGACATTTAAACATTAATACCAAAGGTTTAAACCTGACTGTAATCTGAGAAGCCACTAGGAATTATACAAGTTTTAGGAGCTGGAATTTAAAAAAATAAGATAACACCAATAAAATTGATGTCAAATAACAGTAAAAATATATGTAACTAATGCAGCAACAACAAAAGCAGATTTGTCTCAACAATCTATATAGGTATGTATATATATATAAAAAGGCTATGACAGCAGATCCTAAACTGATTTATTCTGCTAGCCACTTCAATTCTAACTTTGCTTTTCTCATAAAAAACATAATTTCATTTGTGAATTCTGCTTCTACAGGTGTCAAAACTGATCTAGATTAGCTGCAGTTTCTATTTGAACTCATAATAATTTATTGAAACTAAATCTTTCTCTTTCAGTTTAAATAATATAATCAAATATCATGAATCTATAACCTGTAATTCACCCTAAATTAAATTTTTGTACTGAAGACCAGGATGTGGTTCTTATCTCAGATGTCTTCTTGTCATGGGAACAGAATGCTTTGTAAAACCAAAGGAGAACTAAATTCTGTACAACTCCTATGCCATAGTTCCTCCTTTTCCTGAAAATATTCTATAAAAGGCATTATAACCATTGAATATACACATTATGTGATGGGTGAGCAACTGGCTCATGAGTTATAGTGAATGGGGTAACATTGGGCTGGTGACCTGTCATTAATGAGGTTCTGCAGGGCTCCACCTTAGGCCCAGTGCACTTCAACATCATCATACATGACTTGGATGCAGTACTGGAAGGGATACTAACCAAGTTTACAATCGATACAAAACTGGGAGAAGCTGTTGACTCCCTTGAAGGCAGAGGCCCTGCAGAGAGACTTGGACAAATTAGAAGACTGGGCAATCACCAGTCATATGAAGTTTAAAAAGGGCATCCTGCACCTAGTGGGAGGAAACCCTGAATATAGATAGACTGGGAAACGAGAGGCTGGAGAGCAGTGCCATGGAAATGGAGCTGGGTGTCCTGGTTGATGGCAAGTTGAATATGAGTCAGCAGTGCCCTGGCAGCCAGGAGGGCCAACCATGTCCTGGGGGGCATCAGGCAAAGCATCGCCAGCTGGTCGAGGGAGGTGATTGTCTCACTCAGCTCTGCACTGGTGAAGCCTCTTCTTGAATATGCGTGCAATTTTGAGGCATCTCTAACAAAGATCTAAAACTATTAGAGAGCATCCAAAGGAGAGCTGCGAAGATGGTGAAGAGCCTTGAGGGGAAGACGTACGAGGAGCAGCTGAGGTCACTTGGTCTGTTCAGCCTGGAGAAGAGGAGACTGAGGGGAGACCTCATTGCAATCTACAACGTCCTCATGAGGGGTAGAAAAGGGCAGGCACTGATCTTTTAATTTTCTGGTGACCAGTGACAGGACCCAAGGGAATGGCCTGAAGTTGTGTCAGATTTAGGTTAGATATTAGAAAAAGGTTCTTCACCCAGACATTGTTTGGTCACTGGCACAGGCTCCCCAGGGAAGTGGTCACAGCACCAAGCCTGACAGAGTTCGAGAAACATTTGTACAATGTTCTTAAGCACATGGCGGGTTTGTTGAGGCTGTCCTGTGCAGGGCCAGGAGCTGGACTTTGATGATCCTAGTGGGTCCCTTCCAACTCAGAAATTCTGTGATTCTGTGACTTACAACCATAGTCTGTTTCCTTATTAGTTATGCAGGCTAAAGATAGGGTTAACATTTCTGCTGCAGTCATATCTAGGCCTACAGTTTGTATCTGAACTTTTACTGTATTTCAGCTTTTTCCCCAAGCTTAATCGCAGGTGAAGAAAGGTTCCCAAATGCAGACAGAAAACATTTAAAATTCAAGATATTGTTCAAAACAGCATCCTAGCTTAGTCTTCCTAGCCAGTCATTTATTTATTTTTACTGAGTCTATGTTTTAAATAAGTGAACTGCTTATGAAAAGTCTGCCATTCAGCTAACATGATATTCATAGTGATATTTGGTTTCATATACATAAAACATATATGAACATATATGTAAAAGTAAAGTTCAAATTCACAAAGCTTTATAATTCCATAGATCTTACACAAAAGTCACACTCTAGAAAAATAGGTGTACTTAATTTTTGTAATATTTATTTTATAGACAACACCAGTAATAAAATATATGAAGTCTGAGATTAAAAAAATTGTAAATTATGCAGGATTGGCAGGTACAATTTTACTGATATGCTATCACTTGTTACCTAGCAGAAAAGACTGACCTCCACCTTGTTACAACCTTCTTTAAGGTAGTTGTAGAGAGCAATAAGGTCCCCCCAGAACCTCCTTCTCTCCAGGTTAAACAACCACAGCTCCTTCAGCCAATCTTTATCAGACTTGTGCTCCAGACGTTTCACGAGCTCCATTGCCCTTCTCTGAACATACTCCAGCACCTCAATGTCTTTTTTGCAGTGAGAGACCAAAAACTGAACACAGTATTCGAGGTGTGGCCTCACCATTGCTGAGTACAGGGGAATGATTACTGCTGTAGTCCTGCTGGACACACTATTCCACATGCAAGCCAGGATGGCATTGACTTTCTTAGCCACCTGGGCACACTGCTGGCTCATGTTCAGACGGCTGTCGACCAACACCCCCAGGTCCTTTTCTGTTGGGCAGCTTTCCAGCCACTCTTCCCCCGGCCTGCAGCACTGCCTGTGGTGGTTGTGACCCAGCTGCAGACCTGGCACTTCACCTCGTTGAACCTCATGCCATTGGCATTGGTCCAGATCCCTTTGCAGAACATTCCTGCTCTCCAGAAGATCGACAATCCTGTCCAATTTTCTGCAAACTGACTGAAAGTGCACTCAATCCCCTCTTCCAGATCACTGATAAAAATATTAAACAGAACTAGCCCAAATGCTAAGCACTGGGGAACACCACTCGTGACTGGTCACCAACTGGATTTATCATCACTACTCTCTGGGCCCAGCCATCCATCCAGTTTTTTACCCAGCGAACTCTGCACCCATCCAAGCCATGAGCAACCAGTTTCTTCAGCAGAATGCTGTGGGAGACAGTACCAAAAGCTTTACTAAAATCCAGTTTGACAGCCATCCACTTGGCAGGTCACTTGGTCGTAAAAGGAGATCAGGTCGATCAAGCAGGACCTGCCTTTTATAAACCCATGATGTCTGGACCTGATCCCCTGATTGTCTTGCATCTGTCATGCGATGCCTCATGAGATGGTCTGCTCCATGACCTTTCCTGGAACCAAGGTCAGACTGACAGGCCTGTAGTTCCCCAGATTCGCCTCCTGGCCCTTCTTGTAGATCAGCATCACATTTACCAATCCCCAGTCAGCCGGGACCTCTCTGGTTAGCCGGGACTGCTGGTAAATGATGGAAAGTGACTCAATGAACACCTATACCAGCTCCACTCTGATCCCCATCCCTGCCTTCCAGCTCAGGGATTTGGTAGCAGGTGAATGACTGGTCTTACTATTAAAGACTGTGGTAAAGAAGGCATCAAATACCTCAGCCTTTTCCTCATCCTTTGTCACTATGAGAAGACACTTTGAAGAATCGTACTTTTCCAAAACAATGACATCAATAATGTTATTTTATGAAGCATTTTATAAAGAAAGAGGTTTTTTATTTTTAATAATAGGTGTTGATAATTTCGCTTTTTATAGGCATTTCTCATGAAAATCCCTACTCTGTAAAAATACTTGTGAAATTAAACTATAGGTATTTAAACACTCATTCTTTGTAGATATGTTCATAGACATGATAAAGTTCAGTTTTTATATAAGCAATGTCATGTGTAAGTAGATAAAATTAAAATATTAATCGCAAGCTTGTAGCTCTGACAATTTTGACAATTTTCATCTCATGTTAAATCTCATTTACAGTTACCAGGTTTTGAGGTGATGTCTTATGTGTACAGGGCCATGGGGAACAACTGAATTATGGTTGTATGGTGAATAATTTAGAGATCTCCTTTATTTAGGGTGCAGATATAAAACTACTATCTAATGATGGGTTACTTGGTAAATAACCAGTCATTTCAAAAAAAGGATACAGTCTGTTTTCCTCAGGTTTTTAGAATACTTTTCCTCACACTTCCTGTAAGCATGTTATTGTTGAGGTTTATATTGATTTCTTTTTATTTAGGAGAAAAAGTTCTGCCACCAAGTGATTTGGAAAAAGTGGAACAATGCCAAATGAAATATAATGTCTTTGAAGTCTATCTCTTTTTTTCCAAATCTGCTGAGTATTTATAATGAAGTCCAAAACTGAGAAGGACTTTTCAATGTTTTTCAGGATACATTATCATGTTCCTCATGGCCAGCATCCCCAGGACTTAGGTGGGAAAAAAGGTGGTGTGATCTTCGATTAATTCCTCTTCTACATTCACGATTTTCCCAGTACCTTCCGGGATCAGATTTGTGCAGGTAAATAAGTTCAGAAGGTTGGAACTTGACTTCTTCGTTGACAGATACATGCATCAGGGAGTTGTCTTGTTAGAGAAATGGCATTATTAGTTCCACTGCAGCTGCTAGAGACATGAAACATAGGTACTTTCATAAAGGTCTGTCAAGGTCCACCTTGGCTAATCTTCTGCTCTGATGTCAGCTGGGACCAAGTATATGGGGAGATGTGTGGTCTTCCTACTTGCACCTAATGGTCAGCACCTTTCAGAGTTTGAGATTGCACATAGGTCATCATATTTAATAACTGCTAATGTGCCTGTCCTCAAAAGCTTCTTTCTAATCTGCTTTTCTTTGTGTCTTTAATTTTTGCAATGCATTATGTCATTGAGCTCTACAATGTAATTACGTTTCTAAAATCTGCTTCCTTCTGTTTGTGTTACATATCTCATCTGATTACTATATTGGGTGAAATAATCTTGTTTGGGGGCAGCAAGGACTGGCTGCCCCATAGGGAAGATGAACCAAGAGAGAGTGCAGCAGTGAGGCTGGATGTGGCATTGTCCATGCAGACAAGGACCCCAACCCACTGCCCCCACTGGAGGAACAAAGAAGGCTTAGGGATGGTCTTCAGAGGAGTCCATCATGGTCAGGTGGGGCTCAGGTCAGGCTGAGAAGTCAGACTACAGATCAAGTCCAAATCAGTGGGATACATGTCCAGGCACAGGAATAGCTGCAGCCATACTCAGGCGAGGACCACAAACAAGAACCTGAGAAGATAAGCAGCTCCCAAGTGTAGGGGTGGACAGGCCTCCCACTCAAGCTCTTCCACAGCAGCTTGATCTTACATCCCACTATGTCACCATGGCACAGCTGGCCTCAAGCACAGGCCACCAGTCTGCTGTGAGGGGCAAGAGGGTGGACTGTGGGCCCTGACCCTTGTATTGAGGAAAATACGAAATATCTTGATTTATGTTTTTATAACTTCATCTGACTGTCTTCTGTTTTCCAACCTAAAGGATCACAGCTGTTATCTCCTTTTGGGAAACTCTTCTGTAGCTCTAACTATCTCTGTTATTCTCTGTTTCTTTCATCATTCTAATATATCACCTAAATGGCAAGGTGATCAGGACTGCAAGGAGGATACCCCCTGATTTACATTAAGGCATAATGATGTTTTATATTTTTTTTTGTCAGTTCTTATCTCACACTTTCTAATAACAGTTACTTTGTAACTGTCACTAAGCATTAAGGTGATGGTATTTAGATAAATGTTTGTAGTAGCTCTTGTATTCTCTCCTTCATTTTTATAGCTACAGTAGGGAGTTTTTTTGTTTCCATATAGCTAAAGTTATTTTTTCCTGTATGTTGTACTTTGCGTGTGTTAACATTTAATTTTGTTGCCATTCTCTCTGACAATCACTGGGAAAACTCATAGTCCAAAGCTCATAGTTAGGTTTAAATTAATGGCATCATTGTGGTGGGTGGACCGTGGCTGGATACCAAGTGTCAACCAAGCTTCTCTATTACTACCCTCCTCAGCAGAATGAGGGGGAGAGAAGACAAGATGGAAAAAAATCTCATGAGTCAAGATAAAGGCCATTTAATAAAGCAAAGGCCACATGTGGAAGCGAAGAAAGCAAAACATTTATTCTCTGCTTCCCATTAGCAGGCGATGTTCAGCCAGTTCCTGGGAAGTAGGGCTTTGGTACTTTTAGCGGTTGTTCTGGAAGACAAGTGTTGTAATTAAAGAATGCCCTTACTCCTCTTCCTTTCTTGTAGCTTTCATTGCTGAGCAGATGTTACATGTTATGGAATATCCCTTTGGTCAGTTTGAGTCAGCTGCCCTGGCTATTTTCCCTCCCACAACCTTGTATCCCCAGGCTACTGATGAGGAGGGAATGTTGGAGAGACAGTGCTGATACCAAAAGAACACTGCTCAACAGTAGCCAACACACTGGTGTGTAATCAGTACCTTTCTAGCTGCCAGTACAAAGCACAGCACTGTGAGGGCTGCTATGAGGAAGATTAAATTCATCTCCGCCAGATACAATACAGTCCTATAGACTTACAATTTTTCATTGTTTAATTTAGTATTATCCTAGTAAATCAGGAGAAATTAGGAAGGAAGACCACCAATATTCTGGAATGATTACTGTTTTACAAGTATAATGCAATGAAATAGAAATGAAAGTAGCTACAAAATCCAATAAGGCAAGTGTATAAATAAGATCATGTTTGTTAAAAGTTTTAAATACCTAGATATTTTATGAATTCATTTGTCATCGGTATTTATAAGAATGAGGTTCTCATACTGAAATATTCTCTGAGCTTCAGTGCTAAGTCATTAACTGGAGGACAGCTGTGTACAGGTACAGAGCATGTGTCTCTGTAACTTCTTTTTCTAATCAATCAGAAATAACAACTCTTAAGATTAGCACAAAGGATTTATCATTTGTGGCTCTGAGGTCTTACTAATTGAAATAAACTGTCTTTCCTGTATAGTCTTCATGTCTGCCATCTTGGATATGTGAGTCTGGGAAGAATAGTGTGTTATGCTGTATCCTGAGGGCACATCAAGCATTAGCAGTTTCAATTTTCCTGTTTCTCCATTCAAACATGTAAAATTACAAAATTAATTCAGAAAAGTTATGTTAATTTTTCTGCAGAGGCTGTTTTGTGAAAAACCTTCCCAGTATCTTTTCTCTGTTGTTATGCTCACCCTTCCAGTGTTTCTATGGATGCTACAGTCAACTGTCACCATCTACCAACAGGAGTGGATTTATGAGCCCCCCTAGAAACTGTGGGAAGAGAAGCCTTCAACATCTGTTTGTTTGGGGTTAATTTTAATGTTTCTTATCACAGCCTACTTCCTTCTTGTGGATACTCAATAAACACTTGAAAGTTGCACAAAAGCCTCTCACCACCTCATTTCTAAGGGCTTTGTTTCTTAGAATTACACTGCTTAGGTCTGACGGCCATTTTTCCTATTCACAGAGCTGAAATTAAAGCAGGTTAGGCAGTATATGTTTCACCAGTAGATCCTTGTGAAGCTAAAACCAGCCTGCAGCTTTTGACTGGTAAAAGCAGAATCATATTTACTTGTCTGCATGATCCTTGTTCTATTGAGGAACAATGGCTGGCCCAGGGAGTCAAGGTGTAAACCGAAAACTACAATGGCTTATTGACTGAACTGAAATGGAACAGAATATAGTCATCACAGAGGAAGCATGGTTTTCATTAAGTTCTGTGAAAGCCTTCAGCTCGGTGTTTAACAA
The DNA here is from genome assembly GCF_009829145.1 of Chiroxiphia lanceolata. NCBI lineage: Eukaryota > Metazoa > Chordata > Aves > Passeriformes > Pipridae > Chiroxiphia > Chiroxiphia lanceolata. The sequence continues at coordinate 42,319,554 of NC_045637.1, read as the reverse complement.
TGAAGCACAAAGGGCCCAAAATCATAATAGTCAAATCTGAGATCCATTCTGCTGTATACTTCAGATAAGATATTGAATTGAATAGAATTACTCACTTGGAAAATTAGCACATATTCAGCTGTTCACAGATCAAAGGTTTTAAAATTCAGTCTTCTGCATCAATAAAACACAAGCTTAAAGTGCACATAATAGAACTTGTACGTTGCAGAGAAAGTTGCTTAAGTAGTAATGATATTCCTGAAATTTAAATTTCTGGAAAATAAATTTAAAAGTGTATTAATACAAAACATTATACCTGAACTCATACTCAAACCTTGAATAACTGCTCTGATAATTTTCTCCTTCTGTCTTTCTATGCTGTCTAACGTTAGGAAGTAAGAGTACTTAAACAAAAATGCAGGATAAATATGACAGAGGAAGTACATTTTTCTTAAAGCCTAGAACCAACATTGTATTTTGCTAGCAAGACAGTTTACAAGACTGTTTTAAATTACTGTAAACATTTTTAAATGTGACTACCTCTCAGAACTGGTTATAAGAGAAAGATAGTACTTTTTAAAAGATGCTGCTGTAAACAGTGACATTAAAGTAAGGATATTGACAATAATGTAAGGAAGCAAGATGAACTGGAAGCTAATTCATTACATAATTCGTAGTTAGTATTTACAAAGCTGTTTTCACTATGTAAGGCTTTTTATATTTCAGAGTTTGAAAATGCTGGCATGGAAATGTATCATTATCACATATAATATTGAACCTCATAATCATATTCTAGCTTTTCCAGTAGGATGCTTGAGACACGTGAATTCTGGAGGGTATTCATACAGAAGTCTAAAAGACATTCAGGTTAAAAATTGGAAAGCTTATTCATTTCAAATATATCTTTTGAGTTCCAGAAGGCACAGAACCTGAAATGTGTAAAAATTTGGGAAAGCTGAAAAAGTCTTCATCTGATCTCCACTTTTTTGTGTGTGTGCACGTATTATAAAGTGATTAATCTACTGTTTGTTCCATTTAGTACAAAGCGTATTTAATACAGTATATTTTCAGGTTTGCATGCATAGTATTATGGACTTGGGCTGGTAGTAGAGTCATTCAAAATATACTATTGCAATAATTTAAGGCTAAGGATATCTACTCCCAAGTCCCAATCAGAAGTAATTTATTAGGTAACCGTGTATCTTACTGTCAGTGCTTATTGATACTTGGGTAAGGATATTATGGATTAGTGGGTTTATATCTGCACAGATCAAATTCCTAGCAACAGTAGGAACAGCCTGATGCCTTGAATGCATCAGATTCGGTGTCTGTAGTGTAAAGGAAATTTGTGCATCAGGACTGAATCTGGAACATACTGGGTTTTCTGTGCTTGTGTTCGTGTCACACATTAATAGACTCCTTGGATTTCTGCTTTGATTTACAATACACTGAGAACAAGGTGAGTCCTGAAACTAACGCTACTTTTCATGAATGAGATGATCAACAATTTTGTGCATCATGCTATGCTCTTCATGTAAGGACTTAGAAATTTATTCTGGAAAAAATAAATAGATATATTTCTAGCTAATTAAAATAAAGGATAGAATAAATAAATGATAGCAACATTACTTGAAGGTTCTTTAAATAAATCTTCCTTAAAACTTCACCGGTATATTTGGGAATTTAAACAAAAATCACTACTTGTGTGAAAAGACAACTAAACTGATTAGTTAGTGGATTCCTGCATGATTGTGTTAGGATTTATCAGCCTTATACCCCTGTAAAAGCTGGTTCTCATGATGGAACTCTCAAAGCAAAGGCATGCTCTAGTTCATTTTTATTGCTTCTCCTGACTGAAGAAAAAGCCTGTACTTGACACGGATGCAGCAAAGACCATTATGGTAGAGACAGATATTAGCCTCACATTCTATACTACTAGAATAAAATTTCAAGAGGTAAAAAACTCCAAACAAACAACTTTGATATGTCTTCAGATGTCAGAAACTTTCATCAGTGACACTCAGTTTTACCTTGAAGATAACACATACTTTGCGTGAGCCATTCTCAAAGAATCTGAATGATGTACTTAATCTTAAACCATGAATTGATCATCAACACTTGGGTTTGTTACAGAATGTCATCAGTGGAACTTGGTATTCTCTGTATGTTTAGTAATCTCTTTTCGTGGGATATGGATTAATATTGAGGTTTTTTTGGTTCTGAAGCCAGAGACCTGTGAGCCTTCCAAGGGTTTTTAGCCAAGAAGGCTATTTACTGAAGAAATTGGGTCTGCTACTGCATCTGAAAAATTTCTCTTGTTCTGTAATTGCTCAGGGCCTGGTAGTGGAAAGTCAGTGTATAAAACATGTCAGGTATTGTATAAGTGCCCAGATTGGTGCTGGGTTAGAGGCACTCAGGTGTATGCTGCTTTTGTCATTAGATGTCTCTTGACATTCTAGTGTGTTTTGGTAATGATCCTTGATTCAGAAATGCAACTGGAAAAATCATTAATGCTACCTGATCAATTTGATTCCAACTTATCAATCAGTAGTTTAGAAAAGGATTAAAATTCTATAAACGAGAGCAACCAACAAGGGATGTCCAGACAGGAATCTTACTGTCTTTAAAGCATGTGTTAGAAAAATGAAACAAAGATGTTGAGACAAATGTACTGGCATCCACTGATTTTCAGAAATGGTGGTCTACGGTTTCCAGTGCACACTTTCCTTCTTTTTGATGTGCTGTATTAAAGTATTAAGTCTTAGGTATGCATCAGATTTTTCGCTTGTTTAGCTTCTGAAATCATACAGTCTATTGGTCAAAGTTCTGTGGAGCTAATCTCTGGAAATTTTTATAGCCTTGTGGAAGCTTAATATAGTCTGAATTGACCTTTTAGCATGATCTTTTTAATAGGTCAGGTATTTTTAAAACAGGAAAACCTGCATTATATCAGTGTTCAGTGGCTGACCTTCGTTGTAGTTGAAAGAAAAGCATTTCTACAAGTATTGTTAAGATGATATGCTAGAACAGATGAAATTTTCTTCTGACCTGATCTGTTGTGATATGTCTATAGGCAAAATGCATTCCAAGTAATTGCTGTGGATGGGGTTTGCAGTGGAATAATTCAGTGTCTCTCCGCTGAAGACTCTATTGACTGGCTACAAGCAATAGCAAGTAACATTTCCAACCTCACAAAGCACAATGTAAGTATGGATCCAAGTAAGCCACAAGGTTTCCAATCATATTTGACTATTACTGTCATAAAAGCCTAATGGGTTCACACACAGAATTATCTGCATATAAACAATGCTTGAGGCTGTCTGAGAGAAGTCAGCTCAAGTTTGTCATCAAATCAGAGAGAAATCATTGTGAGAAATCATTGAATGGGAAAATATTCTTCCCTGCGGTCACATAGTTCACTCCATTGCTATCAGAGTTATTCACTTCTTAGCAGTACCATCTAGGATTAGAAACAAAGACCAGACACACAGGAGGAAGCCAGGTGTGATGGGTGAACACATATAAAGGAAAAAATTCTGTACTTTTTTCATAGTTTGAGAAATCAAATCTATATTGATGCCTGCTCAGCTGGTGCTAAAGAAAAAACTCCGGAGCAGTTAATTAGGGGTGAGATAAGGAAAGGGTTTAATTGTGCCAAGGCAAGAGGTGTTACAAGACGTGTGCCCAGCTGTGCCCGAGATGTTACATTTTATAATATTATCTGTCCAATCCCGTGTGTGTCCACCCCGTAGCCTTTGCTCTGGACCGCCTTGGGTCCACCCCCTGAGAATTGGATCTGGGGGCTTTTTCAGACCACCTCTTCACCATCTTCATCATCTTCAGAGCACAAAGGGTACATGGTCACCTAATTCCTGACTCCGTTTTGTTATTCAGGCCTTGATATGGGTGTTCTCTAAACAGCCTAGGCCTTGCCTTGACAAGAGACTAAACATTGCCACTGAATTCAGGGGTAGATTTGATATGGGGAGCATAGAAGGGGGTAAGAGGGTTAAGGAATGTGTAAACTACTTGTATTACAGAGAAAGGGAGTGAGGGCTGCTGCTTTTAAAGTCTACTTCTACTACTTATAAAACTTAGAAGGCTTACAAAAATTAGAAAAATAAATACTAATAGGGGCTTAAGGCATCAGTATGAAGACTGGTATAACAGATCTGAATTAGATTTTAGGTGTGTTTAGGTATCATTTAACACGAGGAGAATGGCAAGGCGCTTCTGTGATATAGATACAGATATTCATTATCAGCAATGATTAAATGCATTTAAGCTTCGTGCACTGTGCTTTATGATCTGACCTTGTGGGAGAGATATCTCTTTTTATTGAAGCAGGAATAAGTCTTATGCAAAAGTTTTGCCAAACTACTACTAAGACTGGTTGAAAGATTGTCTGGACTTTCCTGGGAGGTATTTTGCATTTGATAGTGAACATGTAGTTTTCCCTGTAGAAGTCTGTATGATACCTTTAGAGGTTTTCATTAAAAAGTACAGAACACATGGTTAACTCCATTATTTTGAATTGAGTTATAACAAGGAAGTCCTTGAGGATTTAATTTATATTCTCTCAGATTTTCTTAAATCTGCTTTAGCTTCCCAAATCTGTCTCTGAATTTGCTTTTGTTTCAAATACAGGGAACATATTGAAGGAAGTTGTATTTCTTGGAGATTTGTAATCAAAATGCAAAACTATGTTCCATCTGGCAGCAATATGTAAAAGTCATTGTATTATGAAAATGTGACAGACATGAATTCATCCACCATCTGCAAGCTTCCATGCAGAACCAGCGAACTTTGTGGCTATTTATTCATCCTTAAAATGCTGTTGCTATATAGAGCCTTTCTTGTCTTACTCGGTATCCTGAAAATTGAGGCGGCTGGGTTTTTTTCTCTTGCCATCTTTGGTTCAGTCTAGTCTATTAATAGTTCCTGCTGCCTAAATCAGCATACTTTTTTGCTTATAACAATAGACAGAGGCACCTAAATTTTATCTGATAACACTTTGATAAGACTATAATTATGGTTGCTTTCAACATTTATGTTTGCAAACTTGAATTTTGGTATTGCAATGTTATTACATGGTCTGAGTACCACTTATAATTCTACACTAGTTTCCATAAAATACAGAAAGAATTCATCTAATGTTTTTAAGAGGGAAATAGTAAACTATGCAACTATTATACCAATCTTTGTACTTACTTTGTCACGAAAATATCCTGTAAAGTAATAATTTCCATGAATCTACTTTTAAAACTGTCCTACTTGTTAATAGCCCTTATGAATTTATAGAAACCAATGAGACTCTCTTTCCTGTAATATACTTTTCTTTTAAATTGTCAGTTGCCAGAAAAAAAATAGTTATTTGACAACGTATGTGATAAGTGAATATAAGAAACGTTATGAACACAGAGGAGAAAAAATTAAACTGTTGCTCACAACATTGATTAGATGAGATTAGAGGTCCCTATATTTTCTTTCTTTACAAATGGTTATTGACATATACATACTGTTGATGTTAGCATTTTTTCCTCTGAGAGAGGCATTTACTCACATTCTTTCTTATTGTGGCATCTGACGCCAAAGAAACAAAGAAGATAAAGGAATTTATTTGAATTTTTGGACAAGTTGACTGAGTTTTAGTATCAATTACCTTCTTATTTCTATCCAGGGATTACAGAAAATAATTTGTTTCATTTAAATACTGTGTAGCTCATAGAAGTGTTAACTAGCATTCTCTTTCTCACATCTACTTTTTGAAAAAGAAGGAAGCAGACAGAAAGCAGGAAAAAGTCTATAAAAACTACATCGTTTCTGAAAGCATTTCCTTTACTAGTGTGTCAAGTCTGGGCTCTGTAGATTTTGGTGGGATTTCACTTGCTAACTTTACATGTCTTAAAGCAGAACATCTCGAGTGATTCTTATGATTTATTTTTGACATCTATTTTATAATGAAATTAATTCCCTCAGGACAGGACTGTCTTTCCTTTGACTGGTAAGGGACTCTAGGGTGGTGAGTTCATACTTGATACCTAGGGAGATATGTATATTCTGTCACTGTTTTCTTTGAGGGGCCAAAGCAAGTTTGTCTGAATAAATCTGATAAAGAAATACCTGGATATTTTTGAGAAAAAAAAAAAGCATACTAGTCTTAATCAGAAAATCTGAATTATTTTACTTTTTCACACACAAGATGGTTTAAAAAAAATTATCTGATGGTTCCAACCCTGAAAGTGAGTGTGTGAATTACATGCCCTATGCTCTCTCATATGTATCTTACAGTTGTGAAATGTGGGTCCCTAGCTCCCCAATACTACATTTGAGCCTATGGGCCAATTAAATTTTTGTAAGAATAATGTCAAAAACTCTTCTCTTATGATCTAATATGTCCACACCTGACACCAAGGTGATGCAACTCAGCTGCAGTATCGTCAGCATAGCCAGTATCTACCAGAGAGCAAGAAGATAACAAAAATGCTGAAGTAGATGCAAAATCAAAATGCCTTGACATTATCACTGTCTTTGAAAGGCAGTGTTGCTAACTGAATGGAGGCTGGAAGATGGTGTCTGCAAGCAAACCCCTTTTATACTGCAGTGGTTAGACTACCAACCATTGTACGATATGACATAAAACTCATATCATTATGCAACAAAATATTACAAATTTAATACAAAGATATAGAAAATTATATTCTGGCTATTCAGAATAGATTAGAAAAATCAGTATGCCAGCTGATGTAATTAATTTCAAATTTCCATCAAAAGACAGACTTCAGTTATGAACTCTTTCTTTGTATTCAGGAGATTAGAACAAGTGTCCTCCAGTGTTTTAAAAATACTGAAAATTATACTGCTAATTTTAATTTCTTTAGCTCCCAAGAAACACTCTCTCATATGAGGTAAAACACATCCCTTTAAAATTACAAAAGATGACTTGACTTGTATATTGACCAAAATGCATGCTATATACATGCACTGTTGGAAGTGACTTAATATTGCACTGTAATTGATGATGTGATGTGTTGATGGGGAGGTACAGAGACAAAGCAAACAATCAATGTGATCAAAGCAATGTCCCATTTATTATTTAAATCAGTTAACTTTTATACAGTTTAGTTTGTTCAGGGTACATGCTCACAATAAGGTGATTGGATAGCTCAGTCTCTGCACGCATCTAATGTCTACAGTTCATTGGACCTGATGTTCTGTCCACGTGACCTGAAATCATTCTTGGCATACAAAGCCCTTCCTAATTAATCTGCCTTTAGGGGCTTTCCGAAATCTGCAGGTGTACCTTTATCTCTAGTTTCTCATAGCTTTCTTACTATAAACATATTATGTTCTCAAACCATATAACTAGACACAAAGCTAACAAGTATAAACATCGCATATTTTCACACAGTCTAGTGGCAGTCTGAAAAATAAAAGCTAGACACGATCCCAGTATGGGGGAACTGGAATAGTTTATTGAACACAAGAACACTATTTTAAAGGCACCTGAGGTTGGACATGTTAATGAAGGGGACGAGTTATGTTAATTATGGAATTACACAAGTTTTTACTGCAATTTCTAAATAGTTAATTTTTCTTCTAGTAGGATTACATGGGGGATAGAGGGATTACAGGGGTTTAGACATGGTTTGATACAATCATCTCAAAAGTCTTTTTTGATTTCTGCTGGAGCCAGGCTTGATCCATGAGGTAGAACTTTAACAGGTCTTGTGAGAAGGGTCCAGCTCCTTCAGATCACGAGGTTTTTGTCAGCCCTTGTTTTCCTTTGCTGAAAGCTGGGTTTGGGCTCCTACACAGTCTATAAGTATAAACATTGCACCGCTTGTCACTTCTAAAATCATGGTAAGCAAGGCCTACAGAGTGCAGGAAAAATTGTTCAGAGAAATCTCTCTGTTCCAGCCACAGTGATGAACCCATAGAGACTATTCATTTCCAAAGATGGGTGCCATCTGTGTTAAAATTTTACCAGTTTTATCAGTAGCCTCAAAACCCAGAACAGTTATATTAAACCCCTAAGTTTCAGGTAAGCGATCCTGATACTGGAGTTAATGTTCTGAAATCTGAATACGTTAAATTGAACCCGGGCTTGGGAACTCTGATTCCTGTATGAACTGATGAGGCTCTACGTCTTTTTGTTGCAGTCCAAAGACAACTGAAAAGGGAACAAGCTGCTGCTTCTACCTTTTCTTGCTAATGCTCCAAGCATAAATTTTCAGTCAGCTGTTCAATCCAGCAATTAATTATTTGCCTTTCCATGAACTTTTAAAATCTATTAGTTTCTGTGGTAATTGATACTGAGTTCTATTTTTTATCATCTATTTTGTTAAAGAGTTGTAGGATGACAGTATCCAAAAGGTCATGTAGCTTTTAAAGAAATTACACTCTGGAACAGTTTAAGAAAATATTCCAAAATCATGTGTTCTGTAAAGAACCACCAGCTGCCAATGCATCCTTAATTTTTTTGCTGCAATTTTTAAAGGCACTTAATGCAAAATTTTTAGTACAGTAGACGTCAGAAATTTTAGATCTTTTAACAAAAAAATAATAAAAAAACCCCCAAACCACATTTGAGCTAGCATATTCTAGGATATAGCTTTATAGACTCTTTGAGGATTTTTCCTCCCTTTGTCACTCTTGCCCATTGCTTTGTCTGTGGCAGGTTTTTCTATAGTGAGGGCAATGGTACTTCTTTTCCCTCTCCTCTTCCATCATTTCTGTGGAAAACACTGCAACAGTTTTACATTTATGCTTCCTACCTTGAAGCTAGCACTTGACAGCAGAGAAATAACATGAACTTCATCAAACAGGAATGACAGACAGCTGAGGTAAAATTGCTAAGCAGGAGGTGGCAAAAAGTTTTAAGATTATCTAAAGAATGCTCATAAGATCTTGCAAGATACAGTTCACAGTAACTTCACTTTATCCCATCATGGTACATTTTTCTGGGTAAAATAACATGTATCTGTCAAATTAATGAGGCACACATTGATGGTAGAAGCATAGCAATAGCATGAAAGCAATAGGATTAAGAGGTCTTCAATGGAGTATTGGCACAGCATAGGTGTTTTTCAGAACATAAACCTTTGTTCTGAACAAAGTTTAAAAGTTCAGTTGAAATCACGGCTTTAATCATATGCTTAAAATGTAACCCCTAATGAAAGATACTGCTACTAAGAGGACAAATATATTTGTCTTTATTTTCACTAGAGAAAAGTAAACAATAATACTTTCTCTTTACAATGCTGAAGTTTGGGTACAGGAATTAAGTCACTAGGTAGAAGAAGAAACAAAGAGTACAAAACAGGAGAAAAAAACCCAATTAGAATAATATGATCTGTTCCACTTGTAGAAAGAATAAAATATCACAGGACTACATTCAGTGTTAGTAAAGTTATTGAAATAAATAGTAGTATATGTCTCATTTTTCTGGTGGATGCTACCGCCAGTAAGAACATACTAAGGAATATTGGATTACATAAATGTCACTCATATGAAATTAACAGATTTTGCATTTTAATTTTGTAGTTAAAATACAATGGCAAAACATCAGAATCCTCTAATGTTAATAATTTTGGAGTTCTCAGGGATTATATATATACTTTTAGATGCCCTATGATCTGTGTATTACAATAACATTTAACTCTTGCTGGTTACTATGAATATTTGGAGAAAATGCAAAAATGGCATTATTACTATTGAACCTCTTATAGTAGTATATTTTGTACAAGTGGAAAAGTCAAGTACTGTCTGTAATTTAGAAGTTGAAAGCATTATAAAATGAAGACTAAGCAGAGAATTATAAGAAGTCTAAAAAGTATTCCTAATAGAATATTTTATATACATTATTTAATTTCCCCAAGACACAAATACTCAGATAAATTGGACATTATTAGATAAATGTACATTCAACACTTTTTTTAAGCAATATTAGCCATTCAGGTGTTCACAGAGCTCTGACACTTTAATTTTTTGTTCTGCATTCCATTCTCTACCTCATAAAGGGAAGCTTATACAGGTAGTTATTCCAGTACTGATATTTAGATCTCTCTAGGAACATTTAAAACACAGACCTGGATACACTTGTAATATACTGATGCTTTTTTTTTTTCATATATGATTCTCTTAGGGCATGTAGATATAAATGAATAAATGAAGTCCGTGCAACATCAGAATTACATAACTTAAATGTAACTCAGATTTTTCCTCACTTTTATTTTTTAAATGTAGGCTGTTATTAGCTGCATATTTAAAAACATGTCTGTTTCTATGTCACTTTTATCAAGTGTTATATATGGCCTTGTCTCATATTTACTTACACTTTTGGAAATTTGAGACGTCTTATTTTACAAACTTTTTGCTTGTAACTTATTTAAAGAATTGTGGATAATTTTGTATCATCTTGGGTGTGCTGATTTAGCTACAAAGAAAGTTAAGTATTACCAAATTGTATTGCTATTGCTCTGGTGTATTTCATCTGCACTTTTATAATGTACCTGAGTTTAAATGACAATGCAGCAGGCCAAAAAAATAGTGCATGAAAAGATTTCTTTGAGAAATATTTATTCAAGAATATTTATTCCAGAATAGTCACCTTATCTGGGAAATTTGTAGCAAGAAACTTCTGTCTTCATAGTTGGACTATTTGCTATGACACATTCTGATTATGGTGACAACATTAATCATAAAGACATGCAGTCTTGCAGTTTTGCTTTGGAATGCATTGTATAAACTTAAAGTAGCTATGATAGGTTTTCAAGTGAAATTAAATTTTCTTTCTCTGGTTCTCACAAATTTTACATCTATTCATGCTATCTTTAAAAATATCTTTACTCTTTTGCTGTATATAAGTACAAAACTCTTGCAGCTGTCAATAATATCTCATAAAATATTAACATCTGTATTAGCATTATATATAACTCTCAAATACAATTTAAGAGAAACAATGTCCTTAGAAACAATAGAATCAAAAGCCCTTCTTTTTAAATTTACCTTTTAAATGTAAGCCTTTAAAAAAAATCAATGTTCTTGTAGAGAGAATATTTCTGCAGTTTTATATATGATGCTCTCGCACAGTAAAGAATCCCTGCACTTCAATTCACCCGATTCTGTATGGAGTCAAAATAATTTGTAGCCTTGCAGTAGTATTTGAATAAAAGAAAACATCAATATTAAATATGTTCTTTAATCTATGCAGGATTTATATTAAGCTCTGAGACTCTTTCTCTCATTCCATTATTATTGAAGGCTTAATTAAGACATTGTAATAAAGACTATAATCTGTTTAGTTACAAGACACTTTGGACTAATGTGATACTTGCTCTAAACATTCCACCCTGGGGAAAGGTAGCAAGGAGCCTGCCATTTAGAATAGTTATAAAAAAGCCTCTTGGTTGATTTTAAGTGGCAAAGGAATGACAACGGGAATAAAGGAAGTAAGAGCAGTCTAACTGGGAATGCAGGTAAGCAATTTGGGGTTTTGCAGAGAGGCAACACGTGGAAGAAGAAAGGACTCATTATAAGTCGCCTTTTTGTGCCAAAATGCTTAGCTATCTTTTTGTTGTGGTTAGAGACTTCCAGCTACTGTAACCTAGTTTTTGTTGTGCAGTAAACTGTTCAATATTCCACAATTGGTTTATTTTCAGTGAGAGTGTGTTAAAAGTAGCTGTTGAATCACAAACTGTTGTTGATAAAATAGCAACTGGGAAGTGGGAAGCTAGGCAAGAATAACCTTTCTTTTTGTATCCTTTCTCTTTGCTTTCTTAAAAAAACCACAACAAACACAAATATAATTATTCATATTCAAAGCAGCGTTGTCTTGTTTTGACATCCCTTTACTCTTACTCACTTTTAAAATATATTTTTAAAAGGTGGCTATGTCAAAAGTTTAGCTTTTCTTCCACAACCAGAGAATTAAAAGAAGAAAAGAATTAAAAGAAATGGAAATGCGCTCAAAAAGCCATAAAACACCTCAGGGTATACATTATTAGTAGCCTAATGTGTTGAAAGCACTTTTCCATTTGGTTGTCTTGCTTCATAAAGTGCCATAGACAGCAAGTGCACTCAAATAGTGCACAGATTATATTTGCCTGAGGAAGAGAATGGAATCAGAGAAAGAGTCAGAGGTGTGGGGGAGAAGAGAGGAATTTCAGTCATTCCAGGACAGGTTCAAGAGGTTAGAACAAACAAGCCCCAACAGGCAAAACAACAAATGACTACTAAGCTGCAGAGGAAATGAGCCCCATATACTCTGGACATGCCACTACTCTGCTAACAAAAGGTATGAAACTATGTGACAATTTTCTTACCTCCTGAAAATAGCTGGGGTAAAGTGGCAGACATCTGGGGGGAAAGTCTGAAATGTCTGAAATTATAGCTGTGCTGATCACCTGTGTGGGCACCAACAGGATTGCAGGGTTGTTTTGTTGAGGTTTTTTTCACCAGTTTGTTTATTTCAGAGAATGAGATAATTACATTCAAAACTTGATTAAAAGAGGTAATTTCATTGAGGTGGTGAAGTCAAGCTTGAAAAATTGAGAATGAAGCACCTTGTTTCATTCTCATTTCCCAATGCATGGTACTCCTTATTGACTTACTGCACTGAGAAATTATAAATTTCCTATGGAAATCTTACTTTCTTGAACTTGTTATAATGGCTGTTTCTGCTTTTCTCCTTTTTTTTTCTTTTTTTTTTTTTCTTTTTTTTTTTTATTTTAAAACACTTTTTAACAACTTTACAGGCTAAAAAAAGGTATTTTCCTAATTGTACCAGTCAGGAACTGTAGTACAGTGAATCAAAGGAAAACTTTCTTTGGTGAATTTATGTAATACCTTGATACAACTTTTGGCCTAAATCTGTAAAAAATTTTGGCCTAAATCTGTAAAACAATTCTGTGTTGCTCCATCTCTTTCTGAAATCAAACCTGCAATCCTCTACTATATGAAATGATGTCTCAGAAGGTATTAATCACATATATTTGATTTATATTAAAATGACTATACATTTTTATATTTGATGCATGTAATCAATTTTTTATTCCACAGTTTTGCTTTTCTGATGAGCCAGTTATCAGTTATGCTTGGGTAGTTTGTCAAGAGAGCACTCGGTGTGCTAAACAGTACATAAAGGGATCCTGAATTCTATTTTGATATGAGACCTCCTGTGATAGTAAAGGTCGTTGCTAATTTTTAGATACAGAGCATGAAGAAATCATAAAATACCACTGGAAAGGAGGCAACCAGGTAGTTAAAGAATGCCTGTTCATCTCACCTGTGACTACTTAATGGTTCAGTGTCATAAAATACAACATAAAATGCAAACAGGGAAAAATTTAAAGTGTGTTAATTCTTATGCTTACTTTTAGCTGTATTAGCAGAAAGATGATGTAATAATGCAAATAGAGAATTTAGCTCTTTAACAAAATACATTCCAATTTTATTCTTAAGGCTACTTTTTAAATGTCATGAAGAAAACCTTATTTATATTTCTAATTACTGTTCTACTGCTCTTCCAGTGTGATGCATTAAACCCACAAAGATGAGTAAAAAGTGGTTTTGCAGCCCATTGTGTCCATTATACACTGACAATTCAAATAACAAAAATAATTTTTTTCTCTAGGTCGAATTCTTCAGAGGTAGATTTAAATGTGTGCAACTAACCTACACAGGTGTGATTTATTTGCATGTTTCATAGGTTTTCTGTTTGTACAGGTGAGGAATCTTAATAAAAAAGCAGAATAAAATAGTATATGTCCAAATTCCAAAAATGTTTATAAGTCTGTTGGTGAATGATCACACAAACTTGTGGTTTATTCTGGGGAAAAATTTGTTACTTGCTTCTCAGAATATATTGTTTTCACTGTATTTATTTCCTAAGGCCAATTTTAAGGTAATAAAAAGGGTGAAAAACTTCCTATGGTGTGTCAACATGCTGAGGCTTCTCACATAATTCAGTTCCTTTAACATTGTCAGAGGAGTTTCAGCAGTTCTTTTTTCTGGTATCTGATTGCCAAGGAACTTGACTTCTCTTTTTATACCTACTTGCTTGTAAAAACATAGGAATTCAATCTAATTTAGCTAAACTAAATTAGCTAACTAACAGCTAAATGTTAGCTGTTTGTCCCTAAAAAGCAAGATCCTCTCCACCCAAATTCCCTGTGTAGTAAAGGGATATTAAAAAAATGTCTTTAAAACTTGAAGGAAGTGAACCAGTCCTCCTAATATTGGCAGTTACTTCTACCCCATTAACTACATAAAGAATGCAGATATCTCCAGAGGGTAATTCCATCTCCTGGAATTAAGTACCTACCTCTCTCACTTCTAATAGGAAATGGCAAGAGGGTACTTTAGCATAATAGCCTACAGGTTGGAAGAGTCACCCTGACATGAGAGACAGGATCTCTCTGTGTTAGTCAGCCTGCAGCCCGGTACCATCTGTCTCACCGCTGGCCAAAGGATGTCCAGAGACAGAGCAGACTCCCCGTACTACAGTGTAGCTTTTAATTTTTTTACAGATATTTAACCCAATTTATTTCACTAATTTAGTAAACAGTGAAATCCCACAAACAGTTGTTTTAGCATGACTGAAAGGCGGGGAACATAGGGTGGGTATACAAGCAGGAAGAGAAAAGTCAACATAAATTTCTTCAGCCAAGTTTTCCACGAAAGAGGAAGATCAGCAAAAACAGGCCTCATGTAGATGTCTTCAACTTAGCAGCTGGGGATTTTCCATGTTTGTGAATGTTGTAGTCAGATAAACCTTCTTTACGCTTTTCCTTTCTTCTGTCTTCCTTTGCAATTCCCAAAAGTTTTAAAAACTAATGAGAATGTCTTTCAGGTTTTGAGATCAAATTTAAATCCATGCTTCTTGAGCTGCTCTCACTTCATAGGAAGTGTTCTGCACCATTTTGGAGTGCTGAGACTTCTTAATTTGTGACATAATTTGTGTGAAAAAATAGCCCACATTGCTTTGGGGAAGCCAGACTGATGCCAAATATTTGAGGTTTTTTCTGGTTTTGTTTTGTTTTGGTTTGTTTTTTTATTTTTTCTTTATTAGCAATGGACTTAATCATTGCTGAATAAAGAGTGTAAATAAAAATATTTTTTGCTTTTCTCTTCATGTTTGCTTTCCCACTCATTGTGGCTGCTGTTTTCACTTCCCAGGTGCAGATATACCTGGGGAAAATTATAGCCTTAGTACAGCATTATTATTGTATGGAGAAAATACAAGTTTTACTGGACATTTCTATATATATTTGCTTAATATTTCTTCACTGGAATACCAGCCTATGGCTGCTGTTTAGATTTAGAAGAACTCCTAGTATCCATTGCATTGAATGCAGACACCTTTTTTACTGTCTCAGGTACCCTTTTTCCTGCGCTAATGTTATTAGTCACTTGCATGAATTATTCTGAGGGGTTGCAAAGATTTCTTTCTTTTCGTGAGATACTCCAGATGTCTTCCAAGAAAGTAATGAAGTTTATTATTGTAAGAGGAGCCATGGAAGTGCAAATGCAAATATGAAGTAAATCTCAAAGGGCATTTGCTTTATTAAATTATGTACAAGTGACCAATGACTACATATGTGTCTGTGCTTTCACCTCTACATATTTTTATAAGATGCACTTGTTAGATAGAGTGAATATATTATTTTAGCCACTTGTTTTGTTCTTTGCCAGACAGAAAAACACAGGCACCTACTCATAAACTTATATTTTAATAGTGTGTGCATTCTATTTAAATGTTTATCTCATTTTGTAACAGTAGCAATATTAATTTTAAAGGATTTCCTTTTTTTACATCATAAATAGAGTGGTTTCCAAGAGGATATAAGTCCTTAGGCTGACATAACCCCTATGGAGTTGTGGAGCTAACATTCTTTTTCAGTTCCTCCTTAAATAATTAATAAATCATAGTGTTTATGCATGTTTGATACCAGAAATATTTCCTTGACCACATTAGCATAAACAGGCCTTTATATTGCTGTATAAACTATAAATTTTAAAATATTATAGCAAGAAAAATCCTAAGAGGCTGTTGACAAGCTGTTTTAAACAGATTACTTTTAAAGTTATTTGCTTAATTAGATAGTCAGTATACCTCTCCAGACTATTTAGCAATGTATGCCTGCACCTTAATGAAGCTAGCTGCTCTTGCTGCAGCACTATGAATATTAGCACATTCATTTACCAAGTAGTTACAGAATTCAGGAAAATATTGTATGTAATCTGAATAAAAAAAGAATAGTCTCTGTTGTTCAAATAGCGACTAGAACTCTCTAGAACATCTAGGCTTGCAGATGGTTCTATCAGTAAATTAATTTTCCATTTACATAACTGGATAGGTTGCAGGTCAATCCTGGCTTAGAGCAATTATAGCTGTCTGACTTCTATTTAATCTTCTGATCCAAACCCCACTTTTTAAATTCATAGAAAAAATCACAACAAATCACATCTCATGCATTTTATGCTTATATATTTTTAAACCCTATAGACAGCCTCACAGAAACTTCCCACTTGCTCCTGGTTATAACACCATACATTCTTTACAATGGGGTGACTTAGAAGGCAGTTTGCATCTTGACTAGGTGATCAGCAAATAATAAAAAATTCAACTGGCCACACTGCTGGTCTCTGTAGCTCCGCTGGCCATGTTGGTTTTATGTTGGCAAGCTACAACTCTAAAGCATGCTTTTTTTTGCTTTAGACTTGAATAGATGAAAAACTTCAGCTCCAGAAACATTACCCTGTCAGCTAAAAAAAATCTTACTTTTTTTGTGGGTTGGTGTCTTCTATCCCAAGCATTAGAAGATAAGAAAGTTAATATTAATAATGAGATTACTTTCAACAATGCAATCTTTTTATCAGTGTCATCAGCTTCTTAGTAGTTTTTTATATTGTCTCTCTTTGTTTACTACTGTTATTTCAGTAGTATTTCCTGGAGAGCACAAGGGAGTCTACCAATATAGCATCGCTATTACTGAATAGCTTCTTTTACATTTTCATATATGAATACTTTTATAATCAGAAATCAATAGATAGCCATATTTTCCATAAGATGCATACTCTAGTAGTCCACTGGATAGAAAATAAAGTGCAAAAAGGGAAATGGCTAAATGACGAACTCTTTATTATCCCAAAACAGAGGAAAGAAATAGCAGAGTAGAATTTGTAACTAAGAGTGGGCTTTGGAAGTATCCCTTGACAATGCAGAACCAGAATGTGGTAGGACTAGATGAGATTTCCTCTGTTGGGAGGCTATAAGAGTGAAAATAAATAGTTTTTACATACACCAGTGATAACAGAGAGACCAGGAAAAGGATTGGTTCACTGCGTACTGAAAAGAAAATTGTTGGCAGATAATGGCAAGAAAGTCAAGGTATTGAATACTCTTTTAGATCAGTATTTACTCAGAAGTTCATTTGTAAAACAGATGATTGTCACCATTCATAAATGTGACACAATTTTGAATAAAGTCAGAACATGTTAGAGACTAGAGAGCGTACTAGGTATTCATTAATGCGAAGCATTTTAGATTTACACATTCTCTATAATTCCAACTATGTCCTAATTACATTACTTATAACCCAAAAACGATTGAGCTTCTGTTGTAAATCCATTTGCTGAGTACAGGAAGTTTCTAAATGACATCAATAGTAGTAAAGCAGAAGTTACAAATTTTTTGTGGCATAGAAAAACCAGTGCATAGGGTTTCAGGGTACAAACTGTCTTTATATAGCTTTATTTCATTACTACTTTTTTTCGATCATGACCAGCTCCAAACTAAATCTTTTGCAAATAATGTGTTAATACCCACCTAATTACTGCTAAGAACAGTCAGTACTCATAGTGAAGGAGTAATTATATATTTGATGTAGGAATTACTGCCTTCATTCATCTTCAGAATTTTCTTCTAGGGCTTTGAGCTTATGCTCTCACAGCAGCCTTCATCGTTATGAATAGGCATATTATTCAGATACTTAGTTGCTTTGTTCAGTTTAATTTCTTAATACACCATTTTGATATATATTGCTATTTTAAGTGATACCACAATGGTGTCAAGTTTATACCGTTAATTCCAACATTGTGACAATATATAATAACAAAACCACATACAATTTTACTTATTATGGAGCATCTGGTTTTGTTATAGCTTGACATATACATTTCACTTGTTGTAAATTATGGGTTTCCTATTCTACTCATGCCACTGTCTTCATCATTATACCTCTGTTGAATAAGTTCTTTCCTGATTTTTCTTTTAACTGTAGTGCTGGAGTAATTTTCTGAGCATGCGTGTGCATGCCTTTTTCTTTGAGGAAAGATAATGTCCCTGAATAATAATTAGAACTTCACTAGAGTAATAAGAGAAAACATTGTGGAAAAAAATTAGTATTTTTTTAATTGATTCCAGTAATTTTTGGTGTCATAAGGATGATTCTTCCTTTTTATATTGCTTTTATTGTTGAAACTTACAGAAACTGACACATGTTGGTATCTTGAAAATATAGAATACGATGATTTGCATTTATTAGCTCATAACATCATAGAATCTTGGAATGCCAGGTTCTAAGAGTACCTCAAAGATCATCTGGTCCAGCCTTTCTTGGCAAAGGAATAGTCTGGACAACATGGCCCAGAACCTTGTTCAGCTGAACCTTAAAAGTGTCTGAATTCAGGGAATTCACCACTTCCCTGGAGAGGTTATTCCAGTGACTGTTTGTTCTCATTGTGAAAAATTTTCCTTGTGTTTTTAATTGGAATCTCCCCAGGAGTATCTTGTACCCATTACCCCTGTCTTTCTCCTGTGACTCCTTGTAAAAAGGGAATCTCCCATCTTCTTTTTAGTCACCCTTTAAACACTGTATCATGGTGATAAGGCCTCCCCAAGCCTTCTTTTTTCAAGACTGAACAAACCCAGTTCTTTTAGCTTTTCCTCATATGGCAGGCTTCCCAGTCTTTTGATCATCTTTGTGGCCCTTCTGTGGACCCTCTTTGAATCGTTTGAACTACAACAAAAATCTCTACTTTTGACTAAACAATCTCCTTTACTGCTGAAATTAAATTAGGCAGGGAGTTTTTGCACTTTCAGTGAAAGATCTTAAAAATGTTTCTTGAACTTTATATACTATGTGACATCTCTCATACAAAAATATGTAATTTTAAATGGATTTGAAATTTGTTTTTAACTTTTTTTTTGTTGAAAAATGATTTTCAAGTGTTACGTTTAGGGTGGTAAAATGCAATGGAATCCATAGTTGTCTCATAGGCAAATCTTAAATGCATACTAAAAGAAAGAGTAATCTTTCAATTTACTTGTAATATCATCAGTACCTGTCTTTACCATTCTTAATGCAAATAAATTGTCAATTTATGAGAGGTTGGAGAAAATTCTGTTGATTTTTAACTCTTATAACCTCCTCCTATTAAAGGATTATGAGGTCATATCCAAAGCAAGAAAAAAATACCATCTATTGCTACTGTGTCCCTTTAACAATATTGTAAAAATTTAAATAGTCCTCAGATGTAGTTCAGTATGTAGCACATTTAAAGAAGAGGGAATAGGAAAAAAAAGTCTAAGCTTGAAAATTAATTGGCTTGTGCAAAAAATTGTACCCTACCCTTTTTTATCCCTTTACATCTCCTACTCCTTGGCCTGCCTTTCAGCCATGGTCCCACAGCTACACAGCTCTTTATACTTGCATATTGATCAGTATTTGATCATTTCTTTACAGAAATGCCAGAAGATACTGAGAAAACCCATATTTACGAGAACTTTTGCATACTGTTTTATAATGAATTCTTAGTTATGAGGTGAAATTGGAGATAAATAACTGTATTCTTTAGAAGGGAATGAAATTCAAAACTTTTCAAGCTAATGGCTCAGCAGCATGTTAAGAGAAAGAAGGTTAAGGAGACTCCAGTCTTTCCTATTCATGGCAGTGTAGAAGCTTTATTGTAAAAGAATTTCTCATTGAAAACCAGCTCAGAGTATAAATGAATACAGTGCTAGAGTGAGTCTGTGATTAATCTGAATGCAGAGTACACTGAGACCCATTCTGCATAAGGAAGAGGGACCAGATGTATTTTACAAAATATGAGGACATGACCTTTAAATATACAAGCATTACAAAGTAATTTTGTAGTGTTTCAAGTGAAATTTAAAATAATCAGTTATATAGATGAATGGGAAGCTTTCAGCAGAAACAGGTACTGAAAAACTCTATCTTTTTTATCCTATCTCACAGTGACATAATATATTTCTCTTTTTTGTGTGTGTGTCACATTTAGCAATTGTGTTAGTACCTAGTTCATTATCATGTGAACCTAATGTCTCAACAGCTTTTTATATTATGTCAACCAAATTATTTAAGTAATGTAATATCAGTTGATTTTTTTAGCTTACAAGCAGTTTGTTACCTGGTGCTGTCAGCCAAATTGTCTCATAAATATTGCTGTTCTTCCTGAGAGTTCCAAAAGAATA
Organism: Chiroxiphia lanceolata; assembly: GCF_009829145.1. Taxonomy (NCBI): domain Eukaryota; kingdom Metazoa; phylum Chordata; class Aves; order Passeriformes; family Pipridae; genus Chiroxiphia; species Chiroxiphia lanceolata. The sequence goes on along the minus strand of NC_045637.1, from coordinate 42,299,075 downwards.
AAAGTGTGTAATTCTTTTAGACAGAATAAGTGAAATGTGACACAATATAATAAAGACTAGGTGTCTCTATAATTTTATTTTTAATCCACTCAGACTAAAGTAAACAAATGGGTTGATGGTGGGGTGGAAGAAGATATAATACCTATAAAGACTACAAAAAACCTCTTTAGATTCATTGCTTCAGGTAAAGGTATTTGTCTATAGCACTGGCAACTGGCCACTTTATTGAAGTTTGCCAGCAGGAATTCATTTAGGCTGGTATGCTATGGTGTAAGTATTAAATGTGTTTTAAAAATCACTGTCTACATTTCTATGGGGCATTAGGTTCTATCAAGAGGGGTAATTGTCTCATATGTTATATATAATTGTATATAATATAATTGTACGAAATTCCTCATGTCTTCTGCCATTTAGCTACCCCTTTTGTCATATTAAATGCCAGAGTGTGAACTGCAAACGTTATCATCTGTACCAAAGTGAGGAGTGCTGAAATAATGCAAACTTGGCAAACTGTGAACTCTTCACGGGCAAGGTCAGAAGCCTGCTGATAGACTGAGAGCATAGGAACAAAGTAAGTTTAGCTGCACTCTTCAACAACCTGCCTCATTCTGTTTCAGCCCAGAGTGAAAAGACCAGGTTGGAAACAGGGACCTAAAAGGCAAGGAACCATGTGACTGAGTAAAGAAGCAGGTCAAAAGATGTGAATAGGACTTTTAGGAGGAAGGAATAAAAGGAGAGTAATGAGCTTCAACAAATAGATCATATACAGAGCAAACCAATGATGAAAATATAAGTTCTGTTATGAGGTATTTTTCTTCCACCACCTACTAATGGTTCAAGTAGAAACTTTAGATGGGAACCACAGCTAGAGGTGTCTCAATCCAAATCTTAAACTGAATTTTTAGGAGTCACGGTTTGCAGTTCACTCCCAAAGAAGGCTGAGGAGGAAGGAAGATATCTCAGCTGGAGCATACCTGCTAGTTAAATCTCTTAAGAAGTTGGTAGAGATATTACGTGAGAAAGCTTTGAGACACAGTGAAATCTGGAATCATGGGATGTGGAGAAGATATTTGGCAACAAGCCAGAAAGATCCACAGTAGACCCTACTGTGAATGAGGAAAACCTAGCTAACATGACACTTCTACTTACAGGTCTTCTTCATAGGGAAATGGTCCCTTCTCAGGCAGTGATACATTACAATGCTGCCTGCAGAAGCTGAGGTTTCAAGCCTAATGACAGAGTGGATTAAATATAAAATGAAGGCCTGGCAGGCGGGAAAAGCTGTGAGATTAATGATGATCCTTCCCTTGAGGAAGAGATGTATTGGTCATGAGTGACTCATTCCTGTGTGTGATGAAAACATCAGTCTAGTATTGACCTAATACTGTGGGAAGTCTTCTGTCTCCCAGGAGCTTAAATCTGAGGGATATTGCCAAAGCCATCTAGTCAAATGACAGTTGGCTGGGACTGCTCATTCATGCAGGCATGACTGATTTCAGTGTCACTCTAAGCAGATAAAAAGTGACCATTAGACTCTTAGAGGAAGGCTAAAGGGGTCAGAGCTGTTGTAATGTGCTAGTAAGTCCTCCTGGTCATTCAGGAAGAATGTGTCCTACAGTGCTCATATGCAGAAGTAGTGTCACTAAAGAGGGCTTTGCCTTCTTTGACAATAGCATGAACTTGCAAGTAAATACAGGGTGAAATGGAACTGGCTTAGCCTGAAGCAAAGAATAGTGTTTCAACTTTAGAAAAGCTACACAAAGGGCGGGCAGTTTCTTCTTTGTTTCTGTGATGGATTACATGAGAAGTAATGGGATTAAAATGCAACTGGAAAGAGTCTGGTTTGATAAAAGGAGAACTTCCAATGCTAAGAGCTGTATTTGCTAATAGATTGACTCATAAGGCATTAAGAGTGTCATCATGTCGGGACTATACAAATGGGTTGGACAACAAGCTTTGTTCTATTGATTTCAGCCATATGTTTCTGTTCTGTTGTATTATCATAAAATGAACAAATTCATATCAGTGTTTGCAACTCAATTCAGAAATACTACAACCATGGCTAACATTAGATTAAAGTTTTTACCCTGTTCCTTTGGCATTCTGTGAAAACTTCTGAAAGTAAATACTATATACTAGTTATTATATTGTCTAAATTTTATGTTGTAATGAACTTGTAAGTGAAAAGTAAAATTGAAATTGGACTTATCTGCATTATTTAATTTTCTTGAGAAATCAGACAGTATGAAATCTGAAGTTTTAAACCAGGAGAGACATTTAGATCAATTTTTAACAATTTAATGGTCTTGTTTCTACTGGAAGAATAACATGGTGTTCCTTATTCTGCAGTAATAGCTTGGGAAGAGAAGGCCTAGTGGCTGCAGATCTGCTAATCAGACATCTAATTATAATTTAAAAAATATCTAGGAAAATATGGAAGTTGTATTTCAGATGGAAGTCCTTGCTATCTTGACAGAAAGACTGGATAGTTAGTTGCTACTTACAGTAGGAGGGAATCTATGGATATGTTTTTTAACAAGAAGCAAAATGGATTTGAATACCTATGTTGTAGTATTCAGACGGATTTCCATTGTAAACTGTTTATCTTTGGTGGATAGTAAAGTTGTTTAAATTGCAAATGAAAAGATACTCAAGAGGAATATATATCACTGTTTTGTGAGTAGATGTTTTACTTATTATTACCTACACCAGCTTTTTTACTCTTAGTGTGACTGATACTTCAGTAATCATACTTCAGTGAACAACCACTATTATGATATAAACCACAATTATCCAGTTGCATTTCATTAACTGAAGCAATGATTACAGTATCTCCTTCTGGGTCAGGTTTTTGTTGTTGTTGTTGTTTGGGGGGGTTTTTTTGTTTTGTTTTTTGTGTTTGTTTGTTTGCGTTTTGCTTTGGGTTTTTTTTCATATCTTTTAAATTCTTATTGTTCATAGTCCTTCTAACACATCTTCAGTAGAGAGACGTATGTTTCTTACTTTTAGATGGGACCATAATAGCTTTTTCAGGTACTGGCTTTAATTCATTTTCATTGTCTCTAATAATATGCATGTTGCTGTTGGTATTTTATTTATCGAGATTCACTGTTTTAAAACTATATTGTTTGTGGCACATTTATCTTTTTTAAAGAGGTACAATAGCAATATTGTCATTAAGGTAGCATCCAAATTTAGGAATGGATGTTAAATATTGCAGGATTAAATGAAGTCATTCATCCCATTCCAGGCCCCGTTTCTCTCTTCAGAAAGGATATTGAGGTGCTGGAGCGGGTCCAGAGAAGAGCAACAAGGCTGGTGAAGGGACTGGAGCATAAGTCCTATGGGGAGAGACTGAGGGAGCTGGGGTTGTTTAGCCTGGAGAAGAGGAAGCTCAGAGGTGACCTCATCACCGTCTATAACTACCTGAAGGGAAGTTCTAGCCAGGTGGGGGTTGGTCTCTTCTCTCAGGCACTCAGCAATAGGACAAGGGGGCACGGGCTTAAGCTCCGCCAGGGGAAATTTAAGTTGGATATCAGGAGAAAATTCTTTATAGAGAGAGTAATCAGGCATTGGAATGGGCTACCCAGAGAGGTGGTGAATTCACCATCCCTGGAGATTTTTAAACGCAGATTGGACGTGGCACTGAGTGCCATGATCTAGTAAATGGACTGGATTTGGACCAAGGGTTGGACTCAATGATCTCGGAGGTCTTTTCCAACCCAATCGATTCTATGATTCTATGATTCTATGATCTGTTAAGCAAAAAAAACACAACACTTTTTTTTTTTTTTTTAATTTGAGTAAAATCAATTGCAGTTCTATTATGGGAACATCACAGTTGTGTGAAGACTAAGTTTTGTGCTTTTGTCCTGAGGGCTCCCGCTATACTTTCATGTAATAGTCACAAATCTGGTATTTCTTTCTGATATCCATCCGTCACTGCTCTGTTCATAGTGTTCAATGCATCACTGAATCCTTTTTAATAAGAAAGGAAAGTTTTGATAGTCTGCAGGTTTGTGATCATAGTTCAGATTTGTGCTTTGATAGTGCTTGTATGTGCCATAAATTGATAATAACTCTCAATATCCCAATATTTTCTTTCCGTACATCGGTTCAAAACCTCTGTTAGGAATGATTTGTATTCATCTGCTTCCATTTTTGGGGGACCATTCCTGAGTTTTACTAGACATATTTTGTTATCTCCAAAAGTATTTATCAAATACTTGTATTGAAACTCAACAAAAAATGGAAGCTCTCTGTGTACTTTGTACAACTGGCTAATAAAAAGTCAGTAGAATTTAAAAGGAAGCTGGTAGAATTATAGGATTGCTTTCCAGATGGGACCCCAAGATTATCCTAGGCCTCTTTTCCTCTACTTATATGTAGGATTCAAAGGAAACATGTAGATTAAGATGATCCATGAGAATGTTAAGTGCTAATACTGAACCAGAATAAAGATCTATCTAGTTATCTGTCTGGTGATAGCAAAAGAATAGTTATATTTCCCTTTGTCTTTCCAGCCATCTGCTATGTTGGGACTTCTTCAGCAGATTATGGACTTCCTGAATTATGTCTACTGTGTCTTAATTGTCTATAAACTTCAAAAATATTTGATCTCTTTCTGTAATTTTTTGACTCCTAAGAGAGATTTTATAATGTTAATTATATAAGCTGAAACATATCATCTTGGATCTCACTTTTGTTCCCATCTAGAAACCATGGTGAGAATGATTCAGCCTGCAGGTATCTACAGGAACAGATTCTAAAGCAGAGGTCATGCTTGTGCTTATGCATTATTCAGTGTTGAATCAAGCCTCTCCTCTATATAAATGTTCACATATTCTGGTTTTTTCCTCTTTCTTTCTTCAAGGAACTTGTTGCTGAGTTCCTTCGGCCTGACTTTATTTGCAATGCAGTGTGTCTAGTCTTGAGAAAAATCCAAGTTAGATGTGAAAATACTAGAAATTATGAAAGTATGCCAAACTTTCTATCCTTTGAATGATTTATTTGGTAAAATATGATCAACACACATCACACAATGGCATCATCCCTGGTGGGTCAGGAAGCAGACATGAATATCACATTAAATACTTCCTATGCTCCCGTATTTTCCAGAGCACATTGACTGATCACTTTGCATATGCTAGCTTACATGCGTTTTTAGCCTAAACTGTAAAACATACTACAGCTTGTAAAATCTGCATCAAGAACTCCTATGTTTAGTCTATAGGAAGTTATACATATATTGGAATGCATTCACCAATATATGATGCTTTTTGTGTGAACTGTTGCATGCTTCTTCTCTGATTCCCTGTTTCTTTCAATGCACACATACTGTTGGGTAATAGCATTTCAAGACTTTATCATGACTTATTGCATCGAGCAAACACAGGCCTAGCAAGGAGAGAAAATAAGACTAGCTAACTAGTAATTTCCAGTGTTAGTTTTGTACTCTTTCTTAGTCATTAACATAAGATTATCACAGCATGGATTTATGCTTTCTTCCAAATTGCTCCAAATTGTAATGATCCTGCTTCCTGTTTGTGATCACTTAACATCCCAATGGCACAAACTCTATTCTTGTTTTAATGCATGAGATGAAGAACTAGCTAATGAATTTACATTCTTGTCAAGTTATTACATTTTAATTAGCTTTAATGAATGTAAATCAGCAATTGTGTAATGCAAACAATTCATGAAGAAGGCTGCAGAGTCTAAATTGTTTGGGGAAGTCCATCTATATTTGGCTGGCAGAAATTAAAATAATAAAGGGTTCTTTTTTTAAGTGAAAAATTTCTGAGACCTGCAAAGTTACATGATATATACAGACTGCAAGAAAATGATAGATCAAATCATATGTGAAAATGTGGAAGAATCTTGTTTACTGCCTAAGTCAGCAAAATAATGAACAGAAGCTGGTGCCCACTCATTCCATATTTTGCCCTTCAGTCTTGGCTGTTCCTATAGGTACTCCAAGGGAATGGTCTCTGTCAGGAACTCTGTCCTAACAACTAACACCTACTATATTGTTTCTTGCAGACAACCGGCTGTGATACCTGAGACTCACATGGTCATTAATCATCTTTTCCATTATCATATTAGAACTGTGAGTCTCATTTACAATACAGTTTATCAGGAAATAGGGTTGAAGTAAGCAAGGTATACATAGAGTTTTCAAATATCTGATTGCTTCTATTTAAGTTTTTTAAGATTGGAAAACCCTGGAATAAGTGCTCTTATCCCTTGATCTTACTACTCTTAAGTGTCCGTAGTGCTCATTGAAAGGCACATTTCCTCATCATCTCATGAGAATCCTGTGATTACATTGGAATAGCAAATTTCATTAATATAGGCAAAAAAGGTCAAACAAACCCCCAATAAATAGTAGTTTTCAAATTACACTTTAAAATCCTCCTATGGAAACTGAAAATAGTTATTGCAGTGCTATTTGCTCAAAGGTCTGATATAGTATCTCTCAGAGGAATGAACAATTCAGTTCTGCTTTAACCAAATGTGGAAGTTTAAAATCCAGCTTTTATGAGCTTAATCAGCTTCATTCCAGCAGAGGGCAACAGTAATAGGCTACAATTCACGCAGAAAGATAATAGTGTGGAACACTATTCTTCTGCATTCCTGCTTCTCTGTCATAAAGGCTTTTAAATAAAAAAAATTAAAAAACCTAAACATTTGCAATTGCTGTGCTCACTGGAAGCCAAAGCCTGCTCATTTGAATACCTGCTGAGAAGGGATGTTTTCATTTATTTCTTCTGCAGAACAAGTACAGCCATCACTGTGAAAACTGTCCATCTGTGATTGCAACATCTAGTACACAAACATTACTGAATTTGGCCATGGTCCTCTCTATGTTCCACTTCTTGTCATCTCCCTGACCAGTATTCTAATTTTTCATGTCTATGATGTCCAAACATATTGTCCAGCTGAATTTTTGGAACATATATAGTCAAATCTATTTGTACTGTCAACAATCAGTTATGCTTCAAACCAATCCTCTGTGATATCTTTCACTAAAATATATGTTTCCCATCTCTGGAAGTGTTGGATGGAGCTCTGAACAACCTGGTCTAGTGAAAGGTGTCCCTGCCCATAGTAGGAGACTTAGACCTAGATGATCTTTACTGTCTCTTCCAATTCTATGAACAATTCTATGATTCTATGATTTCATTATTGGTATTGTATCAACACCACTTGCCTATTTGGTAGTCAGATTCAAGATACTGCAGAGACCTTATTTTTGACACCTTCTTCCTTTTTCCATGTTGAGGTGATCACCAGATCCAAATTACTTTCTCTATGGTATTTTTAGGGGTTTTTTTCCCTAATTTGCATTCATGGAAGTTGAACCAGAATAGAATATCACCCCTCAGCACCTGTTTTTTTAGCAGGAAGTGGAAGCAGATAGTTCTTGCAGCTTACATAATGCTTCCTCTATCTTTGCTTCAGAACAGAATTTCTTTTCTAGCTTCTTCTTTTGTCTCCTTTTGTGCCATTCCTGATTTTTAATTACTCTGGAGAAACACATCTAAACGCATATTTCTTAAGAATATTAAGAATATTCTCAGAGTGCCTGTTATTTTTTTTAATTATTTTTTTTAGTATGGCATCAGCCAGTGTATTTTATTTAAAAATATTGCCTGTATATATGTTTGAAGTGTATTCTACTCATGTCCTCTGATGAAAAGCATATTATTCATACACATGAGTTAACTGAAGAAACATTTCTCTTTTAGATAATCCATCAAGTAAGAGAAGATTTTTTTTTCTCTTTTAATTTATGAAAAATGTTTACATTTAGGTTTTAATTCTTAAGGATTATAGATCTGCATCTTGTAGATTAAATTCTACTCAATGTTCATTGTAACATTCTGAGAAGAACACTGTTGGCTAATGTTTTTCTTTCTGTGTGTTGCCTAACTGTAAAACTTTTTTTTCCTGTAATGTCCAATATTTAAGCATGTGAATTACAAACATTTAAGTGGTCCTAAAACTAATTGCACTTAACAATTCTCAGCTCTGGGTAGACTTAAACAACTATACTGGAGTTTGCAAACTATAACAGAATGAACAATAATACGTTTCAGGAAATCGTCGCCATATTACCTGAAAGATAAAGATAGTTGTTTGAATTAATCAAAGTAACAACAATTAAGACAACTATGTAATGTTGGTGCCTAGATCGTACTTTAGAAAATTAGCTGGAAATTTTTGAATGAGAAAATGATGTTCCAATTACGCATCTGCATTTCATGGGAACACTAAAAGTACACAAGGCTCCTAATGTACTTTATATCTGTTTAAAAGAATTAGTCTCTATGTGTGAAGTAAACAAAAATACTCCTGAATTATTTAATATGTAACTGTAATTTGCTACTTAATAGATGTTTTCAGTAGTTTGTTTAGAATAGTAAAATCTCTTGGCAGTGTTCTTTCATAACTTAAAATTTTCAGGGTATTTGTCTTTGCTTAAACTAGATGAAAATAAACAGTTTTGACAAGAATTTTAATAGTTTCTACTAACACAAACAGGGATTTATCACACTGGAGTAGTTAATGTTTGATTTAGGAATAAATCCCAAAAGCCTTCAAATAAGTTTTTTCTATTAAAAAAGGGGGGTTCATCTGCCTTTTCTTTTACAAATTCATGTAAGATAGTTGTTATCTTATAAATTAATTTTATACTATTTCTTTGGCCACTGAATGTCTTAGCTCCTCTAGTGCTTCCCCTTAACTAACACTGAAGAAAGGAGGAAGCTGACGCTGATGTAAATGCAAGAAGGAAGGATGGAAATATACTTCTGACACTTTTGATTCAGGATACATTTGAAAAACAACTGCAATTGCTTGCCAGGATGTTCTTGACAGTGAGAATTATCCTTTGATAGCAAAACTGTGGGATGTCAGTGGCAGACTCGCTCAGTATTTGCATGAGAAATGCGAAGAACTTACCACTGCAGCAAACACAGAGTGGTTTTGAAGTCTGCAAAACACAGTGCCACTCACATCTCTGCATATAGTTGCTTGGGGATGATATTCTAAACACTGGAGGAAATTCAATGATGATTCTTCTTTTCTTCTAAAAAGATGTTGCACCTTGGTTGAAGCAGTGTAAATGTTTTACTGTGATTTTTGGATTATTCAGGTATATTCTATATAGATTCCTATTTGGTAATGTCTTTAAATATGTGTTCTAGTCATTTACCCATAACTAAAAAAACAAAATTTGTTAAAAATTAAGAGAGCAAAAACGAATTCTAGATATTAAGCATCTGCCGCGAATACACACTGTAGATTTACTAGGTTTGGTCAAAAGCTTTCAGGGTTTATGCATAAATTAAAGAAGAACACATTTGTTTTAGTAATGGTGGAAGTGGGTATGTTCCACACATAATTTTCTTTGTATTGGACACTTTTCTGTCAGAAAGCTGGCAATGTTTATTTAGAGGGAGTCCATGAACTGCAGAGCTAAATACAAACTTCTCATGAATCAGGTATCTCAGAGTGGTTTTCTCTTTACTTTTTACTTGGGGCTGTTGTTGAATGTTGAACGTTTAAGAAGAATTACTTGAACAATTATTGCAACTGATTCTGCATACTTGATTTTGCACATAGGATAAAACGGTAGAGTAAGGGATGTTTGCAAGGCTGTTCCAGCCCAAATTTTCATCATTCTTTAAGGAAAAAAAATTGCTTAAATCTTGGTGACTTCAGTGGTTGGCAGTAAGTTGCTGTGAATTACTTTTATTTACAGTTAAATATTCCAGTTTATGTTATAGCTTCTAATCTGAGAAAAAATAAAAAGACATATTGTTATAGAATTCAAATAATTTTGCATGTATTTGCCTCTCCTGTAGAATCCAGCAATTTTTTTGCATGTAGTCTCCTCTCATGTGTTCTGAGCATCAGACTGAACCACCAAATAACCCCAGAAATGTCCCATTATTCACATGAGCTTGTAAAAAATTTCAGTCCCTTTACTGCAGGAGATTTTATTTTCTTTTTTACATGCATAATTTGGAAGGGAGTGTCTGATATATCCAATGTTTTGGTTTTGGTTTTTCTACTAGTGACTGAGTATTAATCTATTTCTTTATTCATTTTTATAGATTAAAAAAATCAACAGGAATTTTCCCGTAAACCAGCAGGTAAGAAAAAGAAAGGTTGGGGTTGTTTGAGTTATAATTCTAATTCTCATTTGAACTATATTTAATTGTGTGGTATCTGTGCATTATTCTAAGAGAAGAATTCTCAGTAGATTTTCTTTAAAGAGCTCCTTACTGTTTTTATATTCTAAAGTCAAAGGGAATACACCTAATCTTTTCAAAACCTATTTAATGAATATATATATATATATATAAATATACATAATTTTCTTCATCTTACCAATTTTACTATAAAAGGAGGAGTGGGATTGTTATGCTTTACAGAATTAGACAGAATCCATCAAGGTTCCAAAATTCTAAAAATGTATGGGGTTTCGGTGGGGTTTTTTTTGCCTTGAATAGGGATCGTTTCTTGTACAATGCCTCATGAACACAACTGCTGCTATTCTCCACAGCCGTGTATCCGGGGATTGGATCTATGGGATGGAGGGATAGATCTTTTTGTTTTGAGAAATCTGTTCTTCCCACAGTTTCTTTTAAGGAAGCAAACCTACAGGCAGCTTGAAGTTCAAGGCTGAAATTGTGAGGTTCTAGTTGCTAGAGACCATAGTAAGAATGGACAACAGCCACACCTCCTCAAAAGGATCAACATATCATTTAGAAAACTATGTAAATAAAATATGAGTAAAAATATTCAAGGTAAAGCTGAGTACACTGTAAAGTTAATTAAGTATGCGTGTGTTGTGTATCACAACTATTATATAATGGTGATTTCATTTTAAGGTGATAAGGAGAAACAGAGAAATCTGATTCATAAGAAGGAAAAAATTACTTCCTTGCAGAAGGAGAGAAATTTGCATAGGACTGAGCTGTAAACCTACCTTCAGGAAGACAGAGGAAGAAAAGTGCTTTCACCTCCCTTACACCATATCTTCAGTTAGTCAACATATTTCTCAGTATCCTGTCTCTGGTCCAACTTTATTACTATGGAATTGTTCTGAGTGTAACTCACAAGGGAGGTAGATAGTACTATTTTGTTTTCTGTTTTCTTAATGAGAAGGTCCACAAATCATAATATTTAGTCACAATAACAATAATACAAATACTATTAATAATAACAATATGGGTGAATATAAACAAAGCTACAATAATTGAAGATAACACTTGCATTTGGGCATTTTCAGAATAGTTCCTATAACATCAGTTGCTGACAGTGGCAAAGAAATGCTCCTATCTCAAAAAAAGGAAGAAAACAATGGCTAGTTAACAAAAAGCCATTAACTAGCTCCATTTTCACTCTTACCCTGAACTTACCTCTTTGCTTTTATTACTGTAAAAAAAAAAAAAAAAGACAACAAAAATATGAACAACAGTTATAATGTCCCAGCAGTCTAACATATAATTCAGGGATCTTTGCTGTTTTGGACCCCTTGGCATGTGGGGTCAGTAAGGCATTTTCCTCTTCATTAGAATTCCAGTGGAAAGCAAAAGTAACTTTTGTAGCTTGAATAGCTTGTTGACCATATTATCTGTTAGGGTAGCCTGCAATATAATTCATTCTTTTCTAATCAGCACCAATGATTATATTCCGAAAGAATTACCATAGAGCATTTCAAGAAACTCAGCCAAAAGATCAAACTGAAAAGAGAGAGGCTGATTTTGATGTACAGTGAGACTGGTAAGGTCTTGATGCCCATCAAATACTGGAGAAGAAAAAGGTTTATTGATCTTTAGGGAACATTAAATTCAAAACCAGACTCCCTTTTGGGCATATTTTATGTAAAGAGGGTTGCAGTTTTTATCATAGAAGGAGCTAGGAAATATCACCTGATTTAAGTTAAATAGTGTTTCTGAGTAGAGTCAGAAAAGGTTACACAAATGTAAGGTTAATTTCTGTCTTCTGATGTGCAGCAAACATTAATATGGTATGCAGGGAAGGAACAAGACTTTTTACTTATATCAAGACATCTTTATTTATCTAAAAGTTAAATTATCATCTTGAATACATTTATCATCTTGATTTTTTTTAATAAAATACATTTTTGTCTAAGAGGTTGAATGGCTAGTTTTAACTTCTTTCTGCAAACATATCAGGAGCTGTTTTCATTCTCTTCTGCTTTAAAAAAAAGTGTGCATATTCAGTTTCACTTAACAAATACCCATTTTTTTTTTAATGAGCACTAACAAGGTAATTCAAGATTATTTTCACTTATAATTTTTTTATGTGTAAGGCTTGATATGCACACAGGTAACGCCAGACACCAGGCTGTGGCTAAAGTTGAGAACTCTGCAATGTAGCTGGCAGAGAAGGCAAAGGCAGAAACCTGGTTTTCTGCTTTTATAACAACACCTTTCACATGCGCAATAAAACCCCAGGCTGAGTTCTCCCCCTGTGCTTTATGGCCTACCTGGCTGCCCTGAGGGGGCCTCCAGGTGTGTCTGTGAGAATTTTATCACTTGTAGTAAGGGAGTTACCTCTACAGACATATGAAGAGAACATACACAGCAACCTGAATGAGAATAAATTCCTTCCCATGTAAAACCTTTTCCCTGGCAAAAGTTTCCTTGAACAGTTGATAAGCTCCCCCTCCTAACTATTTTTTCCAAAGGTCTTCTGCTCCTAGAATATACCTATGTGCATTTTAATTATTAGGTAGAGGGGAAGGCAGTTATCAAACTAGAGTCAAGGAACCAACCCAGTTAAGACTCCTTCATGAAAATATTATTGATATGGAGAAGAGAATAGGGGCACAGACAGAGCCATTAGAATTACAATGAGGGGAAAAAAATGCCTGCATAGGTGTGGAAGATACTGTAACTCTAATAGTGTTATTCAAATGTCTCAATGTTGTAATAAGTAAAAAAGATAAAAGAAAAAAGTAAATAGAAATGACTTGTTGACTGCACATAATATGGTGGCTTTCCTTTAAGGCAGTAATTGTGAAAGCAGGTTTGTCTGGAAAATTATTAAAAAGATAAGATACATTCACTGAAATTAAAAGATCAGAGATGATGGGTATTGATAAGAAAGTGGCAATTATTTGGACAGCATGAAGCAATAAGAAGTTCTGAGAAAGATGTTAATAAATTTAATAGTGGTTGAAAGATGATTCAAAAAACGCTGGAAGAGGACCACACAGACAAAATATTGTTGAAGAAGACTGTGGGAGAAGAGGGAAATAAAGTTTCCCCTCTCTGAGCTGACAGTAATGAAAAGAACACTTGAACGTGGTAAAATTAGAGTATTGGTTGTGTTTTCTATATTGGTACTATACACATGGGCTATATATAGTAACATCTAAGAGGATACCAGCAAGTAGTTGAGAAAAAATAATTAAATAATTTGCTACTCAAAATATAATGCACACTTTAAATATTCACTGAAAAGAATATAGTGTCCTAGACAAAATTTCCATAACTTCAGAGAAAAAATTATACAGACCTCAGAGCAGAGAGGCACAAAGAATGGAATATTTTAAGGCTTCAGCCAGAGGCTTCTCTATTTGATCATCCAAGATGGGAGCGTAAACACAGGCATATTCTTTTTTCTTGGAACTGATCAGTTCTGTTCAGCTCTTACACTGATTACTGCAAATGTCAGCTCCTGCGAGAGCCATCATTAGGCAGGTGATTCAGAAAGGTATCATCGACTCCCTGCTAACACTTTCCAAATGATAGGAAAACGCACCCTACCTCAGTAAACTGTAGTGGTGTAATGAGGACAAGCGCTGCCCATTCCTTTGCAATTCCCAGTCTTTATATTAGCCACCATGAGTTTGCGAATGTGCTGGTCTTGGCTGAAAGTTGACTTGACACCATCTAGAGAAATCATCATTAGATAGTCCTTGTAAAATCTTCTGATCCTTCTCAGGGTGGGAAACCAAATGTATTGCCTCCAACTACCAGAGACTGTACTACATATTATAACTCTCATTTGCTGTTTGGGATTCATTGGGATTTGGCTTTTACTGGTTGTCATGCCAGGAGGATGAATTGGTTACCTATTGGATTAGGTACACAGTGGAATTCACGGTTTAGATCTAAATCTTAGTATGGCTTTCAGTTAATCTCCCACTGTCCCTACATCTACTAGTACAATGTTCATAAGTTGCAGTCAAGGAAGTCATAACCCTCTGATTTCAGTTTTAGCTTATTTCACAAGAAGCTAGTGGTACAAAGGAGATTCATTACCTGACAAACTCAGAGAGTTGATTTTTCATTTTATTGGATTATGGCTATGTTCACATACATGTTCACAAATGTAATAAATAACTTGCTTCTCTACTACATGGAAAAAAGTCAAATCTCAAAGTTTCACATGAACAGAGATTTTATTCCTCATGCTGTATGTCTCATCTCTATTAAGACGAATTCAAAGGCTACCACCTTTCATCAATGTTAAATTCACAAAAAATATAGTGGGGAAGAATGCTATAATACTTTAAGTTGAACATTATTTCTCTTCTATCTACAGGTAGCATGAGCATTTTTGAAAGATTTGTCTTGTCTTTGCAGAAGATAAGAACTTTTCATTAAATCATTTTAATTTTTAAGAATAATCTTTCCCTCTAAAATTTTCTTACATTTATGGAAAAGAATTGGTAGCTATCCTATTCAAAGTTAACAGTCTATAACAAGAATTATGTGAGAATGAGTTTTTCACCTCCACAACTTGACTCAATTTAAAAACATCATGACATAATGAACTGTCACTCTAAGGCCAAAAACTGGGGTATAATTGTGCATGTCAGATTCCACAGCACTCAGTTGTCATGAATCCCATTGTTTTGCAGAAATTTTACATTCTTGATGATGTTTACAAATATACATGTTTATGCCCATTTACTCTTGCTTTTTATATAATTTAATAAAAAACCCTACATGCAGCTGTACCAGATCAGCTATGTAATATCACCTCATATTCTGGTTTGATAGGCTGTTCTTCAGCTTGACTAAAGTTCTGCAGTTAGAACAATCTCATTTAAAATCAATTCCAAAAATTTGGCTTAGTGAGTTATTTAATAAAACCTAACTTATACGCGCTGTATAAAGGTGAGCACACACAAATGTCATAGTGACTGACTCGCCTGTCAATCAAGCCAGAGTCCTTTGCTGCAGATGTGTTGCATCTCTATTGCATTTAAAAAGTTGAATTCCATTGCTCAGGTGGACTGATCAGGATAACATCTGTATGAAACACAACACGACTTCCTTTTTTTATTATTAATGGCTAAGTAGTAGCCTCCATTGCTATTGTATTGTTTTTAAAGTGCAGTGATTAAACAGTGTTCTACTGAAAGATGACATGTCCTCAAAACAAATCAAGTCTGCTCTAGAAGTACATTAAGAACTGTTTTCATTCCCTCTCCTTAGCAATATTTTGTTTTCTCTTTTTTTTTTTTTCCTGATTTTGCATGACTTGAATTAATTATTTCTCAATATGCTGTTACTGTGGTTCCTCAGAGTAGCCATTCAGCAGCTCTTGACTGACAGTTACTGAACTTTCAGGTCCAGTTATACATCTGCTCTATCACCATCTGCTGTCACAGTAAGGATTTTATCAGGTCTATTTTGAAGGAAAATCTCTAGAATGAAGCTTCTATTGTTAAATGCTTATAGAAACACACAGGGGAAGCTGAGTTCTTGCTGTTAAATTAAGCAGAAGTGCACAATAGGGTGTAAATTGTGTTGGGCTAATTCCCTGCTTTGTATTGTCAGCCATCTATGGCACTTGTCATGGATTATTGCTGCATAACATATACCCTTGAAAGGCTTATGTTGCTTGTAGATACTTTATTGAACTTACTCTAAAATAAACTGAATATATATATATATATATGTTTGTATAGTTAACATGAAATGCTTTTCCCTGAGCAGTTTCTTTCATTGTTTTAGATGCTTCCTGTGGCCAATAAAAGATTTTTCTTCCCTTTACATTTTAGTCCAGAGTAGCTTTTGAACTTCAGGACATAAAAAAGTTTTAGAAGGGCAATAGACACCACAGATTGTTAAAGATTTTAGGCTGAGGAAACCATGTTGACTTCTGAGAGTAAGGTCAGAGAACTTCCTGAAGCTAGTTGATTACCTGATGAGCTAGATAACATTCATGTTGTGAGTCACTTGATGCAGTTATTGGATAGCGATGCTTATGTCCTAGGGCAGCACACCCTATAGCTCATGAAAAGATGGAAGTAATTTGGACACCTGCTGGAAATTTAGATGATACAAAAGAATAATTAGATCAAGTTCTTATTTAAATCTCGAACTATAAGTCTCAAACTGTGTATCAAATAATTTCTGCATGTCCAGATAATTCAATTTTGCCTCAAGTACAGATTTCATCATCATTTACATACTTTTCTCATTTATTTTCTCTTTTTTTTTCCTAGTACTAACTTGTTAGTATAAGAAGTATTAGCTTCCCTCCCCCCTCCCCCCGCGCAATATTAATATCTCTACCTGGAAATTGCTTTCAGTAAGGGTAGTTTTGCCTGGACAAATTTAGTGACCACATCTGTGTTAGCTCTGTGTTCAGATTTTAATCAATACAAGGGTGAATGTACTGTATTCTCCACTCAAGGTTTAAATAGGACAGATGAATGAGGGGATTCTAACTGCCTTGTTTTATTGTAGACCTTTGAAAGTGAGTGAAATAAGCATATATGTCCCACAAGTAGACAGTATGATGCTAAACTGATAAATAAATAAACAAATATTACTTATTTTTGGATTCTGCAAGAAGAGTTTCTAATATTGTATGTTAATGTTCTTAAGGAATAAACCAATAGATAAATGCCGCAGTCCGAAAAGGGGGTGATGGGGCCGTGGCACAGCACGGGCTCGGGAGTGCAGGTAGGGTGCAGGTAGAATGCTTTATTGAAGCGTGCACAGGGTTCTTTATCAGCTCAGACGGGGAAAGGGCCAGAACATAGGATGGGGCATGAGACAAACAAACGGGGGAGCAAATCAGGATAGGGGCACAGGCGAAAAGGGGGAGGAATCGGGGAAGGAAAGGGCAAATGGTAACTGTCTCCTCTCTGCACCTTCTTCAACCTATCAGAGAGGGGAGTGGGGAAGCAGGGAGCAGGCAAATTCGTGGCAAGCCCGGGCATGTCCAGGCTGTGCACTGTGTAGTATGAATACAATGAAACCACATAACAGTAAAGTCCATGTAATAACTGTAAGGCCCATATAATAAAGTCCTGCCAATTGCTGTATGTTTTTCTCCATGCCTGGAACTGTTCCCACCCTGAATCTTGCTCCTTCACAGATAAATAAATAATAAATGTATATTAAAAAATTAATATTTTATGTCTATAAATATTGGGTGACAGTCATGGCTTACATATATTCAACTGGTAAGTGATAGATTGATCTACTGCTTTTGAGATAAAAGTGCTCTTACCAGATCCTTCGTCTTATTTGTACGTTCCTCTTGGGTGTGAAATTGGGCTCTTTTTCGTTCCACAGGTCTTGTGTGTCTTTCTGTATAGTATCATAGCTGCAACAAGAGTGGTATACCTCAACTTTTAGCTTGGTGGTTAGGTTAGATGAAAGATACAGGTTTGACACACTGACTTTGTGGATGCTGTAATTGCTATGTTGCCATAATAAGGGCTTTCCCTTCAGCTGCTACTTTTTGCAGTAATATGATCTTAACCTTAATAAACCTGATCCTGCCTGTGTACATCTGGAGTTGTTCTGAATCAGAACCTCACAGTAGATTTAATCGGAGGAATAATTGCTTCCTGATTTGTCATAACAGTATGATATGTATGCAGTTCTTCCCAGAAGCATAATTCTGTATCTATGATGAGGTCAGAAAGTGAGAAACCATTGAATTTGAATAGCAATCTGAGGCATTGCTTTTATCACATCTCTTTATCCCTGTGTTATGTTTGTATGCATGACATGATTAAATCCCATTTTAAGTCTCTAAACTTATTTGGATCTGATATTTTGCCATTTACCCAAGAAATGGGATATGTAATATAAATAGGACAGTGAAAGGGATGCCAGCAATATAGAAAACAGATTTTCTGCAGGAGTTGGATATTTATGATTTCTGAGACTGGAAACACAAGTAGCAAACATTAAACCAAGAAAGGGCCATTTTTTAAAATTGTTATAGAATGCTTTCCTCTTTTTCATGTATTTTATTTTTGGACAGAATTTTTAGCTGCTATCCAAACAGGCCAACAAAGCATGAGGACAGAAGGCAACTTTCAGCATTCTTGTTTAGAAATAGATGCCTTGAATGATGCATATGTCCTGTACTTCTTTGTTCTCTGACAAGTTCCTGAAAAGCTGTAACAGAGAAAATAAGAAAAGGTGAGAAATAGAGTCACCATATCCACAAAATATATAGGTCATCTTTTTATTTTTTTACAGTTATAATTAGAAAGATTAAGCATGGAGGAAACTTTTCTTTTTCTCTAACTTTACCTTAAATAAGGACTTGTTAATATCCGCAGCTTACCAAATATGACTTTGTTCTGTCTGGCCCCTTTGGGATTTTTATTGGAGGCTGAGGCTAGAAATAAAAACGTTGCAATGCTTTATTGTAATGTCTTTTTTGTTATATCAAATAAGTATAAAACTTCCCAAGAATAACATTAATTTTAGTATATTATGATGAAAGTATTCAGTAAGCCTATACACGCGTTATTCCTTTGGGAATTATGTCATCTAAATAAATTAATTGGAATCAATGAAGCATATACTTTAACTGTGGATTTTCTACTGAAAGGGCACATGGGACTCAAAGGTTTAAGTAAAATATTTTTAATTACAGTTTACTTCAAGAGGAGAGGTCAATAAGCATTCAGTTTTTCTCATTCACTTATTTTACATCTGTGCAGATGATTGGTGCTTCGTATCACATTCTGTGAAAAGGAAAAATATTTAGTCTCTTGAATTTCTAAGAAAAGTGATTAAACAGAATTCTGTGGACCAGAGACAGTCTTTGATCTCTTCTCTTTCATCACAGTAACAGTACATGGTACCAGTGATAGAGTAGCTACCTGAATTTCATAATATAGTTGATGTGCAAAATAGTACAAAGTAATTGACAAATTATGGTTACCTACAAAAGAAGAAGGATAAAACTACGAAGAAGTATTAATCAATGAAAATGTGTGAAAGAAAACTGACAATAAAATTGATGAAAAATGTTAAAAAATGTACGTAATTGCAAATGAAGAAACATCCCCAAGAAATATGTATTATTACGACACATTTTTGTCTTTTCAAAGAGTTGTATTTCTTGGTAAGAAGACACTGTTTAGTAAGAAATATCTCTTATATGTTAAGTATATTAGAGAATATTTGTTTTCAATCTTACTATTTTAGAAAGCAAAACTTATTAAGTCCATGATATGACACAGCAAATAGAGATTTAGCAGCATCAAGTAGAAAAACTGTTCTCAGGAGCAGACAACTTTAAAAAAAATATTTATTTGGTTATTTAATAGGAAACATTTTCCTTTTTGAAATATCTCTCAGCGATGCTGGGTTTAAAACAAAATAAAAAGTTTACCTTTACTTAAGAAGAATGATTCTGGATAATGGTGCAGGTCTGAAGAGGTGAAAGTGTCTGAAGCAGCGCTGTGGCAATGCTGTGTCTGGGAACTTCTGATCAGGGTCCAGACAGACATGTGGCTTCTTTCTCCAGAAAAGGTCTCTATCTGATGGCTCTGGTAGCATGAGAGTGCTCAGTGACCAGAGTTACTCGAACCAACTGGCACACTCAGAATACCCCCAAAGACCGATGGGATCAAGATATAATAGCGTGCAGTTTCTAGCTGCTTTCTTCAAATATACATCCAGAAGTCCTGCTGATTCCCATTATTTTTTTAACAGTCTACTGTTTACAGTGCTTGCTTAGTAAAAGCAATAGTCATTCATCACTCAGGCCTATTGCTCCCACAAGTCCGCCCTGATGGCAGTAGGTGGGATAATAGAGCAACCTCTCCTTCCCCTCCTGCTGAAGTAGGCTGCTGCTCAAAACCAAACCCAGACAGTGGGAAAGAAGGTCTATTATGCAAATAGCATGCAGACCTTTGAGACTAGGCAAAAAAGGCTTTAAAGAAAAAATGCTCTCTTTGAGAGGAGTTACTTCTGGCTAAATATTAATTCTGAGTTTACATCCATCAATTGTTTAATAGTTGGTACTATAGATTACGGTCTGCTCTTCACAGGGCCTTGAATTGTTGCATCAGGATCTCTTCTTCAGTCAGACAGATGTTACCCACAGAGGATTTTTTATGTTATCTTTTCTGTGGTTGAAGGAGCCTGCCTGTCCCTCTGTAGAACACTGTGGATACAGAGACTCAATGTTTTACACTGAAATTTCAGCTTCAATTCAGGACCCAATATTAATTTTATGGGTTACATCCCTCCATTGTTCATAATGTTAGGACACTTTGCATTAAAAAAAATTGCCTGAGTGGAAGAAAGCTCTGAGTCTGCAAAATAAGTATTATTTGATACTTTTTAGAAACTGAACTTCTCCAATGAAACTGCAAAATCCATGGAAATACCAAGATGCTTGAGACGAGTCAACTATTGACATGCATCACTCCACTGTCAAAAAATAGTTAAATGCAACATGAGCTCAATAAATGTTTTGAACTCTACTACTAACTCCCCATTACAGGCTATTGGCATATGACTACCAATAGGACCTCCAGGATAGCCTAGGTTCAATCTAAACACCAGGGAAATTAAAACAGGCTTTATACCAACAAAGCAAAAAAAATCGTCCTGTTAAAAAGTAAGTTATGAAGAGAAGCATGAAAATAATATTATGTAGAACATACTGAATATCATGATCTTCATCTAATCATCCCCTAAAGTTTTGCTTAGCTTCTGAAGGAGGTATTTTGGATGTTGTTTTCCTCTATCTTTTTGTCTTTCAGAATGGGTCTGCATTCTGGCTCTTTTTCTCAACACAGTTGTGTTTGGATACCACGTTTTGAAAACCGATGTTTAAAGTGGTTCCAAAGTAATCCCACTTCTTCTTTCTTAGTAATTATGAAGATTTTTATATACTTTAAGAATGTATAAGATTGCAAGTTAAATATCATTACTTTAGGCCTTTACTAGCAACTAGTCTCATCTGAATTCTCACCTTCTCTTTCCTTTTCAATCTCTATAGAATATCAGGGTCCTTCAAATTTCCCCCCCCCCCCAATTAACAACTGAGAAGGGGTGAGAGGATACATCTGTCATTTCTTAATAGCTGCTTATGAGCAATGTCTTCAGTCTCAAGGGTACCTTACCCGCAAGCAATCCGTACTAAAAATTCTTTTCTAGAGTGTATTTTAAGGATGAAATCTGCAGGGAGAAACTTGATATACTACCCCTCTGAAAATTAGGGTAGATAAAAAATGGATGCATTTAGAAAATCCTGGACAGCTACAAATGGATTATGAAATGTGAACTACTACATTTGGTATGTAGTAGTGTGTGCCACCAAAAAATAATATGGAAATGTAATAAAACCAATGCTGAACCTGTTTTGCTAAGATCAATAACTCAGGGCTACTTTAAAATAGATTCAAAGACAGATATGACCACTTTGAGATCAAAAACTTGCAGAATAATTTATATTGGATGAGCTTTTGTAGGTCATCTGGTCAAAATCCTGCTCAGAGAATGACCTACATAAATCAGGTTGCTCAGGACTTTACCATGTCAACTTCTGACTATCTTTAAGAATGGAGATTTCATAACATCTCTCACCAAGAGAAATAATTGAATAATTGTTTTAAAAATACTAGAAGACATCGATGGTCTTTGCTACATGATTTCTTTACCATAATGGCACGAGACAGACATCTCTAGATCTAGCAAAGTAAGTCTTCTGGATTTCAATTGCAGAATATTTATTTGTTTTTATAAAAATAGTTAACTTATTTTTCAGACTGTTTTGACTGAAAGTTCAAATTCAGAAGGCAAGTGAGTGAGAAAAGCAGTGACCCATAATGTTATCTCTATTCAGCTACAGTGGAAGATCTCTGGGACCAGTCTGTTTAAATACGGCATTAAGTATTTAAACAATGTCCATTCAACTGTTATTTTTTCAAAAGTGATCTTCATTTCTTTATAAACAGATTTGAAATACATTTTGACTTACAGAAAGAATGATGTGTAAGTGTTGTCCGATATTTCTAATAAAAAAAGAATCCTAAAGCTATCCATATATATTAAATTTATGGATTAATTTACAATTTCTTATTACATGATATGATTTGAATTGAAATATAAACTGAAGTTTTACTTCACTGTTCATTTTTTATAGATCAAGAAGAATATTTATTGGGTTTTTTTTTTTAAATTAAGCTCAATTATATCTATTGCTTAATGATCTCAAAAACTGTTAAATCATTAGCCAAATGATTATTTGCTATAGCTAATAAATTGTAAAATTACCTTAGGGAATAATCTTTATTGATTTGATTAAAATTTTATACCACCTATTGATTTTTTTCCCTGTTAGTAACTGGCAATGGTAATGTTGATTCTCCAAAGACATTATGCGGATGCATCAAAAGTTCTCAAGGTTTCCATGTTCTGTTGGAGAGCTCTCTGGACTTCAGTTATTTCTGACTAGTTCATCTGTAGATAGACTCCTTTGTTATTTCTTTTCTCTTAGTAAATTTTGGTTTTTTATACACTGATTGTCAGTTGCTGGAGATAGTGATGACCAGAAATTTAAATAAGAAAATTCAATAACTAACTTTGTATAGAAGAGACATCTGTCCCCATTAACAATTGTAAATACTGACTGCACCATACCCAACAGTGTCATATATCACTTGTCATCATGTTTCTGATTGCAGTAGTCATTAATCATTGAAGGATTCTATGATATTATTAGTTTTGAATTGACTCTAATCACTGCTTCCTTAGGTGCATTTCTGTTAATGTGAACTTGGGGTTCAAATGGTGGGTTAGCTTGTTGTAAAAAGGCAATTCTTCCCTTGGTGCTATGAGTTCTGAGAAATTAGCGACTTTCCTTGAACCTGTATATTTTTTTTATAAAAAATTATAAATTATAAATATAATTTATTTTTATTAAAAAAGGTTACCTAACCACCAGGTGACCTTTCCTAGACATTCTTTCTCTCAGCAAAATCATGTTGCTGGTAATGAAGAAAATAAAACCCATGTCATTACTCTGGCTTTTCCAGTCTCACTCTCTTCATTCAAAATAATTCATGAACTGAACATGGATTATGAAACCAGAAAACTGGTGGATTTATGCAGAAAAATGATTGTACTTTGGAAAATAAAATTTCACCTCTTGATGACTTTTTCTTCTTTCAATTCCATGCATTGAGTGCTTAAAAAAATCATTGAATTCATGAAAGGCAATGCAATGCTAGTCTAAATTTATTTAAATATTTTGAAGATTTTATTTATGTTTATTATTCCATGAGCATATAAGTAGTATTGTGTTCTCTGAGAGCCCTGGGAAAATCTTCAGAACATTTAAGGCTTGCAGAAGTCTTTTTCTTTTGATAGTCAGATAGGACTGAAAATAATTGTTCCTCAGCAGAAATAGTAAAAGAAAGTTTTCAAGCATTAGTAGCTATTTTTATCAGTTTTTAAGTATTTTCCTTTAAATGAATGAGAATGTAAAGTAAAACAAGTAGCCATGAATAGCATTATTCCACTGAATTTTGATGGTGTTTTCATACAGTATTTAAAGATAATATTTTATGTCTAAACAGGCTTTTGTATACATACATATATGTCTCCAAACTCTTAGTTCTGTGGAAATTTCAAGCTTCAAACTCACAAAGGTATAAAAATATTTCTAAGTCAGATCTTGTGAAGTCATTGGTACCAAAAAAGGGATTTCTCTCAGGTATGTTTATTTTGCTGTGCAAGCAGCAACACCAGAAGCTTTAAAGACAGCTTTAAGTATACACTGAATATTTGCAGTGTTATCCTGGCTTTGTGAGCACTTTGAACTGTAAACATCTAATTCTATAGAAATGTAATAATGTTATGAAATCTCAATATATTTAATAATGAAATTCATTTTAGTATTCAAACAAGTCTAACCTATTACCTATCATCTGTGTTTTCCATATACTCAGTCATTTGGGGTTCTTTCATGCTTATTGTTGCCATCTCCTTTGAACTGAGTTCTGTAAGCTGAGGATGTGAGTAAAGCAGCTACATGAGCAGTATGATCTCAGAGAGACAGCCAGATAGTCTAAATTGCACTAGTCCTGTCCAAGTTCTGCATACCAATCCTTTTTCGAGAAATAGAAAATGAAAATCAAAAAAATATCTGGAACCAGTAATTGAAAACTAATTGAAAAGTTCTCCCAGGATGAGAAGAATGGTAATAAAAGTGTCTGTAAATATTTCACTTGCCCTGGTACTTAAGAAATATAAATATGTCACTCAAAAGTCTGAAAGACACTGTCTAGTGACTTGTAATATTCTGATCTTTTTCTTCATTCAACATGCTTTAGTCGTCTAACCTGTGGTGACAACTGCGAATGTGACATGTTGTTCATCAAAAAGAAGAGATCATACCCTCCAGCTTGATTATCTGGAATATTTTTTGTTTGACCCATTTATATTTTAGAGACTGAAAAATGTATACTATGTACATTTAGAAGGGGGAAAAAAAGTCATTAATCAAAAGATAAGTCCTAAACCCAGTCAAGTTACTAGACTTTAGAATAAATGATGTTTACTTTCTTGTCACCTGACTGCTGAGCTTTCTTTATTGCACTGTTATCTATTTTAAACCCTCAAAACCCCCCGGAAATTTCATCCTGGATTAAAATTTACAACCTTCCTTGTACCTATTCCTAAACTCAGGAGATGAAAAATGAACAGGCAGGAATTCCAATATGACCATGTATCAAAGATTTTTTTCCAGCAAAAGAGCAGAATCCTACTAGTTGCAGTTGCATAATCTTAAAAGGAGGGAGAAGGATGACAGTGTGATATATAGTAAATTTTTTAGTCAGGAAATGTGTGAGAACTGCTCATTTTCAAAGAGTTGCTGAGAGCTACTCTGTTGAGAGAAAATCTGAAGCCTCTCAGGTCTGCTGTAAAATGACTCTGATGTCAGTAGTTCTGAGCCTTCTCATTGATAAACCTAGCAACCAAATGAACCTGCTCAGGGATATGCTAAGTTGCTCTGAAAGTGAGTTATGTGGCAGGCAAACAAGTCTACAAGAAGAAGTCTACAAGAAGGAGGAAGGCTCAGTCAAGCACAGAGGGCAGATTGCTCTAGATAACACAAGGTATTTGTGTTATCTAGCTACCATACCTATTTAGCAGAAAAATGCTTAATTCAATGCTGTGTAAAATGCACACATCCCTTATGCATTTCAGGGAGTTTACCACATGCTGACTAGCTATTCTAGTTCTTTTTTTTTTTTTTTTTTTTTTTAATTATCCAGTCAATATCCTGAAAGACAGGACTAGTGTGAGCTATTTTTGGACTGATTCCTACTCATAATTTCACACACAGCCCCACCCCAAAATTAATATAGATTCATACCTAACACTGCAGTTTGCATCCAAATCCATCTTTGTAATAACCGCTGCATAAAGTCTTTTTTGAAAAAAGTCTGTACCTTCTAAATGCTAATCACCTCTATTAAAATGAACAAATTCAAATTATAGTGAATTTTAAATACATGTAATCATTCATTGACTTGAATAATTTAAGGAGGAAAGAAACCCCTAACTTCTAAAGTTGACATTTTGACAAAGGCACATAGTTGCCCAATTAATGTTCAAATTGACTTTGTCATTAGAGGAATTTATTTCAGTAAGCAGATACTTAGAAGTCTTAAATAAGCAAAATGAGTGCTTTGAAATATGGCTATTAACATGTAACACTGAATGAAACTAAATGGGTGAGAAAAAATATTGCTCTGGATTAGTGGATTATAGCAAGAAGAAGATTGTTAGAAACCTGGAAAAACAAGGTACAGATCCTTACCTGTTCAGAAAGCTATCCTGTATGCACGTGTACTATATTTTTCAAATCTGTGAAGGGAGTGAAGGCATGCCAATATAGTCCTTATTTCTAGCAAGATCTGGTAGATCTCATTGGGAACATGCTAATTTTTCTCATGGGATTGTGCTGTATGTAATGTAAACTGTCATGAAGGTTTTTCAAACAGCACTGTTAATGCTGGACAGATCTTTGCAGAGATCCAGACAAGTTTTGTTACCCTACACATCTGTCTTTGCTCTGATTATGATGTTGTTTGGTAAGAAAGCAGATATACTCTGTTTGCTGTCTTTGATACCAGTTTTCAGTTATCTGGAGTATAAGGGGAAAATCATATTCCATAAATAAAAAGTATTTTCTGCTTTCTCTGGTACTATTTACTCAGAGTCAGAATATTTCCTTAATTTTTGTGTCATCATTTAAAAAATAAAACAGGACAAAGCCAAATGGAAAACCTATACTCAGCCTTGTTCTGATAGCAAGATGATAATGTGAGTTCTTACCCAGAAGGAAATTAATCTATGTGAGAAAAAATACATGTATGATCTTAGATTGAATAATCTGTTAGTAGCTAGGTAGTTCAAAAATATGAAGGGGATCCTTGTAGGTGATAACTCTAAAGCATTTAGAATAGAAAGGAGGTGATATAATAGAGGACAACTGAAAGGGGAAACTACTTGGCATAAAAAGTTTTCTGTTTTTATACATCCATAATTTGTTTTCTTTCCCAGAACCACAGAATGTTTCAGGTCACAAGAAACCTCTCGAGGTCATCTTGCCTAATTCCCACTGTTCAGGCACAGTCACCTAGAGCAGGTTACCAGGGCCACATCCATCTACAATTCAAATGAAAAATAGTTCATTTCTGATTTTTGAAGTTTAGAAATAAAAGTCATAGAGAATGTTTGTCAAAGCCATTCCTTTGCTATTAATTATATGACATAATTTTCTAGAAAATATTGACCATTACTGATATTTATTTCTCACGAATTATACTGAGAGAAATGTCATTATAAATTACTTTAAATCTAATCTGAAACCTATGTAAAATAGCCTTTCACTGCCAACTATCTTCTGTTTCTTTCAGATTGTTTTTCATATGTAGACCATCTTGTTTTAGTGGACTTTTTTTTGGTGAAGAAGATAGAAAATAATTCACAGGAATTAAAATATTTATGGAAAGGTAACAAGGCTTTTCAGAAACCTGAAAAATAGGATAGGAGACATTTTGACTGCATTTACAATTAAGCAAAATTTTTCTAGCATTCCTTCAATATTTTATGTGATTAGTTTTTCTGTTGACTTATAAAAAAAGTTTCTCAGCATAAAAATCCCAAGCCTTTTATATGCACAACTGGTTTTACAAATGATTACATCATGATCACACTTTTTGTTCAATTTTTTTTCACACATTTGCAGTGTGGTTTTTGTTGTTTTTCTGCTAACAATTGACTATAGTGAATTTTTAGACTATATGGAAGATGATTTTAAAATGTACAGAGAAAATTATATTAAAAGCAGGGTAGAGAGCGTTATCCGAGTTTCTCGTTCCTCATAATTTTCCCCGTGTTGTCTGACGTAGTCATTTGTCTTCTGACTCCATGTTCATCCTGTTGACCTACAACATGTTTTCACACAGTGTATATGAGTATCAGACTTCCAAGATAAAAAGCTGTCAGTGCATCTGTTCTGATCTTTGAATCACCTCACTTCTATAATGTCACATACATTTTACATTTCATTTTGGGGAAATTTTCTTGTATTTTTATCTCACTATTCTTCCTAAAAAATAATAAAAACTATGTAAGAACTCTGAAAAAGTCTCTCTGAAACTCAAGGCTACTTAAGTCATTTTTAGCAAGATATTGGACTGATATAAAATATGGCAATTTATCTTGCTTGATTAGGATGTCTATGTGATTTAAGTACATATTAAATTACAAGATTATGGATTTTTGACTGAAGAAATTGCCCTGTTTCATTTATCATTTCAATATAGAATTTTTTTGAACTGCACATGATTTAACTCATAAACCATTATGACTTATTGAATCTTTGTTACTGAAGCAATAGCCACTAAGTTAACTAATTTGTGCCACCATTTGATTTTGAAGAATGAGCTGCTTCAGGTAAGTCAGAAACCAGGACTGCAAAAATTATCTTTCAAGTGGAACGTTATCATAAATAAAATCTGTTTTCACCACCACTGGCGCCTTTGGTGATAACAGTTTATAGGGACTCAAAAAAACTTACTAAGGTTAAAAAACTAACCAAATTTTTTAATTTATAAAGGAGCATGCTATGCACCATCTATTTGTGATTAACATTTATTTCCGTTCATCATGTGTCTGTGGTTCTAAGCATTTATTTTCAGAAATGAAATTTCTGAAATTTCATAATCTCATGAAATTCCATACGTACCAAATCCACATGTGCAGCAAAACTGAGAGAGGGTCCAAAACTCATATCATATTCATCACTATCATATTCAAATATCATATTCATCACTATTTCAGTTCATGTATACACATGAGCTATTAATTTGGAAAGTTAAGATCCCTTTCCAATAAATAATTGTCTTTAATTTTTTCATAAAGATTTTTTTTTTAGAAGTAAGAATGTTTACCAGTAACATAAATGTCTCAAAGAGGTCATCTATTTTATCTTAGAAGTGAAAATTTTCAACAGTTTCTCGCCTTTATTATGTAAAAATTACAATATTTTATTTAGCTTCACATGTTCGGTATGTTTAGATAAAACTGAGATCACTGTAGGAACATATCAGTTATCATAGTTATCTATTAAAACAGCTAGCAACTATTTGTTCAGTTTTGCCTTGTTTTCAGAGTCTAGCACAGGCTATTTTAATCCAGATGTGTGGATATGCATGCACATGCATTCAAACAATTTTGTAAGTATTCCTAATTATAATCATACAGTTCTTTGCTTCATACAGAACTTTGCTTCACAGTTCTTCTTTATGTTGAATAGTAGGTATTGAGTCTGAAAGAGAAATGCATTTATGTTGATAAAACTTTGGTACAACAGATTTTCTGGAAAATCAATCTAATTTTTCCTCATGATCTACAGAGGCATTAAATTTCATGGCTGCTTTAGTACTGAGTCAATCAAATGTGAAATATCGATACATTTGCACAGCATGAGTGACTGTATCCTGTTATTTTGATGAATAGTAGAAGTAGAAATGAGGAATATGAAAGAGAAAAACATTCACTAAGTAGAGATTACATACAGTGTTACAATGTTATTAAATGTCATCAGGCAAGAGGATATCTTACTATGTGCCCAATTTTAATGAAAAAAAATAAAGATAAAACCAAATGAATCCTGTTTAATTAATTTAAAAACATAGATGTCTCAATTCCTAGAAACTAGAGATCATTCATTCTCTTTCAGTTACTGATAGGCAAATATGCCAAAGTACTGCAAATAGTAGTACAATTTTGTTATACTAATTTAACTCTTCTGTGTAACCCCTCTCAGTTACTGAGGTCTAGAGATTCCAGGGATGGGGATCCATACTTATGGATAACATATGAAACCGCAGAAATGAAATTTGAATAAACATCAAATTGAAATAATTTAAAACTTCTCCTACTGTACCTCTCAGTTGTTTGTTAGGGTTTTTTTCCTTCTGAATATTTCCTCATTCAGGAATAAATGAGATTTCAGAGAACATGTCTTTTTAGTTATTGCATGACAATACAGTGTTTAGCACTCTTCTTGATACTTGAATATTATGGTGCATATCTGTCGTCTTTTTGACTTTTATAAGCTTGTTTAGTTACTAAACCAGCAGATACTTCAACACATGTTCTTCATTGAACCTGAGACTATGTGGCAGTTTTAGTGTTTGCTATTGGCAAAATAATTAAAAGTTGAGGTTTCATTGTAGTGTTAGAGGAATGGACCTTCTCCCTGTCCCTGTTTATAGTCCGTGAAATATCCAATAAACTGTGAGATAGAGTAGTAGTGTTGATTTCACACAATGGGATTTGAAAAAGTCATTAATTTCCAGTGTGTTACAATAAAATCCACCAGAAAAAAAAAAAGAAGAGAAAAAAAACCAAAAACAACTGACCCACCATTTACTTTAATGTGTATTCCATGGAAAACTGTCAGTGAAAATCCTCTTCCCAAAAGTAATGAAATAAAATGGTGTACATTACTTTTTTAAAAGGACATGACATACAAAATCTGAGTGGATAAAACACGCAGTACAAACCTTCATTTTGGAGACCTTTTTTTACCATTGTGATATGGTTTGAAGCTGGCTCCCTGCCAAGTCTCCAAACCTTACCACCAGAAGCCCCCCCCCCCCCCCAAACCTCAGGGAGAAGAGGGAGAGAAAAAAAAACCAACCAACTAAGAAAACCCGAAACGAGAGAGAGACAGCTAAAGTGATATATATAAATATATTTACACTTATGTTACAATTGAAATATATACACAATTTAAAAATATATAGAATTTCACAAGGGAAGGGGAAGGGGGAAGGGAAAGGGAACAAAACCAAAATAATATATATATATATATATATATATCCCAACCAGTAGCCCGAGATCTAGTAACTAAGAGTTAGCAAAGAAAATATCCCACCACTCTCCTTGGGACAACCGAGAGTCGCTCCGGTACGATCGCCGGCAACCTCCGCCTCCCAAGGTCGACAAGGCCCTACCAGGCCTCGCTCACCAACACGGCAGACTCAACGGCAGGGAACCTGCACCTCCAAGCTGCCGGAAGGAAAAGAGAGAGAAGGCCTCTCCTCCTTTCTTCTTATAATCTGGCTTACGTAAAAATCGTAGGGAATACTGGGTAAATCTGGACCCTTCCTTGGTTACAAACTGGTCACCAAGGAAGGCCTAGCCCAAACCACCACACATTGGTAAACTTACTAACTTGTTGACTATTTATGTGATTGTCTTTATTTTACCTAAACTGTTTTCCTTACACGTTCATTACTGACATATAAGACAGATTACCCCATATTTTCTTAATTAATGTAGAAATCAGTTTCACAAAGATACTTAAAAGTAAATCTATCCCATTAGCAGCATTCTGTGAAATATGGGTTGATCTATTTTCCATAGCAGTAGCATACCAGTGCACACTGGAAATTGTATTTTATTACTAATGGCATGGTTATAAACCAAAGGTTTTATGATGGGTCTGCTCGCTGTTCAGTGGTTCTCCAGAAGTTAGCATAGTGGTGACTCATGCTCTGCTACTCTTTAAGGATTTGATATTAAATTACTCAAACTTAATAGGTGGATATAGGTAGGGAATTGCATCCTAAAATGAGCTGAAATAAGTTCCAGTTCAAACGTCTGTGTCAGAATATCTACAAGTAGTGGTAAGTGTCTGCAGCAATCTGCTTAATCCTTAGCTGTAGATGAAGTCTATTCAAAACAGTGGCTGAAAACAGTCAGTAAATTTGCTGTTTCTAAGCAAGAAGGTTCAAAACTCCTCACAGGAGTTTCAGGCAATAAAAAAAAAAAAAAAGAGGCAGATTAGTTGGAAATAAAATTTGTAAGATCATATTGTTTAATGCCTAACTGTGAAACTGTATGTGGAGACAGTATCTATATTGCTGTGTAATAGGAGTTGCTTGATTTGATATTCCTGACTAGTGGTTCCTTACACTTCACTTACAATAAATTTTGCTGATGTGATCTGTCAGCAAATATGTAGAATAGACCTTTAACATCCATGGAGTATGTGATTTAGGTTTTTTTCTTGTTATCAGCACAGCAAGGGTTGGTTCTCATGTTTTTGGATTGTCCTAACAGGTGTTCTTTGTACAAACTGCCAATGCACCCTATTGTGTCAGGAGTTCAAGGTATGCAGCTATGTAAAATTTGACAGACATCAGCTTGCTCATATGAAATATTTGCAACACAAGAAAATGTCTGAGGAATTTGTCAACACTATTGATTTTTCTGTCAGATAGTCTACATGGGCTGGACAGAAGAACGGGAACAGGACTCTCTTCAGGATCGAATGTACACACCAAAGTTTCTAGCACTGAGAGGATCTTCCCTCTATAAATTTATAGCACCTCCAGTAAGTATTTTTCTCATACTTAGTGGGAATAAATGTTATTAAGGAAAATAATTTCATGTAATGTGTACAAGGCTTTTGCAATGAGATATCACTCACTAACAGGATTGCAAATAGCAGCACTGAAAAGTTCCAGGATATGTGGTATAGAAGTGACAGAAAGCATCTGTTCATCAGATGACTGAGCATTTTACAAGAATTTCTTTCCTGACACTAAATTGAACACTTAGAAAAATAAAAGAAAAATCTACTTATGTTAAAAGGCAGCTTTTAATTTTCCTTTGGCAGACAGAAAAGGCCTGAAGTAAGATGGTTAAATTTCAACTGAACAATCATTCTAGTGAAACTGCTGGGATTTGGGGAAATAGCAAAGCTTTTTGCATGCTGTGGAAATTGTAATATGTCTGTATTTAGATTTCATCCCGAATGTAAGTTTTTGCTGCTAGAGAGCTCCAAAGGAAGGTAGGGAAGCAAATTAAATTAAGTTAAATATATTAATTGGAATCTGACGGGGAACACTGGGTAAAATTCTCTCTCTCGTCTTATACTCAGCAATTTACTTTTGCAGTTTGATAGTACATCTAAGCTGCAGTAAAGATACCCTAGCTAACTTTTAAACTATTTGCTAAGGATCCAGTAGCAATCCTATGCCTGCAGCAGGGACAGTCATGTTCATTCATTTTTCCTGTTTATTGAGTGACCTTGCGGACTGCTGCTAAACTGTTGCCAGATCCAGACTGTAGCTCCTTCCTGCCTGAATCACAGAATTACAGAATAGTTCAGGTTGGAAGGGAACTTTAAAGGTCATCTAGTGCAAGCCCCCTACAGTAAGCGGGGACACCTTCAGCTGGAACAGGTTGCTCAGAGCCTAGTCCTGCCTGATGTTTCCAGGGATGGAGCATATATCACCTCTCTGGGCAATCTGTTCCTCATGTGGTTCAAAACCAGATCGCAAATCTTTACATTGTTCATCAGTATCTATTCCCGTTTGTTTAGCAAAAGGCTTAAAAACATATGAAAGACATGAGGAGTGGAAGTAAGTATGAACTGAAAACTCCATGTGTTCAGTGTTTGTACACTAGTTCACTGGTATGGGTTTGACTCTCCCATGATTGGTAATGGGAGTTTGGCTTTTGTTGGTGGATATTTTTCAGGATCAGATTAAAATATCAGATTAAGCTACTAAGCACCTTAATTCAAAAACCGTTCTGTCTTTGCTAGACCTACTTGAGCAATTGCTGCCTGTCAAATAAAGCCACCTACATTCTAGGCACTAGATAGAAGCAGAATTAATGCTGAGAGCTCCCGTTCAATATAAAATAGGAAGGTTATTCTTTTGTAAGCGCTATCGAAGGGACTACAAGACTCTTTACTGAAGAATCATAAGTTTTCAGGAGTAATATGTTTCTAGGAGGTAAATGGTTAATGGGGGCTGATTAATGGTTGTGGAAGGAACATGTTCATAGGAAGACTCTGAACCATGTGATGTTAATAAAGGAAATTTTGGCAAGCTGCTGTTGTATAAGACAAGCAACTCATCCTTGAAGGTCTCATTTCAGCTGAGCTGCAAGCACAACATGATTTTGTTTTGCCAGATTCTGGCTCCTTTTCTAAAAGAGAAAAACGGTTCAAACATAGAGAAAGATATTTTCTCTCCATGGAGTAGGAGGGAAACAGAATGATAAACATGCTTTTTATAGGACAAATAGAGGAAGAGTTCCTGTAGAGTTGCCTTAAAGACATATTATCATAGTATAGTTTGGGTTGGAAGAGACCTTAAAGATCATCTATTTCCAACCCCAACATGTAATGTATTAATTGCACGCTTATATGCCCAGAAAAATTTTCTTCTTATCAAAGACTGCAGAAAGCCTTCTAAAGGACTTCTAACACCCTATTTTTTGCATGCAAATGCATACTGTTATGTTTGGTATTCTGCAGGTATATATGTTTGTTTCTTCCAGGCGTCACAAAAGATTACGAGGAAAGTTTCAACAACACAGTTTCAGAGCTTCTATTTATGAGATGCATAAAGCGTAGTCAAAAGAAAAACAGTTTTAATTATATTTGCAGTGTAAACTCCTTGGATGAAGTTTTTTTCTGAACAGAGATGTCTTGCCAAATTTTTAACCAGAAAATCAAATGAAAGTATTTCCCCAATCTTTGCCAAAGTCTAGCACATTAGGGAAGTGTGTGTTAAACAGTGTCTATCAGCAACCTCCCCCTGCCTCTTTTTTTAGCTGTTTGATCGATAGTACTTCTACTTTGCATGCTCAGATAAAGGAGCACTCCTAATATTACTTATTTACACTTAAAAAGCTTTACACGAAATTGCCCTTTTTTTTCTTTCTGTTATATTCTAGTACATTTCCTCCTTTAGAATTATTAATTGTGCCAAGTCTGGTGTGTATCAGTTTTTTACAATTTATAATTGGAAATCTCAGAGAGGATGGACGTGAGAAAGAGCCACTAACACCTTTTCATTTGCTATTCAAGCTTTTAAATTAAAATATTAAAAGTGAACAGGTGAAGCAATTTCTGTGACTGTCTTAATTCGACAATTGCTCTTGCTTTGCACATAGCATTATATAGGAAGAGTTTTGGTTTGACCTGAAAATAAGTCCCTTTATAGGTACAAACAAAAGCAAAGAGAACAGGGAGGTCTTATGTTTTCCACCAAAGTTTTTAAACGTAGTTCCAAATGAGTCTGTGCTTCAGCAGCCATAGTAACTACTTTTCCTGATGGAGGAATATGACTTCAGCTGGTGTGGCTGGAGTTTAGGTCTAAGCAGGGCTGTAGCAAGATTCCTCTCCCCATTTCTTTGTTCTTGGTGAGAAATTCATCTTTTTGTCCATAGCATAAAGAGTAGCTTCATGGTTTAGTTGCCATACCTCAATAAGATGGTGAAAACTGCATTTGAGGATGACTGCAAATAAATAAAATTCTAATAAAGGAACTATAACGCTGTATTTTTTAACTTTTCACTCCTGCCTATGATTTCCTGAAAAGAGTTTGTATTACAATAATGTTTATAACTAAAAATTAAGTTAGGAATAGAATTTTCTCATACAACTGCAAAAAAATTTTGATCAAGAAAATTTTATCCCCTAGCATCCAAACCCACAGATGCTTCTCAGACGTGTTGTATCTATTATTGATTATTTTCTCTTTAGACAAGGGAGAAATTGTTCTCATACAATATTTTTCTTCCTGGCCTGTGAACAGTATTTTATCATAAATTTTTCAAATAATTTTATCTTGAATCTTGTAGAACTAATAATTTGTGGTTTCATCAACCTCTTCATCATGCCTAATAAATGTAATGATAAAACCATCTTCCTTTGGAGCTATGCCAATATCTTACCATTAAGATTATTTTTCTTTCATATATAACCTCAGTTTCATTCTCTTTTGTGCCGCCTTCTGTATTTTGAGACTGTGAATATTCTCCTGTTTCCATTTTGCACTTTCTTTGAAAAGTTATTTATAGATTGTTGTGATATTGTCTTGACTCTTACCTTACTGAATATATTCATCTATCTTTTTCTGTCCTATTTAAGTCTTACCACTTACCCTTTTATTTAATTTTATTTAATTCTTTTATCTATGCATTTTTGTGTAAAATAATAGCTTAAAATTAATACAGTTAAACACAATTGTCAAATCTCAAGACAAAGAGGAAAAATAAACTATTCTTCAAATGTTCGTTGTTAGAATTTAGAAGTAGATTTTGATAAGAAAAAAAAAAGAAAATGTATACTTGCCTCTTGTTTCATGGGTTTTTTTTCCCTCTGGATTTCAAGGCATGTGAGGTAAGTGTCTGGGACATTGCAAGGTTGAAGACTCATTTTATGGATTTGCAAATACTGTAGGTGACTGGGAGCAAATAGTGGCATGCAGTTACAAGGAGGAAAGTAAAGAGAAACATACGTTCCTGTAGTCAGGGCACTGGCTCTGTGAGATGAATTCAAGGGCTGTATCCTCTCAGGATCTCAATGCGACCCCTACCAGTTCCCTGGGGAAGCATCATCATTCAGCACAGAGCAGCCAGCATGCAAGGACACTGCACTGTAAATACAGGGAGAACTTCTTCCAAGCATTACCTGGATGGAACAGTCTGGTCCCTGCTAGTTATTGCTCTGAGGCAGTCCATGGTCTTTCTGTATACATTATACTGGATGTAAAGAGCTTAGGGATATAGCTTTATTTTTGTTAATAAACTTGCTTCCTGAAATAAATGAAAATAGCTTAATTTCTTTTTTCTGTGTGTTTTTTTTTGTTTTGTTTTGTTTTGTTTTGTTTTGTCTTTTGTTTTTGTTTTTGTTTTTTTCCCCCAAAGGTCACAACCTGGGATTGGACACGAGCTGAGAAAACATTTTCAGTTTATGAGATAATGTGCAAAATTCTCAAGGTATGATGAGAAAGTATAAAATAAATTACCACTTTGACAGACCAGTTGTCAAACTAGAGAGTAACACTGACCACCTTGCAGAAAGAGATCTCATTTTTTCCCTTTGAATTCAAATATCAGAAGTCCTGGTGTCAGTAGATACAGAACCAAACTAGAAGGCATGGCAAAATTGAAAATAAATTGATTTTGACTAGGAAACTACTTTGTATCTCCATAATGCTGTATGGGGTTTACAACTTTACTTTAATGTCACATTTAATAAGCATGACATTTCATTTTCTAACTGAGGACCTAAAGAAACAGTGATCAATTTGATTGTTTTCAAATATGTTGATGAAACTAGTAGTAGCTGCAATGTAAGATTTCACTAGGCCTGAGAGCAGTCTTTAAAATATACAATACCATTTTGAAAACTTTTGTCTTATTTTTTCTAATTTCGTCAGTTTACCCTAACTGTAACAAATGGGAAGAGATAATGAAAATTGTTTAGAAAGCTAAAATTATGAGTACAAAATTGAATAAGACCATTATTGTACATTGATTCTAATGTTTAGTTCTCAATTCAATCAGAATTAATTTGTCTTGTCTTCTCTCTATTTTAAAAACAGTGAAAAACAGCCCAAAATTTTCCATGAGAAAAAAAGGGATGAAAAGAAATTGTCTCTTTCCATTAAACTGAAGTGCCTTCTGGTGTATGTTGGGTTTGGGTTTTTTAGGTCAAAATCGTGTAAAATGTAATTTGGACTTTTCTGGACTTTTATCTAGTTCGATGCAGACTAGTATCAAAAGGAAGTATGAAAAAATAATATTTTTTTTTAAAGTGTTTCCCACTGGGAAGACCTTTTACTGACATGAATAGTACATTTCCTAGGTATTGTAGATCTCATAGGTGTACTATATTTTCCTTAGGGAAGCAAATTACAGATGTAATGGCTTAATAAAATTCAGAAACTTCTTACATCTGAGACTTCAAAAAAAAAAAAAAAGAAACCAAGTTTATAGTCTGAAAACAAAAAAAAAAACCTCCTTTGCTAGCAATCTGAACAGAAAAGTGAAAGATTTTCTTTTACTGCTATGGTGGCTGTGAGACCTGGAGACTTCATCAGGGAGTAAAACATCCCAAATGCAAAACATCACATCACTGTGGCATGTCCTTTAACTACCAAGTCTGTGCAAATATTGACTCCTTAGAAGTGGTCATATAGGGAGAGAAGTTGCAGAAGTTTTTCACTCTTTGAAGACATTGCACTAAGGGTGTATACAAACAATGCTCTTAGAACACAGTCAGGCTTTAAGAGAGTTGAAAAATCTCAAACACTTTTCCCCCACCCCTGCCACCCCGTAGTCTGTAATTGCTTCAGGCCTTGGGCTTATTGTGGTAAGCATCAAGGCAGCTCTTCTTTGTCAGAGAAGTGTGTTGGAGCCAGGAAGATGACTCCTTATGACTTATCCAAGGATTTTATTATAGTCCCTGTATAGAAATTTACAGAATGTATGCCATATAGTTTTCTGTAACTTAAAGATCCTTCTTTTCCTTTTTTCTAGCCTTTTGCCTTTGTTGATGCTCTTCTCACTCGCTCTCAATTTTAGCCGTTTTTCTTTTTTCCCCCTTCTCCTGTGTCCCCTGTTCTTGCATATCAATACATGGATTTTTTTTCTCTTCTCAGCAATTTAGCAGAAGTTATTACAGCCAAAGAGTCAGTCCACAAAGCAGTAAAACCTGAACCAGTGCCTTTCTGCCACTTTTGTGTGGAAGCACAGAAAAGACTACAAAGATGACATTTTTTCTTGTCATCAGCTTTCCAAATTGTCTGGGAAGAGGTGTAGATCTTCCAGTCTCAGTCTGTATTAATGGATAGGCAGAGAGGAAATTCCAATTTAAGTGATATAAGAATATCATTTATGTGTTTCTTTATCACTTTATTCATACTCAGATATTCCTTTTTTTTTCTGTAAATATGGTCAAGCTTTTAAAGTCTTGAAATGTTTCAAACAGGTTCTTTGGCTGACTAAAACCTGTAAATAATAAAAAATGGAAGTAGAAAAAACAATGCAATAAAATGGCAACTTATGACATTGGAGTATTAATCTTCACTGTTTTCTAGTTTTCTACAGCAGTTACTGTAGGACTTAACTATGGTTTCACTAAATATAAAAGCAAATAAAACCAGGAAAAACAGCTTCCCATTACTGCTACTACACTGAACATCTGTAGAGACTCAAGGTTTTGTTCAACTTTTATGCCAGCACCATAAAAGTCTCCATTTTAGCAATAAGTGTTTCAGGACACATTTGTGCAAGCCCCATGGGTATTACTGAAGCAGAGGTATCGTTAAAAAAGTTACTCTCGTGTTTTGTGATCACCTTCAAACTTTTTCCTCTCTATACTACCTCACTTGCTATTTTTGTTATAAATCTGTTTGCCTTGGAGAATGAGTTGAATGGCAAAAGGACAAAGTAACAGGGTTTGAAGTAATTATATTCTCAGGGATTGATAGATAGCATGATGGCTCAGGAAACCTAATGAGAAAATGAAAAGAACACGGGTTTATTCCACTACAGAATGTTCCCACTCCTGCACTTCCTGTCCTTCCATGGTAAAGACTGAATTCATGTAATTCTTTTCAGGAAAATTGAGACAATAGAATTATTCTGTGTTTCTACTTCAGAAGAGACAATAACTGTCATTGAGCAGAAATAAACCTCAGAAAACAGTAATGCCGTTTGCAGGACAATGTCATCCATCAGTGTCTCTGAAGAGTGTTTAGTTCCATATTCTTGGCTAACCCCAAATTTTTCTGTGTACATACTCACTAGAAGTAATAGTGAATCATAGAATTATAGAGTAGTTTGGGTTGGAAGAGACCTTTAAAGGCCATCTAGTCCAATTCCCCCTGCAATGAGCAGGCATGACTGCAACTAGATCAGATTGCTCAGAGCCCTGTCCAACCTGACCTTGAATGTTTCCAGGGATGGGGCATATACCACCTGTACAGGCAACCTGTTCCAGTGTTTTACCACCCTTATTGTAAAAAAATTCTTCCTTATATCTAATCTATATCTACCCTCTTTTAGTTTAAAAGCACTATCATAGATCATTCCCAGATGGTGAAACACAATCATCTATATTCTTTATTTATTTTAGAATGATCACTACCATGGATTTTGGGCCAAATGGACCATCTAGCACTCTCCAAAACATTCCTGTCATGACTTGAGAGCTATCATGGGTGAAGGAGCATTTGTAATGAGCTGTTGCATGTGTTTTACAGGAATAAAAAGTTTCATGCAATGGATGTGATCTGTTCCTTGCCAGCTACCTATAGTGTCAACAAGCAGTCCCATACGTGCTTAATTTGTTAGTATAGACACAGCTTTTGTGGCTAATATTTGCTTTAAGTAGAAAGATTTTCAGGTGGTCTGTGCTAACCTTTGTATGAATTAGCACAAGAGTGAGAAGTAGTGCTTAGAGGACTAAAAAATTCCAAAACGTGTTTCCTTCTATGTTGATCAGGCTATTGGGCATCCTGAGAATGCAGGACTGAGTGTGTTGGTTGGGAATGCTGCCACACCTTTGTAGAGGTGTGAAAGAGCAGAGAGAGAGAGAAGCCAGAAAGAGCATGCATCTTGGCTCATGTCTTCTTTGTAAAAGTGAATTATTAAATGTTATCACAACATTTAGTAATCAAAATGTGGTAATCAAAATGTAAGCTTTACATGGGTTGCTTACAATGGACTGAGATATTTCAAGAAATTTGTCCATATTTAGACATATTCATTAGATGTGAGGATGCACTGGCACCCAAGCTAGCTGGTATTATCTCCTCCTATATACTGGC
Source organism: Chiroxiphia lanceolata (assembly GCF_009829145.1). Taxonomy (NCBI): domain Eukaryota; kingdom Metazoa; phylum Chordata; class Aves; order Passeriformes; family Pipridae; genus Chiroxiphia; species Chiroxiphia lanceolata. The sequence continues at coordinate 42,258,619 of NC_045637.1, read as the reverse complement.
AATTTCAATAACTATTCCTGGCACAAGGACAGGACTTTAGTTCCTGAAAGCATTTTTTCCCCTTTTTCCACTCCTTAACTTTAAGTTCTGATGATCTTCACAAGAACAGATTTGATTAGAAAGACTTTTTACTGTTTGTCTTTTTAAATAGAATTGTAATTTTTCTTAGTTTAAGAGATTTGTCTAAGTTTCTATTCATGGCAGAAGCACTATGGTGGAGAATATGAACAACCAGATTCTACTGAATATACATTAATATTTCAATGTTTTAATGTGCAAGAATAATTCCACTTCTGGTAGCAGTAAATAAATATTACACCCAGCAAAGGACTTGATTGATTTAATTGTCAGGAAGGGTATATAGTCCAAAGTTGTTAAATAAAACTCAGAACGCATCTACCACTACGACCAATGTTTTCTTCACAGTTGCTTGCATGTGTTAGCAAGCATCCATTCCAAAGGCTCTACTCCTCTCATGAACAATGTAGGACACTGGTCTGCCACTTTCAATTTTTACAGTTCTCTCAGCCTCAAGCAGCTAAAAGTCAGGATGTTCTGCACCTTAATCAGAGATGTCAGAGATTATTGTGTGATTTATAGTTAGTGAATCCATATTTATAATAGTAATTTAATAAATCAATATTTTGCTGTTATTATATTCTTTTTTTCTTTTTTTCCCCATCAGATTTCAAGGAAAAGAAAGAGGAAGCAAGGAAATAAGTCACTATTCTTAATGTGATTAGGACTTTTTAAGTAGTCACAAAGACCATTAAAATTTGAAACAGAAAAATAGATTTTAAAAAGATGTCTTTTGACTGTGTGAAAAACAGTTTTATTGACACAAATTCAACAAAGGATCATTGATCCCCTAATTAATTATTTACAGTTTTATATAGTAAAAAAGTATAAAAAACAAAATCCCAAACCCTGATAATCACTTTCATACACTACCGTAACAATAGTGGATTATAAGAAAAGGTTCTGTATAAAGTTTTCAAAATAACATCTAAAAATACATATCTCATAAATATAAGCCTCTTCATTATCAAGATTTTGGGGTTGAAATAATAATTTTTGACATGACGTATGGGTAAAACAGACTAAATACAAAAATCACATTTTAATTAAATTGGCTTAAATTATTCATTGTGAAATAATGGCAAACAGCAGTGGGATATACTTGATGTAAAAGGAACATTATGGACATGCAAATAACTTAAGACCCGGGGGTGGGGGGTAAATGCATAAATTGATAAACATATGAAGTAATTTATTAAAAATTCAGTAGGTCTGTTGATTAAGGGGTGGACACAGAGAGAGAATATAAGGTGCTGAAGAACTCTTTAACCCTAAAAGTAAACAGGTAAAAAGAAAGTGAGTAGAAATCAAACTCAGGCAATTTAAAATGGGGAAGAAGTTAGGAACTGTAAAAGTTCTGATGATTAGTAAGTGAAAGGTGCCATTAAGAGAAGTTCATGACACTCAAACCACTTTTTTTTTTTTTACCACGATTTTTTGTCAGGCTGATGCTAGGGGAACAGTGACACTAGCATGTGGAAGAAAATCTGTAATCCATGTTAAGCAATTTGTTAGGCAGGATAATCTAATGATACCATTTCTGTCACCAGGACCTGAAGGGCCTGAAGTTGTGTCAGGGGAGGTTTAGGTTGGATATTAGAAAAAGGTTCTTCACCCAGAGGGTGGTTGGGCACTGGAACAGGCTCCCCAGGGAAGTGATCACAGCACCAAGCCTGACAGAGTTCAAGAAGCATTTGGACGATGCTCTCAGGCACATGGTGTGACTCTTGGGAATGGTCCTGTGTAGGGCTAAGAGTTGGACTTGATGAGCCTTATGGGTCCCTTCCAACTCAACATATTTTGTAAATCTGTGATTAAAATTTATCTATGAGTAATTTTCAACAGAATCGGTTAGAATTTACTATGAATAAATATTTCTAATTTTTTGTGCAAGAAGCTTTTTTCACCCAATCCTTTATTTTGAGGAATAAAGCCCTGTTAATAGTCAACTAATTTTAGTGTTACAATTGAAAAAATATTCAATACTCCAGAAAAGCAGGTACATTTTTCAGGTAAATTTTGGACAAACATAAAAGGTTGCAGTTTTCTGCCCCTTTTGCTTGAGTTACTTACTTCTTTAGCTCATCCAAGCATCTGCTTTTAGTTGTGAGAAAATGCTTTCTGTAGTTCAGTCACCTGTCTTCTATCTTCAGTGCGTCGTGCAAAAATATTTGGAAATTCACCATAAAAACATGCTTTATTCAGCAGGAAACAGAAAACATATTCAAGTGTCAGACCAGCTCTGAAATGAAATGTGAGGATAATTGTGGAAGACAGTCTATGCCAGCAATATGTCAGGGTAGTGAATCATTGATGTTTATAGCTAGTATAATTCATATCAGTGCAGCTATAATTTTCTTGCTATATTAATCAGGACCAACTTGGTGTCTCAGAAGACTTGTGATTTCATTCTTTATTTAGCTGTTAGTATGTGTAAAATCCTCAAATGTAGTTATGCTAATTTTTCCCACTTAAATTGCCTGTAATTATGCTGTCCATTTCCAGTAAGTCAAGTAAAGGAAAAAGGTGATATAAAAAGCATGGGAAACTATTGGAAATGTTTATATATTCAGATAAATTTTTAAAATAATGCAAATAAACACATAAACATATAAAATGAAAATCCAGAACATATTTTGAGGTCTATCATTAATATAGTTAGCTCAATGGCTGAGGCTTGCATCCTAAATTCATCCTTCTAAAGTACTTCACACATACTCAAAACTGCAGAAGTAATGGATAGGTTAATGCTACATCCATGGAATATCAGATTTTCAGCCATGGTTTAGCCAGGTGTCAATTCCTGGAAAAAATGCTAAACTGATGAGTGTTTCAGTTGTAAACAGTTCGAGTAATTTTCAGTCTTTGGTTTGTCTTCTGTTCTACATTTAAGAGTATTTAATGTTGCCAAAGAAAAGAGGTTTGTTTTCCTCTCTAACTAGAATTATGATTGTTTTCTACGATAAGAAAAATAGTAAAAGTCTTAAATATCTCCATGTCCGCTTGCATTATGACAATCATTAAGTTGGTTTCAGTTATATGATAAAGAAAAACTTCCCCTGCACTGAAATCGAGCTCCTGACAAGGCCCTTGGATTTCCACCATTGGATCCACGTAAGTGTAAGCTAGTGTGTAGCTGCTACTACAATGCATGGAGATAGCCACTAGATGATCACATCTCTGGTCAGATTGCACATATTTCCTGTGATTCTCTATGTGATTTCAGTTCATTTCTTCTCAACATATACATAGTTATACAAGACCTAATCCGTGGTGTGTTAATTTGGACAAATTTAATGGGCCCTCTGTGTTAAAGGTGCTGATGTTGCTCTAACTCTACAGCACCATGTAAAAAACCTTTTTGAAAGCAAAGAGGCGGTGTTATTACATGCATGACAACTACCATTGTATAAAGGCTCGTTAACTTTTCATTTTGTTCAGCAAGGAAGGACAAACAACATTTGAAACAAAGTTACCAAGGAAGGCTTTTCATATTTCCCAATAACTTTAGATAGGTTTATTTTGAGTGAAAAATGAGTCAGTTTTGCTGGGCTGGGGCTGCCAATCTCACAGTCTGATCTTTCTTCCTGAAAGAAGAAATAACAAGATAAACATACACAGAGGAAAAAGAAAATAATATAAATGTTTAAATGACTTCTGCAACCTCTTTGTTGCAGAAATTTCTTTTGCTGCCTGTCTAGTTATGAGACCAACATCCTTGAAAGGCAAAGCTAATTCAACTTTTAACATAAGGCAAAATGAATGTTGAAAAAGAAGAGAAATAAGGTGTGAAATATAAATACTGTGTAAGGATACTCGGGGAAAGACTAGCATATGTCTTATATCCTAGATATTTGAGATCTAACTGAAGCTTGAGAAGTTTCCTTTAATTGAATTAGTCTAATCAGGGAATTTCTAAAGCTTGGAGTGATTCAGTATTTCAGTATTTTATTCACTAGTATATTCTGATACATAAATTTTAATAGATTTTTGTGTAACATTTTTCTCTAATTTATCAATTTTCTCTTATTTTCTGGTCACAGATTTTAATCTTTTGAGGCTTTTTAACTGTTGCCAACTGTCTTTCTTTCTGGCTATTGCAATACTTAAATTTAACTTGAGATGTTGCAGTTTTATTGCACAAAGAATTTGGGACTACAGGCATTCATGCAACAGTGATAATTCTGTATTTTTTTTCACTGAAACTGTTTCCCATTCCTTATATGACATAAATTGTTCCTGTTTCAGGGACAACTATTCGAAACTTCTGTCGGTGCATTCTCTTCACAGTGGAGGTCTACATATTAATTACTCTCAACAGCCAGAGCCAGCAGTGAGAACAGAAATATTAACTTCCTAACAAATTTTTTGTCTTGTTTGATCTTTGGTTTGATAGGATCTTCTTCTCCATAGCCCCTTTTGATTTTTTTTCTGAGCACTATTAACAAGTAATGTAAAATATAATTTTTTATCTTTTTACTCATACAAATTTGCTGACGTATTAACACAAATGCTTTCCCTATGCTACCCTAATGTATTCTCATCCTGACATAATGTATTGACAGGCTATTTGAGTAAGTAAGGAATTTTGTCCAAAAAACAGGAAGATAAATTAAAAAGAGTATGTAGTCATGTAGGCAATGCTATTAATACAATGTATAATCAATTTGGTGGGTAATTTTCCATCTTTTTGTTTGATGAGGTTTAATTCTTATCCTTCCAATATTTGTGTCCTTCATGAGGAAGACCTTTAAAAGACCTTTAAAAGATCTTTTAAAACAAATACAAAGACAAATACATCTAAAGTTGAAAAAACCTCACAAAAACCTGTAAAAATGAGATTTATATGGACTTTTCTTCCACATAATTGTCCACTTCTGGTTTTGAGTCATGTTTATTTTTCTTTTCTAGAAGAGGTATATCGCCTCTTTAAGAAGAAATAGTGTATCATGTTCTCACTTACCATGGCTAGTAGCATTACAACCCCTAATATCTGGGAAAATAGGGATTTTCTCTTCCTGTACAACATGGTGATGAAGCACATTCAGAATAAAATCTTCAAATGGTAACAACCAAATTTTGCCAAGAGCAACTACCTTTTTTGGTAGATGTTAAGTCATTTTTTTTCCAAGGGCAGCAAAAGTGTTCACCTCTCCTTTAATAGCTGTTTCTATTTCAAAGAATGGAGGTTCCAGAGCAGCCTAAAAAGCAGTTTCAAGAGGTAATGCTTGTCTGTTTGTTTCTTTGGTTTTAACAGGGACAAAGCAATTTCATTCCTTTTCCTATTCCGTTTACAGAACTGATTCAGCTGTTTTAACTATAATGTAAAAATACTAAAATATCCTTAGGCAGGCAACTAGCACAGGGAAAAAAATTTATTAAAATTTGAGGAAGTAATAATCAAGGGGGCAGAATGAAAAGATAGGATCACTCTTTAGCATTGCAATTTATTATCATTACATATACTCTTATGGGATCTGTTCTTAAACTTAATTTCCAGCAAATAATGCCTCAAACTTTGAAGAGGTACAAAACCTCAATAACTTTCCAAAGTGATGATAAGCACATTTTTTAGTATGTGTTTGTAGTTATATTAGTCTCTGATTTCTCTGTAGCATAAAATAACTGCTAATGCTTCTCTGAAAAGTATTAGAATAATTTATTTCCTCAGAAGATTAGTCTATGGACATTTTGATAGTTTTCCTCATGTAGTATAAAAACAAACAAGTTTCTCAGTAGAGTTCATTAAGAAACAGGCACAATTATGGAACTGTTTCAGAGGAAACCTGTGTTCAGAGTCTTGCTCTGATTCAGATGCGAGTCTTTGAGACTGCATCATCTTTTAATCAGGCAGAATAGGAAATTAATTTTCCTACTCAGGCAGAGTAGGGAAGTGATTCAAACTTACTGCTGTACCTAATAACTTACAGGGAATGAACCTTTGTATTTCTCTTAAGCAATCAGACACATCCTTCTAATGGAAATTTAATTGAAACTAAAATTTATCCTGCAATTATAAATAATTTTCCCCTTGAGAAAAAATATTTTTTATAAAATCTGGACATGAAAAAATATTCTGTTCGGTTTCAGTTTAGCTGCAATTCTGAGTTTATTTAAATGCATATATATATGCAATTTCAACATTTTCTTTTCACTTTTCAACACTAAAACTCAGAGAGTCCAAATAAGATGAGCTATGTACAAACACATGCATGCCTGCATGGGTAATTCTTATTTTGTCACTTGACTAATGAGGATATGTTGGGGAAACAGTGTCTTTTTTTCACTCTGGAGCGAATCTATTCCCTGATGCCTGTAAATGCTATTAGAACCATCACTATGGCAACTAATGGTGATGCTCAAGCAAAGTGTTCCCAAAATTCCAAATAAAGACATAGATCATTAGAAACCCTTAGAAAAAAGGATGTATGTTTATATAGACAGAACTGATAAGTGAAAGGAGACAGAAATAGTAAAATAATCAGGGCACTGATGGCTACAAGTGCAAAATGATTAGGTTTTACAGGCTTGGAGTTATTGCACTTTTGAATTGATGAGAAAATTCTTTTTATTTTCTGAGAATTTAGGTTTGAATCTTGGTTATGATAGGACAGATTTCTCTCTGCAGAACTGTCTAAATTGGTCGACAAACAAAACAGGATTTACTTGTTTTCTCATCTGTGTGTTATTAAGAATTACTATAATTAATGTGAAAATCATGAATATTTACTTCCTTTTAACAGCTGAAATAAAATTATCTTGAAAGGCAAGGTCTATTTTGTCTGTTTAGGTATACAACTCTTGATTAGGGTGGTCTTGAACATTTTACATGAATTGTTGTTCATGTCAAAAACTGCTTGCATTTGCACTGCTATATATAACTTCACAGGTAAACCAGAATCCATACTTGAGCACTTCATGGGTAAAAGTCATGCCATAAGCATGAAAGTGATAGACCGAGCTTTGTTTTCTATTGTACAGAGCTTTGTAGAATAGAACAACTCCGCTCTTACTGACTGTCTCAAGAGGGTCTCATGCATCTTAGCAGATTTAAATAGTAGCCAAAATACGAGTATTTAATGCAATCATCATACTTAAAAAGAAAATATACAAGTAATAAAAAGAGGAGCAGTGCTGCTTCTGGAGAGAGCAGCCTTTCAAAAGAGAAAAAGCTGCAGAAGAGAGGGCAATGTCACTACTTAGTCATAAAGAAGCATTCTGCCTTAATTTGAAAGGACCTGCCTAATGAACCATGCTTGGTTCCCTTAGACAAATTTATTACTCTCACTTAACATGGATATCATTATTAATTAGACAAGCAGGAGTCATACTGTCCTGTCAGCAGAGATGCTGGATTACCCTGAAGCTGGGTGTAAGCCAGTGACTTTCCTCACAGCCCATCCTTCAACAGGACTGCATTCCCTCCAGTAGGTAATGAGCATACTGCTAGAAGTTTTGTGCCTGTTCCTCTTTGGAGAGTTTTATTAATTCACATTTAGAATATTGGGGCAAATGGTACAGCTAATCATTAACAATATGAAAGAGTCCTCAAAAAACCAAGAGGAAACTGGCTCGTGTCACTGACTAGTAAGTGCATGTAAAAATGCAGGGTCATAGCAGATTCTTAAATGGGTAGAATGACATTTTATATTTTAACTGAAATAAGAGTTTGGTAAAAGTTAATTAGTGAAGATTCCTGCTTAATCCAGACCTGTTTTTGAGACTCCTGACAAGTTTATCTTAAATTTGTAGATGCTTTTGGACAATTGTCACTTGGATATCTAAAAAAAAATATTTTTGCTTTAAATTCCTCTCTTTATAAGGACATTTGGATACCTGTCTTTTAGCTCTTGCTACATATTGTTTCCTGAAGTTATCAATTGTAAAGATGGAAACATGATTAGATCTATAAATTTAAAATACAGATTTTAAATGCTTGAAAACAAATGCAAAACTGAAGGAAGATCTTGCAGAAAAAGAAACATAAGCAGTACTAAAGGGAACCTTGCCCAAAAAATATTTTTACAAGTAGGATGGAATACCACTAACAAGTAAAGAAGTGCCTCATATGTATATCAGCAATTTTAGAAAAGTCAAAGCAAATTATTTAAATGTATTTGATCTAAACTTGTATTACGATGGACTTAATCATAGCTATTGATATCAAAATCACAAGTACATACATTAGAGCTAATCACAAATTGAAATTATTATTCTGTCAAAATGTTTTTTTCTGTGGAAATGCTGAATTTTGTTTTCATTCCAAATAAAAATTAAATAGAATATAAATGCCAATAATAAATTAGTACATTATGTGTGTTGTTTGTCACAATATGATGTAATATTTGACATACTTTAAAATATTTATATGTAAAACACTGAGGGGAAATGCTACCTAGTATGATTAGATCTTTTCCAAATCAAAGCATGCTATCATTTTCATATACAAATAGCAAAAACCTGGATAAATATTGTAGACACCATTTAGCTCTTCTTTCTCATTTCATCATCTAGGTTTGATGTAATGTTTAGTAAATCTAATATCAATATTGCTATCAATGTTGATAATAAAATACGTGGACTTTTTTTAATCACTTCGAAGACTCTTCTGAGATTTTTGCATTTTTCAAACACTTTTTGAGTTCTATTTCAGTAAAACTTTTAACATTTTGTTTTTCTCAGTCTACACAATGACTCTTCCCTTTTTTGTAGACAGCATATTCTTCTCAATAGGTAAAAAACACCTGTAAGAATTGAAGAGTCTAACAATGTAATTCAAAAGCACAAAACCTTAACTGTGCCCAGATAAATAGAGATATGCATTCTGGAACAGAGCACTGCACTAAACTCTCTCCCATTTAAAAGCAGGGATTGTTACTTCAGTTGTTTTAATGACAGTGATTCCTGTGATCCCACCTATTGCCATAGTCATGTTTAAAAAAAAGGTTTAAGAGTTTGCATTAGCAATAATTAGTTGTTCTTTACTGATTATTGCCAAGAATAAGTAAAGATGAGTTAAAATATTTTTTCTTCTGAGGTTACGGCTATGAAGAACTAAAGCCTTCCTCAGGAAATACATGTACCTTACACATGAGTCTTGTCAGACTCCATGCTGAATAGGTCCCTTTGGTTATGGACCAACAGACCCATTCAATCAAGTGTAGCTCTGGAAACACAGTGAATTAAAGAGCCTGCTTAAGACCTGTTAGACAAGAAGTGCTTCCAGAGTTCTTATAGTATAAGAAGTAGTTTTCTTCCCTGGAGGAGTGAGAGTCGGACAGTCGTTCAGAATTGGGATTGTTCAGCCTGGAAAAGAGAAGGCTTCAGGGTGACCTAATTGCGGCCCTTCAGTACCTGAAGGGAGCCTGTAAGAAAGATGGAGAGGTACTATTTGCAAGAGCATGTAGTGACAGGACAAGGGGGAATGTCTTCAAACTCAAAGACAGTAGGTTTAGATTGGAAAATCCTTTACTGTGAGGGTGGTAAGGCAACAGGTTTCCCAGAGAAGTTGTGGATTCCCCGTCTCTGGAAGTGTTCAAAGTCAGGTTGGATGAGGTTTTGATCAACCTGGTCTAGTGAAAGGTGTCACTGCCTATGGCAGAGGGTTGGAACTAGATGGTTTTAAGTTCCCTTCTGTGATTCTAAGTTTTATGTTGCTACACATATCTGCAAGGTTAAACATTTGTCACCCTGCTGTTGCTCTGTGCACTTTGAGGTTATGTGTGCGATGGAGCATAGGTGTCATTAACAATAATCTAGACATTATAACCTCTTTTTGAATGCTGGTCAGAACATACTGTGATCAGAATTAACACTTTAATTTTAGCAGAAAGGGCCTGAGTGGAAGGGGAAAAAAATGGAGAAAAAAGATATAAAAAAAGACATAAGTATTTGTCATATGACATAGGCTATTATTCAGCTACATCTAAGTGGTTCAACTACACAACCCTCTGAACATTGGAAGAAAAATCTGTGTGAATAATAATTTTTTTTTTAAATGCTGTTTGTAAGATCGAACAGCCTGTGTTCATGCTGATTTTTCCACACATGACTTAATGCTATTGAGCTAGTAAGCTTAGGACTTGATGGAAGTAAGTAAGGAGATTATTCCACAGCGACTGGTCATTTTAAAATCCTAGCAACTTGTTTTTGTCATGGTGATTGCAGAGAGAGGGTATGTTGCCTCCATAGCTGATTCTTCTAGAAATTGTAAAGTAGTCTTGAACCAGAAGCATTCAGGAATGCATGCTGTACTGGCTTTCTTGAAGAGGTCTGTCGCACGTCTACTGAATGAATAGAAAGGGGAAAGTAGTGCATGATCTACCATTGCCTACTTGTATGCCTGAGAGTAATAGTTTCGGACAGGTTCCTGGTTTTTGTATTTCTGTTCTCAGTCATCTTTAGGCTCCTAGTTCTCTGCCCCAGGGAGAGATGACTTGAAAAATGTAAGGTGCTCTTCCAGCTTGTATCAGCTGATTATGCTCCCTTTTGTCTATTCAAGTTGTGTATAAATAGAAAGCAATACTGTCCTGTAAGTCTCCTTTACTGATCTTAACTGTGTCTTTTGCTGTGGGGTAGCATTGTAGAAATTGCACACAGGCTACTTATAACCAAATTTCCAGATGTATTGGCAAGGACAGCTGATGAAACTGTGACTTGTGGCAACTTCTTTGGCATGGCAGGGACAAAAATTAATTAAACTGCTTTCTGCAAGTGTATTATTCACAAGGACAAATTATGTGGCAGAATTTTAACATAAAGCATCCCATACTAAATAAATAAATAAATAAATATTTGAAAACATTTTAGTGAATGGATTTCCTGATTAATTTGCTTATTCCTTTGTTTAGTACCAGTTACAAATGCTAGTAATCATTCTTAAATATTTATAACCTGATATTCATTGTGTGGTGTTATGTTGAAAGTAAAGCCAAAAGTAACTTTCTCCTCCAGGTCCAAAGCCAGCAACCTAACCACTGGCAGCCACTGTAGTCTCTACTGGCAGTATCCATTTAAAGACAAATTCTAAGTTGAATTTTGTAAGCTATCAGAAATATGAACTTATCTATAGGGAAAATAGGGCAGATGGACTTTTCACACTGCTTAAACTAAGTCTCTTTCTTTCTTTGACCAAAGTTCCACAGCAAAGTGTGTGAGTCAAATATGTCAGAGAAGCTGATATTTGTGTTCCTCATGTGAATAGAAAGTGGACACCTTTTATAGAATTTATCTAATCTAAAAGTGTATAGCTGATAACATTATGAGAAGTGATTTGTTAAAATATTCAAAGTTATACCAGAGATATACTGTGTGCTTCTGTACCATTCTGCATATAGGTGTCCTGTTTTAAATTCATTGAAATGTCAATGTTTAGACCAAAACCCTAGTTTTCAGTTCCTCAGCTCTCAGTAGTTACTACTAGCATTAAAAATGCCATTTAAAAATGCTGGGTTTGAGGCATAGACGCTTGCAATTAAAAATATTAATTGATGTATGCCAGATTATATAACTTCAGGTTTTCATCAGGACAGTGATCTACTGGACCGGCGGAAACATTGCTTCAGTGTCCAGTCTGAATCTGGAGAAGATCTTTACTTTTCTGTGGAGCTAGAGTCTGACCTAACACTATGGGAAAAAGCCTTCCAAACAGCGACTTTTTTAGAAGTTGAACGGATACAGGTGAGAACAACTGCCTGATCACCTTTCGGTACATTAACAAATTAGGTGCATATGAAATAATGATGCAATTTAAGAAATTTTCTGACCTTCTGCAGTTCTCAAATTATTATTGCTTATGTAAGTAATTGCATGAGAAACCTGTTGGTGTTCCCAAACAGCTTGTGATCTAACATTCAGAAGAGATCACCTCAGATACAATCTTTGAGTTATTATGACTTGGTGATACGTATTTGTTAACTGACGTTCATGGACAAATGCAGAAAAGCAATCTATAGATCAGGGACAAAAAGCAGCTGTTTAGATATCCTTACTGTCTTGCATGCTATTTGCTACTATTTGCTACTATTTGCTACTGGATTTCACAAGAGAACTCTGCAAGAATTAAGTTGTCCTTGTAATACCGGGAATGAGAGTACACTGACTGAAGTACTCACTGGATACAAGCAAGAACAAAATTGTACCTCAGATACACTCTTCTTTCTTCACACATTTCTTGTTTCTTATGTATTTACTCAATTGTCAGATGACAGCAGAGATGGATGACAGTCAGGTGCCAATTACTAGTGAATTTTTATAGCAAAATAACCTATGGGACTGTTTAAAGATAACTTTGTTTCCCTCATATGACCAAAAAGTCATGACTTTTTTACTTTAAATAGGAGAAAAGAACACACACCACAATTATAACTTACCTAATCCTAGTTGATATATTGATGTTCTAGTCATAAAATATGCAAGTGGTTAGAACAGCTTTAGTTGATGTTACCATGAGTTATACACACCTATAGGAGTTACATTAGCATATTAGCCTGTGCAAGTATTCGCTCATGCATTTTCTGTGTCGTCCTGGGAATGCAAGCACTGACACAGTTTTATTCAGACAAATTGTTAGTTAGTTATATATTAGTCCTGTTCTGACCTATGAAGCACCACATGCAGACAGACCAAATTAGGATATGCTAATAATGATCCATTTTGGAAAGACTACACTGCTGTCAGTTTTAATGTGTATTACCTTTGTTGGAGGAGCTGGAGAAGGTTCAGCTTTTCTCTTTATTTCATACACTGTGTTACCTTTTACAGAAACTTTTCTTACCTTATGTAAATGACTGCAACTCAGTTTATAGAAGCATTACTGTGCCATCAATAAAAGAATGTATGGTATTTTTCTTGAATAATTTTTAGCCCAGAAACCACTTCTTGTTTGTTCTATTCTAATATTGATTTATACTATAGCTTTTCTTTTATTCAAAATTGCTCTCATGCTTCCCCCAAATAATTTCCCTAATAATCTTAATCTCAGATTAGTTTTAACCATTGCACCTTTCTTTTCTCTCTCCTAAAGTTCAGAGTAGAAACTAAAAGCACAAAGTAATGATTCCCTGAGGCTGACTGACTGATTGATTGATTATAGCAAATCTGTACGGGTGGATGATCGGATTTCTAATGATAGATTGTTATTGTGGAAATCATTATTTCAACTTTTTTTCTATATTGTCTCTATCTCAATTAAAAAAAAAAATATTTTTAATATAACTGAGTTTGACCTCCTCATTTTCCTTTCAACAACCATTTTTGCTTTCATCCAGCAATTTGAAGATGCAGATAAAACCTGGAAGTATACTTTGTCTCCAAGTTCTTTCACTGCACTGTGAGAAAAAAAAAAAAGGTGACAGGTTCAAAATTAAGGTATCACCTGTACAGTTTTACTAAAATTTGGGCTTATTAAATCATATTCATATGAGTATTTATATTTAATATGAATGATAATCTATCTGTGTGCAGGTTTTCCTTACAATAGTCTTATGATTTTCAAAATATAACTTCAGTTTAAAACTGCCTTTTAAAATTATTCAACTATTCCATAATCATACCAATAATAACAGCTACTCAGTGACTATAATTTGGCATTAACCTCCACAAGAGGTTAATAAGGGCCCTATTCTGATCTAATTCCAAAGAACATATAATGACTTAAAGTATTTTTAAATACCTCATTATAAATATATCATTTGTGGTTTTTTAGAAAAGAAATGTATTACAGGAGGCATCATCAAGCTGATAATAATTTAAGAACATGATACAATAATTTAGTGGTATTTTGATGTGTTAGTTGCTTTTTTGTTAGTTTAGTGTAGTAAGTGATGTTAATCCATTTTCCTTATTAACTATTAAAAGAAAAAAAAAATAGTTGAATTGAAGATCCTTTTTCCTTACTATCTCACAGCATCGTTGTACGAAGAATCTAAGAATTCTCTGGCTTGCATAACAATGTGCAATTATATATGACTGTCACGTTCCCTTTGTGTTCCTGCTACTTCAGGCTAAAATTTTCACCTCTTCCGTTGTGACTTTTTTTATTGCTGTCTTTGTATTGGAGCTGTTTGTTCTCTAATATAAGGTTTATTATGTAAGCAGTTTTGTGTTGCAGTGCTTTAACATTTGCCTTCACTGAAGTTGAATCTGAGTTTGAAAGTCTGAATTAAGTCTTAGATTTATGGTATGGTTTCCTTCAGCTTCAGAGGTAGCTTAAACTAAGCTCTCAGTGTATTGTTTTTTCCATAATTTAAACTGTATGTATTGAGGAAATAAAATCTAAGGAGCAACTTTGGTTTGTCTCCTTCAGCCCCTGCCCAATCCATTGAATTATTCATAAACCCAATTTAAGATTCTGTATTCTGTGAGAGAACAAAAAAATGAATGCTGATAGATTTTACTTCTTTTGGGAGGGGATGCTTCAGTTCTGATAAAGTTTTCATGAACTCTATGTGAGAAATCAGCAATCAAAGCCAAAAATTCACAGTATATATAAATAAAAGTCACTTTTAAGATTTTAAAATATTTGTTAAAATAAAAGAAATATTAAATTGTCCTGGATCTGGGGAACAATTTCTGCATTTTTTACTTTCTCAAATGATCAAATTAAATGACAATTTAAAGAAAATAAAGATGAGAAAAATCTTAACAAAGTTAATTAGTGTCTAAAAGTTCACACTCCTGCTCTGAGCTGTGACCCGGAAATATGTGCAAGTGCATACAACACATGCAAAAACCCAAGGGACATTTTTCCCCAAAGAAACTGAAATCTCACTGTCCCAAGATCTTTTTGTTATTCTCACATTTTTGCTTCTCTGAATTATTTTGAACATCATGGAGTACATGATCCAAGGGCATAGAGTGGTCTTACATATAAGTAAAGCATCAGCTGCTACTGGTGGTCTGGAGTTTCTTCCTACAAATAACTACACTGAGCTGAACTACATGATACTTCATCAACTGCACACTGGCTTTTGTATAAGGAACCTTCAATCTAGGAAGCAAGTTGGTTTTTCAGTGCAGCCTTGAACCAAGACTATGTCCTGCTTCTCATAAATCTTAACTTCCCAATGAGGCTAATTAGACCAGGCACAGTGCTGTGCTTAAGCAAAGGTAGCTGTGCCAGCTCAGCGCAGTACTGCAGTGCACACTGTAGGTTCACCTCTGGTGTTGAGGTGTGCAGTTAGATGAATTTAGATGACTATATGTATTTTAAATCTGATATACTATCTCCTTGCCAAAATTTAATTTCTGGTAGAGGCTCTGAGTCCGTTCCAGATCTTGGGGGTTTACAAATTAAAATGTAGTTTGTATCTCGTTAGAAGTTTGCAATACAGTTCTACAAAACTGTAAATTTTTTACTTTGCATGCAAAACCTGAACATTCTCGCATATGTGAATTCATTAACTATAAGTAACTGAAATATATTACTTTACATATATAGTTTATATATGTATTTTACATATATACTTTATATATGCACTGTAAACTTAACTCCAACCTTAAGTTCAAACCTAAAAGGGGCAGTATCCCAAGGAGGAGACTCTAAATTAACAATCTTCAAAGAGTCACAGTGAGAGACAGATTCCAGGCAAATCTTCAAACTAGGTTCGAAAATCATTCTATAGATCCCTCTCCCGAAACACTTTGGTAGCATATTAAAAATAGCATCCTGCAGTCCTCTGAAGAATCCTTAGGGTTCTCCTTCAAGAAGAACAAGGATTGGTTTGATGAAAACAATCAAGAGATCCAGCAATTGTTGAGGAAGAAGAGAACTGCTCACCAAGCACACCTTGCACTGCCATCCTGTCATGTAAGAAAAGCAGCCTTTCGTTTTTCATGCAGCAAGCTCCAACAGAAACTTTGTGACATCCAGAACAAGTGGTGGATCAATCTACCAGAAAAAACTCAACTACGTGCAGATACAGGTGATCACAGAGGATTCTATGAGGCCTTGAAAACAGCATATGGGTCTACATATCAAGTCCAAAGCCCTCTACTCAGCGCTGATGGTCAAACGCTTCTGACAGATAAAACCTCCATTCTGAATTGATGGTCTGAACACTTTCAGACTCTTTTCAATACTAGCCGTGTAGTTCAAGACTCAGCAATTCAGCACATTACGCAACAACTGGTGAAGAATGAATTGGATACTGTCCCTACTATGAAAGAAACTCTTAAGGCCATACAGCAGGTGAAAACTGGCAAGGCAGCTGGGGTTGATGGAATTCCGCCTGAAGTCTGGAAGCATGGAAGCCAAGCACTCCATGCTAAATTTCATGAGTTTGTGGTGTGCTGTTGGGAACTAGATGAACTACAATCAGACCTTCATGATGCAGTCATCATCACTTTGTATAAGAAGAAAGGAGATAAATCACACTGTTCAAATTACCAAGGTATTACTCTGCTCTCCATTGCTGGCAAAATCCTGGTAAGAATACTTTTGAACAGGTTATAGCAGAAGAACTTTGTGGTTTCAGAGTCAACAGGAGTACCACAGACATGGTATTTGTTCTCAGACAACTGCAAGAGAAGTGTAGGGAACAGAACAAACGACTCTATGTAACCTTTGTTGATCTCAGCAAGGCTTTTGATACTGTGAGCAGAAGAGGTCTATGGTAGATTTTGGAACGTTTAGGATGTCCCCCCAAGTTCCTTAAAATGATCATCTTCATGAGGATCAGCACGGCCAAGTCAGATATGGCGATGCACTTTCTGATCCCTTTCTAATAACCTTCTGCTACTTCCTTTGAGAACGCACGTAGGATCACTCTTGAGGAGAAAAGACAACGCAGAAAGAATCATGTCTTGCCAGTATCACCTAAGGAGTCTTTCTGCTGTGCCTTTTGCAACCGGTCTTGTCTATCTCGTATTGGCTTTTTTAGCCACCAGCGCACTTGTAGCAAATATGGGTAGCACCCTTCCCAAATCTTTGTTCGCGAAGCCTAGCCATGATACTTTATATAATACTCTTTTTTGTACTAATGAGATGGTGCCAAAGACAATATCTTCTTTTTCAATAACATTGATTTACAGTCAAAGTTTACATATTCATAGCAGTTTTATGGTGTAGCTGATCTAAGAAAAAAAATCCAGTTTTATTTGCTAATATGAAAACTAACTGTGAAGTTTTCAATTTTCCTTCATTACAATGTGTATTTCAACTGTTGGAAACTGTTAATGCACCTTTCAGCTTCTTGTGTTCTGGGGAAGACCATTTAGAATCCCAAGAGCCCACTCAAAGAATATATAACTAAAGGCATTTGATTTATCCTTGATAATCAAAATGCCAAAAATAATCATAGGTTCTTTTGTAATACTAACAGTTTAGTAACTCACATTGTTACTATATTTACAATTTATATTTTGATACTCTGACACATTATAGATCATGGAAGTCTTTGTTATCATTTCATATTTTTAGTGGCTACATAAATTTTTGAAGAATATGCCTGTATTTAGGGTAAAATGTCTATAAAATAAGAATGGTTTCTTTAAAGAACTTGCAACAGATTTGGAAATGTTTTATTTTTTTCTTACATATTTTGTGATGAAAAATACAATTCTGTCATTTTGTACCTAAAGTCAACCTCCAAGCACAGCTATAGTTTTGATCCTGAATATTATTTTAATAGATGTCTCACGGCATGTGTTGAAGTGTGATGTTATGGAAATAAATAGATGCATATATATAAAAATTGTGGAATGAGAAAGTCTTTCAGGATTTCAAGGTTTATCATAGAAATATTTGAGATATATTGGTCCACTAGCTGAAGCAAAAAAGGTATTTCATATGATTATATGAGTTGCTAAATTGTATGAAATGCTACCTTTTCACTGAGATTTAGGACAACACAGAACCACAGGAAACAGCATACCAAAGAGATATTTTACATATGAATTTTTTTTTTCTTAAAAAGTTAAAAGGAATATGTTAATGTTAAAATTTACTGGTATGAAAAATAAATAAGAGGGTTTGAGAATAATAAAACTTTGCTTTTAGTAATTCGCACTGATAAGTCACTGAGGCGATTCAGATTCAGTTTAATTTTTTCCCTAATAGAAGGAAAACCTATTTTCACATTACTTAGATAACTTCATCACTCATCAAAATTCTTTGATTTGAAATACACTGACAATAAATGGATGTATTTACAGACAAATTATTCTTTTCTGATAATAATATTGAGAAATATAAACATTAGAATAAAGACATAGAAATAGTGGTTCTAGAAAGTTTTTTAAGAAATGTGTTCTGTGGTGACTAACTTCTCAGGTTTTTCTTTTACAGTGCAAGACGTATGCGTGTGTTTTGGAGAGTCATCTTATGGGACTCACCATTGACTTTAACACGGGCTTTGTTTGTTTTGATGCTGCCACAAAGGTAAAGTTCTAAGACTTGTTTCTATAACACTATTATTATTCCTTTTTTTTTTCTAATGTTTTGAGATAAGTAGTATCTTTAAAATGTCCTTCCCTTTGTTATAGAAATAGATCATCTCTTGTCAAATCTCTCATACTTTAGTTTAAATTCAGGACTGATTTCTGATTATGTGAGAAATTGTCTTCTTTATGTGCTTGTCATTGAAAAATCAATACCAATATCAATCTGAAACAACCCTCAGATCTTGATTCTTTAATTTCACATGAAAGCCCACACTGATTGAGTTTGATGTTTCTTTTGCTGATGTGTCTTTGGTTTTGAGAAGAAATAATCTTCTTGGTTTCAAGCTGATCTATGAGTTTTGAAAATAACTTTCCATTCTCTTCTCGTGTTTCATGAGTGGGAGTGTGTGCTATTATAGCAATTCCCAGTTTCTGTTTTAGATGTATTTTGTTCAGGTGTCTGTAAAAGTATAAATCAACCATAGTCTGTACGTCTCACCCATCAGCTTTTCCCATCAGCCTCAAAAAAAGCTCAGTACAAGTGATGAAAGAGTTTACTTTATTCAGTAAATAGTATGGCATCAGTTTCCAGATTACATTATTGCAAGTCCAAATCTCAGTAAAATCACTGAGAGCCTGAGCATGTTGAAAATTGTACTAATTGTTGGCAAGTACTAAAATGTAAGCAGGCTTTAGTGCTACTACTTGACACTGCTGTTATGTGAGAATGTGAAATCTTTCTTCTAAGTTCTGCTTCTCTTCAGTACCTGTTTTTCTTTGAGATGCTGCAATATTGCCACCAGGAATTGCTGGAAATACCCTTTTGACTGCAGAATATGCTTTTATATTCTATTTTAAGTCAACCTTTCGCACTACATTACTCTGCTCATCCCAATCCTTTTATTCTTCCCACTCCATTCTGCTGTTTGTTTGCACAAAGAGTGGTAAATTTGGAATTCAAATACTTATGTATGTATGTTTCTTTTTGTTATGCAAAAAACCTTGAATGATTCATCAGTGAAATGGGACTATCAGTTTAGAGGGTATTACACATAAAATCAGTGCAACAGAATTAAAATGCAGTGACTCAGTAAAAAAATGTGAATTTTTCCTCACCCTTCAATAATATTTTTATATATAATACCTATATAAAATATGTATATAATATAATATATAGTGTGTGTGTGTATATATATATAATATTACAGAATCATAGAATGGTTTGGGTTGGAAGGGATCTTATAGATTATCTAGTTTCAACCGCCCTGCCATGGGAAAGGACACCTTCCACTAGACCAGGTTGCTCAAAGCCCCATCCAACCTGGCCTTGGACACTGCCAGGGATGAGACATCCACAACTTCTCTGATCAATCTGTTCCAGTGCCTCATCATCTTTACAATAAATTTCTTCGGCATATGTAACCTAAATTTCCACTCTTTCAGTTTGAACTCATCACTCCTTGTATTGTATTGTATGTTAGAATAAAGTATAAATAGCACCATGAATTAAAAAAAAAGATATTGTTTTGTTAGGCATTAGACATTAGGCAGCGTGAGATAAGGATGGCAATTGCGTTAGAAGAGAAACAATACAGTAGAAAGAAATATAATCTTTTGTCAAGTGACTGCTAGAGTTAAAATTGCCAAACAAGCCATAGGAAGAAAACTTGTCTAAAACCCATTGTTAAGTGTATCAACCACATTTTAATGAGTGTCTAAACAGGAAAAATATTACCTAGTCTCCATCATTTGATGGAAAGATGAAAGCTGCAATTCTCTTAGCCAAAAATTTACTCAGATATCTTCATTATGATGACAGCAGGTGTAAGTTGTGTCTATGCTGGAATGTTCTTCAACAATATTGCTAATCTGACATAAACTGAGACATAAACTAGACATGTATGGTCACAAGGGCCAAAAGTATTATTTCTTCACATAATGAAGGAGTTCATATGAAGCAGGAAATCAAAATCTATTTTCCAAGAAAATTCAGAGAAAACAATGAAGAATGGAAAGCAGTTTTCAGGACAAGAAAAACATGAATAAAATTTAAATTAAATTATATATATCTTATTAATATTTACTTATTCATTTATAGATTAAGACTGTACACAAATCCTAAGAAATGTCCCATGAATTAAGATACTCAGTATTAAAGACAAAGACATTATTTAAAATTTCATACTTTTCATGAAAAAGATATTTACATATAATTCTTTATAAGTTCTATGATTTTTTACAATTTGTATTTGAGAAATCAGTACAAACTATCATCTTTTCACTTTCAGCATTGGAGTATCCACAGCTTCTTGCAGCAACCTCTTCCACTGACTCACCACACTCATAATAAAAAATGTCTTATGTCTAATCTAGACTCTACCTTCTTCTAGTTTAAAAGCATTGTCCCTTGTCCTGTCACTGTAGGCCTTGGTAAAAGCTCTTTCTCCATCTTTCATATAAGCCCCCTTTAACTGTTGAAAGGCAGCAACAAGATCTCCCTACAGCCTTCTCCATCCTGAATAGCCTCAGGTCTCCCAGCCTGTCTGCATAGGAGAGGTGCTTCAGCTCTCTGATCATCTTAGTACTCCTCCTCTTGTACATGTTCACTTCTGTTATTCTGGCACTGCTCATACCAATTTCAACCAACTCAAAGCCATATTCTATTGACTTCAGAGTTCAGTGTCAAACTGAACTGTTCATTCGGTATGTTTCTCACTTCTCAATGAAAAACATAGCAAATTCAAAATGTTTTAATGAATTCAGAGAAGGTCTTGAACAAGTACTTGGAGAACAGATCTAATGGATATCATTAAATGCTTTATTATTATTATTTATTTATGGCACTTAAAGATTTTCCAGAACACAAAGATCTTCATAAAACAAACTAGTTTCTGAAACAAAGTAGTTTCTGGGGACACCTGAGAAACCCTGTCTTATATTTTGTTGCAGCGGCGCCTTCAGTAAATCTTGAGGCAATTTAAATTTTATCCTTAGCGTTGTGCATATGGTATTTTAAGTTTTCTTTCTTAATCACTGATGAGTTGACTGTGAACTGTCTTTAAAAGTTCATAATCACTAATAAGCTAAGTGAAGGAAGCTAAATTCTTTAACTCATGATTAACCGTTATTCAGTTATTCAAATATTCCAGTTATGTAAGCAATGCAACAATATTTAAATTGTTTCTTTCTCTTATGTTTTAAGTAGATTAATAAGTTTTGTCCAACATGACTGAAAAACTGCAGTCAAAATTTCACAAACGTTCTAGACCCCAAACTCACTTCCAATTTTCATGAACAAGTTTATGGAGGGTAATGGCTCTCATTATTCTTATGGTTTCCAGACAAAAGCCGTGCAACCCTATGTGGCTTGTTTCCTTGCTGATTATCATTTAATCTTTATATAATACTTAACTATGTAAGTTAAAATTAGTGGTTAAAAACTGTCATCTGTGCTAAATGTATTTCAAGTTAAACACATCATAATTTGATAAAAACATTGTTTTTGTCTGTACAGATGGATGATAAATATGAGTACACAAAGTATTAAACTGAGTTATTCAGAACAAATCTGTACTATGATGTGATTATAACAGCACCAACATAAATCATGGCTGTTTCTGCTGCCTATTCCCTTCTTTCTTTTATTTATTTTCTGACTGATAGCTCTTAAAGTCAACAGTACTTCATCATTTAGAGCATTTGGTATGTTGCTCTATAGCTATTGTTGTTTATAACAAACCATTGTAATTTCCTGAAAGGAGAACAAACAGTTTTTAAAACTGCTTAGTTAAATCAGATTCTTCCAACATTTCAGAAAATAATTTCTTAATTCAGTTAAGCAGTTTGTAAAATACCAAATATAATTTTGAACACAAAATAGTTTTTCTCCCTGAACCTTAACGAGTAGCAACAAGTATATCTGTGTCCTTGTTCTTCTGTAGCACTTTCTAGAGCTAAGGCTTCTGTGCAAGATGTCATCTCTTTTTATTACTAACAAGTTATGGTATGAAAGCAAACTGTGACACAGAGGCCAAGCAGACATTGGCAAATGTCTGATTATATTTATTTGTGTGATGTAGTCCTTCATTTGCAGTAGGTATATACCAGGAGCCAAAAGGCCTCCTGCTTCCTTTGTTGCTATGTATGTATGTATGGCCAGTCTTCGCGAATGAAGATTTGGGAAAGGTCTTACACCCTTCGAGCCTGCGCAGTGGATTTTTTAGGTGAGACACAGTGTGCGCTGAGCTGAGCCCACCCTTTAATCCTAAGGTTCATCTGCCGGGGCTGAGCAAGCTTGGACAGTGGCAGTGAGGTCCTCAGGACGTAGGTTTGTTTAGAGTGACCTTCTCTTAGATGGATGGCCTTATAGGGCTGACGAGCTCCATCTGCCCGGGGGACTACCCTGACCGGGAATCGAACCCGGGCTGCGGCGATGAAAGCGCCGCATTTGTTGCTATACATGGAGGTTTAAATCCGATCAATAGGGAATTTCCCCACAGCATCTCTTCCACTAGGGATTTCTTCATAAAAATGTCTACCAGTTTTAATGCAATGTCATTTGCTTTATTTGTAATACAGGAAACTTATCTTGTTTATTTGTTTTTAAACTATGAAAATTCTAAAAATAAGCAAAACATTAGTTTGATCTAACTTGATCTTAGAAGTTATAAAACGAATTTTACCCTAGGTAATTTTTGCAGCATTGTGTATCAGTCTCTACTGGAGAAAATATTTTTCCCAAGTCCTGTACAATTATAGCACAGCAATTCAGGTCCTAAATTTGTCTAACATTAGCTAGTAAATAGACATCAATGTTCTAATGAACAAATATGACTCTTGTGGATAATTTATGTTAGGTATGGACATGCATATATATTATGATAAGCATTTATAAATAAGGTTTTGCAGCCAACCTTAAGAATTAATATGGAAACTGCTAGATTATACAGATTAACAAGATGTGTACAAAAATTTATCTAAATACTATTCTGAAAATGATCCAGTATGTGAAACTACTTACTTGAGTGGCATTCAATAACTTACTTTTAACATGCTCCTAACAAAAAAAAATTGACTATACTTAAAGTGTATGGGTATACATAGACATGTATGTTATGCATGTTTCTGTTTATACTGGCACATTCATTAGTTTTTTTTTCTAAAATGTGCATATTTGCATCATAACTTCTACAAATAATATATATGTTTGTGTAAATATACATTGCAATATACCTACCTGTGCAAAGTGCTATGACTGTACTCCATCACATTTACTGCTCATTAAACCAGCAGTCAAAAATATATATTTGTCAGAAGAGAAAAAAATCATTCCTTGTAGGACTGAAAATAGATTAAGTTGCTGCTGAATTATACGGTGGTGCTAGAACAAAGTAACAAAAAGCTCTATTATGGCCCACAGGGCTCATATCAACAAAGCTCAGTGTACCTGTCCTCTGTTCTCTTGCAGAAGCCTTGTGCACTTCATCAAAAAAGAGAATACACTGTAAACAATGAGCAGCATTGCAAATATATTTAATTTGTTTTTCATGCTGAAAGACTCACTTCTAAATCACACAGAGCAGTAGTTCTCTGAATTTCTTTAGGAAAAAACTCCATGTTTTCTCGGGATACATACCTTAAGGTCTGTTCCTTCATTCAACTAATACATATACAGCATATTGAAATAAAACAGCATGCAAAACCCCCTTGATACCCAAAGTTTAGTAATAGAGAAGGCAAGAGGAAACTGGACTCACTTCAATATGGAGATTTAATGATGTAACTCTTGCGAAAAAATACTTTTTCTGTGCTCAGAAATTGAAACACTGAACAAATAGCTACTATAACTTTAATATAAACCATCAAGCATGGTTCATACAGTTTTATGTTCCGTGGCTAGAAACGAAAGTTGGTAGGTCGTGTGTCAGTACCAAGCAAATAAACTGTAGTCTTTTAACATTCTATGTAATTTCAGTAATGGACAAGAACTCTTATTTTATAAGGGCTGACTTTCTTGCTTTTTTTCTTTGTCTCATTTTTGTTCTTTATTCTCTGTGTCCTCCCCTGTCTTTCCCTTTATAGTTATAAAGCTGAAGCAGTTGACAAAGGAAATTGCCTTGGACCGTAATTCTTTTGTAGTAAGGCACTCTCCAGGGATTGGTAACACAGTAGAATTGAGCAAGAACAAGATCTTAATCCTACTCAGTTCCCTTCTGCTGCTTTAAGTCTGGCCAAAGTGCCACTTTGCAAGAATGCAATCCTTCTCAATTAGCTATGAGACAGACAAATTAAGGTGTATCCCAGGTGCCTGAAGACCCAATTACTTTTATTCTTGAAAACAAGGACCCGCAAGGCATCTGCTCTTGACGTAGTTTGACTTGTAGGAGTTTTGCTTATTTTAGTCAGAAGACAAACAGCATTAGCTTGAAAGGTGCCCATTGAAGCTTAGCATAAGTCTGTAATATATCAGATAAAAATTGCCTTAAAAAACGAAAAGGAAAAATAATTCAATCAGTCAGAGTATCAAGAAAAAGGAAGCAGTGTTGGAAAAATACAGCTACAGCTTTTTGAAGATGCAAAGGAAAAGACAGCAAAGGGATTTGCTGAAACTAGAATTTGGAAAGAGACCTCTGACATCCTTTTCCTTGTTTACTCCATCATTTACACATGGTCTGAGATGTAGCTGTCTAATCATTATAAAACACTGACAGATTCTTTCTTTTTTTTTTCCAAGCATCCTACCAAAAACCAGACTTCTTTTACTATTACATAATAAAATCTGTATGATTCAAGTCAATGGAAAGTATAAATAAAACCTGCATTTCATAGAGTCATAGAGTATCCTGAATTGGAAAGGATCCACAAAAATCATCAAAATCTGACTGCTCACCCTGCACAGGACAGTCCCAAGAATCATATCAGGTGCCTGAGAACATTGTCTAAACGCTTCTTGAGCTCTATCAGGCTTGGTGCTGTGACCGCTTGCTCGAGGAGCCTGTTCCAGTAATCAGCCAACCTCTGGGTGAAGAACTTTTTCCTAATATCCAAGCTAAACCTCCCTGATACAGCTTCATGCTGTTCCTTTGGGTCCTGTCACTGGGCACCAGAGAGAAGAGATTGGTGCCTGCCCCTCTTCTTCCCCTCGTGAAGGAGCTGTAAACTGCTGTGAGGTTTCCCCTCAGTCTCCTCATCTCCACCTGAACAAGCCAAGTGACCTCAGCCATTCCTCATGCAGCTTCACTGGCAGGTGAAATGATGCCATTGCAGTATGTGGTGCAAACACTATTGCACAAGTTTTTTAGGTGTAAATAGTCTTTCTGCAAGAACAAGTATGGTCCACAGTGCATAACCCAACACAGAAGAGGCCAGACTGTTAAATAATATATTGAAGGTAGTTTAACACTGAAACCATAGGCCAGAAGTTAAATCTATTCTTGTTGGAGATTCCTATGTTGACATAATACAGCTTTTCTTTCCTATTGGCAATGCAAAATGTCCTCTATATCCTTCCTAGATCATATAGCTATCACAGAACCATGGACTAGTCAGACACTCACATTTCTATGCACATTTCCTTGGTACGTAAAAATATAGTTGCCTTTTTATTCTGTTTAGAGTAAAACAACTCCTTGACCCAAAACAAAAACCCTAACTAACATTCCCAGTCATAGCCTAAACTGATTATGTATATTCCCATATTTCTGATGCCATTATCTAGATGGCAAGTGATTTTGCCTGATGTCATCTCATCAAAATTGTTTGTGGTTTAGTCCAGAATTCTGGGAATGAGTAGCAAACTGACATAATATGAATGGGAAAGTATTTTCTAAGGTCCCTTGCAGAATATGTGTTCTGCAACTAGATTTAGCACTAGTGCTAAGAATAGAAGCAATATAATTTTCTTCATTTGTAGCTGGAGACGGTGACGCCCTGCCCTTCCTGCCATCAGGCAGATGGAGCAAACCAAGTAGATGGGGGGGGGGAGTGGAAACAGATCCCTGACCGGAGAGGTAAAAGAATCCCCTCCCGACCCCCATCACCTCCCATGGTGCCCTTGAAGAACAGGTACGAGGCCCTGGACCCAGAGAATCAGGTAGAGGACAATCAAGAGGAAGATCTATCTGGAGGGTCTCCTGGTTGCACCCTGTCTGCCAGACAGATCATAACTACAGCTATAAGGAAAAAAAGACAGGTAGTTGTAGTCGGTGACTCCCTTCTGAGGGGGACTGAGTGCCCTATATGTCGACCAGACCCAACTCACAGGGAGGTCTGCTGCCTTCCCGGGGCCCACGTGAGGAGTAGGAGACTCCCTGAGCTAATTTGACCCTCAGATTATTATTCACTGTTGGTAGTCCAGGCTGGCAGCAATGACATTAGTGACATTAATGATATTAATAGAAGTACCAGGGCTTCAAGGGACTGGGTCAATTAGTTAATGGGACAGGAACACAGGTGGTGTTTGCCTCAGTTCCTGCAGTAGCAGGGATGGACGAGGAGAGGAGTCGGAAAACTCATCAATAGGTGGCTAAAGGATTCATGCCACCAGTAGAATTTTGGTTTTTTTTGACCATGGGGCAAATTCCATGGTACCTAATCTCTTCAAATCAGATGGGCTTCATCTATCTAGGAAGGGCAAAAGGACTGTAGCCCATAAGTTGGCAGGGCTGATCAGGAGGGCTTTAAACTAGATTTGAAGGGGGAGGGGATTGAAATCAGGCCCTGCAGAGAGGACTATAAGGGTGGAAAGCCCGAGTTAAGAGTGAAATCAGCAGCCCAGCTGAAGTGCATGTACACCAATGCATGCAGCATGGGCAACAAACAAGAGGAGCTGGAAACCATCGGGCAGCAGGAAAGCTATGATGTAGTCTTCATCACAGAAATGTGGTGGGATGACTTGCATGAAGGGACAGACAAGGTAGGAGAGGTGGAGGGGTGGGTCTATATATTAGAGAGTCTCTTGACTCTGTAGAACTTGAGGTCAGTAACAATACAGTTGAGTGCCTGTGGATCAGAATCAAGAAGGCCAACAAGGCTGACATCCTGGTGGGAATCTGTTACAAACCACCCAACCAGGATGATGAGGATGATGAATTATTCTACAAGCAGCTGGCAGATGTCTCAAAATCTGCAGCCTTTGTTCTTGGGAGTGACTTTAACCTGCCGGATGTCTTCTGGGAACTCCACACAGCGGAGAAGAGGCAGCCTAGGAGATTCCTAGAGTGTATAGAGGATAATTTCCTGCTCTAGATGGTAAATGAGCCTACCAGGGATGGGGCCCCACTAGACATTCTGTTCACAAACAGAAAGGGGCTGGTGGGAGATGTGGTGTCGGAGGCCGTCTGGGGCACAGTGACCATGAAATAATAGAGTTTTCAATACTCAGGAATGCAAAAAAGGACCATTAATAAAACCTCTACGCTGGACTTCCAGAGGGCAGATTTCAGCCTATTCAGAAGACCAGTTCAGAGTGTATCCTGGGAACAACCCTTGAAAACAAAGGGGTAGAGGGATAGACATGCTTCAAGTAGGAAGTCTTGAAAGCACAGGAACAGGCTGTCCCAGTGTGCCAAAAGGCAAGCCAGCGGGGAAGATGATGGGTCTGGCTGAATAGGGAGATTTTGAAGGAAATTAGGGTAAAGAAGAGAGCCTACTGATTATGGAAAAAAGGGCTAGCTACTCAGGAAGAGTTTAGGAATATAGTTAGGTCGTGTAGAAAGAAAATTAGAGAGACAAAGGCACAGTTTGAACTTAATCGTGCCACTTCTGTGAAGGATAACTAAAAGTCCTTCTACAGATGCATCAATAGCAAAAGGAGGGGCAAGGAAAACCTCCATTCTTTAATGGACATGGACAGGAATATGGTTATCAAAGATGAGGAAAAGGCTGAGGTATTTAACACCTTCTTTACCTCAGTTTTCAACAGTAAGACAGGTTACCCTGAGGACAGCTGGCTTCCGGAGCTTGTAGACAGAGATAAGAATCTGAAGAGCCCCCCTGTAATCCAGGAGGAAACAGTTAGTGACCTGCTGAGCCGCTTGGATCCCTAGAAGTCTGTGGGACCAGATGGGATCCACCCAAAGGTGATGAGGGAGCTGGCGGAAGAGATCGCCAAGCTGCTCTCCATCATCGACCAACAGTCCTGGCTCACTGGGGAGGTCCCAGATGATTGGAAGTTGGCAAATGTCATGCCTATCCACAAAAAGGGCCGGAAGGAGGACTCAGGAAACTACAAGCCTGTCAGTCTGACCTCAGTGCCTGGCAAGGTTGTGGAACAGATCATCCTAAGTGCAATCACATAGCACCTACAGGATGGACAAGGGATCAGACCCAGCTAGCAAGGGTTTAGGAAGGGCAGGTCCTGTCTGACCAACCTGATTTCCTTTTATCATCAGGTGACCCGCCTGGTGGATGAGGGGAAGGCTGTGGATATGGTCTGTCTGGACTTCAACAAAGTCTTTGACAACATCTCCCACAGCACGCTCCTGGAATAGCTGGCAGCCCATGGCTTGGACAGGGGCACTCTGTGCTGGGTTAGGAACAGACTGGAGGACCAGGCCCAGAGAGTGGTGGTGAATGGTGCTGCATCCAGTTGGTGGCCGGTCACCAGTGGTGTCCCCCAGGGATCAGTGTTGGGCCCAGTCCAGTTTAATATCTTTACTGATGATCGGGATGAGGGCATTGAGTGTACCATTAGCAAATTTGCAGATGACACTAAGGTGGGGGGGAGTGTCGATCAGCTGGAGGGCAGGAGGGCTCTGCAGAGGGACCTGGGCAGGCTGGAGAGTTGGGCTGATTCCAACAGGATGAGGTTCAACAAGGCCAAGTGCCGGGTCCTGCACTTTGGCTACAACAACCCCATGCAGTGCTACAGGCTGGGGGCAGAGTGACTGGAGAGCAACCAGGCAGAAAGGGACCTGGAAGTCTGGATTGACAGGAAGCTGAACATGAGCCAGCAGTGTGCCCAGGTGGCCAAGAAGGCCAATGGCATCCTGGCCTGTATCAGGAACAGTGTGGCCAGCTGGACCAGGGAAGTGATTCTTCCCCTGGACTAAGCGCTGGTGAGGCCACACCTGGATTCCTGTGTCCAGTTCTGGGCCCCTCAGTTCAGGAAGGATATTGAGGTGCTGGAGCAGGTCCAGAGAAGAGCAACAAGGCTGGTGAAGGGACAGGAGCACAAGTCCTATGAGAAGAGGCTGAGGGAGCTGGGGCTGTTCAACCTGGAGAAGAGGAGGCTCAGGGGAGACCTCATCACTCTCTACAACTACCTGAAAGGAGGTTGGAGCGAGGTGGGGGTTGGTCTCTTCTCCCAGGCAACCAGCAGTAAGACAAGAGGGCATGGTCTTAAACTGCGCCAGGGGAGGTTTAGGTTGGATATTAGGAAGAAATTCTTTACAGAAAGGGTAAACAGGCATTGGAATGGGCTGCCCAGGGAAGTGGTTGCTTCTCCATCCCTGGAGGTTTTTAAGATGAGACTGGATGTGGCACTTAGTGCCATGGTCTAGTAACCATGAATGGTTGGACTTGATGATGTCTGAGGTCCCTTCCAACCCAGATGATTCTTTGATTCTATGACTGTAGGAAGCATCAGCAAAGTATTACAGGTATAGAAGTCAAGAGCTTTTCTTCCATGTGTCATTTATGTATTGTATTTATGTCCCAACTTAAAAATATGCAAGCAGAGAGTATCCTTGGATAATTATAGCAGAATAACACTAGCAGAAGATAATAGGCAGTAATTTGGTTGCAAAGACTAGAACAAATGAGTCCTAGGTGATTACTTATAAATAAAATATTTCTCATTAAAAGGTATTGGTGGAGAATCTTGGTCTCAGATATGTCACAGGAAAAAAATCCTATTAATTTCAGTGAATACAGGATTTTTTTTTTTGATGATTTCTTATTACAATAATTTAATAGCATCTCAAGAGATGTCAAGTCTTAAACCTAATTTGTCATCTTGTCTGCACTATTTATTTGTTTGCACTGCATTCTGGTATTCTTTGAAGTTAATTTTATTAAATGATATAAAATGCAAAAAAACAGCCAAAGCAATCTATGAATAATAATTGGGTAAAGGATTTATATCTTATTGGTTGTTTTGAATTTTATGCATGTCACATACCATATTTGTTCAGTGATTGTCTTCTTACAGTGCATTTCCCAAAACATGGATTAATTATGTCAGATTTTCTGCAACCACATTGGGAGTATGGAAATTGTGAAGATGGTATTTTCAGTATATGCTATTACCTTGGTCCCCACTTTCTGGATTGGACTGTTGTTTTCACAAGTCCTACTTTTACTCATTGAATGAGAATTCACTTTTCAAGGCAATAAATAGTGCATATTGAGTTCTCATCTTGGTCTTACATCAAGGCATCATAAGGTTGTGTGCTTCAACTTGAAAGGTGTCTCAGAGTCCTCATGAGTAGCTGATGCCAGTAGCTACAAAAGAAACTTTTTTAATTTGGTTGCATTTTGGTACCTGGTCCCCCTGTCAATTCTATTTTAGGGTATACGAAAATTTATTGCTTCCTAAAAATGCTATATATAGTCCTATAAAATTTTCTCAGTGATGCGTTGTGCACAGTTACTGAGGATTATACAAGGAAAGTACTTGAAGAAAATAGGCTGCTTTTACCAGCTAAAGGAAGCCCTATCAGAATGTATTATAGAGTGTTGAGCTCAGTAACACTGTACCTTCAAACCAGTAAGTACTTCTGCTTATATTTTATAATTCATGAAAACTGATTTAGGAATAATTTATATGACACATATTTAGGTGTTTGGCAATTTATGAAAAGGCCAGCATGTTTTACAAATGTACTTAATGCTTAGAAGTCAATATATATACATAAATATATTTGTACAAAATTATAACAACCCATGCTATCTTACTGAGGCAAGCATTCAACAAATGATTCTAAGGAGCTGTGATATTCAAAAACATGAAGACAACACTGCAGTGACAGTGGAGTAGATCAGTGTTCCCAAGGGTACCTATTCCTGTTTAAAATTAGGATTCAGAACAGTCACCACAGTGAGCACTGTGACGCTGAAGTCAGCCCACAGGTATATGAAAGATAACAACATGTGAAACTCTCTGTCTCCTGTGTTTTTGTCACTGCTGCAGTTGCACATCTGTGTGAAACTGTGTGCTTAGGTGATTGTGTCTGGTCTTTCCTTTCTTGCTTTGGCACTATGAAGCAATCATTGAAAAAGTATAGGTTTGGTCCCCCTTCACTGCTTATGCATTTTGCAGTAATGAAAACGAAAAGAAGAAAAGAACCATGCTTAGAACATATGAAACCACAAGTGGAAGTAATCCAGCATCTGTTATTCTGAGATTGTCTAAAACAAAGAAATAGCCAGGGTGACTAGCTTGAAATACTTTGCATTCCTGACTCGATAACTTAAAACTCACAACATTTCCCTACTCTTATTTTTGCAAAAAGAACCCTCCATCATGTCGACATCTTTGGGGGAAATTTGTTGAAGAACATTCAAAAGGAACAGATAATTCTTTCATGTGGGAATAATTTCATGCGTTGTCAATAGCATTTTTACTCTTTACACTTTAGATGAAGGTGTTTAATCATCTCTCCAAATAAACTGTCAGCTCTAGGAGCTTGTTTTGCTATCCTGATGGTTGAAGTGAAATTTTGTTGGGATTAGTCCTCTCCACGCTATAGACCTGATTTTGCAGTGTAGTTAAGAAAGAGCCATTGCTAAGTAGGAGTCTCCAAAACCAATGTTATGCATAAATTGAAGTGTGTTCCTGAGTCATGCCTGTGGTTTGGTGTGACTGTCATTCTCTTTCCTCTGAGTGGGAATGACGTACATGGTAAAACTACATGGAAATGTCAAAGTACCACAGTTCTATAGATCCTTCATCTTCGCTCAAACGTAATCTGACTCGGAATAAGGCCAGGTACCCTGGGATTTTGCCTGCCCATCTAAGGGTCCTTGTTAATGCTGCATCTCTCTCCTGGCTTTTCCATACATCATCGGAGAAGAGAAAGATGATAACTCATTTCTTCAGTTGTTTTCTCCTGAGATAAAGAAACATCAATGCCCTTTACATTTCTCATAGCTTAAATAGATTTGCTGTTCCTGAAGAAAGGCAATGGTCTTGATCTTCTGACAAGATTTGTTTAGTTACATAGATCTGTAAAAAAAAGAAGTTTACGAAGTAGGTAGGAATATAACCACCTGAATGATATATTGGATTGCTTTGCTTTGTTTTGAACTCACAATATAAGTAAACGTCATTTAGCAAACAAGGTCAAAGGAATTGCACACACCTAGAGATGAGGGAAGCTATTCTATTTTCTGTAGCACAGATTGGTGGACTCGGGAGAACAGCATTTGAAATAAATATATTTTCTCCTAAATTGCCAAATCCTTCTAGTTTGTCCGAAACACGATGTCCTTAACTCTGTTTATGGCAGATGGGAGCTCACCTGTCACATACACACAGAGAATGAAAGTGGTGCTGAGACTAGGTGTTTATTTTTATGTGGAAGGAGCAACTACATAGAGAGAATTTTGGCAAAAAATTCTAGCATTTGCTTTATGTATTGTGCACAGTTAAGATGTTGTCCTTTTAGTCCTTTTCAGGTTACTAAGACAAAACATAGCAAACTTTATTTAGCTTGGTGCAGGTGAGAGATTTTTGCCAGTCATTAACATGAAACTGAAGCAAAGAGGCCTGCATAGATTTAGGACAGTTAAAAATCTGACCTCCCTCAAATTCTTTTTAATTCTCAGTAGATACTAAATCTTTCATAGGTATAGACAAAGGGCACAGATGGAAGTGTCATCCTATACCCCTGAGAGGAAATAATTTATGAACCCTTAGACAAAAGGGTTGCCTTAAGTTTCTGTGTTGTCCGGTGCCTGTGAAATTAATGTTTCCTCAAAGTAACAGCACACTGTGGGTGATATCTTATTCTAATTATTTGAAATAATTTTTATTCTAATTATGTGAAATACTACTGGAATCACAAAGAAAAATTTTAATGCCCAAAATACCTGAAGGGTGAGGGGATATCTTTAAATGAGTCTGAGAAGACTTATAACGAAAAGTAGCACTTGTCCAATTTTAAGCAAAGTAATGGTTTTTTCCTACATAAATCTACATTAAATATATTTTAAAAAGATGTTTTTCTAGACAGCTGTAAATTTTATTAACTGATTGTTTATTTTGTAGAGCAATCTGTCTTTTTTTCAACAAGACACAATGTAATTCATAATATAATTACTTGAAAGACCACTGATATGGTTAGAATTAATGATCTGCTCAAATTCCTCATTAAACTTTCATAAGTAAACTCTAAATATGTTCTCATCATAGAGTTTGTTTCTAATTTGATTTACCCTTCATGTTAATACTAGATTTTTCAATGTGGAAAGAAAAAGAGGGGATTTGTATGTAAGGTCATCACTTCAGATGGAGATAGGAAACCTATGAATTGTCAGTGGAAAAAAAATCTTTGGTTTTTGGCATGACAATGAATTTATAATACTTCTCCTTTTTGATTAATCAGCATTAAATATAGATAAAGGAATTTCAGAGTAAATTTCACAAATTTAATCTGACAGATGTGAATCAAATGCTGTCAAAGTATAATACATCTATATGATCAAAGGGATATCTGATCACAGAATACTACAATCATTTAATTATGTATCATAGAGGAGTTAAAATTCTCTTGGAATGAGAACAGCTATTTC
The DNA here is from genome assembly GCF_009829145.1 of Chiroxiphia lanceolata. NCBI lineage: Eukaryota > Metazoa > Chordata > Aves > Passeriformes > Pipridae > Chiroxiphia > Chiroxiphia lanceolata. Next base: position 42,224,425 of record NC_045637.1, on the reverse strand, counting down.
TAATACAATTTGCAATGATAACTACATTGACTTGCTTGTGTATGATTTTTGTGTTTTGGGTTTTTTTGCCTTTAGGCTGTGCTTTGGAGGTACAAGTTTTCCCAGCTCAAAGGTTCTTCAGATGATGGGAAGAGCAAAATCAAGTTTTTGTTCCAAAACCAAGATACTAAACAAATTGAAGCAAAGGTAAAAACAATACCTTGTTTATATAAAGGCAATGTACAATTTTGAAAGCAACCAGGGGAGAAAAAGAGTATAATAAACTAAGTTACTCCAAAATATTACATTAATACACAAAGGATGCAAACAAAACCAAAGAAATCGAAGAAAACTGAATCAATTACTTGGACATTTTTCTAGTTTAAAGTCTTTTGAAAGGTGTCATTAGATTAAAAATTAATAAAAACAGGACTCGTTATTTATGGTTTTAGGCATGATTGCAAAATCTCCTCTTTGTCATTTTGATAGAGCTAGCTGAGAGATTGAGTGCCTTATTCCCTTACAAGGCTGAACCTTAGTCCAATGCAAAATCAGAAAAGTTGTGTTTTCAGTTGTGCTTTTGATTCAAGAGTTAGTTCATGGAAGCAGTAGCTATGAGAGATTTAGCCTTACTTCAATGTATGTCTTTTGAGAATAGGGCATTTACTGTCCCAGTGTGTGTGAGAAGTGTTCTCCCTGGGTCTCTGATAATTGAAATTGCCTTGCAGTCTGGATCAATGTTCTCTTTGACTAGAACCCTAATTTTAGTGTAAACCCAAAGACTATTTTCTTGTCCATCTTTAGCCTTGCTTATGAAGCATTTCCTACATCATTTTTCATGACCACATCAGACAGAAAATTGCTGACTGAATGTGATAATAATACAGTTCCATGAGCAAATAGGAAATAGTTAAATAAATTGTACAAAGGTGATAAATATGTACAGTATAATAAAGTGTGTAAAGAAAAAATACATTGCTTTATGACAATAGACACCTCTAACTTTAAATGTCAATAGCTACATTAAGCAGCTATTTTTCCTTCCTCTATGTCTCTTTATGTTTGGTGTAAATTATTTTCTACCCAGCAGCTATTTACTGCATTTTGAATGTTTTACTCAATACAATGAAGGTATATAAAACCTCTCATTAAATCAACAACAATGAAATGTGGTGACCATGTCTTTCAATGCATCCACGTTCTGCTGCATCTCAAAAGATAAATACTTTCTTCTGATTCCTTCACAAATTGTTTTAATAATATAAAACTTTTTTTCACCTACAAGAAGAAAATGCAAACTAATTTAATGTCATGAGGATGATTTTCTCTTAAGGAAACAATTGTAAACTATTATCCTGCTGAAGGATGAAAGTCAAGTTATTCTTCTAATATCTGTCTGCTATTGCTGTCATATTAACACAGGATTTTAGGATTGAAGAAACTTCATAGGATTCTAAGAGTGGGACAGTGGTAGGTTTTTTGTTTGGTTTTCTTTGTTTGGTTTGGTTTTATCGTTGGTTTTCTTAAATTGGTAAAACTAAAATATATTTTTAATGCCAAATTAAATTTTTAAAAAGATTTCTAGAAAGTATGAAATCTAGACTTTGAAGAAGAAAACGGTTTTCAATTTTGAAGAAGAAAACAGTTTTCATGAAAATATTTTCCTGTTTTAAATTATATCTGTCATGTAAATCACTTTATAAGCCTTAGAGATATCCTGGTACCTTTATTGTGCCTATTGTTGTTCCCATTCAAGTTGAATAGAGCTTTATTTCCAGAAAATTTTGCCTACCTTTTATTAAGGTTGAAATCCTACCTTCAACCTTATGAAGGCAGAATATTACACAGAGTTACTAGCATGCTTATTAATATGTTATCATGTTCCCTGGTTGTTTCTCTTTACTATAAATATAAACTTTCACCTTAATCAGTTTGGAAATAAAATTTGTTACTTTCATTTAATTTTCTTGGTGATTAAAGCATATCATCTATATTATGATCAAAGATGTCAGATTATATTCTCTTTGGAGGGTGCTATGGAATTTATAATGAGATCATCTATCAATTCCAATTTGTTTGCTTGTTAAGTGTGTTGCTTAGTCTAAGAAATGTAAATAAATGTGGCTGTAAAATGAATGCAAAGGTTTTGGGTCATATATTTTGAACATTCACTGGTTAGCTTAAAATTCTTCAGTAGCATTTAAACCTTTTGTGGATTTAAATCCCTATGCAGCGTGAGGAGAGGTGGAACAGTCTAGCCTCAATTTTTTTGACTTTACATTACTAAGTTAGAGGTATAGCTATTTGTGGAACTGTTGAGCCATTAGAAAATGTTAATCAGATTTTCAGAAATGCTTGTAATGCCAGATTTCATGCATACTGTATGCAGGCTTCATTTGGAATAAGACGATGGAAATTTTGTAAAACATCTGTTAAAGGTTGTGATGAATATTCATGGCAACAGCTTTCATCACCTGTTAAATGCAGCTCTGTTTTTCAGATGGCCTGGAGACTCACTGTTACAAGGGGAAATACAGTGCAACATTTTCCTTATGATTTTGGGTTTTTTCCAGTTATGTTATATTGGGAATAATCAGAATGTAATGAAATGAGACCTCACAGCGGAGAACAAAATCAAAAATTTAAGGGGCTATTGCACCAGTTCATTAGGGCTCTTCACTTCTGCATTCCCAAGCAGGAGTTTGGAAGCAGGGTACCTTTCAAGGAACCTCAAATCCTGTGTACAGTTTAGGGCCCCCCACTGCAAGAAAGGTACTGAGGTGCTGGAGCAAGTTCAGAGAAGAGCAACAAAGCAGGTAAAGGGGCTGGAACACAAGTGTTATCAGGGCCACCAAAGGGAGCTGGGATTGTTTAGCCTGGAGGAAAGGAGGCTTGGAGGGATCATATGGTACTCTACAACCTGAAATGAGGTTATAGCCAGGTGAGGGTCAGTCTGTTTACATGAGTAAAAAACAATAAGTCAAGAATGGCCTCAATTTACACCAGGGGAGTTTCAGGTTGGATATCTGGTGGAATATACAGAGATATCACTGCCAATGTTAGAAGAATCTAGGAAAAATACATTTTGGGAAAAAGTTCAGCACCACATCCATTCATCACGTAGCTTTTTTATTTTATTGAGAAACACACTTGCCACCAGAGTTTATATTCCTAAGTGAAAGTGACTTCACTGATGCTGAATTACTAATATTTTTATAATACTGTCAACATTTTTTGCAGTGTGCTTCATGCCTGACTTAAAGAAATTCAAAATGGCTTGCTGTGAGACATACATGTGCTACGGATTTAGTTACAATTTAACTTATTACCCAGTATACTTCTCATCAGTTTTAAAATAATTTTAGATATTTAATCATTACAAATACTGCCTTTTATTTTCTGTAGAGACTTTGTACTGATGTTTTTGTTTGGCTTCTCTCTAAGTTAAATCATGTTACTACAAAGATATATAATGTAGAATAAAAGAAGTGTTTCCTCATAGATTTAAGCAGTTCCAGACTGAAAAATCTGAACAATAATTACCATAGGTCACACTGGCGGATCCGTGGCAGGGTACCTGGAAACAAAGACCTGAGTTTGATGGTCTCTAAGGCAAAGTCTAAATGGTTTCTGACAAGAAAACCACTTAAGGGCAACATTAATCACCAGTACCCCTTAGACATTCCAATCTGTAGGTTATTTCCCAGCTGTCACTCAGCAGGAGATATTGCATGAGTTTGCAGAGTCAGACAGAATTTTTCTGAGTGAGAACTACAAAATAGAGCTGTCAGCTTGGCAGAACATGGAGCCAATGTGTCCCTGTATTTCTTCTTACTGAATTGTTGGGATGGGTCAAAAAAAACCAAGCACAGAAGGGCAAAGCTTTCTCTGCATCTATAAGGATTTCACTTAGGCACCTTCCTATCTAGTTATCTATCTGTTTATCTGGGGTTTTAGGTGTAGTTTAATGATCCATTTTTTCTCCATAGTATCACAGAAGCCTCCACAGACTAACACAATCTCAGGACTGTAATAAACTCAAGAGTGTTGTAATCTTCAATTTTACCTGACTAAATATTAGACCACAGCAGTAGAAACTGCTTTATATTTCTCTGACAAAAACGAAGAGTGCCTTAAATCAATGAGAGATACTATTTCAAGATAAAATGCTTCCAAACATAGAAGTATGCAATGTGTAGAAAAATTAGTGCTTTTTCTTATGTAATTTCTCCTTTGAACTTTCTAAGGAAGAACACCAAACTGTGAATTGAGAGTCTCTGTACCTTGCAAAACATATGTATAACTCAAAAACTACATTTCAGTCTGTGCTTTCACCTCTCTCAAATCACAGCACAACAGTTCTGTCAGAAGAACTCAGTCAAGATCATGCAGCTGTGCTGCATCAGGTGAGATTTTGTTCACAGACTACCTGAACTCCTAAACTGAGCAGTATAAAACTGAACTGAATATAAAAATAAGCTTATAAAGATGAAGGTCCAGTCAATTGTCTTTGTCTATTTTAATATGGAGAAATGAAGAAGGCAGAAATATGGTATCAGCAAAAGAAGAAGTGTAACTTCGAGGATTAAGCATTAATCTTATTATTAATTAATACTACCTTAATAGTAATTAATGTTAATTAATTTTTATTTTAATTTGTGTAGTATAGAACTCTAATGTAAAATAGGACAAATATCCTGAGTCAGTGCTGCTCACATTACTGAGAGCAAAATACTCACTTAGAACTGTTGCAAGGTGACTTGATGGGTGCTTGCGCAATTTTCCAGACTGACATTTCTGTTTAAGTGTATTTTCCAAATTGCAATTTTAAATTAATCTTTGCTCTTAGCCTTGAGGGTTTTTCTGTGAGCATCACGGTGCTCTTCACATTTAGAATATCATCTTAAAAGGTACATCTTTTAAATGTACATCCTTAAGATTTTTACAGAATGATTTCTCAGTTGCAGTGACTGCATTTCTGAGCTCAGATTTCTGACCTTTGTTCATTTGTGTGTTTCAGTTTTTATTTTCCCCATGTCTTGCACATTAATTATTTGTTTAATATCTCTTTTTAGATCAGATTCTATGCTAATATAGAGAGACTATGTAACACTAAATTTGATGAAAGAACAAATATTTTCTCATATCAGCAGTTTAAATATGGATGAAAGAGAAGATTTTTTTCTAACCATATCATGGATACTTAGAAACAAAATTGCTTGATTTTGTAGATATATCATTTATGTGGTTGTATTATTAATATAATGCAATAAGAGATTGTTGTGTTTTGTTGGATTTTTTTTTCGTTTGGGTGAACTCTTTTTTTGTTTCCTCTTTCCATCTCTTTCTTTCAATCCAGACTTTCTTTGTGAAAGGCTACTAGAATTTCCATACAATTCTGACCTTTCTCAGTGACTGCATCTTTCTCGTACACCTTTCAGCTCACTTACATTGTCCCCAGCAGGAACTGTGAACGTTCAGGTTAATAATCTGGGAGCGTCTGCCATAATGACAGTAATATGGGGTGAAAGTAGTTTAATCAACAGATAGCTTATAAAGACAGTTTCAAGACCAAAGTATACACTGATATTCCTAGAAGAGTAGGATCTTAGGTGAGGTGTACAGACAACATTCTGGAAATTGGAATAATACTAAATTGTGTACTTTTGCGTGGACAAGTAGATGTGGCTCAAGTTAAGATTTCTTGCTTTTTGTAGGTTCAGAGAATATTCTTTTCTCTACTGGTATCAATTTTAATGGCTTCACTGCATATTTTTTCAGGTTTCTTAGGGTTTGCCTATTTGTTTCCTTGAAACTTCATCTAAAGTAGGTGTGTAATATGCAATACCTTGCCTGAATAAAAGTGTATTCAGATGAGAGGATGACTGAGGATGAAATATATACAAAAACAACCAGGGGTGGCTGGATATGCACAAAAGCCTCTGAGTTCCCCTCCATCTGCTGGCAGTAGTGCCAGCCTGTGGCCAGCATAAAGTGCAAGTTCTCAGTGGAAGTGAGGGCATGTTTTGTCTGTCAGCAGCTCTACATGAAATCTTATCTGTTCATTAAGCTTTCTTGTGATTAGGCTAATCTGCCAAAAAAGTGTTGTTCCTAATAGACCCTGTTCCCATCAATCAGGCTCCTGGGAACTGAGCTGCAGCCATTAATCAGACCTATATGTAGTCACCGCATACCAGCCAGTCTACTGTGCTTCACATTGCTTTAATTTCCAGTCAAATATGCATGTCTTCATTGAAATAGGAATAATGTTTCATGGCAAATAATAATCAAGCATTTGCTGAATTCTTAGTGCTGTTCTTTGCAATCAAGGTAATTTCCACGTTGTGTCATTTCTATCAATAATAGTAATCCAGTGGGACCTTCAGAGGCTGTTCTGTTGCTTCACCCATTTGCCTTGATAGTCCATTGGGCAATGAATATTCCTGATGTGTTGCTGTTGCAGAAACCCCTGTGATAACTATTGACAATTATTATAGTCATGCACTGTGAAAATTCAGTGTCCAGTAGCTGTAATTATGATAGTAAGAACTTTCAGCTAGTAGGGTTACCTAGTTAACTCAAACAATTCTCAAACCATAATATTTATTTTAATAGGCTTATTCTGTTGAGACATGGGAGTAAATGTAGTCTTTCTGTATATAACATGTGCAATTGATATTACAAATATTTCGCACTTCCACTAAATATTTATTGTCTCGTTTTAAGCTTCAGGGTTTTTTTATAATACTGATTAGATAAATTAATATATTAATAAAACTGAGTTAACTGAAAAGTAACTTAATGACCGATAGTTGTTATTCTGAAATAGCTTCCATAATTCCTTGTTTCCTCATCTTCGTTGTTTTCTTATCTATGATAAATTTTCTTGTTTTGAAATTTGAAGCAGAAAAGGCACCACTTTCACATAGTGATAAAATTGTCTTTCTCTCAAGGTTTAAAATTGAAAATGTCTCTAAACAGATTTTTTTTTTGTATGGACACAGATGGCAGGTTTGTGAAATTCAGCATAAACGTTATCTTCTTTATTGATAATTGATTGTCAGGGGAGTTTAAAGAAGCTCATGGGATGTTACAAATTTATTTCTGAGCATGTCTGAAGGACATCTGCTGGAGTTGTAAGAGAGCTGAACAAAGCTTCACCTATTCAGCACATAACTAGACACTCTGCATATGCAGCTTTCTGCTTTCACACTGTTGCCCCTCACACACATGGGGGATTTGTGAATGTCTCCATGTATTCCGTGAAGAAATATCTTCCAGGAAATATCAAGGGGAAGAAAATTGCAGGTTGATGTAATTTTGAGAGATTTAGCAATTTTTGTTGAATTTACATCATCAATATTCTTCTAAGCAAAAGAGAAATACCCTTGGCTCTACATGACCTGGAAATACTAGTGCTAGACATAAACAGAAACAGAATATGCCACAGATATCTATTATTGGCTTCTTATTGCAGTGAGGAAATCTGTATAGGCAGTGAATCAAAGCAGAAAGATAGCAACTGTGCACTACTATCCCTATACCTACATGTATTGAAGTACCTGTGTTTGCTTTCAAATACAACAGATATTGATTAAATACCAGCTCCAAGAACACATACTGAAGATAAAACCTTAAAAAAATTGATCAGAAAAAATTAATTAGACACAAAGGAGCAAATTTATGTATGTAAAAAAATGTAGGTTTTTTTCCTCTGTAGTGGTGTCTAAAAGAGTGCCAGCTAGTCTAGTTGTATGCTGATGGGCTGTAAAGAAATGTAAATTAAGGTAGAAAAACAAGGACTTTGTATAATATTACTAATGAAGTTAAAACATAGAGTTCCTTTTTTGGTCCAATAACAGATCCAAAATTGATCCAAAAAATCACTGTGTGATAGTAGCACTCTTTGAAATGTCTTTTTTGTGTTGTTTGTTTTTTTTTTTTAATTATAGAATCAGGTAAGATGATAGCTAACACTGTGAGGTGACATGATGAACAAATGTAACATATGTGGAACTCAATGTTATTGATTTTTTGTGCGTACATTGGTTATCCAGTAGTAGTCCAGAGATGTGTAGATTGTTATGGTGCAGCCATTAAGTTTTTATCTAAATTAACTTGCAAAAGTATCAGATTTGCATTAACCTGGAGCAAGATTACATAATATCACTTTCCTTTTCCTTCAGCCAGCAGGATCTTGTATTTGTATGGAGGCACTTAACTCATAAATTTGTCCATCTTAGCCTCCAAACAATTATTTACTGATTGTTACATGTTCAGTATTTAAGTCCCTATAGTGGAGAATTGTAGGGCACATTAGCAGAATGGCAATAAGTTATTAAAATTATTGCTATTTGAGTAGCAGTTCATTCCTGGTTATGTGTTTGTGAGGTGTTATTCTGTTTCATGTTTAATCTTTTTTGTTTTCACTTCCAGGAGCTGGAATTTTCCAACCTGTTTGCAGTCCTTCACTGTATCCACTCATTCTTTGCAGCCAAAGTGGCTTGTTTGGACCCTTTGTATGTAGGCAGCCAAGCCACAGCTTCTGCTCTTCCCACAACTTCTGGTACTGGCAAATTAAAGTATACTACTTGACATCTCATATGACAGCACTGCCACTTAACGAGGACACATAACAATGTATAAATATTCATAAGATTTAGACCTTTGGTGAACCATGTACGTGGAAACCAATCCTGGAGGCAAGACATCTTGCAGCATCAGCAGATAAATGGTCACATGGGATCATAATTTCATCTCAGTTCTGCAAGACGTCAGTAAATAATACTAGTTGAAACCCCAGAATAGGATGGATATGCTTTTAGTATTATCTATTTGTACTTACATAGTGCTTTAAACAACACTGGAAGCAAAGGAATAAATGATGAAATGAAGCACTTGAGTATTTAATAAAAATTTCAAATTGCTGTAATAATACACAAAAAGAATTGTCATTTTCCTGTTTTCAGATTTTTTTATGACAATATACTAAACTCTGAGTATGAATATAATGCCCTATCATTATATTATAAATGAGAGCAAACAGTAAGCGTATAATACATGGTGAAAAGGAGATAAGCATGAAAAGTCATTTTTGTAAGTATCTCCTCAAATAAGAAAGCACTTTAAGCACTGCTGTAAATCCATACTTGTGTCCATACATGGAGTCATACCACTTTTTCCATTTTGTTTTCTTATTCTAACAGTAACAACAACAAAGATATAGCCATACTGGACTGATAAATTAAAACCAAACCAAAAAAAAACAAGCCACAAAAAGCAAAATACCTTTTCATGGGTAAGGCCCTCTTCTTCAGGTAAAAATAATGGCATATGAATTTAATTTTAAAAACAAATTAAGTGCAAGTACAAAAAATATCGTCAGCTATTTACTTCCTCCTTTTTTTTTGTCAAGAATACTGTAAATCTAACAGTCTTTGTTCACAAGATTTTGAATTTGTTTCAGAGACAACCCACTTAATATGTTTCTTCCATGGTTTAACCTTGATTTCATAAGTAGGGTGTCTGCTCCACTCAAGCTCTCAAGAAATAGACATTTTACATTATGCTTGGAAAATTAGTTCACTCTTTGAATTCTTAATAATTTATATTTTATAGATCTACATTGTTAGTAAAAAACAGGAATAATTTAAATAAGCTGTAATGAATAGATTACAAAATGGATAATTTCTTTGTCTGTTAAGACCATTACATCACTCTAGACCACGTACTAATTCGAGAGTATCATTTAAAGTTGAAATATGAGAGACTTGTAAATTTAAAATTAATAACTTTATTTAATTACAGTTTTGCAAAATAATTTAATGCTGTGCTATGACACACATCAGTGAACATGGGAAAAAGGTGTGAGGATGTGTGTGATATAGTTGAAACAACAGAAAAGGTGAGGGATTTTTTCTTTTGATAAACAGGAAAGAGAACCAAAAAATACAGGAAGAACAGTTAGTGAGCTACAGTTTGGGCAAAACATTTTCATTAGTATTTGTGGGTTTTCTGCTTATTATATTGTAATCAAAAATTCCTTTCTTCCCCTCCCCCCCCCACTTAGACTTGTCAATAGCAGGTATGGGCTAGGAACACCATCTGCCTTTTTTAGTAGACAGGCAAATTCTTTTGCATTCCTTTCTACATATTAAGATAATTAAAAACTTCAAAAGTGAGGCCAGAGAAAAGCTTATCAAAATGGGAACAATTCAAACTGCAAGGCAGGGGCAAAAGATTAACAAAATGTAGGCGCAAATCATGTCTCCGTTTTATTTTGCTTTGCATTAGAAGTATTTAGATTTACATATGTGGGAGTTACATTGCTTTGACGTATAACTGATCTAACTTGATACTAGCTCCAAATAATCAAAAAATGTATTTTCCTGAGGACTCTTTTATCACTTTCAAATGTTTTTCAGTACACATTTACTTCCTTTTGGTACACCTCCAAGGGCTACACATTTATTTTTAATTCTAAATATAGTAGAATGATGTCATAATCCAGTTATTAAATACTATATATACTATATACAACATTTTCATAGGCATCATCATGTATTTGTTCATATGAATTGTCCTTAAATAAGGGCATCACATACTGGTCTCTGAGTGACAGAAAGAACTACCATGGCCATCCATAGGATCTTGAGTTTGCTCCTGGGAGAGTACAATCCCCAAATACTTTGAATCCAAAGCTGCAACAGTCTAAGAGGTTTAACAGTTGTGTCCTTGTCAAGAAAGCATATACTGGAAACACAGATCTTGGCAGAGTGCTGACAGTGCTGAAAACAGAAGTCTGATATCTGTTAATGACAGTTCTCCTCCTCAGTGCTCCCAAATCATCTCCTTCTTTCAGAGCATTGCTGTGGCATTCAGCTATCACGGTGTCGGCATACGCTAGCACCTCAGTGCATGCTCTGTTGGCACTGGCAGAATCTAAAACTAGTCGGCTGCCAGTTGAATATTTTTCCTTCAACCGTCCATGTTATGTGCACTTTTGTACCACTGAAACCGAGAGGTATTTAAGAGATGTGCTTGAATAAGCATAACATTTACCCAAACCAGCACAAAGTATGTCATTGGAAGTTTCTGTAGATGAAGGGATTCCATCATATGACAGCCCCCCTACTAAAAAGAAAAATCAAAATACTAAAAATGATCATTGTGCAGAACGGAACTAATGACAGGAACTTTTGGGACACCAGGGTATCCTGAAGGTCTCTGACAAGTATTCTTTTTGTAGAACCCCTGTATTCATCACTGAGACTTTCACAAGTGGGCATTAAATACACAACATTTAAGAAACACATTAGCCTGTAAATTGATTTCCTTTTTGTTTTTCTAAAGAGGTCAACTGGCAGGACTTAATCAATACTTTATTTTCAGAAAGATAAAATTGATACTGAGAGAATATAAGACGTCACAGCCTTGACTGTAGGTCAGCATTGATTTTTTAGTGCAGCAGGGGTTTGTGCAGTGACATCACAGAATATTCAGAGATGCCTCTGCATCCAACCTGACCCTTGTAAAGCAAGTTGGTCGGAAATTCAGTCTTGAACCAAAGAGGGAAAGTTTTAAACTCTGTGTTATAAGTAATCCTTAAATACCAAAACAAAATTTACAAACATATTAAAAGGTTACATTTTTCATTTAAATACCTATAAGAGGTTTCCATTCAAAGCATAGGGAACTTCATACGTATATGTCAAAACTCAGGCTTTATGTTGCAGCCTGTCATTTCACATTTAATATAAAATGAATAAAAGTATTTTGTAAGTACACACAGCCCAGAGACAATGAAAAAAACACAATTATGAGCCATCAGCTTTTGCTAAAATATGAGTATGCAAGTGGAGGCAAATATTTTAAGAAGAAAGGGCAAACCAACCAACCCATAGCATAATATGTAATTTATTTTCTTTATGTCATGATACTGTCAAGTTAGTTTAATAAAGAAAATTCTTTATAGTACTGTGCCTATTGAAGTGATGTTATACAGTATACCAAAAATACACTTGGTTTGATTTGCTTTGCTTTGTGATGGGAATTTTAGATAATCTGATCTTCAAAGAACTGATCATATGATAAGTTATAGTGTTAGCATAATTTTATTAGGGAAGTGTTACTGGTTCGAATACATATTATTCTTGATTTCATCAGTAAATGAATACATTTCTTTTCTTAAATATGTTTAAAAATACAGTTAGAGATTTTCAAAAGAGCTTTGCATTCTAGTAGCATGAAGGCATCTTTGAAATAAAGATCAGCATATTTTTTAGCTGTTCACCATTTTATTATCTTAATTAAGTGCAGTAAGTTTGTGGAGACAAGCTAAGTGTGTGTTATTTTTTAAAACCAGTAACTGGAAGGTTTTTTTGCAATTCAAACTAGAATTTTTAAGAATGCAAATCAATAATAAACAGTATCAATTTACTTTGAGATGAAAATCATCTCAAAATCATCTTATTTTCTGGATTAGTCCTTGATTCTACAAAAATATATTTATTTATTTATTTTAGACATGTAGACTTTTCAGAACACCTCAAAGTGCACAATCAAATGTGTAGGTGGTTTTCAGCACTGCAACCTGCTACTTTAAATGTGATTTGGTTTATTCAATGCCTTAAGATGTTTCTTGAATCAGAAAAAAATGTTAAAAAAGTTGAAGATCTCATGAATGTATAACAGTTTTCCTTAGAAAGTCAGACCAGTTTTCATTCTACTTTGACTATTCCAAGGAAGCTTTTGGAAATTTTATTAATATTAAACACTAATCCTTGCATTTGACTTTCCGTTTCTGTATGGGATCTGGTCTCTGAAAAAGTATAGTGTCTGAACAAAAGTTTAAGCTGATTTTAAAATTTCTGTATCAGGGAATTATGAGTCTGTTCTTTGGACTCACACCTCTGACCAGTTCAGTATGATGGGAAACATGAGAGACTCACTCAAGCTCCCAAAATTTAACTACTTGTCTTAGATGCCACTCAAGGCTCTCAAAAGCTTCACATGCATCTGAAGGTGCATGTGTATGTCTCTGTCTCTCTCTCTCTCAGGAGCTAGAGGTGCTCCTATCCTAGTGCTTTAATTTTATCAGAAATGTGTTTTTTTAATATGGGCTCTGCCTGCACCCACTCATTGTGCTATTCTTCATATCACAGAGCGGTCTTTAAGCACATGAACCATTTTTATAAGGATGAAACTAAACAAGCATCACATCTATATAAGTTCCAGGTCCTAATGGGCTTTCAGACCATGCAGCCCAACTGAAATGAGTTCAGAGTAAAAAAACCCTCTGACATGCTAACAGTGAGACTGCCAGGTTCTGGTGCCAGGCGTTTCTGTGTCTGTGGGGCTGCTGCTTGTGCACTGTGGGTGCTTGAAGGACCCTAAAAACCTGAGCTTCCCAGTATAGCCCACCAGAGCTTAGTGCCTGAAGGGGGATGTTGTGCTGCGGCAAGGGGCAGAATGAAGCTGAAAAAGGCCGATGTTGCCAAGGGCCAGTTATTCTGCGTCATTTTCCCTCGCCACACTGGGATAGTATTGGCTGCAAGCAGGCTACCCCATGCAGGTCAGCCTTCTTCCTGATGTATCTTTTTCCCTGTCTGTCACATACAAATACGTACCTGAATATTTGCTATGAGGTCTCCAAGTGTACTTCCCTGTTTCCTCGCCCCCGTTATTCAGACAGATGGAAAACTGTACTCTCACCTACATAACGGAGCCGCTAACTCTCATACACAGTCAGGGGACAGTGTTAAGGATTATGGCAAGAGCATCTGTGTAGCAGTAAGAGTGCTTGAGTGTGATTAACATTCAGGTTATAGCAAAGTCATATCTGTGCTTAAGTGCTTTCCTGACTTGGAGGGTTCTTAAGTGGAATTTTTGTATTTTCCCGGAATAAGTTCTATAATGTCAACATATTTCTACTTGCTTGGCTCAATTTTCGGGAAGTTTGGTAGAGACAGTGGTTCATACCCTGTTGGAATAATAGAAAAAAACATAGGAATACTGGAATAAAAATAAATTTCTGTTCTGATTCTGTATATTATTACAGTACATTACGTAATCTAGTAAAATATATTGAACAATTTAAAACTAAATGCTTTCATTTACATTACCTAGTTTCACTACAGTATACGTGGCTTCCACTTTCAACAACTTTCTCCACAGGAATCCCAGCTATATATTATAGAAATTATTTTATTATTCAGTATATACTAATATATAATGCAGCGTGTGTGTATGTGTGCGTGTGTGTGTGTGTATATATTAGTATATACTAATGGAAGATATTCAGTATATATTAATGAGAGTTACATATTAGGCACAACTATGAAACAGGAGCATAAATCCATGAAGCTTTACATTTAGAAAGTTATAATACTATAAAGAAACATATGTATATTAGTTGAAGAAATGGCTATTTTTGCAGGATATGCACAGTCTGGGTATATGATAATAAATTGATAAACACTAACTAATTTACTATTTCATACCTCCAGGAACTTTTTTTTTTAATTATTCTTATCCCTTTAGCATATTTGCAATATATATCATACGTTTTAATTTGTTATGAATAAAAATGACTGAAAAAATGTAATAGAAAGTGCTATATATTTTATAAATATTAGAAATTTAAGAAAAGCTATTCAAATTATTTATTTCATTTTTAGTTAAGGTTTTGTGGTTGTTTGTAATATGTATTTGTGACAAGCATAAATCACCTAGTTGTTTAAGCTCATTAATGTATCACTAATAAAATGCTATCTTCTGTTTTGTTTTTGTTATGCTTCTTTTTGTAATGGAACATAACAGAAAAAATAGAAAATAAATACTTTTTTAACTAACCTTTTGCATTCAGTCATACAGTGTATGAGTTTTATATCATTGAAAGCCAAGTCTGGGAAATCAAGGAAGTAGTTGAAGACCCTGGGGTAGTAAAGTTATTTCCCAACACTATGCACAACTGGTTATTTGATAGAAATAATGACCATTCCTTACCTGTATGATCAAGGCATATAACCCACTTAAAGCTTGACTAGGATTTTGGAAATATCCGCCTTTCTCCTAGCTATGAGGCTCACCTGCAGCCAGATTATTTTACCATACAACCGCCAGATTATTTGACCATTGACATTTAATTCTTAGTTTTGTTTGGAATTAACTTAGGCCCAATAGTGCAGTGCATGAAGGCATTTTTGGTATATCTTTGAAACCAAACAGCTTTAAAATGATGCCGCATCTACTAGAACAAAACCAACTTTGATGAGTTTGATTTTCTTTGTCTTTTTCCCTGACCGAGGGAGGAGATGTTAAAAGAGAGGGAATCCCTTCTTTTATTTAGGCACCTTTGCACGTTTTTAACAATTTGTGGTGAGTCAAGTGCACACCTTACAAGCACATTTTTAGTGCCTTTCTTGTGCTCCCAGTTTAGAGAAGCAAGGTAAGCTCCCTTATGGCAGTGCTGCTGTCACCTTTCTCTCTCAGCCCCTCCACAAGCAGTCACTGGCTCAGGCTGGTGTTGCCTTCCTCAGTTCTGCACCCAAGGAAAACTTCCTTTGTGACTTCAGCCCTTTCAGCATCTTGAAGAGAAGGAAAAAATATGAAATTTATTGTAATCATAAGTCTGATGAACACTTTGTGTTGGAAAAATCCTCAGTCCTCATTCCCAGATATGATTTGGCTTTTGTGGACTAGCAAACACACATTACTCTGTAACATCAGTTAGTTACCTGCATTTCAAGTTTGTTTTTATACCACATTTAGGTGAAAGTCCAGAAAGAGGAAAAAAAAAGAGGAGAGAGGTCTTAAAAAAAAAAATGAAGAGAAACATAGAATATTACAAGGCTAGGAATACCTTCTAAGTAAGTATAATTCAAATGTACAGGGATCCTGTTGTAGCTACCATTTTCATTTGCCTGTTAAATAGGAACTATGTATTATATTGAGAGTATGGACTCATAGAACGGAAAGGTTTATTCATTCTGGAATTACCTATCTTAATTTGAATTATCATTTTTAATCTAGCATCTTTTGCATCTTGTCCACAGATTTTGACCTCAAATGAAAGGTCTTGTACTCAAAATTTCTTAAGATACAGCCCTTGAATAACTTTCCTTAAAGTCATGGTTCTTATGTTCCACAGCTTATATACTTTTTCTCCAAGCCCTACAGCAGTTTATTCTTGCAACTTTTGAAGTTAATTGTGATCTATTTACCTGTGCATTTGACCAATAAAAATTAGCACACGATAATATTTGCATCTTACCAATGATTAATTTGTACAGTTTTCTAGTGCTTCTTTTTCAGTTTTGACAGTGGTTATTCTGTCTATGAAGTTGTTACAATCTGCTTAAATGTTGCAGAAAGAACTTCAGATTTGAATATTCCCTTGAGCAGAAGTAAAACTCATACAAGTTATCTGTTGATACCAAAACTGATTTTATTAATTGCTAAGAGATGCAAAGAGAAAGAGGAAAAAATAAAAGGCTGGAAAATGCTAAGATTACTTCTAAAAGCAGAGAAAAGATACCACCAAAGCTACCTTTCTGCTGAGCTGGTCTGGGGGCGGGGGAGGAGAAGCAGTTTTCTGCCTTTTTTTTTCTCTGTCTCTGCAGCTTTTCGATGTTATCTCTTTAGCTGCAGAGAGTCTTTACAGTTTTAGCTCTCTGGAATGCAGCCAGGATGTGGGTTCCACTGCTCACGCTGGGCTGTGTCCCAGGCCATGAAGAGTCCTGTTCAGCCACTCCTTTCAGCCCTCAGAAATATGGTCAGGGTGGAGAAATAAGATTTGACTCACATATCTCACATGGAGGTTCTCAGTCCTCTCCGGGTCAGCAGAGTTCCAGTCCTCTGATGGCAGGCAGGCAGCACATGGTGGCAGGAGAAAAAGGTGAGGGCGAGGTGGGGGAGAGACTCTCGACTATAGTAGCCAATTCTCTTCTCACTCCTCTTTCCCTACTTTTTTCAAATTTCTCCTCAACTTTTATAGTGTTCAAAGGAGATTGTACATGATTTCTTGGCACATATGTTCGAAGAGATATGATAACCATAAAAAATAGCAGGATCCTTTGGTAGGAAAACTCCAGTGGGAAATTCTGGTGAGAACTTCTGGTGGAAAACTGACACAGAATTTTTTGGTAGGAAGTTTTTGACAGGCAGAGACAATGGCAAAAGATAATTTTTTGGCATTTGTATGTCATCTGTCTGTTACAGAAGTAGTAGTGGGTTTTTTTGAGTATTCTTCAAACACAATGCTCATTACAAATGAAAAATTATATCCTTTAAATTCCTAATCAGAAGAAAAACAATTTATTCCCCTTAGTGGTATGGTTAATATTACTATGCAATTGTTCACAAAAGTGAAGAGAGGGTTTCACCATGAGGTCACTATTGGCATTTGTTGCGCTTTATGTACTTTGCATGCACACTCTTGTCACAACTCTGAGCAGAATATCTTCAGAACCCTTTCCTTCTATCTCATATATGGCACAGGTTGTAAGCAGACCTGGCTCAGGACTCAAAACTGTGAACAAAATTTTAGTAGATGAAAAATACTTCCTCCTGTGTGTTTCACCAATCTGGAGATGACGTAAAACTCAAGACCATAAACAGGGATTTAATCTTTTTCCTAAAATACACACCATAAAACAGTAGCAGCTGGGAGAGGCTGTGTGGAAGCACTGCCACTCCATACTCCCACAATTGCAGAATTGTGAGCATAGAAGATAATAGTGTTTTACCTACTTTTTGTTTTTCTGGATTATCTAAGGTGCAATCCGAAACTTTTTCAGACTCTTTTTTTTTTTTTTTTTACTACAGACTGAAGGAGTAGAAAAATTTTTTACTAGATGCTGAGATTGTCATGTGAAGATTTCTCTAGAAATTGAGACTTTAAGAAAAGTTACAATAAAAAAAAGCTCCATCATGTACCATGAGCTTCAGTGAAGAGGCAAGAGTGAAAGTTCTTATACAGCCAGATCAAAATTCTAACCTTTCTCTTTTGAACGGATACAAAATCCTTTTAGATAGAGGTCTTTTCTTTTTTTCTTTTTTCTTTTTTTCCTTTTCTTATTTTGCTTCAAGAGTCTAGTGAGGGAAGACAAAAGGTCTCAGAAAGGTCAAACCCCATCACTGAAGCAAGGAAGCAGGATAGTGGGGTGGTTGGCCATGGTCTTTGCACTGCAGTACCACGGAGAGCAGCAAAGGCTTCGATCATAGCAACATCATAAACAACTTATGTTTTCTTCACACTAGAAGACAAATATTTGAAAGAAGCATGAAGGCCTTGAATCATTTCACAGGAATCAGGAGCTCAGACTGTGATTAACATGGAAACTAAAGGAAAAGGGAACTCATGTCTGGGTGGTTCATGTGACTGCAAGCAGGTCCACAGGGACATGCACAGCACTCTTCCCACACAGGGAGGCTGAGGGCCCCAGTGCTGGTGAAGTTCAAGAGAGATCTGAGCTATCTGAGGGGATTAGGGGAATGTAGTGATCTACTATGAAGGACCAAGGGGCTGGTGAGATGGAAGAAAAATGTTCAGAGGAATATGAATTTAGGAAGAACAACCTGAGCTACTGAATCTTACCCAGTTTCCACAGTCAGTCATGTCATATAACCCGTTTCGCAAATGTTTAAACTTCTTAAAAATAATTAGGCTTTTTGGCCTTTTTCCTCTTGTTGGAAATCCTTCTGGAATCTGACTGCTCTGATGCTTTTAAACTGTCTTCAGATTTGCAACCTAAACCTATTTGTAACTAGTTTATATCTATTTGATTTTGTGCCAGCATTATCCTCTAATTTAAACAGGTTTTTTCCCAGCCCTAGTGTCAGTCCCCCATTTCCCCTCCTCTTCTTGATGTATTTATAGCAAGCAATCATATGCCCTGACAGCTTTCATTGTGCCTGAATGCACAAACCAAGCTCATACAGAAGATTTCTATGCAGTGCAGTGAAATTTGGTGCAGAAAATCCTGAGCTATTGCTGACTCCAGCTGATATGTCTACCTGTTGTGCTGCAGCGAGACCAGCTCAGGGCCAGAAGCAGTTCATTCACTTTAAATGCACTTTAAGATAATTAATGCAGCCCATCAGCACCACACTGTGATATACTGCTTCTAGAGCAGATAAAGACCACAGCAGCTCAGGGGTTTCAGCACTGCTCTTCGGTGCTCAGTGCAGACATTCGCTAATCGGGCTCCCTGGCTTGTTTCCATACCATCCTAATGGGATGTAGTATTACTCTAAATCCGTTCTGATTTTACTTTTTTCCTAGATGGTGACTACTTCTGCACCTTATACCATGGTCCAGATATGATCTCCCTTATGTCCTGCCCTATGGCCATAATATTTGTCTCTGTCTGCAAAGACTGACTGGTAGCATGAGTTATTTCTGTGACTGCATCATACTGGTGACTCACAGGCATCCTGTGCAAAGCTAGTATATCACGGAGCTACTTGCTCTTCCAATCAGGTGATCAGCTCTCAGCTCATCAGTAATGAAGATAGGGTATAGGAACAGGTCAGTTTATCACCCAGAAGATAAATTAGGACTTTTTCTTTTTTCCCCCCCTACATTATGGGGAAGGATAGACAGAGAGAAATGAGCCATCCTTTTAAGAGGTGGCTTTCTATGAGACAGCTCCAAGCAGCATCAGGATAAAAATGCAGATTTGGATGCAAATTCTTTTTCTGGAAGGCAGGTTAGAGGATTTATATGCCAGTTCTACCCTTTCCGCATCTTTTAACTTCCAGTCATGACTGAATAGAAGAAAATAAAAAGCCCTGTAAAGGGCAAAGGAGAAAGAACGAAAGGCTCATAGGAAACCTTTTCTTTATCGTCTTCCAGAGGTAAAATATCTCCAGCATTTATCAAGTCTTGTTCCATCTTTGCAATCAGATGGTTTATTTCTGAGTGATTAATCTTTCTCTTTTTTTTTTTTTTTTTAACCCCTGCAGTTGAATTATATTCCAGCAGCCTTGGTTGGGATAGAACTCCAATGACAAAATCAGCACTATATTCTATATCCTTTTTTCTGTTTGAGCTAGAGAAATCACATTTTTCAAAGCCCATTCTCACTTTAGTTGAGCAGAGTTTTTGGAACAAAAATAACACTATAAAGAGTTTTAAAAGCCTCAGTGGCTGGGTTATTATTACTTTTTTTTTTCCTATTCTTTTTCCTTTTTAAATATGAACAGGCGAAGCTCAATGAATCAGTGGTATTTCCTTTTTTTGGTTTGTTTTTTTTTTTTTTCCCTGTGCATAAATGAACTACTATGAGTCTATTTATTTTGACTTCTGTGTGACCAGTTTCAAGGACCTTTAAAATCAGAAGTGCAAATTAATACAAAATCAACAAAAAAAATTATTTGCAAGGATTAACCTCAGCTAGGGGTCTCTGGAGTTATCTAAAGTTATGAATAGCTTGTGCAAAACAGCATTTGTTTTAATGAACAGGAACATTAAATTTTATATATATATATATTCGGCATTAGCTTTAAACTACGAGTTATGAGCTGTTACCATAGGAAAAAAAAAACCTCCTGGTACATGAAATATCAGACTGCATCATAGTAAATACATAAATTTGGCTAAACTTAAATCAAATACAGTGTGGCATCTCTATTGCAAGAAGATAGATGTCTGTTTAAAGTGTTGTTATACCCCTTGCCATTTGGCTGCTGAGACGTATTGCAGCTGAGCCCATGAGCAGGTTCATGAGAAGTCTACAGCCCATTGGTGCAAGCTGCTCAGAGGAGGGCTGTCCTGTTACTTTGCTTTTCACGAAAAGGCCTGCGTTAATCTGATCCTTTCTAACCTCAATGAGGAAGGCTTCCCTTTTCATGTAAAAAGACCAATGGCCTCACAAAACCAAGTAAAGATGAGAGACAATCTTAGTGTCATAGTCTAGTTCAGGAGGACATTTTTTCCAGACTCCCATGCCCCCAAATGAGAGGATTTAGAGCATCATATCCATTTTTTTCTAATTCTAAAGTTGTTTTTGTATTCTCCTGCTTTAGAATAGATAGCACTCACCCTTGTGTTTAGGATCATTGTCAGTCTTCATTCCACTCATGCATGAGATAGGCATAACAGGGTCTTTTTATAAATTCTTTGCTATTAAATGCTGAGCTTTAATAATGTGATTTCTGTCTCAGTGACTTGAATAAGGTATGTTGTTTTATTATATGACAATGTTTTAATTATAATAATTTTATTTATTATATTGCTATCATGGTTCTTCTACATTTTTCCCTCATATATCTTTCAACTCCCAATTCTGTTTTTCCATAGGTTTTATGGGATGGTTTCTGGAGTTCCAGTACTTCCATCTACGTTTTTGAAAAGATGCAACATTCAGCTTAGATTGCTTTAGTTAAACATTGTTATATTTTGAATAATGATTGAAAAAGGGGCAGGGAAGACAGTGTATTTTATTAAGAACAGATAAAATGACTGATACTCTCTGTAAAATTATAAATCAGATTTCTTGTTTGTGGTTTCTTTTTTTACCTTATATAAAATTTAAAAGAACAGGTAACCATTTCCACTGGAAAGAGCCTGCTTTACAAACAAACAAGTATCTATAACTAATATGCTGGTGATGTGTCAAAGCTTATACTCTAAAATCCTCTACGTAATCCTATTCACATGTTTAGAATTGATCTGTCAAGCAGCTTTGAGACAACAGAAAAAAAGATTTTCCAGATCTATTTCAGATAAAGGCCTTCATTTTTTCATTAATAAAATCACCCAAGAAGGAAGATACTAAAGTATACCTTTTCTTCTGACTTCTCTTATACCTAGGGGCAAAAGCCATTGTGTATAAAACATGGTTCACTTTAAAACACTAAAAATAACTATTTTCCATTTTTTAAAAAAAGGAGTTTTGTGATCATCACAATTAAAAATAAACCTTTTGTTCACAGATTTCTCTAGATATCAATCACATTATTTTGAGACATTAAGTGTATGGTATCTACTGATAACTGTTGATATTTTGTTAAATAACATTTATATGAATTCAATCCACTGGCTCCTTTGATGTCATCAGGAACTGGTGAGAGCTGGTATAGTGCTTTGTGAAAAGACTCTCTGAAGTCCTCTTCCTTTTCTTTGTTTGTTGTACTCTGTGATTGGTGGCTTTTTCCTGATTTCTTTTCCCTTCTTGCTCATTTCTTTACTCCTTCTCAAGGAGGGCTTTGAGATTTTTATCAGTAAGACACCCAGTCCTAAGGAAAAGTAAACATAGGAAATAGGAAATGATATTTACAGATATTTCGTATTTCTGCACCATCCAGAAATACTGTATTGGTGATAATGGAAGACATATCCATGTCTTGTTTAATTCTGTTTTTAGACTTGTTGAATAATCCCTTTTAAAATTACCAGTATTGTCTGCTCCCCAAAACTCTTGTGATATTAAATTCCAGAAGCTCATTATATGATGAATTATCAAATGGTAGTTTGATCAAAAGACTGTGTTTCAGCCCAGTTGGATTGTGTGCTGAAATTACCTTTTCCATCACCTCTATGATTTTGTAAACCTTAGTCATACTCTCTACCCAGCCTCTTCCTTTTCAAATTGAAGAGTCACAGCTTCTTCAGTCTTTTTTCAGACAGAAGCTCCTCTATCCCCCTGATTGCTCTAGATGGTCTCTGTATCTTATCTAATTTGATTGTGTAATTCCTGAAATGTAAAGGCCAGAATTACATTCAATGTTATGGTCTGGGTGACAGGATTTAATTTCATAGCAAGATGACACCACCTGTCTCCACTCAGTATCCATCCTAAGCATACTCCATTCTGGTACCTTTTGTTTCTGCTACTGCAGGTAGAGTCAATTATCTAGCAAACTTTCTACCTTGACTCTTTCTTTAAGTTTCAATTCCAACTTCGCCCTCATAGAGACAAAATTTAGACTATTTTTCACTTAGATAAATTATTTCATATATTTATGTCCACTAAAGCTCAGCGTTTTAGTCCAAACATTTATTTGGTGAGTCTTTTTTCAGCACCTTGTCCCTAGTATGACATTTGACTACTTGGATGAGGTTAATATGGTCCACAAACTTGTAGATGCATTGCATACCTCCTTTCTCATGTCTTGAAAAGTTGAACAAGACTGGTCATTGCAGCAATTCACTGCTGACTCCTCTCAAGTTGAGAAAATAATTAATCTGTTCTAGCCTTTTCTTTCCTGTCTTTAACACATCCTTTCCTTCATCCTGCTGACAGATCAGTTTCTTTCCAAGACTTGGGTGTTGTGGCAGTTTGAGCCACATTAGAAATCTAAAATCCATTTTTTAGACTTCCCCCACCCCTTCACACAATTTATCTTAACACTGGATAGAAACTTTCAGGCCAGAGGCTTCTGTAGGGGAAGGGGGAAGTATGTACATTTATTTACACAAATAAATACTATACAAACTAAAAGCAACTATATATATATATTACATTACTATCAGTCAGTCCTTTCAAGCCCCTCCTTTAGTCCAGGAGCAGCCTTCAAGGCTGACATGTAACACAGTCTTTTGCTGTGGGAGTGTTCTGGGCTCCTGAACACTCCCCCTCTCACCAAGTTCCAGTAGTTGTTTGTTGTAGTCTCTCCTCCTCATGAAGTCTGAGAAGATAGCTTTGAGTCCTTGCTCTTTTGCTGCTGATTTCTCCCTCTCGGTATCTCACCTCGGTTTGTAGGCTGCTGCAGTGTAGCTTATCAAGCGTCCACATCTTGGAATCTTCATTCCTCCACGTCAGTTCTCAGCTGCCCCCTGTCAGCTTCGGCAGGCACCTCCTGAGCTCTTGGCTCGTCTCCAATTTCGCCCGGGACTCCTCTCCCAAGCGCTGAGCCTACTTCCACTACCCCGTTCACTTGGCTCAACTTCAGTGCTGAGCCTCTCCTCCACTTACAGTGGAGGGAAAGAAAAAGCCCCCCCTCTACAGCTTCACTGCAGAAAAGGAGGGGAAAGAGGGCCTGGCTGCAAGGCCTGCCTCTCTTCTCTTACCTCAGGTGCTGTGAATCTCTTCCTTCACAGCACACACTCCAAATGCTGACTCTAGCTAAAGGCTGAGTTGGGGGGTCGCAGGGCTCCCCTCTCCCCACCGGAGGGGAAGAGAGGGAGCCCAGCCACCCCCTGGCCTTGGCCACCTACACACAACAGACATCAACAGCAAAACAACCAAGACTGATGCTGTGATATATGATTTTGAGCAGAAGTGAACAACACGAGTGGTGATTGGCTCTCCAGGGAACACTGTCCTGGCACCCAATCACCTCTGAACCCCCCCAGTCTCTCAGGGGGGGTCAATCTCAACCTATGACAGGTGTGGAACATATCAAAGTTGTTTGAAAGCCCATTTATGTAGTTTTCATGGTCTCTCCTTTATATATAGGCTAAGAGTCACTCTCATAGAAGTACGGAGGTTAGTGAGACAGCATTTCCTTTCTCAGGAGATTTTGACTCTTCCTTGGCATACTATTATATGTGTATACTCAGTAATGTCATTCTTTATTATAGATTCATCCATCTCAGCAGTGAAAGAGACTCGGTGATCTGTAGTTCCCAAGATCTCCTCCAGTGCCCTCTTTTGTAGACATGCAAACATGGTAAACTAGAGATAAGTGCTGGTATTTGTCTTGATGGCAGTTAGCAATGATATCCACCTTTGCCATAGTCCTTCAGTTTTACAGCTGAGTTGCTTGGGTGATTGCAATCTTATGCTGGTAATATCTCCTTGTTTTCACACCTGCATGTTTCTCTAAAATTGCTTTTGTTCCTGCAACCTGTCTGCTACTGGTACCACATTAGGTGTGGGAGTCTCCCTCAAATTCCCAGACTCAAAGAATTTATTGAGCTTCTCTCTTGCTCCTGAAAGGAATTTTTATGTCCTTGTCCCTACTTGTTTGATGACAATAATTTTTTAAAGTGCAAAGTAATTCTAGACTTGTTTTTTATGTCTATCACTACTTTTGACCACTTCCTGAAATATTTCCTCACATTGTAAATATATGACTTCACAGAGCCAAAATTTAGATCTTTTCAGGTCATCCTTTTCAAGAGTACCCCAAGCTGATGTTCACAGTGTTTCTCTCAATGTGATACTGGAAGTATAGCCAGATAATGACAATAAAAGGCTTGGTGCATATTATGCAATAAATATTCTCATAGCTTTTCCCTCATGGCCATTTTTTTGTTGTCAACTGACTCCTTGGTATCATAACTTATATTGGAGTAGGAGATAAATTAAGCAGAAAAATGCTTAGAAGGCAAATAGGAAATAGAAAATATCAGAGAATATAAACGGATAGTGTTAGCTGGGGAAATGTTTAATATGTCTGTGGGAAAATGGGAGTTTACTAGCAAATCTACAGACAAGTAGCCTCCTCACCAAAAGCAGTGAACAGGGTCGGTTAAATATTCTGTTAACTTGTGTAGAAGTTGGAGGTAACTGGCAATTAAACTACAGAAGAATGTGGAAAAGAGTTTGGGGAACCATATCTTTTAATTTTATAAGAAGTCTGAGTCTTTGAAGTTGGTAGAGAAAACATTAATAATGAATAATATCTCTCGTACTTCAATGAGTATATTACAGAGACAAATAGGAGATATATTATAAATATAGATCATCTTCTTTCTGTGCATAGTCAAAACAAAATAGCTATGTCATAATTTTGTGACTTTGTGGAGGTTTTTTTCCTAGTGTTGTGAAATGCACTAATCTCAGAATTAGGACCACTTTCTTGGACTGGAAGCATTTTTTCTTATTTTGAGTAAGCCTACTGCTCTGTGTAACATTTACATTTCTTCCATTATGATCCTGTGTGTGCTGAGATAATCCAACATCACTCTTAAACAAAAGCGCTTTCATTTTGGTATTAAAGAAACGCTTTATAGAAAGTATGGTCTGTAAGTTAACAAATAATTTATATGCCAGTTTTTTAATTTCATGCCTTTCCAATTTACAATCATCAGTTGCATAAGGAATCTGCTCCAGTGCTGGCCCAATCTTCAGTGGAGCAGTAAATCATGGTGCACAGGTGTTTTCTTGAGGCAGGGCAATGCCAGGAGGGTGGAAACATCCACTAGAAACTGGTAGCTTTTGTGGGAGATGCTGATGAGGCCTGGGCATTGCCAGTGAAACTGGGGACAATCCCACACCTATCAGAAACAGCCCCTATGGACTTTGAGTGACCAGGAATGCGGTGCCCAGAGCAAGCAAACAGGACATGGCACAAAAGACAGGGTAGGGCACAGCAGTTTGCAGGGCAGTTCGCCCAGGTAGGGCTTAGTCACTCTAATAGCTCAAGAGGTAAGCTCCCCCTGAGATGATGACAGAGTTGGCAGAGAAGATGAAATGCCTCTACACCAAAGCACACATCATGGGCAGCAAACAGGAGGAGCTGGAAGCCACCATGCTGCTAGAAAACTATGGCCTTGCTATCATTAAACTTGGTGTGACAGATCCCATGACCAGAGTGTGGCCATCAGTGGCTACATGCTATTCAGAAGGGGCAGGTGAGGAAGGAGAAGATGGAGAGGTTGCTCTTTAAATCAAGAAAGAAGATGCTGTCTCTGAAGAACAGCTACAAGCAGGTTGAAAGCTTGTGGGTGAGAATTAGACACTGAGTCAAGAAAAGGGAACCATGTGGTTGGTGTCTACTACAGACTACCTGATCAACTAGAGCCTGTTGACGAAGCCTTCTTGCTCCAGCTACTAGAGGCATTACACTCACAGGCTCTTATTCTGCTGGGGGACTTCAACCGCCTCATCATCTGCTGGGAAAGTAGCATGGTGGCTGTAGGCAATCCAGGAAACTCCTGGAATGCAGGAAGGATAATTTCCTGAGCAAGGTAACAGACAACCCTACCAGAGGGGACACGATACAGGACCTGATGGTCCCTGACACAAGTGAGCTGATCAGGGACATCGAGATTGGAGGCAGCCTGGGCTGCAGTGATCACACCCAGTCTGGAGAGATATGGGTCAGGTGAAGAGTAAGCCAGGATCCTGAAATCTAGGGAGACAAATTTCCAGATGTACAAGAAATTATCAATAGGACTAACAGGGAAATTGCTCTCAGGGACAAGAGAGCAAAACATAGCTGGTAGATATTTAAGAACTCTTTTCATACAGCACAAGACCTCTCGACTTCCAGGTGTAAGAAACCAAGAAAAGAAAGGCAAGAGACTCTCAAGGTTTCTGGTCAAACTAAAAGGCAAGAAAGAAATGCACAGACAGTGGAAGCAGGAACAGGTATCCTGGGAAGACTACAGGGAATCTGTCCAGTTGTGTAGGGATGGGGTCAGGAAGACCAAGGCTGAACTTGGCAAGGGATGCAAAGAATATTAAGATCTTAATATAGCCATGCCCCCGATAAACAAGTCCATCAAACTCATAACAATGGATGAGAAGGCTGAGGTACTCAACAGCTTAATTCTTCACTGGCAACCTCTCTTCCCACACCTCTTGAGTGTATGCGCCACAAGGCAGGGACTGGGGGAGCACTGTAAGAGAAGATGAGGTTCATCACCACCCAAGGAACTTGAACATACATAAATCTATTGGACCTGATGTGAGGCATCCCAGAATTCTGAGAGAATTGGCTGATGTAGTTGCTAAGCCACTGTGCAAAAAATCCATGGACCTGTTAGAGGGGGTTCAGAGGAGGAACCAGAAATATTCAAAGTCAGGTTGGATGGGACTTGAAGCAGCCTGATGTAGTTGAAGATGACCCTTCTCATTGCATGGCACTGTAGGTCATGAGGAGGCTGAAACTAATCCACTCAAACTACTACGTTTCTGTGTGTATCTGGGCAGATTCTTTCCAGTCTGAATATCAAGCCATACCCCCAGACAATGTCTCCCTAGATACAAAGGTGTCTTCATTGTTTTTTTCTTTTTGTTGTTGTTGGCAAGATTTTATATTCCCTCAGACCAAACCAATTCCTCTACAGAGGACAGAAGCATCAGACTTAATAGTTCTGGCATTATCTCTTAATAACCCTTTTGTTGGCTGTCATGAGTCATCTCCTATTATCTGCTTGACCCATTTCAGACAATTCCAAGTAAGAGGCACTTAAGCCAAAATATTTGTATATAAAATCACTAGGTCAGTCTAGAGAATTATCAAATTATTTTAGAGTAGCTCTAGGTGAGTCACAGCAGCAAAAATGCATTGATGAGTCCTGCAGAAATCAATAGCTCTCTGCATCTGCTCAGCAATCTGTATAAATTATCATTGTAAACCCTAGAACTGAGGCCAAAATTCAAAATTATGTGTAAAGAGTTACTTTAATCTTACATTTGATCTTGAAAATGTAGTAGTTCATCAGTCTTTTAGAGGTCAGAGAGAGTTAAACAGGGATAGTAGCTATAGGACAAGGTTCTAAAAGGTAGTTTAGCACACAGCAGTACCTCCCTAAAAAAGCAGGATAGGTTACTCTCTAGTGTAAGGAACCACATTAAGGACTTGTTGAAAGAAGGGTTTGCATCCTTTTTTCTCCTCATGAAGTTCAATTACAAATTTTGAAACCACTAAAATTTCAGTAATATATTAAATTTGATGCTGCTTTGTCAAAGATAAAGAAAGGTTCCCAGAGTTGTGGAGGAAAGGCTTCTATTATATAAAAAACAGTTATTTACTGCTGTCTAGAGTTCTTTATGATATGCATATTGCCAAGTAAATCCCTGTAATGTTATAAGCGAGCACTCACTGTGTTACACTAATAAATTGTATTTTAGAATAGCATCTTATCTTACCACAATTTTCAGGACATATGGAACAGCATATATATTAAAAGCATGGAATGAAATCAAATTTAAATTTTTACTCTTGTCTTTGCATATCAGTGGCAAACTATGTAAGTGAGCAATAAAATTTCTGTAGTCTTCTTCACCAAGGCTACAAAAGTTGACCTCAAAAGACAGGTTGCCATCTCCAACTTGAAAAAAGTATATGGGATTATAAACCACAAAGAAATAGGGTTTTATTTTGGGAGAAAAATCAATTTAATTAGCTAAGTATGTCATGGGATCACATAGTGGTAGCATAGGAATAAAAATTATGCATTTATATGTAAGTGGATTAGTTACCAGAAAATGCTGGGGGACCATATTTTTAATGGTAAAAATGAGTTTGCCAATCTGGTAAGACAGTGCTGCAAAAGTTCTTATTTCTCTTTCTTTCTTTTTCTCTTTCTCTCTTTCTTTTTTTCTTTCTTTCCTTCTTTCTTTCTTTCATTTTTTAAGGTAGATATCAGCATAACTATACAATAGAATTTCATGACAATACATGTGATATGTACACGTTGTATCAAAGCAAGCAAACTAGATATTTGATGTGACTTCATATACTGTCATGTCCTCTTGTAAAAGGAGAATGTGTCAATTTTTATGACTTCAAGGGAATTCAGTGATCTTCAAGTTTTCAGTACTTTGAACAGATGCCTCTGTTTTTTTAGACATTATGAAGTGATAGAAAATATATCTCATATAGAGACAGGGTATTCAGTCAACAAATAGAAGGTTTCTCAGCAAAACGTGATGCTGGTGATGCAAGGAAAATGATGCTGGGGAACACTTCTGGGCACTGGGACGGAACTGCTTTCCCTGTTCAACTGTTATGGTCTTATGTTGTTCAATGATTGATTAAAATGATCCCTGGCACATAGTTGGCCCAGGCTGTCTCCAAAGCAGTTCCAGGCACTCCCATTTGCACAAGAAAGTAGAATGCCTTCAACCTGTTCTGGAAGGTGAGACAGTGCATTCGTAACTGTGAGGGTTACTCAATACCAACTTGTCTAAATGCCAGCTAACAATATTGGGCATGTTTAATTTAGTAAGATGGATGTAACCTTAGAGGCCTTTTTCTGTATATTAACTGAAAATCACTTCAGAAATCAGGGGCTTAATTAGAACCAAGGCATTAGTTTAATTTATCCCTGTCCACTTACATTTGAATGTGTTTACACATTGTTTCTCATTTAAAATGGGACTGTTACTGTCAAGGATTACAATATGTCTTCTATTATGAAAACATTAGGTCAGACCTTTTTTTATAGGGAATCATATAAGTTTGAGTTTTGTCTCTCCTGCTGATCAACGGGCATGAAATATTATATCCATTTGGTTATATCAAATGAGAAGGGCCTGTTGCACTCTTCTGGAAGATGGAGCAGCCTACATTGTCTATTTGGGAAGTGTTTCACAGAAAGTCTGCTATCCCACTGGAACAGAAGCTAAATAACACTACAGATGGTTCTGATAATTGTGTTACCTTACCAGATTTAGAATATGATATAATAATAATTCAGTCAGAGTAGACTTCATATGCAAATTTTTTTTCCTGGTCCCATTGGATTATTATCTAAGTATTTTAATTGCTCATCTAAGGGCATAAGTACATTCCCTGGAAATATAAAGCAAAATTCAATCACAATAGTTTTCTTCAGAATACAAAATGTCCTTATGACCAACTATGCTGTAAATCTTCTCTAGTTTAAGTTGTTAAAAGCATGCAATCATTTAATATCTTTCTGCAAGACAACTGAGTACCTCTTGGAGCGAGTCCAGAGGTGGGCCACCAAGATGATTAGAGGGATGGAGCAGCTCTCTTATGAAGAAAGACTGAGAGAGTTGAAGCCTGGAGAAGAGTCTAAACCTTAGAG
This sequence comes from Chiroxiphia lanceolata, assembly GCF_009829145.1. NCBI lineage: Eukaryota > Metazoa > Chordata > Aves > Passeriformes > Pipridae > Chiroxiphia > Chiroxiphia lanceolata. The sequence goes on along the minus strand of NC_045637.1, from coordinate 42,193,767 downwards.
TAGCCTTCCAGTACCTGAAGGAGGCCATCAAGCCTTTAGGAAGCTTAATGTGGAAAGAGAGCTAGTACCTAGAGCTCCTACTCATGCCACTCTCTTCTGAGGTGCTACAGAACACTTTCATTTGAGAATGTCAAGTTTCTTGAAATCTGAGTAGCAAGTTAGAAGCTTCAAGCTATCATTTTATCCTAACTTGACTATTTTTTCTGTGTTGGAAGCAAATGTGAGTGGAAACAGCTATTCAAGTGAATATCAAAGTCCTCATAATTGAAATTTTAAATGAGTACAGCCAAGAAATAAACACATGTGTGTTATGAGTGGAGAGTGTACTGGTAATTCTGACATAACTTAAAATGTTTGGTTCAGAGTCTATGAACTCAGCTACTTTAAAGCAGTATTTTGTCTTTTAATTTCTACTTGTTTTCTGAAGGAGTGGAAAAGCATAAACATAAAAAATAACAATAAAAACAATGGTCTAGGGAAATTAGGCTTTTACACAGTAGATGGTTTTTAAATGTTTATGGTGCTCACAATAAGCTCGAGCTTTCATCACCTCTCACAGGGTATGGCTGTAACCAGTCCCCAGCGGCAGCAAGAATGAAAGCATTAAAGGAGAATGGCTTTTGGCAGTGGCAGCCCACTGAGACTTTACTTTTCCAAGGTAAATGCCAACAAGTGGAAGCAGACAAAATAATCTTCTGTCACTCCTCAGTTCAAATCCTCTTTTGATGTTACCTGTGACTAGTAGATAGATACCAAGTAATGGGAACACAACATATTCAGTCACTATCCATTTTCCCCACCTTTCCAAGGAAGATTGAGAAGCAGTAAGTAATGGTTAGTATAGAGTCTAAGCTCACTTGGAATGACTGACAGCTGGAAAGTCAGATTCTGTCTGCTATTATTGCAGGGGAGCATTTATTCATTAATATTCTTCATTAATATCTTATATTGCTTCTTTCTCCTATCTTTTTCTAAGCCCCTTTGCTTGGGAATTAAAACAACGTCTTTTCCATTTATGGCACCTGCATTTGGAGCAGCTAAGGAAGCAAATCCTAAATGCTTGATCTATGAAAAAAACAAGGGTGGACACAAGTGAGTAAATTTATTTGATTCTATATTTTCTGCAATGTACTATAATTAAATTTATTTGATTCTATATTTTCTGCAATGTACTATAATTTATGCTCTAAATTAAACAATAGATGTACTTTCCCATTGTCAAACATATCTACCTTAAGGATACAATAACATGTATCTGTTTTTGTCCTGAATATCTGAGCTGCAGCCTATATGTGAAAAGTACTATGACAGTTCCAATAGTGAGGATTTTAACTGATATTTTTAAGCCATTTAATGGTATTCATGGTGGTACTATTAATGGAAAATATAAAATTCTTGCTAGGTTCAAAGATATGTCTCTTGTAAGAGCTCAGCTTTTGTAAAGTGCCTACTTTATTCATTTACAACAAATGAACATTATTCGTGTCAATTTGAATGCTCACGTAAATAGTACCTTTTTTAAATTATGTACTTTTAGCCCAAAAAAATTAAAAGGATCATACTTCACATAAATCTGAAAAATAGCAGCATAGTTCAGAGAGTCAAGACTAAAGATAAATTTGACATTCCAAATGAGGTTCCCAATAAAATATTTCTTCTTATTAAAGGATTTTCAGTTCTAAGGTTTTAACTGAGTTAAATAACCTAACAACCTGTAAAAAATCACCACAGACCTTTCCTTTGTCATATCTCTTTAAGGAGATAATAGAGCAGGAAAGAAAGATAGAAAATGTACTTCACAAATATTTGAAGATACAGTTAATTAATTGCAAAAGAAATTAAAAATTAAAATCAGTTCACACTGGAATTGTCACAAAAAGTTCAGTGTCTGTCAAAGGCCATGGATTTCAAAGGGAGGCACAAAAATTTTGACATCTTTGTTAGTGCTGGTTTATGAAACAACTACCAGACAAGTAGACTTTTATTCCATTTTTGAGATAGGATCTAACACTAAAACATGGAACTTTATATGTTCCTGAAGCTATATTCATGTCTAATTTACCTTTGAAACTTGGTACGTCATTGGTTTCAATGTCACTGTGTTCCTGTTCATCCTGTTGTGCAATTATTCATTGTTCAGACTTTTAAAGGAAGACATGACTTGGTGCATTTAAATCTTGTTGATCACTCCTATCTGTTTAGAGTGTAAGACAGAGTAAAAAATTCCAATTTATCTTCTCCCAATTTATCTTCTCTAATGTGTATTAGGGCAACAAGGCTGATGAATCATCTCTAACACAAGTCCTACAAGAAGTGGCTGAGGGAGCTGAGGTTTTTTAGCCTGAAGGGGAGGAGGATCGGGGAGACCTGATCACTCTACAACTATCTGAAAGACAGTTGTAGCCAGGTGAGCGTCAGTCTCTTCTCCCCAGGGTTTGGAATGGGCTGCCCAGGGAGGTGGTGGAGTCACCATCCCTGGGGGTGTTTAAGAAGAGACTGGATGTGGCATTTAGTGCCATGGTCTAGTTGACAAGGTGATGTTAGGTTATAGGTTGGATTTGATGATGTCAGATGTCTTTTCCAACCTAGTTGATTCTGTGATTCTGTGGTATTACTTTATGTATTTTCAGCTTTTTTTCTTCTTCATTATGCTCATAGGTGATAATCACAAGATTCCACACCTTAAAATTAAGAAAATAAAATCACCAAAACCCCATAAAAACCTCTCATTAAAAGAACAGTATTGATATTGATAAATGATATGGATGTTGATAAATTTAAACACATTATCACGTACTACTTTTTTACAGAGGTCTCCTGTCTTATTCAGAACACAAAATGAACAATGCTTAATGAAATTCAATATTTTCTTTTTTATTCATCATTCAAAGTCTGGTCAATGCCTTATTTACTGCATACTCTTAAAATCCACTCTGAAGGGAGAATTATTAAATCTACTGGGTTTTCTGATGACACTCGTCACTAGAATATCTGAATACTGCTTAAATACTAACAGATAACAGATATATTTCCATAATATAAAGAAAGACCACTAGAAATTTTGCATATTTTAGGAGAGCAGATTAAAGGCAGAATGATTAGAAGCAAAAATTGTCCACTCTCATTTGGTGTCAGTCTTTCAGGACAGTTTAATAGTCTCCACATCTGCTAAGGGCAGAACTCTTTCTCATCAGTCACAAGTATGCACACTTGGAAATTTGAAAGCAAACCACTCTGACATAATGTCAGAAACCCAGGAAACAAGTTACTCTTAGCACAAAAAAGTGTTGCATAGGTTTCAGTGGGCTCAAAGGAATGGTATCAAAGACAGAAAGAAACCAGTTCTTCAGTCAGAATTCATTTGCTTTAAAGATAAGACCATCCTTTCTTTAACAGCAAGGTTATCTCATTTGTGGCATTTCATTCCACGGCTACAGCAAAAGAGGCATCACCTCTCTAGACTGCTTCATTTCCTAAACAGCACTGTTTTATTGCCATGGGGTGAAACCTAGCAGAAAGCACTGCTCAGTTAGTGACATCTTGGCTGCATCTGCCCAGCTATAACTTATTAGATGATTCTGGTAAATGCTGGGAAAAAAAAGTTAGCAGAGATAATTGCCACAGGAGAGGCTTCCCCCAGAAAAGCTGGATCATATTTTCTCTGCTTTAATGATTTAGGTTTTCAGAGAAAAGAAATGGAGAAGTGAAGATGAACTCTCAGTGACTTTACATTTACCTAATATGCTTAGGGCGAGATACCAGAAGGTGATAGTGAGCCAGGTAACAGCAGTTCATTAGCTTTAGGTACACAGAAAATCAAAGAGACTGGCCTGGGGTGACAGGAGTAACAAATATTTTAACAAGAAGCACTTTTTTTCCTGACATTAATTATTCTAACTACATTTCTGAAAAATATGTCCTCCTCTGAATTTCATTTCATGTAGGAGTACTATATGAAAAGTTACAAGTAGTTATGAGATCTTCCCATAGGTTCATTAACTCTATTAAAGCTTTGTCTGTATTATTCTCTGACCTATTCATTTTCCTAAATTTTCTCTTTTTTTTTTCCTCTAATTATTATTATTTTAACTGCATTCTGCATTTTCCACCTAACTGTCTGCTGTAATATTCAAGATTAGTCCTTAAGAATTATTTTGGGAACACCCTTCCAAAGAGAATATTCTCTTTTTTTAAATCCCCTGCAAGTAATTTTACTGCCCAGAAGGTGTTTTTTTCTTCTTTGCTAATATATACAAAAGTTTTGACCACAAATCCCCAGATCCCCTTGGTCTCCCTTATAGCTGCATATCATTAGAACATCCATTCCCATGTCTTGATCGTTCTCTTGCTTTGTCCCAAAGTTTTAATTTCTTAATGACTGATTAAATTTTGAATAGGATCAATTACCTGAAGATAACTAAAATAATTCCCATCCTTAGCAATATATTAGTTATATTAATGAGGTCTAATTTCTTTTCTTTTTTTAATTTTCTTTTTTGTAGAATTTCTAGATTATGTGCTGTTTCTAAATTATGTGCTGTTATATAAAGAGATCCTAACATTATTATTGTAACTTCTAAACTGTCAGCAGCCACTTCATGAGCAGCTGGTGTGGAAATGGAACAATGTGAGAGGGCACTGAGGAGAATAACTGAAGCAGCAGCTGCAATTACTACCATTCATTATTACCACCAAAGTATACAATACGAACGTAGAGATTTGAATGGAATGCAAAGTCTTGAATCCTGATATTCCTACACCTTGGAATAACAAAAATGGCTGAGTACCCTTACTTCTAGTGTGTGAATCTCAGCATCACAAAATTGTCTATTTCAGACCTTCTAGGGCACATTTTGGTTTGGGCATTTGGAGTGCAAATGCATCCCTGTTGCTCAGGAAAGCCACAGGATTCTGGATATTTTAGTATGCATTCAAGCTGTAAAACTCTCCACAGCTTCACAACTTCCAGGAAAGCACACCAGGCTTCAAGTGTAGCTTAATTACAACCAGACTGCATAGTGGGGCTGGTCAAGATGCATAGCACCTTTTCCCATTTGTTCCCACCTTCTCCTTACCTGATATCCTTGTTTCCACTGGAAGCAAATCAAGATATGTCATGGCAAGAAAGATGGTCTAGCAGGTTCATGCTCAAAGTAATAAGAGAACAGGAATTGAACATGCCACTTACACAATAGCATTAAGTACAATTAGGGTGGAGAAATTACATTGGTAATTTGCAGCAAAAAGTCATCAGGTCCTCAATTCTCAGTTGCCCTGGCATCTGCTTGAATTTCCTCAGGCTCTTCTTTTATATGTAGGAGCATATAAATAAGGCTGAAGTAAAGATTTTCATTTTTTTCTTTATTCAGATGTAAATATAGTATATCATTGCCTAATTACATTGTGACTCCCTTAGCTACCAGGTTAATTTCTGTATGAATGACAGGACACAAAAAGAAGACCTTCCAGAATTTTTTCAGAAAAATATGCCCCTTAGGAGAGAGCACGCTGGGAATTCTTAAATTAAACTAGAATATCTCAGGAGGTTTTTTCTTGAAGAATGGCTTTGTTATGACCTGCATTTCTTTCTGTCTCCTTAAAAATCATCTCTGTTTCCAAGGAAACAAAAAGAAAGCAGAAAGATCAGGTAAATTTCATAGATGGGAAAAAAGTTTTTTATGTAGTATTTATGTAAATCCAGTAGAAGAAAAAACTCGAGCAAGTACGGAATCAATTTTATAATGTTCAGCAATAAAAATTGTGACCTCAGAATCATGTTCAGAAGATACTCCTGACTGGAGAGAGCAAGAAAAAGTCATTGTGACAATAGGACTACAAACCAAATGTGATTGTGAGTATTCACTTCGGTCCAGACCTAGGCAAACTACTCTTAATTGTATAGCTGTGAAGACTAAAGTATCACCTCTCATTCTGCAGTTGTGTTTACTGCCATGTAACCTACTTGCACAGTCACAGCTCAGGAGCTGAATTACTTATTTAGAGATATTATTTTTCATGGCTAGGCTTCGCGAACAAAGATTTGGGAAGGGCTCTACCCACATTTGCTACAAATGCACTGGTGGCTAAAGAAGCCAATCAGAGATAGACAAGTCCAGTTGCAAAAGGCACAGCAGAAAGACTCCTTAGATGGTATTGGCAAGACACGATTCTTTCTGCATTGTCTTTTCTCCTCAAGAGTGATCCTGCATGTGTTCTCAAAGGCATCAGCAGCATTATAGATGATGTGTCTCCAAACCTCCCGATTGGAGGCCAGAATAGACCAGTTATGTTGATCAATATGGCCAAGGCTGAGATGTTGTTTCAGGGAGTCCTTGTATTTCCTTTTGGGGCTCCTCTCTTCCAGCAACCAGTGGTAAGTTCACCATAAAGCATGATCTTAGGGAAGTGGTGGTCCTTCATCCTTGAGACGTGTCCTGACCAAGGCAGCTGTGTTCTCAGCAACATGGCCTCAATACTCATAACTGCTGCTTGTTCTAGAACAGATGTATTAGTAACATAATCTGACCAGTGGATGTTTAGGATTGTACAGAGACAGCGTTGATGGAAGTGTTCTAGGAGACGCAGGTGGTGGCGGTAGATGACCCATGAATTGGACCCATATAAAAGAGTGAACAGCACAATGGCTCTGTAAACACTGATCTTTGTGCTTTTCTTCAGGTGTTTATTTCGCCAAACTCTTTTATGAAGTTTTCCGAAAGCATAGTATGCCTTTGCTAATCTGTTGTCTATCTCTCCGTTGATCTTACTGTCCGAGGAGATGAGGTTACCTAGGTAATTAAACTGCTGGACTGATTTGAGCTCTGATTCACCAATGGTGATATGGGGATGATGGAAGACTTCCTGAGGTGCAGGTTGATAGAAGACTTCTGTCTTCTTCAAGCTGACTTCCAGACCAAAAATCTCAGCAGCCTCTGCAAAGCAGGATGTTAAACACTGCAGAGCTAATTCTGTATGGGTGATGAGGGCATTGTCATCAGCATAAAGCAGCTCCCAGACAAGACGGTTTAAGGTCTTAGTATGGGCCTTCAGTCACCTTAGGTTGAATAGGCTTCCATCAGTACGGTATCAAATATAGATGCCATCTTCTTCATCGAGGTCTGCCGTGGCCCTTTGGAGCATCATGCTGAAAAAGATTGTGAATAGGGTTGGTGCAAGAACGCAGCCTTGTTTCACACCACTGGTTATTAGAAATGGCTCAGAAAGTGCATTGCCATATCTGACTTGGCCGTCCTGATCCTCATGAAATGAGATGATCATTTTAAGGAACTTGGGGGGACATCCTAAACATTCCAAAATCTGCCACAGGCCTTTTCTACTCACAGTATTGAAAGCCTTGGTGAGATCAACAAAAGTTACATGGAGTCGTTTGTTCTGTTCCCTACACTTCTCTTGCAGTTGTCTTGCAGTTGTCTGAGAACAAATACCATGTCTGTGATACTCCTGTTGGCTCTGAAACCACACTGGTTTTCAGGTAGAATTCCTTCTGCTATAGTGGGTATTAGTCTGTTCAAAAGTATTCTTGCCAGGATTTTGCCAGCAATGGAAAGCAGAGTAATACCTCGGTAATTTGAACAGTCTGATTTATCTCCTTTCTTCTTATACAAAGTGATGATGACTGCATCATGAAGATCTGATAGTAGTTCACCTAGTTCCCAACAGCGCACCACAAACTTGTGGAATTTAGCATGGAGTGATTGGCTCCCATGCTTCCAGACTTCAGGTGGAATTCCATCAACCCCAGCTACCTTGCCAGTTTTCACCTGCTGTATGGCCTTAAGAGTTTCTTTCATAGTAGGGACAGTATCCAATTCATTCTTCACTGGTTGTTGTGTTATGTGCTGAATAGCTGAGTCTTGAACTACATGGCTAGTATTGAAAAGAGTCTGAAAGCGTTCAGACCATCGATTCAGAATGGAGATTTTATCTGTGTGAAGCACCTGACCATCTGCGCTGAGTAGAGGGCTTTGGACCTGGTATGTAGGCCTGTATGCTGTTTTCAAGACCTCATAGAATCCTCTGTAATCACCTATATCTGCGCATAATTGAGTTTTTTGTGCTAGATTGATCCACCACTTGTTCTGGATGTCACGGAGTTTCTACTGGAGCTTGCTGCATGCAAGATGAAAGGCTGCTTTTCTTACATGACAAGATGGCTGAGCAAAGTGTACTTGGTGAGTAATTCTCTTCTTCCTCAACAATTGCTGGATGTCTTGATTGTTTTCATCAAACCAGTCCTTGTTCTTCTTGAAGGAGAACCCTAAGGATTCTTCAGAGGACTGCAGGATGCTATTTTTAATATGTTGCCAAAGTGTTTCAGGAGAGGGATCTATGAAATGATTTTCGAACCTAGTTTGAAGGTTTGCCTGAAAGCTGTCTCACTGTAGCTGATTGAAGATCTTTAACTAGGAGTCTCCTCCTTGGAATACCACCCCTTTTAGGTTTGAACTTAAGGCTGAAGTTTACAGTGCACAAGTCAATGGCTGAATTACTTATTTAGAGATATTATTGTACCATGCCATGTAATTGCTTCCATTGCATTCCTAATCCAGGAGACAAATATGTTCATACAGGAGCTCAGGAATCTGTTATTTGACCAGTGACTTGCTGAACAGGTCTCATTCCTACTAGTTTTTATTTTGTTTTATCTCAGAGCTAAAGTATTATTGAGTTTCTCATCTCCATGAACTACTCTATGCACAACCCCACTTCTACACACTACTTTGCTATCCCTCAAGCAGCCATCAGGTCTCACAGATGTCCACCGTCTCCCACTATCATCAGAGGAGCTGAAGTGGATGAAACAAAAATTCTCAGAATGTACAGTACAACCAGGCAGGTGAAAGCTAGTAAAGTGAATATATGGAAAGAGTAACACATAATAAAATATCCAAGGGTTCAAGTGTCTGATTCACCAGTGTCACGTTTATCTGATGGCTTTCTGCAGCACATGATCAGCAAGATCCCCCTGAATTACATGGTAAATAAGTTTATGCCAATAAACACCATGAGGACCAAAGTTGGATTCTACCACACTTGATCCTGAAAAGGATCTTGACAATTTTCCCCAAAGGCAGATTTTTAATTCCTAGAATTAGTGTAAAATTATGCTCTTGGTAAAGCCTAGCTGTTCTATCAAGTTGCTGTCCTAACAGAGGCTGCTATGCAGTACTACTGTGTGTTAAATGACTTTCACACTTGAATAAGTAGAGCTTAATTTCCCTCTTATCCCTTGGTCTGATAATTTCCAGTCTGACACATGGAAAATTCCATGTGTGTGGTATACATGGGTTAGGCTTTTGAAATCAGTTAATCTTTTTTCTAGCAGAAAATCAACAAAAATTTACAGGCAAGTTGTTGTAGTATTAAACAAGGATAAGAACCCCTCAGATCCTTCTTGAGAGCAATAACAAGTAAGAGACCATCTAATCTTTAATTTGCTCATTTTATTAATGACTAGAAGGGCACATTTAATTGAGGACATGTCATAAAGCTCTTTCTACAACTTTTTGTAGAAATCAGAGACTTTTCCGGTAGAAGAAATACTATTTTCTCAACCATAATAAATTATATTTTGGAATAGAATTGATATATTTTATATATTTACTATTTTCCAGGTGGCATCCTCATTTTACTCCATATATAAAAACATGTTCTTGCATGGTTTCTGGGTATTAAAAATAGATTTTCATCCTTGATATTGCAACTGACAGTTTTCAAGGACAAAAATTGTATAACGTAAGAAATTGCCTATTCTTTGAAAATGAGATGCAATTCTCAGTCAGTGAAGCTGAGACAGAGGAGTAAAATCCCTGGAAAATTATATTTTACAACAGTTTATTTCATTGTTGTGTTCTTCAGCAACAAAAGCGAAGTTATCAGAGAAATGTCTTATATCAATACAATTTGTTCTCCTTGACAAGTATTTTCCACACCCTTGAAATGCATTTAGCAGTAATTACATTACTTATTCTCAAAGAATTTTTCATTGTCAAATATACTAAAAAAAGTAAACAATGATTCTCAGCATTAGCCCTTCTAACTCAACATTTTAACTTAATTATCTGATGAACATGGCATCCCATATATCTAATTGGCAAAAATCCTTTTGAGGATTCACCAAAAGACTGGTGAAAAATTGTCTACCCTGTGAAAAATTACCTACCCTGTCTGCTCCACTTCACAGCTTAAACAAAGGAATAATAGAATCAGAAATATATGCATTCAACAGTTACATGTGATAACTGTCAAGGTACCTATCTTACACTGGGCTTGTAGCTGTTCTGGACATACATGCCCTTTTGAGTTCTCCAGTTGCTGAAGACTAGTCTGATGTAGAAATAGTCATGGGGCTAGAAGAAGAAAAGCAGAAGTGACTGTATGATAGGAGAAAGAAAAGCCAGGTTCCTTTCACTGGATCTTAAGTGAGTCCCACAAAGTTACAGTAGGCAGCAAACAACCAATCAACAAATCCCAGAAGCAGTTCTGAAAGTATCTCATTTTGAGTAAGAACTCTAACAGAGAATCTGTAACCATGTTCTTCCTTGGATTTTTTTTTTTATTTCTCTGTGTCTACATCACTCTTCCCCCCAAATCTTCATTCATGAAGCCTAGCCATGGCATCACTCTTCCTTGCTTAGCACAATGTCAGCCTAACAGAAAATGTTCCTTTTTTCATCCAAGAGTAAGTTAAAAGGCATTGCCTAAAGAAATCGGAGATATAAGTTCCAATCTCGTTGGGCAGACACAGGAGCATAATTCAGGTCATACAATTTACTGGACAAGTAAATGTTCTAGGCTAGCAGGAAATTATCCAAATAATGTATTGTTTTATTCAGTTCTATTTTCAGCTTAACCTGTTCAGAATTATAGATCAGATCTATCAGTGGACTAAGAGGTGAAGTCATACAGAGGGTAATAGTAAGCGGGGTAACATTAGGCTGGCCACCTGTCACTAATGGGGTTCCACAGGGCTTCATCTTAGGCCCAGTGCTCTTCAACCTCTTCATAAGTGACTTGGATGCAGGACTGGAAGGGATACTGAGCAAGTTTGCAGATGACACAAAACTTAAAGGATCTGTTGACTCCCTCAAAGGCAGGAAGGCCCTGCAGAGAGACCTCAACAAATTAAAGGGCTAGGCAATCACTAACCATATGAAGTTCAGTAAGGGAAAGTGCCGGACTCTTCACCCGGCATGGAGCAACCCTGGATGTATGTACAGACTGGGGAATGAGATGATGGAAAGCAGTGCCATGGAAAGGGAGCTGGGGGTCCTGGTCAGTGGCAAGTTGAATATGAGTCAGCAGTGCCCTGGCAGCCAGGAGGGCCAATCGTGTCCTGGGGGGCATCAGGCAAAGCATTGCCAGCCAGTCGAAGGAGGGGATTGTCCCGCTCTGCTCTGCACTGACGTGGCCTCACCTTGAATATTGTGTGCAGTTTGGGGCGCTGCAATATAAGAAAGATATTGAGCTGTTAGTGTCCAAAGATGGTGAAGGGCCTTGAGGGGAAGCCATATAAACAGCAGCTGAGGTCACTTAGTCTATTCAGCCTGGAGAAGAGGAGGCTGAGGGGAGTCCTCGTTGCAGTCTACAACTTCCTCATGAGGGGAAGAGAAGGGGCAGGCACTGATCTCTTCTCTGTGATGACCAGTGACAGAATCTGAGGGAACAGTCTGAAATTGTATCAGGGGAGGTTTAGGTTGGATACGAGGAAAAGGTTCTTCACCCAAAAGGTGGTTGGATGCTACAACAGGCTCTCCAGAGAAGTAGTCACAGCACTGAGCCTGACAGAGTTCAAGAAGCGTTTGGATTATGCTTTCAGGCACATGGTGTGACTCTTGAGGATGGTCCTGTGCAGGCCTAAAGGTTGGACTTGATGATCCTTGTGGGTCCCTTCCAACTAGGCATATTCTGCGATTCTGTGATTTAATCCATGCAGCCTTGTTAGGGTTGTATGTGGGACCAACAAATTGTGAACTTAGTATTTGTAGTAGCCAAAACTAAAATACTTAAAATACGCCAAGAACCTGGTATGCAAATAGCATGAAGACACCTCAATGGAATTTTCCTGATTAGTGTCCCTGATGAAAGACAAACAAATGCCAGATGAGGAGTACTTCAAATATCTAATTGTTCTTCAAAATCACAGGTGTATGTGATAAAACATTCCTGGAATGTCATGTAGAACATCCTGGAATGTCATGTAGAACATCATTTTCTACTACAACATAAAGTGTCTGAAAATGAATTGCTGGAAAAAGTTTTTTATCCCCAGCTAGTTCAAGATGTGAACTGTTTGAATTCATGTCTGTGCATTTTCTTGTAGAACTACTGAAACTGTATATAATGTCTGGTTTTCTGCATATTAGATGGGATAATTTTGCACAGCTAAATTAAAATCTCCATAGATTTAAAAAAATGCCACAGCTAGTCAGAAAAGATGGAAGACAGAACATCTGAAATCTCGCTTCTATTCTGAACCTAGGTGATTACAGAGAACTGGTAGCTGTTTTGCACACCTTGTACTTATAGCTCATAAACCCTTCTGGACTTCGGTACTTAGAAATCATCCCGTTGAGTTATAACACAAAGAGGGTTAAATTTTCCTCCAAGGAAATATAATCTTTCTAAATACCAAATATTTAGAAAGAATACTAGCTATCAGACCCCTGTATTTCTAATGAGAAGACACTGAGAATGCTATTTTAATAGATGTCATGACTCTCCATGTGTGTTGAACTGGTGATTAATTGTAGTGATTATCTTATTGATTTTAGATGAGGTGCTGTTTGTAAAGGAAGAAGAAAATGAAGGGAACGGAAATATTTTGCTTTTCAGAATATAACCTCTAATTCTAGTAATTTTTTTCCTTCATATGCAGTGACGGATGACTGATGAGATCACAGTTTCATCATTCAAGATGGAAATATAGACCTTTCTTTCTTTTTCACTATAGCTTTGCACATTTCTGTGTCTAGACATGCCCTCTGAATAGGTATCAGAGAGAATTCTTGCATCACGAATATCTGGCTCTTTACCTGTTTCCATCAGAAACTTTGCCAGGCTTACCAGTGATCTGCCCATATTGCAAACCAGTAGATCAAGAGCTCATTTTTTCCATCTTCCAGATATTACAATCTCCAAGAACTTAGTGTTTGAATTGGCATGTTACTTTTCATGAGCGAGTAAGCTCACAGAGTTATTGCCAGAGAGCTAAAGAACTGGAATTTGCCTTGTTTTTCTGGAAGTTTACATTCTTTTGGGGGAAGCTGCCAATAGTTTGGCTGTTCTTACTATCTGTTAATGAGTCAGTGACCATACATTGCCAGTTTTCAATGCAACAACTAAATAGAATATGATAAAGCTTCCCATTAAGTTTTCTGGGTAATGGCACAGCATTGCTGCTGCGGAGAGACTATATGAATGATCCTCTACAGATAACGAGTGTTGGTGCATATTTACAACTGTTGGTAATTTTAGGCATTTTAGTGTCTAAGGCTCTGCTGCAGGATCTTGCACAACACTATGGTGAAGTCAAAAGTAGAAGTGCAACTGAAACTTTAGTGAGACACTGACAACCTACATGGCTCAGATGTGACAATTATCTAGAAAGAGGTAGGTCAGGAATTAATTGCATAAAAAACTACATTTGCAAAAATTTGGCAAATGGTTTTAACATAAATGTCCCTCATAATTAGCTGTGTTATGACAACATTGTATCTTGATCACATGTATAACAATATGCTTATTTTAAAATGGGGATTTGTCAAAACCAACGTAATGTCAAACCAATTTAATTTCTTTCTGTGACAGGTCAGCAGACCTCATGGACAGGGAATAACCAGTAGATGTCATCTATCTCAAATTTAGTAGAGATCTTGACATGGTTTCATGACATCATCATAATTAGGCCATTTGGTCTCTAGAGAAAAATATTAGAAAACTGTTCTTAGAGAACTACAAAATCACACTGAGGTTGGAATAGACATCTTGAGAACATTTAACTTCCTCCCCATGACTCTTCCATGTTATGTTTAAGCAAAATCAGCTAGACCAGGTTGCCCAGGATCATGTGTAGTTAAATTTTAAATAGCTCCAGAGTCAGAGACTGTACAACCTCCCTGGGAAACCTTTTCCAAGGTCTGATTTCTCTCACAGTAAAGAAGTTTCTTCTTTGTTCAGATGGAGTTTCATGTCTTTTATTTTGTATCCATTGTCTCTTGACCTGTCAATGAGTGCTCCAGAGTCTGGTTTTCTTCTTCATTCACTCACATCAGATCTATAAACACATTGATAAGCTCCTCCTGAGTTCTCTCTTATCCAGGCTATAAACAGAATGTGAAAGAGGCTGCAGTCCCTTCACCACCTTAGTGATCCTTTTTAGGACTAGTTCAGTAGGTCCTTTCCTTTCATGTTCTTCAGAGACCAGAAGGAGACACAAGATTCCAGATTTGGCATTAATGGTGCAAAGCAGAGAGATCACCTGTTAACTCTCCCCTTACCCAACATGCATTTAAAAGTAGTTTGTGAGTTTTCCCATTCCACTGTGCACAATCCTATCATATATTTACAGATGCTTTCTCCCATCTCCCTTTTATTCTATAAAAATAGTATTTGTTCAGACTGTCCAAAACAAATAGCTTTTACTCACACAGAACTAAAAAAAACCTAATTTATTTGGACTATGCATACAAAACATTATTGAGATACAGGGATTTATTCTTATTTGTTTTTAAGACAAATAAATGTTCTGAAAAGTAACTTATTATTCCACGCCCTTTGTCACATGTGTCCCACCCAGTCCAGAGGCAGCTCTAAATCTACTCCAACTCATATATAAGGTTATTAGAAGTATATTTGGAATAAGTGCAGCATAATTTCTTGGGGTCAAATTCATTTTCTTCATTAGAAGATGTAATTTTATTATAAAGAATTTGAACATATTTGTTTATAGATTAAGAGAATTTAGAATTAAGAAATGCAAGGTCAAGTTTCTAAAAACTTTTTTGGCAAAATATTTCTTAGAACTATTTTCAGTCATTACTTGAGCACTTGGTTATATGCATGTCTTTGAAAATTAATGGAAAATGAGACAAAGGATAACAAATGGAAAATAGCTCTTAGATCAGTTTCAGATGTTTCATCTTGCTTCTTTATCTACCATTTAAAAATATATTTTAGAGATTATAGAGATTCTTCCTGATTATGAAAGATAAGCACAGGACAAGTTACATTTTGAAGTAAATGTTAAAAAAAAGAAAAATTTTCCTTCTCTACTTAAGTACTGTAGTGTACTTGGTATTTTAATCCTACTTAGTATCAGATCACAACACAATATCAACTGTCTGATTTCTAAACGTTGCTATTATTTTTAATAAATGCCGTGTTTTACTCTTCTTACCCTGTGTTTATAGATTACCTTTTCCCATAAGAGACACTTTCTTTTGATATCATCAAATGATGCTTCATTAGGATGAATATTGATTCAACCCTTAGATTGGAATTGAAAAAGTTCAGTTTCAAGATTAACATTATAACTGTACTAGTAGAAGATTACATATGGGGAAAAGTTTATGTACACTTATACTTGTGTTTTATTTTCTCAAATGCTGAATAATTTCAAACAGAAATCAGCAAATTCTACCAAGTAACAAAAATGTTTCATGAAAATGTATCGTCTTTAGGAGATGTGTACATGCATTGGGGAAGTCACAACTGAATAAAGCATTCACATTAAATTCCAGACATCTAATAAAATCCCAATTAGCTAAGTTCAATCAGAATAGAGATAGGGCAAATGACACAATCCAGGTTTGTTGAATACCTTGTTTCTAAATCACGTTGTATGTGAAGATGCATGGTTTTTGAAAGCATTCTGGAAGCATGCCACAAAAATGCCTATCAATTTCATAAACGGCCAACTGTTCCCATAACATATGCATACACCATTTAAATTTATTCCTACCTTTGAGAGACATGTATTCAAGACTTTATTTGTTTCCATGTACCATTCGAGGAAAAGTGTGTGTTAAGTAACTCTGTGCATCTAAAAGCAGCCTAGCTGTTTCCATCTGGCACTAAAAGAAGTGTTTGTTGCAAAGAGAAAAGTGCAAAGAAAAGAGTGCAGAGGAGAATATTCAACAGTTGCACTGATAATAAACTACACAATTCAGTGACTGCTGATAAAAATATCAGAAACAGGTTTAAAAAATAGTTACTTAACTTCAGGAACTAGTTTGGTGCCTTAATTTAGGACTCAGCTAAGGCAGTTCTCTACAAGGAGGCAAGGGGAAGTGCTGGTGAATGTCAGGCCAACTGTAACAGTGAAAAATGTTCCTTACCTGCTTCCAAGAGGAGACCAAGAAGGCCAGCCACTTCAAGGGTGTTCATGGTTCCAGTGGAACCTTTTACACCCCTACTGGAAAACCTCAATTACCTCTATGAAATGCCTGTCCACCAATGCATGCAACATAGAGAATAAACAGGCCCATGATACCATTGCAATTACAATGCTGAGACAGCTTGTATATCTGTAATGCTGTCATGGATGGCTACATACTTTTTAGAAAGGACAGACCAGCGAGACGAGGTGGTGGGGGCTGTGGAGTCTCCTTCACTGGAGATATTCAAAAGCCATCTGGACATGATCTTATGCAACTTGCTTTAGCAGTAGGGTTAGACTAGATGATCTCCAGAGGTCCCTTCCAACGCCAACTATTCTGCGATTCTGCAGTGGTGATAAATTTTCAAAACCTAGCATTTTTTACTTATGTATCTGTATTTCAAAGTCTTTGACTTTTGACAGAATATTGGCAAGAATAATGCCATGTAGGTGTTGCCTTAATTTTCAAGACATGTTGTGTTCGATAATATATTGCTACCGTTACAGCTGAATTCAGTTAGCAATATTGACACAATGGAAAGCCTTCTACAATCTCTTAATTATTTTTAGAAAACTGTTTTTTCAAACAATGAAGACAATAAGTAATAACATGAATGTATTCTGATTATAAAGTGAGCACATGTGTGAACTGAGTTAGACTGGTTTTTTTCAGTTAGACTGTTTTTTACAACTCTGTAATAGTTGTAACTAAATGCATAGCTATAATTGAACTTTACTGACCTATTAGACATTTCCATGTGTTCATCAAAAAAATTGCTATTGACTAACTGAATGTCTATAGCGGTCAGACAGATTGATTAAGTTTATAGAGATTTTGGGTCTTGTTTTGCCAAGAGCCTAACTCAGCAGCATTTTGTAGGATTTAATTCTTATTTTGTTAAATATAGGGTATTTTCAGCTTTCAGAGCTCATGTGGGATATCTATTAAACTGTGGATGTAATAAGTTTTAAGGAAAATGTGTGAATATGAAAAAACCTCTTTTTACTAATTAGTTCCGTTTTTGATGATTGACACTATTATTTTTGTACTAGTTATTTTTCTAGGGTCTAATTTCTCCCTTCCATATATATTATTAAAATTATCTTTATATCCTCCTCTTCTATTATACTGTACTGATTAACATTGCCCCTTAATATATGGTTCTCAAAATTAAGATTTCTTAAATAAAGAGACATATTAAAAAAACCCTACAATTAGTCCTTTGCATTTATGACTAGGGTAACCCAAGTAGTATCTACTTTTTCATACAGAACAGAAGCCAATTTTCCTGCTGAATTAAAGGAGAAAGAAGATCAATCTGCTGGAAATGGCTACAAAATACTAGTTTTTCTCTAAAATAAGCAGCAACGGCTGCTGTTGTGTTTTCCATTCACAATGAGGAAACATGTACTTACAGGCCAGATTACTGTTATTTTAGATCAAATGAAACAACAAAGAAAGAAAAAAAAAATTGTAAGTAAAATGCCTCCAAGTGTACCAGGGCAGTGTGTCCTAGTGTGTGAGTGTGTGAGTATTAGCAGTGAAAATAAACAAGATTTATTTTTTAACAGAGAAATTACTATGTCTATTTTTTTTTCTTTCTTCAGTTATAACATTCCCTTCTTTTTTATGAATGATATCCTTGCTCTGCTTCTTATCAGCTTGACTTAGAGAGGGGAAAATAAGGAAACAAAGAGAGTGTGGATAATTATCCTTCAAAGAAAAAATCCCTTGAAATACTCCTTCAGAAGTAATATATCTAAAAGGATGCTTCAATTTGATCCAAAATTTTGGCAGTACATACATGACTCTTTTTTAATTGCATATCTCACTTAAAAGGCTATATTTTGCATTTTTTCAATTATTGTGTTACTAATACTTGGTGAAATAGTTTTTGGTATCTTAGTACTAATGTTAGAAAACCTGTTCATAGCTTTATATTACTGTGAGACTGACAGTGTCAGCTGAACAGACAATACTCTTTTATTTATCTGAAAAGACAGTGTTTTCCAAGAGAACAAAACAAAGGCAAAAATCTTGTAGTGTTGACAGTAAGGAGCAATATGTGCTCTTCAGTAGCTAATCTAAAAGGGAGATAAATACTTCAGTTCAAACACTAAAATTAAATAAAAATATAAACCTATAGACGTCATAAAAGAAAATCTTCTTTTTACTTGTTTAGTTTTTTTGGCTAACATCAAGCAGATCTTTAACATAGAGCACTCTAAGTTCACATAACTCAACATGACAGGCATTGGCATTCTCTTGGTGACTGACCACCCAGGTGATAGCAGGCTATGAAGCAAAACACATTTAAACATGGACTATTCTGTGTATAAAAAGCTTTTTATAATCATTTTTAAACACTTAAAAAAAAAAAAAGACAAAAAAGTACCTCTCTCGTTTTGCAGTTGTGTAATAGAATAACAGCATGAACATAAAGGTGAATTATTTAATATTCCTGAAATTCACCACCACAAGGCTATTTGTGTAAGCACGAATTGTTCCGGAGGATGATTCTGGAGTACATAACTTTTCATCTTTATCAGTTTAGATCTAGGCAGCATCAATATGACTAGAAATTGCTTCATGTACACTGTGAGTTATTGATGCTTATGCCAGGTCATGTCCACTATAAAGTCCATTTCTTATCCACCTGATCACCTAAATGGGGAAAAAACCAAAAGGAAATTGTTGCATTAGCATTGAACAAGTAACAATTTTGGGCTTTATGTTAGTACACATAGCAAGGTCATTAAACATTTATTTCTTAGCACTGGCGTTTTGTTTTAGTAACCCACTGCTAATTAGAGGAGTTATGTTAAAAAATACTGATATTCATAGCCTTATTACTACAAACTAAAATCTGGCAGCTGGTCTAGTTTTCCCCTGCAGGTTCTAAAGATAAGACTTATGTTGCTATAAAGCAGTATGTAAGTGCTGAACAATATGATTAGGTATTCATCAGACTAATTCATCAGTCTATTTATTCTAATAGCAAGATAAATTAGCATGTTATAAGGGAAAACAATCCTCTACCATTAATCAACTCGGTATTCCATGGCAAAGAAATTAAAAATTAGACAGAAAGAAGACTATTAACTGATGTCAGGTAGCCAAAAGTTATTTTATTTCTTTCATCAGGTTTAAATAATAATGACATGACGTCTAAACAAAGAATCTGGGCATCCCAATTTACTATACAATGAGGCTCTCAGTAAAACTACCAGAGATGAAAATAACTTCCACAAAAAGAAAAAAAAAGTGTTTAAATCTAAATTTAAAGGAGGGATGGTTGGCAGATAGCATATCCTTCTCAAAAGTCAGAAGGAAACATGAATAAATAAGAGCAAAGCAATAAGGTGGGAAGATTGTAGAGAACATTGGGACTGTAACAGTCACAAAAGGAAATGAAAGCAGAGACATAAACCAAGATAAGACTATGTGAAAATTTTAAAGATGAGAATGTCCTAGAAAACAAAATGCATTATACTGAGAGAACAGCCATCAGTAATGAGATTTTTGGACTAAATAATAGAGCTAAAAAAAGGAAGAGAGATTATGCTGCATTTTGAATACAAAAGTTGACATACTTGGAAGTTGAATGGAAAATGTTATTAATCAAACTCTTTGAGTAGAGAAGTAACTTAGTCCTAACGTGGATTTTAATCCATTCTGTAACTGGTATTGAGATTTAAACCTCAAACTGCATTCAAATGATGTTTGTTAGAAGCAACTTGGTGTATACACTAGTTCACTCTGTGGAAGAATATTCCATTGGAAGTAATCAGCGCCTGTCACCTGTTTCCCTTGACTGTTTACTTAGAGAATTCATCGATTTCAAAATATGCTGAACAATCCATGGGTAAAACTATATATTACTGAACATTTACTTTTCAATGTTCTGATTTCCTATTTTTCTCTCTCTCTCTGTGCAGAATTCAAATTACTTCTGACCTCAAGTGCACCCTCAGAATTTATCAGCATTGTAGAACTGAACTGTGGCCTTTGAAATGGGTCCTGGATCCTCAGTACATGGCTGTCCTATGTTATATGATCCAAGATTAGCACCAGGATAGCTTTTATGATATTTCATCTCACTCTATCATGAGACTCCTCCATATAGTAATCCTCAGGATTTCTTTCATCATCTGAATTACACTGCCACATCATCACTGTGCAGTTTCAGTCATCACAGTTGTTCTAATTACATTTTTTGTTCAATATGATTAATGCAGATTCACCAAATCATATTGCAAGTAGCTGTCACAATTTATGTTTTTGAAGACATAGATCAGCAGTGAAGCAAACATAATGTTAAAAGAGTGTCCAGTTAATAGATTGCCCTATTTAAGTGCATTTGCTGTTGCAAGTGCTTGGTATTGCAAGTTTATTTTATCAGCATTCTTGACTGGTACATACGTGCTTTGGATTTGAAGATGTTGATGACTTTTCAGGCAGCTAAATTTACATAAGATCATAAAAATTTACAAAAGATCATCAAATTTACATAAGATTAGCATCATATGCAGGCCATCTCCACCTGTAGAGTCAAAGCTCTCGTGAGTCACAAAGTTTCTAATAAAGTTTTGCTCATGACATTTTTCCTAGATTTTCTATTCAACAAAATTTGTATCACTTGTACCTTACCCAGAAGAGAAGGCTGATTGATTTTCTGTTCAGGTCTCTGCAACTTCATCAGTCAAACAGACCAGAATAACTTTGTCTTGTACTTTTCCAAGTAGTTGTCAGTAAAAGAATGCCCTGATGATTATCGTATGAAGACTGATTTCATTTCCTTGCTCACAGATGGAAACTGATAACATCTTTGAAAATTTTTTCGTAGGCCCCTCAAATACAGAATACCAGGCTTTCTTACCAGCTTGTGCAAATCATATAATTTGACATTTGCTATTTATTTGTTGGCTTTCACAGCTGCAACGATACTCAGTGAACTTGAAAACTGATCAATTATTGGAAACAGTTTGTAATTGTCTTGTATACCAAATAACCATTATGTTTGTTATGTTAATGACTAACCCGTTTTTTCCAGAAGCATTGTGTGACACTTAGTAGAAGCCACTTATTGACACTGCAGCAGAAATTTAATTTTCTGACTACAGACCATACACAGCTTTGAATTAATCAGAAACAAATGTAAAGCTTTTTTTGTCAACAACAGATGAAAGCTGGAGTCATTTGGATGATTTTTTTTTTACCAACTTTCTTTCATAAAATTTTATTGCCCATTATTTGGAATAAAGACATTTTATTACCCCTCCAGAAAAGTTATTTAGTGTTCCTCATGGGCAGACAAACTGAAAACTGGGTGGTAACTATGAATTTTCTGTACAGAGATGACACAAATTTGGAAAAAATGTAATGAAAAAAACCAAAAAACATACTGTATCACTTGGTGTGTTGTTTTTTTCCTGCTTGTTACATCAAAACTGTTGTAAAAAAGAAAAAAAACCCAAACAACAAACCCACAGCACATTTGGCTTGTTTTTACTGTGCTATTTAAAATCCTAATTAGTAATTCAGTTTGAAACTCTATATTTAGTGGATGTATTTAAGCATTGAGTTTTGCCACCCCAAAACAATGGTATCTTTTTACGTCATGGCATTAGACTATAGAAATTGTTCAAACCTTTTGGACCTCTATTTCACCATTATTTTCTAGGATAACTATATATCATATTAAGAGTAACAGAGTGTTGAGAAGTAGAAAAGGTCTTTGGAAACATTAAGACTATGAAAAAGGAATTAAATTAGAATGAGCAAGAAATATAGGAACATGTTGTTTAGCAGAATAACTGTTTTCACCTCTTTTAGTCTGATTTTTTAAAAATAATTTCTAGTTCCTAAGTGACAGAAATGAGATGTAAACTGTAGGTCAAACAGAAAACAATACAACTATTGGCCCTGTTCTGCAAAGAATTACATATAGAGTAACTTAAAAAAAATTAAACAATATTATTGTCAATTTCATTTGTGTTTGGATCTTTATGAATTTGAAGCCATTTTTAAAAAGATATTTCCACTATTGATAGAGGTGAAGGGAGGAGGCAGGGGAAGGAGATCACTAGACTTTCCCAGTAGTAATATATATATATATATATATACCTCCCCACATCTTCTTAAACTTGTATCACTACATTAACGTTTTTTTTTTATTTTGCATTCATCCTTCAATTATTGCAGTTGTCTTTATGGGAAAGAATCATATGTTTAAGTTTCTTCTTTACAATATAGTATAGCTCAAACCTAGCACTATGGATTTGCAACAGTGTGTATGGAAGTGACATAAAGTTTTATATTTTGAAGAGTACTTTATTTTCAGGGAGGCTGTATTTATTAGGAAAGTTTCTCTGACTTGTATGAAATAACCTTCTGTTGTGCATCTTAATTTTAAAGGGAAAATCTAGTCCTGAGGCAGAATCTTGAGCAAGAAATGATGTATGACACACTTTATCTAAAATGTAGATCTAGGAGACTATGGCTGGTGGGCACATCTTTGAATCACGTCTTCCTTGGATCTTTCCTCTCTCCAAGAGGAAACTCTCGGGGATCATGCTACCTATCCAAATATCAGCAATGCAATGGACAAGTGGAAACACAGTAATCAGTGAATGACTGTTTATTCATATGGACCTGATACCATGCTCTGGTCAGCCAGTGCAAGTCTCTGTGTCCTTCCATCTGTCCTCAACCTGACAAATAACACAACTCTTAAACCAGGGGAGCATTTTCTACAGAAGTTCTTTCATAAATCTCGACAGGGTATGAATTATGCTTTAATGGAATCATTTAAATCAATGTACTCTATTTGCCTACATTTTATACTGCCACCTCTGGGCAAAATGTCTCTATTTTAGGGTCTTTTCTAATTCAGAAACTGAAATACAAAGATTCAGTGTGTGTAGGAACTAGTCAGAAAGCAACTATATGTACATCAAGTATTACTTTAAGACAGTGCAGTTTTAATCTAATTTAATGCCCTAGTGTAAATTTATTTCAAACTGTAGGAATAATGTTCCTTCTAATGTAGCTCATATTTTTTCCTCATTTCAAATCCTCTACAAGCAGCCATCTTTTATGAGATTTGTTCCTGTGCAGTTCTGAGCTCTCTGACCTGCCATTTAAGTTGCTGAGAATAAAAATAAGATTGAAAGATTGAGTCTGTAACATTTTTATAGTTTTGTTTTAATTCTATTCTTTTGAGTTAGAATGATTTCATCACTAGTATATTAAACAGTTATTCTTATGGAATTGTGAAGCTGAGTTGCCTTGGCTGAGTTCATGATAACAAACTCAGTTCCACAGGGTTCTTAATTGTTTAGAAATCTTGAAAATTATATAGTGAGATGAAGCATTTAGACCAGTGTCCACCTGAAAATCAGTTTCTATGTTCTCAAAATAATCAAGCTCTTCCCTAAACAGCAATTACATGGATATGCTTTCTGCCTTGTTCTGCTTTTTTAATATATATATTCATAAATATCACTTTGTGAACAGCAAATTGTGCCTTGCCAATTTCTCTCTCACTTTTTTTTTTCTCCCCAGACAAGGAATATATGATTTTTTTTTCTTTTGTATTTGGGCTCCATTTAAACATATAACATAATTAAGGTATAGACTTTTTCTACAAGGACTACCTGTTTGAAATTCTTTTAAGGTTTTCCTTTTAAATTGCTAGGGTTTGGTGCTTTTTATGGTGTGATTGCAAAATAAGCAAACAAGTGACAAATAAAATGGTAAATAGTGTTATTGCAGTAAGGAAGACCAAGCTGGAGAAGAAGCATCTTTCTATTGAATCAGCTGGTAAGAGCTATAAAAGGGAAAAATTTTCAGGCACACTGACTTTCAACAGGTCTGGCACTGACAGATCAAATAAGCAGCTATGTATAAGTTGAGAACAATAACCTTAACTTTGGGAAAGGAAATATCCAGCCTCTGCACAACAAAGATAGAGACAGGGATTGGAATCTCCTTGACAACAAGGAGTGAGGTGGAATGGTATTTTTTGTGAAAATTTTTCATTCATTACTGTGTAGTTTAACTTCTACAGATTGTCTGTAAGAATTTATTGTGGTACACAGTAATTTCACTGTTCAGTGTCTGTGTGTTAATTCAGCTTTCTGAAAGAAAAGAATATGTTTGTGTGGAATCCATGAAAATTAGTAGGGGTATCCTGTCAGCCACTGCCATAGATAAATTCACCAAATCAACTTATTAAGGACAGGAGCACACAAGGAACAATCAAAGACTGGTTTTCATGCAACAGCTATTCTTTCTGCCTCAACCTTCAAAATTTGAATTTTTAAGGGAGATCTACAGAGTAGCTCCAATACATAAGATGGAGGGGAAAATTCTAATAAATGTTAAAAACCGTGGACATAATGTAGAAGATGCTGAGACTGGAGAAATCAAAAGCCCCACTTCTCACCCGCTGCTAGAAGTTTGTTCTCTCACAAATGCAAAACTCTTGTACAAACCCTTGCTGAATCTACCGTCTTTTTGCTTGTTTGTATCCTATTATGCCATGTTATCACTAACTAATTTTCTACCTCAAAGTGTATAACTGATTAACATAATTCACAGGTTATTGTTCCCAACCTGGTCTTGGATCAGCATGATTATTTATCTGTCTGTCAGAACCAGTGTGTGGCTCATTATGAGAATTTGTCCATTTTTCCAAACTTATCAATTGCTCAACTAAAGAATCTATTTCTTAATACAAGTCTTACCTTATCCAAGCATCCAGTTTACTTAAATATTTCCAACTAAAATGCTAGTGTGGTCCTGCAGCTCAGTGGACTGTCTGAGAGACAGAGTGGTAAAAGGCAAATTTTTAAAGAAATCTACATAGAGTAGAAAAAAAATTGGACAGAGTAGATACATATCCTGAAAACAATGAACTATAAGCAAGCTAGTATTAGTTAAAGAACATCTTGCAAGTCTTGTGACTAGTTTGATGAAAAGCATTGGATATGAATAATCAGCTTCAGTAAAAAGAATGTGAATGGTAGGAATTACTTCATACTTGAATACAAAAGAAAACATCATTGTACTGTTGTATATGCTTAGATTATATCTGGTCTTAAATATTTATATGCTGTCACTCTACCTCAAAATGTGAAAAGGTATATAGAGTGATATAAATGCTGATTGAGGGAGTTAGGTGACACCTCTAGTAGGAGATATTGAATAGACTGTGACACTACATCTCAGAAACGAACAGAAGAAGGCATTATGAAGGATTTAAGTGGTAAGATGAAAACAGAATGGTATTTTTTTTTTTTTTTTACTGTACAAGAACACAGCAAATAAAATGATCAGACAGCATGTTGGAAACACATAAAAGGCAGTTTTTCAAGTGGCAAACAGTCAACAGCTGAAGTTCTTGCCAAGATGTTTACAGTCCAAAAGCATAAATAGGTTCATAAAAGATTAGATAAATACATGGAAAAAATACCCTAGAAAGTGCTATTAAACACAGATCCTTTGACTGAGGCAGTCCCTAAGCTGCAAATTGCCAGAATTTTTCATTGCTCTGCTGCTAAAAGGAAGTTCTCCTTAAGCAGTGTTGACCCCATTCAAAGGCAGGATGCTGGGAAAGATGTATCTTTAATCTGACCTAAGGCACCTATACATACACACTTACGCTGCCCTGAAAAACTCCAGCTCAATTTGAAACCATAATTCCAGCAACTACTTTGATGTCCCGCCAAGCTCTAAACATTTTGCTAAAGTATTACCTTCTACAGCAATATTTCATCTTTTGTGTTGCATATCCCTTCTTCCATCTCTCTTTTTGACTGAGCCACAGTTTTCACTAAAGCAGAGGTTATAGCTCTGTTAACACATAGGTCAGTTTTATTTAAATGGCAACATTGAACCATGACAGGAGAATGGGGTGTTGTAACTGGATGCTTCTACTCAGTAGGATACACATTTCAGTTGAAACCTATCAGTAAGTGTCATAATATCAAATAAGAAAGAATGACATCTAGCAGCCATCCTCATTAAATGGAAAAAAAAGACATCAAAAATAAGTGGACAGTTTTTCCACTGTAGAATTTAATAAAGTGAGTAGCACACAGTTGAATGGGGGGAGGGGGGTTGGGAAGCTGTCAGTAAGTGTCTTTTCATATATATATAAAAAGAACATTTCATATTTTGCAGAAGGAGACTATCTGAGTTACGAATTAAATGTGCTCACTTGGGAGACAGTATTCCACCAACTCCTAGGACAAGATGGCTGAAACAGATGTCACAAAATTCAGCTGGGTCTTTTTAGTCAATGGATGAAGAGATCTGGCCTGATCTGCCCCAGTGTTGTGTTGACTTCAGGTCCTGATTACCTTTGCTCACCAGTTAGATCTCCCTGTCCCAAGCTGAGCGTCAGCATGCAGCTTCAGTGTTTTCCCCTTCTTTTTCTTTTTTTTTTCCCCGATCTCTACCCTTATTTCCAACAAACCAAGGTCACCATTTTTTCCTACTTGTAGTCCAAGTAATGCTTTTAAATACCAGACCAAGTGGTACAATAGAAATTGTTCTGTAGAGGGTCAAAAGCTCATGGAGCCAGAAAGAAAGTATTTTTACCATACCTGTTACACAGTGGTAGTGAATGCAGTAAGCTCTTGCTTTTACAGTGTTCAATATACTTACTTCAGCTGAAGTGAGTCAGAATGTGCCATTAGCCAGGTATTGTGAATTTTTGTGTGAGAGGGTTAATTTTGTTCCATCTCTCTTTCCTTTTCTGATCTCTCAGAGGCTTATATTGCTCACAGGGTCTCAGGACAATTGGTTGTGCTCAAGTCAATCACCACAGGCTGTGTCATGCAAGCAAAAATAAATAATTGAAGAGGCAAAGAGAATTGAGTTCTGAGAACTGGAATACAAGTCCTTGGTAAGTCTGTCACTTCTGAAATGGCAACCTGTCTCTTCGGAGATGTGGGTACTTTTCAGTTTGTCCAGTGTAGGAATTATTTGAGCAGTCACAATACCAAAGGATCACATTGTCAAAGAGAAAAGAGGAAAAAAAATATCTCTTTCCACCTTCTGTTCAGGGCCAATGACAGTCATTATGACAGACAATATTTCTACCAAAACCTAGGTAAACAAATAAAAGAGAAAATGAAAGTATTTAAGTATGTCTAACAGGGAAAAAAAAAAAAGGTGGTTTTCATCAGTGCAATTCAAATAATTGAAATGAGAATACTAAAACATGAGTATCTTTCAAGATTACCTTTACTCCTCTATACTATAGAAACTATGTGTTGTAGTTTTAACTAACATTTGCATTTTGCAAGGACAACAGGTGAAGCCACTCAACAAGCAAATAATTAAAGCAGAAGTACTCAATAGCTTGTCGTTGTCTGTCCGCAGACTGTGAAGAAACACAGTCCAGATAATATCTGAAGGCAGTTTACAGAGCTAGTAAAACTAAACAGATGAACAGTGATCCTTGATTTCTATAAAGAAATTTGGCAACACCAGGTGAACAAGTTTATTAAAATGTTGGTGAGCACTGGGAAAACACACAGAGAACTAGGGCTGATAAGAAGTGTGGAGACCTTCCTTTAGCACTTCATAATTCCTTATGTCTTTTAAACTGTTGACAACCCAGTTGAGGCTGTGATAACATGGAATTAATTCTGGTTATTTTTTTTAATTTCTTTTTAAATAATGAAAAAATAATCTCCAAATCCAGCATAAGATATTATGGGTCCTTCTGCCCCAGAGAAAAAGAAAAAATACAGTTAAAAACAATCTCAAGGGGTTGGTACTTTTTGAGAGAGCAATCTCACATTGCATGTTTTACAAAAAAAAAGCAAAAGCATTAAGACTTTCTTCTGCTGTGAGCAGGAGTTATGTCATTCAGCAACAATCCCAAGCAGAGAGCTACAAACAACCCGTATGTTTTACTGGTGCATAAAGATGAAGAAGAGCACTGCGCTTAACCAGGTACTTCTCTTGAAGTACATTCCTAAGGGGGGGATGCCAATCGTGCTGCCATCTGGTGGCTTGTGTTTAATACAGCTGCCTTGGCTTAAACTATTCAAAAGGTAGCATCCCTCATAGGGCACCTGTTTGCAAACTGATTCAAACAAGGTATTCAAGCATAAGTTGCTACAAATGAATACTTTTGCAAGTAACACTTCACTGATTTCTTGAAAGTTAATTTTGGCATCTATATAGAGGGCATGCTGTGATAACATTTCTCTAATTTTTTGAATTCGTAATTGAAGGCAAAGGCTTAAGGAAAATGCTGAAGAAGAAATTTAACACTTGAGATAGCTGTGTTGGTAACACTACTAATCTACTGGACTAATGAGGAAAGTGACGATAGGAAGGATTAAGCAAACAGTGAATAAAACAATGTATAAATTACCATTTAAAATCATAAAATATAATAGGGACACAAATTACAAAAACAGGAGTATGTCATCAATGATCTACTGTAATCAAGTACAGCTCGAGTCTGTAAGATCACAGAGTACAGTTTACACTGTGGGGATATATCAACTGGTCTGCAACTAGTCTTCTATAAAATGACCTTGTAACTATTCTGTAGTACATGGACAGCTAAACATGAACAGTGCGATGAAAAAAAAGAATATTCCACTCAGGTTGAATATTTAGTATTTATTACTCCAGTGATATTCTCACGAAGTTGTCTAAACAGTTTTGGTAGTGAAAAAACATATGGATTAAAAATATTTAGCTCTGTCTTTGCAATTGAAATAGAAAATTAATAGCTTTTGTATTATGTTGGTCTAATTTTCATATAACCTTATCTCAAAAAGTGTATTCTATAAATAAGATTATATTCGATTTATTCTGAACAGGAAAAGGTGCAAAAACCCCTACTAGTTAAATGTGAAACCTTAGTTAGAAAACAGGTGACAATTAATTTTACATTTACATTTTACAAGTGCATACTCCCCAAGAAACTTGCTCACACAAGTCAAAGCTCTAATACTTTGAATGTTACTATGAAATCTACACCAATTAATTATTTTGCTGGAGAAACTGTTGAGAAACAGCACTCTTCAAGTTTATTGGAACAATTTAAATTGAAACAGTCTACCACCACTGCTGCATCGGTTATGAAAACAAAATTTGACAAGGTAGTCTATAATTACCATGTGTTATCAACCCAATATTTCGAAAAAGTGTTACTTCGCTACTTCATTTTCTGTTTCCTTATAAAGCCATGAACATCAGCATGCATACCAACCATATTCACTGACTGAATGCAGAAGACAATTTCTGTGCTAAACTGGGGCAATTTAAAGCGCAATGTTTTCATTTTACCTTGTTACTCTGTTTTGACTACTATGCATCTTTTGTTTACATTA
Organism: Chiroxiphia lanceolata; assembly: GCF_009829145.1. NCBI lineage: Eukaryota > Metazoa > Chordata > Aves > Passeriformes > Pipridae > Chiroxiphia > Chiroxiphia lanceolata. The sequence continues at coordinate 42,163,997 of NC_045637.1, read as the reverse complement.
ATAACCTCAAATGTCTTTCTAATATAATTCATGTTGACATCGAATGGCAGCCTGTACAAATTGCAGTTTCAGTTGACTGCTTGCAAAATGATCGTCAATAAAGTAAATCTAACTACTGGGATTGTACAGATCCAACAGCATGCAAAAAAAAGTACTTTCCCTGGTTTTTAAAGACTTAAACATTTTTATCTATGAACATATACAAACAAGTTGTGAAGGATTAGAGATCTTCTGTACAGGCTTTTTTTTTTTCCCCAATGATCATAAAATGATAATAAAATCTTGTTTAAGCAGGAGACATTCCTTTTTCACCTAGAGGAAAAATGCTGTTCAGGTAGGAAACTGAACAAAACAGTAATGAATAAGTAACTGTCATCAGTAATTTGTGTAGTTACCTAAGAACCTGATAAAAAATGTATAGAGATAACTATAAATGGAAGAGCATAAATTAAAGGGTTTGAACAATTTCTTTTATTTCACTGGAAGTAGATAATATCACATATTAAATTTGTATTTGTATTTTTAATTTACTATGAATTTAGTTCTGTATTCTAAATGAGGACATAATCTGACCTTTCATCACTTATCATGAAGCTTTGTCATTGATTTTTACTTCCTTTTAAGACTTTTATTTGTATTCTGCTTCCATGAGGCACAAAACCTTTCTCCTTCCCTTCCCTGTACCTCTTATTCTCCTAAATTCAGTGAAATAATTGTAAATAAAGACGGAAGAGGTGACAGCATTTCTTCATGAGGTGAAGTGGATTAAGTAGAGTGAGACATCCTGTCAGGTAGGGGTTATTTTGCTATTAACCATAGTTAAGAGTCCTAGTATGAAAGAATAAAATGAATTAACCTGGAGGAGGTCAGTGACTGTCTTTGAAACATGCTGACTGACATTTCTTATTAGTGGTTGTGATCCATTGCACTAAAGTAGTTGATTAGCCAACTCCCTGATACCTTTATGTGTCACTGGGATCAAATAACATTTCCTTTGATATTGCAGAAGAAAATATTGCCCCCCCCCATGACATCCCACTTTGAAAGGGAAGGGAACACACAAGTGCACAGAAGCTCATGGTCAAAAAGAAATTACAAAAGTCAGGGGATCTGCAAAAGCTTACAAAGTTTTATTAGTAAGTTGTTTACTTGGTATGGAAATTGTTGTTAGTTCCTTGTCTCCTAGTGTAAGTACATGATGGTGGGTTTTTAATAAGGGGTAGGGTGAAAGAGAAGAGAGACAGACTAGAGAGAGAAAGAGGGGAAGAGGGGAAGAAAGAAAGAAAGAAAAAAGAGAAAGACAAAGAAAGAAAGAAAGAAAGGAAGAAAAAGAATGAAAGAAGGAAAGAAGGAAAGAAAGATCACCATCCCATGTTGATCCAGCTGATGGGGTGTCCAGGGTCCTGGGGGCAATGCTTGGGCTTTGTAGGGGTACCTTTATGTAAACAAGTTTCTTCTGCCACAGAGATAAGTTTCTTACTCTCTATGCAAGTTAGTTATCATGCACAGCTTGTTATTCTAGACGTTTCTGAAAATGGGTTGGTCTTTGGATGCCTTTGGTGGTCTCGAACCCCTCCTGGGTTATCCTTTGGTCAACAGTTCATGCCTACACTTGTGCTGTACCGTGTTGTGCCTATCTCCAGGATCCAGAGCAAAGACATTTGCCCCAGAAGAGTTCTGCCCAACCTCCATATGGCCTCCTTGTCCAGCCACAACCTGTTCTTTCTCACAGAGTGTTCTTAGCAAGAACACTCCTACCAAGAGTCCTTGGTTGTCTCCATGGCTATCCAACTATCAGTAATTGAGACATGCACATTAGCACCTTCTCTTCTAGGCTTCTGCACTCCTGGCTGACTTTCTCAGTTTAGCATATAGCTGTTGCTCTAATTCTCTTTTGAACAGAACTTGTTGTGATGTAATTTGAGTAGGGTACCACCTTGATTTTCCAATGCATTGAACCTCAGGGAAAACTCCACGTCTCAGCACCAAACATCTCCATTACCAGTGGCTAACCAGTGCTTGTGCAATGTGGTATCTAGTGTTAGCTGCAGATAGTGTAAAAAATTGTCAGGAGCTAGGGACACTGAACCAGTCACCACAGTCCCGTATTCTCTGGCATAGAAGGAATGAGTGTAATCATGATAAAAGGGATAAGAGTTAGTATCACAAGTCCAGTTTTAGGCTGGGAAAAAAGCATTAACAGAAGCTTTTTCTCATGAATGCTTTATTTTTGAAGGTACTGAGGCAACTTGCCCAGGAGGTATACAGTAAATACCGGGCAAAGCAGTTGTGTTGCTCATGAGGATAGAAGAAATGAATATTACAGCCCAACGGCTGAAAAACTGGGACATGGCCTGGCAAGAGAGCTGTTCATTATGTGACTGGCTGTTGACTGCCTCCAGTCTGGGTCCATCTGTTCTTCCTCCTTCCTCTCATGAGCCCTACAACTCCCACTGTCTTCAAAGGCAGTTGATTATGGGCTAGTTGATGGCAATGCAGCATTCTAAAGAGACTGTGTAACACTGATACCATAATCTCAGATCCATTAAAAGCACATTGCAGTGGTTATATTTCTCTAAAAGAGGTAAGAAATCAGATGGTTCTCTTTCTTTGTGGTGATCTGTATGACTTCCAGTTATATGCAGACACACTATACAGTTTTATTTATTGTATCACTATTGAAAAAACAGAAGATCTATGAGTAATTCAGACAGTCAGCCTCTGCTGATCATTTTGTATAGAACATGGCATTTTCTATATCCAGCAATAAAAAGCAAGGCTGTTAGAAAGACAAGAATTTTCAGCAACATCCTTTTTTGTTGTTGTTTTCATTAAATAAAGCAGAAATTTACAGTTATGATTGAGGACTCTATTTACTTCTCAGGACTGAAATGTGATACAAAGTCTGTTTTTTCACACCCTATTCAGACTGAGAAAGGCCAAAAAACCCAGAAAATAAAAAACCCTGATGCACTCAATTAATGTTTCTTGTCAAATTTCTGAAGGCAAAATTAAGTTACTGCTCTTCTGATTCTTTCTAGTCTTATTTCTAGAAAATTTCAAAGCAAATAGAAAATGGAAGAAAAGTGCCTTTCAATGAGTCTCCTCAGATTCTTAGTTATTTCTGTCTAACATTTTTTATGCTTATGAAAGATTCCTGTGCATCATTTATTTCACAAACATACATTTAAGGACAGAATTTGTATGAGATCAGTTACTCATTATTAAAAGATATTACATTAATATTTTTTTAGAACTAGTAATCTTTGAGCATTTTCTCAGTTTGACCTTCTTCTTAACTCTTTTTACTGGCCTTTATAAAGAAGTGCTAAAATACAATGGAGTTGATTTTCAGTCTATGCTGAAAATGAGCATATTATGGACAAGATACTTGTGATTGGGGTCATGACTATAATTAGTTTAGCAACACAATTAAGTCTTAATCAATTGCAGTCACTAAGCACTGTAGTAAACAGTGCAGTACAAATAACTGCTGAAAGTAATTTAGATAATGCTTCTTGCTAAATTTTACTTGTACTGTCAACTGCTCTAATAAAAAGATATTTTCCTGGGAGGCCTTGCTTTGAAAACTATTTTAATCTTTCTACTCCTCAAATATAGTAAAATTAAACCTTACCTATAGCTGGTTAAGCTTCCAGGAGCTTGGAAGACAGTTATTGTTTTTGTTTACAGTAAAAGTCAATGAAAAAAGGCAAGCATACTTAGAGTACAAAAAGGAAAATCACTAACTTCTCCAGCCCACATTTTTTCAAGTTTTTTTTTTCAGAGACTGCCCTTCAAACTTACCTCTCAAAGCCACTTCTTTTCAATCCTTCTGTCATATGCCTGCATGAAGCTGATCAGAAGGCTGAAATTCAGCCTTCAAGAATGCCTCACAGCAGGAAGAATTTAGCATTTGATCTTTTCCTCTGTTCCATGCTGTGTGGAAAATATTTCATTTTATAAAGTAAAAAGGTGTTTAAATGGCGAAAGTCTGTATGTAATCTCAGAGAAAAAGAAAAAAAAATAAACACCAAACAAACCAAACAAACATGTCTAAAAATCTAGTCAGGAAGGACAAAGTATTTACCTTTTTTTTAACGATCCTTTACCCCACTCTCTGCTTTTATAAGACTATTTTCACTAAATGGATAATCACATCATATCATAGCAGGTTGGACAAATGGATGGAAGGTCCTTGATTTTGTTTTATGGAAACATCACTTTTTCACCTTTAAAGTTACATTTTGTATTCATACACGTGTAAACATAACATATATAGATATAAAAATAAGGGTGAAAGATCATGAATAAATATCATTATAACTGTCACTATTTTTGTGGTTTTAATCATATTTTATATTCTTCCAGTCGAGCATGAAACAGAGTTGGTGTTTTGCTTTTCAGAGAAATTAGTTCATTTTTGAGTTTCCTCTTATGTCACCTTAACTGAGGAGGAGGGGAGTCTGTTCTGCTCCATTGATAATATCATGACTTACAGAACTCGTGTTTACTTTCAAAAATTGTGTGTTGTTTAACTGGGAAAAGCAGATGTTTTATATGGTGCTATTACCAGTACGCTTCTGTACTGTGACTTAGAACCTGAAAGAAAATGTATAGCCTTGTATATTTGTTAGCCGACGTTATCACATATGTCAATATCTAAATAATTGAATTGAATATGGTTGCAGACAGATAAAAGACAATGAACGTGACAGGACAGCATTCCTAACACTACAGTCAGTGTTCATACCTGGGTTTGAAGTATATGCCTGAGTTCAAGTATGTGGTTTTGGTTTTGAACTTTTAACTTTCCTCTTCAACTGAGTTTCTTCTATGTCAGACCCAAAGATATGTGTTGAAAAAATTAAGGTGTATTCTGTGACTGAACACAAAAAATCTTTTCTGTTTTAGAATAATATTAGCCTCCTCTGTCATAGCCAAAACCAGATTTTTTTTCCTCTTGCAAGAAACAAAAGGTATTTTTTTGACTAGAACTCTTCAGAATGGAATAGAAACAGAAGCGTGTGTGAAAGAAGACTCTCCACTGTGGAGAACAAGGCAGAAATTAGCAGAAAAGTAATCTCCTTTTTTATAATTCTGTTTTGCTATATTTGATTAATTAGAAGAACCCTCCTGCCCTTCTTGTCCCAAGTTGTTATGTCAAGGGAATGTGATATTAATTGAAAATTCTTCTTTCCCCTCAGGTATCCAAATGTTCATATGGCAAGATTAATCCTTCCTGTTAATTTGATTACTAATAAAAAATTACAGTTTTTATTTATTACTCAGTTTAATAATTAATTTTCCCCATCTGCTATTTGACAGTACTTTACTACACAGGGATGGGAATCACAAATATTAAAGGCTGACAGATTTCTGCCAATTTATTTCAGAGTAAAATTTTTCCCATGTACAAGTACTATCCCATTTTCTCTGGAAATGCTATTACCCTGTGTAAACAGCAGAAAGTAGGACACATGTTCTGAGTTAATAAAAAAATTATTGAAAGCAATGCTGAAAATCAACCCAAATAGAGTTTAGTACAGAAATAATTTGCCCTACCAATTTTTTAATGAACTTAAATTAGATGGCTGTTTTAACTGTTCATACTCTGAAAAACCTTTTCCTCAGTGTTAATTGCAAAGAGGTTCATCTCTGCTGAAAGAAGAAAATCAGATCAGTTGAACTGAGAACAATATACCTACTCTAGGGAAAATGTATGCATATGGCTTTATGGGTAGATAAAGGCAATATGCATAGATATGGACTTCTCTCTACATCTATAGAGATATACAGACACAGAGGCATACATATGTATATATGCATATGCACACAACCAAAGTTAAATGTACTTATTTCCAAAATGACACAAAATCCCTATCTTTCACTTTGTACTTCTGGAGTAGCTTGTAAATGATGGGAAAACATTATTTCAGTGAATAACTGATGTTTCGTTTGAATTTGATGTTATTTTCACATTCAAAACTAAATTTGACTCTGCCAAAAGGTAAATAAACTATTATACTAGACAAGCTTTTTTGCTATTCACACAGTGTAAATGCATGTAAATTACGTTGGTAACACCAATATTAAAAAATACAGAAAAATGAAGACCAAAATGATATTCATTTACTCAAAAGTAGAAATTTCATTAATCTTGGATGAATATAGCTCTTTGTAAATAACCTCTGTACAAAAATCTTTTCATTTTGAATAACTAATCTAAATAGGAATCAAAATCAAAGACCAAAGAAAATAATTTACCACTGATTCCAGTTGATCATCTGAAAAGGTAACAATATCACAGGCAGAATATTATTTATGGTTTTGCTTCAAATTTCAGGAAACTGAGACCTTTTATATTCAATGCTCATGCTTTTTTATTCCAAATAGCAACTTACCTTTTTCTTCCCAACAGCAAGAACAAAAAGGGGAGGAGAGATGAAGAATATACTTAACTTTCTGCAAGAAGAAAATGCAAGACTGAACAGGAATTTAAGAATTCTACTGGATACTCTGAATATATTATTAATATACTGTTCTTAAATAATAGCTTCTTAACTTACGTTTTGGTTGAATTAATGCCATAATTATTGCCGGGGAAAATCTGTTTTACTCTATAAAGATTAACTTAAATAGAATATACTTAATATTACTTTGCAGTTACCTATAGTTTGTGAACTCATTATACTAAGCTTTAGAGAGTATTATACTGAGCGAGTGTTACACTGAACCAGTCGTGTTGTGAGAGGGATCTAATCCAAAGTACTCATTCAGGAATAATATAGCCTTGGGGAAGAGTGGTATTACTGAACTAGCCTTTGGGGTTCTTTCAATTTCTTCAGAGCCAAAGTCAGTTCTACAGAGAAACAACATGTCTGTGTGTAGGTAAAATGGGGAAAACATTGATTCTCCACCCCAACATTGAAGAAAATCAAAATTTTCCATGAAAACAAATAAAATTTTAAAAAAAAGCCTAAAATTAAACTGCCATCCGTCTGTAAATCCTTGAATCCTAATGATAGATGATATAGCGAAAGGTCTTTACTTTTTACCTCTATTTGCAATGAATTTAGGTTTTATTATTATGTAAAAACTAGAATGTAAAATGTGTAGGTATTTTTTAACCTATTAAATCTTCATTTTATAGAGAAAATTGTTTTCTTTAAGTCATATGGTCTATGACTTTATGAATCCCTAGTATTCTTTTATTAGAATTCATCTGAATACTTTCATTAAGAGGTTATCTCTGTATCCTATGAAGAAAAAAGAAAAAAGTTACCTTTTCTAGAATATTCAGGTTTCATTTAGCTTACATAATATCTTCTAACTGCTTAAGTAGGTCTGAATGTACAAAATGGTATGCACACAGGAAATGTTCAAAAAAGTCTTCCCATTCAATTTTTTGTGCACAGTGGAGGAGCACAAGTTTCCTATTTGTTAATTCTAACTCAATTACTGACAAGAAGCAGTTCAAAATCTTTCCAAGGCAGTACATCTGATCATAGTCCCCTGCAACTTAGAGGCTGATTCTGTGAATTTCACCGCAAAATTGTCTGTGGGTTTTTTATAAAATATTCAAATTCTACTGAGAATTAGAAAAGAAGCCTCATTGGTTCAAATGCGGTAGAAAAGACAGGTGGAAGATCCTGACATGGTATGTCAGATACGAATCTTTGGCATTTAGTTGACAGAAAAGTACTAAAACATTCTCCTGTTACACATGAAGGAACAGAGATTTGTTTGTTTAGTCAAGCAAATACTTTTAAGGATCTGATAATATCATTACTTACATGTTATAATTTGAAAACACAAATAGTCTGTGCATCCACCACTCTTTCTGACACCTCAGGGAACATTTGTTCATCGCGTACTGTAAAAGCTCAAGATAAAAAAGTATGCAATTGTACACAAAAAAGTTCTTACCAATATTCAAGGGTGAATGAATTGAAATGTTGTGAATGTTTTTGAAGTCATACTTTTTCATCTGTGGATATGTAAGAAATATTTGTGTAGGTAAGTGGTAACAAGTGTTTTAAGGGAATCATCATCATGGCTGGGCTTCGAGAACGAAGATTTAGGAAGGCTCTATCCACATTTGTTACAAGCACGCTGGTGGCTAATAAGGCCAATACGAGACAGACATGTCTGGTTGCAAAAGGCACAGCAGAAAGACTCCTTATGTGGTATATTCTGCAAGACACGGTTCTTTCTGCATTGCCTTTTCTCCTCGATAGTGATCCTGCGCGCGTTCTCAAAGGAAGCAGCAGTATTATAGATGGTGTGTCTCCAGACCTTTCTATTGGGGACCAGAGTATACCAGATATGTTGATCAATATGACCAAGGTTGAAATGTTGTTTCAGGGAGTCCTTGTATCTTTTCTTCGGGGCTCCTCTCATGCGGAACCCAGTGGCAAGTTCACCATAACATGATCTTAGGGAGGTGGTGGTCCTTCATCCTCGAGACGTGTCCTGCCCAGCGCAGCTGTGTTCTCAGCAACATGACCTCAATGCTTGTGACTGCTGCTTGTTCTAGAACAGACGTATTGGTCACATAATCTGACCAGTGGATGTTTAAGGTTGTACGGAGACAGCATTGATGGAAGCGTTCAAAGAGACGTAGTTGGTGGCGGTAGATGACCTCTTAAGGGAGCTGTATTGATAATTCAGACTAAAGCTGACATAATTTTGCACTTCACCTAGCATTCAAATTGGGTAGCAAATAAACACAAAAAGAAAATCTGGGTAACAATTAATATGGATAAAAATCAAACCAGATTATGACTAGAGTAATAAAAGATAAACAACAAATCCACAAGTTTCGGTGTTTCCTGACAGTGCTTCTAGAATATAAGAAATGCATTCATAAGAAGGCAAAAATTAAATATTCCACGTAGCTGAATATATTTAATGATTGCATTCATACCTGGAAGATTACATTTCATATTTCTTTTGCATCATTTCAGAACTTAAAGTGCAGAACACACAGAAAAAAATTGACACTAGAAATTGAATGCAGGCTTCTCTGTTTTTGCCCTCCATAATAGGGTTTGCATGTCCCAGATGAATTGCTTCTGAACCGTACTGCATGTGTCCTATACTCTAGTGGGGAGGGAGAACCACATCAGTGTTCTTCTACTTCTTTTTTACTTAAAATTTAATGTTTTCCATGAAAATTAAATAGATTCAAAGGAAAGTATTCCCTGCCTGTAATAGCCTAGCTCCCTCAAGTCTAGAGACACTTTATCTAAATAACTGATTAATTTAACCTACAAAGCTGAAAGTGGTAAATCGTACTAGTTCATACGTACTAGTTACATATACAACGCTTAAAGTTAAATTGGAATTTTCTGCCCAATATTAAAAGCAAATCAGTTCCCAGAAAAAAAGAAACAAATATTTAAATGAGGTGTGTTAATAATTACAAATATATTATATAAAATGTATACTTATTATACTATATATTTATGTACGTGTATGTACGATGTTCAGTTCTATGTAACTACAACTAATTTCTATCAAATATTTTGCATTATTTGGCTACACAAAAGCTTAAATTTTAGAGCCTTTTTAATCAGTTTTCACATTTAAAGATAGACAGTGTAAGCCCCAAAAGAAGTGTGGTCTGTACTACAGATTTGGAGAGTTTGGAGAAGAGGAGAGGAGAGGATATATCAATTGGAAGGGACATAAAATGATCAGCTAGTCCAGTTGCCTAACCACTTTAGGGCTGATCAAAAGGATATTATTTTTATTTGATAGTTAAAAAAAAAAAAAATCTGTCTTTATCTAAATGAGAAATTAAGATTCATTAAAAATTGTTTTTATCCTATTTACCAAGGGATTTTATGAAGAAATAAGTGAAATTAATTCATATGTTCTGTTTAGTCACAACAAGTAAAATGCATACATACAATTAAGTTGTTTTTTTTTTTAAATAGGAAAGAAATCATGCTAGAGTTAGTGTGTTTATTTTTCCTGACTATGAAAATCTGTTCATTTGACTAGATGTGACCTAGTAGTATAGAAGATGCTGCAACATTGATCTTTCCCATTAATGTCCTCATCCGCATCTCTGACTAAATTTCTTTTAATAATTTATTACAAGACTGCCATACAATAGGCTTGTTGATTCCAGATTATGACTTCAGTTAAAAGCTTTTTAAAATTATTCCCTGAGTTTGCAATCATATAACTAGAAAGCCTGAAGTAAAATCTAGTAAAAACAGGCAACTGCTTGTTTTACTAAAAGACATTTACAAACAAGACCATGAAATTAGATGCAGAGGAATACAACAGGATTTCCGTGAATCTACATTAGTCACAGGGTTTTAATAGGAATTTATATAAATATATGCATTTTTGTGAACTTGTCTGTGTTTTTTCACTAAAAATACATAAGCATTTTTAATTGATTTCCGTGCTACTGGGGAAGAAGTTTATATGAACTAAGCAGTATCTCATGTGTAATCTTTTTCCTATACAGCTCTCAGCACAGCTGCTTATATGACATTTCATAATGTCACAGGAGTCAATTGTTCCTTTTTAAAAATGATAATCAGGATGACTTTTAATCTCAGCTCCTTGCCTACAATCGTCCATTTTACATTATTTCCATCTGCTGTTATGGCAATATGGTGATATTTCTCAGCAATAGAACATTAGTAAAGAGATTGCAGTGTAGTTTAATTCAGGATTCCTGCTGCTCATCTTGCAGTCTTTACACATGCAAAGATCCTGATAAATTCAGGAGAAGTTTCAGTTCCTGATGAATGGAAATTAGACCTTTTGTCTATGTGCAGCAAGTGGAGCTTGACCACTGAGTAACAGCTCCAGCATGCTGTGTGTGGTTTCCTTGTTAGTAGCTTGTGATTGTAGTTTTACATTTACAATTACTTTGTGGGGGTTGCTCTTCTTCTGATTGCATTGTATACACTGGAATGCATTGGGCAGTTTCAGAATGACAAAAATGGAAGCAATCATTTCTTATGCTCCAGGTTTTCCATAATGAATGTACTGGGGATTATACGGAGATTACTTCTAAGAAAAGTCTCTTATAAATAATTGAAGGAAGACAGTAAAATTGTGCATTAAGTTGCAGGGCCTCCTATGGAATCAGGTCTTCAAAGTAAAAAAAGTAGAATCCAGACCTTCAATAAATTTATCCCACTCATATTAATATCTAACAGCAATAAAACCAAAAATCACTCTCTTGCACTTTCTCAGATTATGCATTGCAGTGAAGCATTTGCATAATTCAAAATTCTCTGGGGTCTGGGAATGACTGGGAATTACAGTAACCTGTAATTTTTCACTGCTTGTGTAAAAGCAAAATGTAAAGCAGGAAAAAAAAAAGTAAAGCAAAAATTAAATGTGAAAAATGTAAAATTGTAACTGGATTTTGTAATTGTAGTGTCTTTACAAAGAAAATAAAAATTAACATGGTATCAAATTATCAATTTAAGATCTTTAACATTTGATAATACCAAATATTGAAATTAAGGAAAACAGACAGGAAAGAACGAAAGAACAGATGAAAAGATGATGATCCATTTCACATAGTCAATTCCTGTAATGGAAGGTGCTCCTCAAAATAGAGCCATAGGGCTCTGTCTCATGGGCTGGTTTTACTGCTTTGTCCAGAAATATCACTCTTTTTCACTCTTTTTACACTGTCATAACTGAGATACTGTTGATGTTTCTGGGGGTGGGTGATAGAACTTTAAATTGACAGCCCATTTCCATACCGTGTCTCCCTAGCTTTCTGCTCCCTTGAAAGGCCCCTTGAGGTGTTCAAGGACAGGTTGAATGGAGCTCTGAGCAACCAGGTCTAGTGAAAAATGTTCCTGCACATGGTATGGGGGTTGGAACTAAATGATTTTTAAGGTCTCTTCCAACCCAAATCATTCTATGATTTCATGAAATGTAATACCTTTGTTGTGCAGATGGATTCCTTTTAGTCAAAACAAGTATCAGAACACAGAAAAGAAATTAATATTGTAAATACAGCATATATATAAATAGAGTAAAAAACTGTACATGGATTATGCAAAAACTAGTGATGGTCAAGTATCAAGAGGTAAACACGGTTCAAATTTTAAGAAACTTTTAGGCAGAACACAGCACACAATTCTACCAATACATATAGCTGGAGGGAAAGGATCCAGTTTTCCTTAAGTGGGAAGAATAACTTATGAAGAACTTAAGTGACATGGAAACTAGTGGTTATAATCTGGCCACAGATAGGGATTTTCTGGAGATCAGGAAAATGTTATCTATTTTTAAAATAAATTTTTGCTAAATGGTCATATGGAATTACTATTACAAGTTCCCTCCAATCCTTACCCCACAGCTTGTTGACTGAAAAAAACAGGATGAAACTGCAGAAACTAGCATAGTACACTCAGGTTATACTTTTTCATTTTCTTAAGGAAGGGTTTGTTATAAAAGCAATTTAGTTATGGACTTATTTGTCTCAGACATAGCTGAAATGTCACAAGATAGCTGAAAAGAAGTCTAAAGCATTAAAAAGGTCAATTTTTAATGGAGTAGAATCCCTGGAGAGGCAGGAAACATTTTAGGAAGGAAGAGGTTTGAGAAGGCACTGTTGAGCTAGTTCAGGTAAAAAAACTAAGATGCTAAGCATATCTAGAGTACAGCTATGAACTTAATAAATAGGTGTCTAAATATTGCAGGAGCACAGCATTTCATCTTGCAATCCAGGATGAAAACATGGATTCTTTACCATCTAAATAGACCTCACACTACTATCAGTTAATTGAACTACTACACAAACAGTGACAGGAAATGAAATGTTCATTGTTCTAGTCCAACTTGATAAGACTTGATGTTTAAGGGAAAGTTAAATAAAGAATACAGAAAGAATGGGCTGTAGAATTTTTATCTTGAGATATGGAAAAAGCTCGATTGGAATAATGGAATAATGTTGTTTTTCGTTGCTATTATATCTGAGGGATTTTTTTAAAGGCACTTGATTTGATTTACTACCCTAAAAAAAAAAAGTCCTCCAATATTTACCAAAGTATGAACTAAACTTGAGTAAAAAATTAAGAAAATATATGTCTAACTATCTGGCTAATATTTTTTTGTGTCTAGTGGAAATTTCATAAATAATATGTGATTATAATAGGAGAAAGAATTACAATAATAACTTTTAATGACTTATATATTGAAAATTACTTAAGTCTGACTTCTTTTAAATCTTCGAGGTTTTCTGTTTATAATTATACTGGTGTAAATTTTAAATTAATAATGTTGTGTGTTAAGTAATTTTAACCATGAAACATAATCTACATCTAAAATCTTCAGGTTTACTTATATTTCAAATTAACCATTGCATGTGGCTGTACTGCTATAACACATAATTTTATGGAATAGTTTCTACTATTAAATACTTTATTAAATACTATTTTATATGTCTATATAATGATACTATATACTGTTATAGTGGTATAGCTTCTGCTGTATGACGTACTGAAGGCACCTCATTTGCAGAGGCAGTGCATCACAGTTACTTTGTGGTTAATTTTCACTTAGTTGTAAATTCAAGGTCTGTGAAGGTCATATCAAATTCCTTTTAGGTTTGAGTCCAGACTTTTTGAACAGGTATCATTCAAATGGTTTTAAATTAACATCCTGTTGTACTTCAGTACACAGATTTGTTGAGATAAACACTTTCCTAGCAGGAAATATGAATTGAAAATTATTCCACACAAGATTACCAGCTACAGTCTGCAGGGTAGATGACAAGAGACTAGCGTTTTAGTGGTTAAAAAAACCCAAAAAACCAAACAAGCAAAGAAAAAAAAGTGACCTACTATCCAGAAAATATTTAACCACATTAATAATATGAATTAGTCATCTCCTTTCCTATATGGTGTTACTTTTCCCTTTATCCTATCAATCAAAAAACAAAATACATTGATGGAATCTGTAAATGTTTGGTAAAAAGTTAAAATGACATCATTCTTCTTCCTGAAAATGAGGTTTGCCCAAGGCAGTAATGGCATTGTTAACACTGGATGAATCTGCCCATTGTCTTATTCATCAGGAACACATAACCTCTTTTGACATTACATGTACAAGTTATGACAGAATAGTGTTCTGTTTGACTCCTTAAATCCTCCTTGACTCTCAGCTGCATGGATTTAAACCTTTTATTTAATTTCAAAATTGTCTACAAAAACCACTGTGAGGTGGAAACTTGTTCATCATTTTCAACATCAAAAAGATATTTCAATTCTTTCATGAAATTAAGCCTGATAGTAAATTATACCTTTATTTAGGAATATAAATGCTATTGTCATGGTGTTATATTCTCAGTTACACAAGTATTTTCATTGTTTCTGAGAAACTTTACATGTAGAAATTACAGGATAATGTTCTGTGTGATTTGTACTGCAAAAGATGAAATCAAATAACTGTAATGCCTTAGGAGTTTCAGACCCTCAGATCTTCAAGTGTGTTAGACTGCATCAAGATCTCATTAGGTAATCCTGAGCCCTTACAAAAGTTTATAAAACGTAGAAAATCCCTATGAAAAGGTGAATGTTATGTTACTAAGTATTACATATATGATGCAATATGTGATATGAGATACGATATGATATGATGATATGATATGATATGATATGATATGATATGATATGATATGATATGATATGATATGATATGATATGATATGCTGCGTTTTTGGGGTGGTTTTTTGGGTTTGATATGGTCATCAATAAAAGTATCTTCATTCATCCTGAAATTCTCCTTAAAAAAACATTCCCTTCGTAGTTTCCAATGAAGATGAGGAATTTTGGGGGGGTTTTTTATATTTTTTTCTTAGAAAAAGTTAATAGAGGAAGATGGCTTGCACATTTCCCATTTATAGAAAAAAAAGCAATGAAGGAATCAGGGTGTCATGTGATTTTTTTAACCACAGGCATTGTTCCTTTACTGCAATCCCTTTCAATATATTAGAATTTTTAGTTGAGGCTTGGAATTCTTTCTCTTCAAATCTCACTTTTTATGCATTATTAAAAAGATTTTAAAAGCATATTTTTGAACCATTCTTCACATTGATCATATTATTAAATGTAACAGAATCTTGAAACAGAGAGATTTAAAGTTTGGTGGATTAGAAGATGATGAGGGAAATTAAGAAAAGATTCTTAAGAGAGTCTTATAGCAGACATTTTGATCAAGGACTGTGTCTCTACACAGTAAATAGCAGATAGTGATGGCCAAGTTGATGAGGGGCTTCTTTTTCTGAGTCACCACTAATAAAGGTAGTAATCTACTGGATTAAAAATCAAGAGAGAAACTACAGACTTTGAGAGGGAATTAAATATCTTCAGATCATATTTTAAAACTTTCGTAGTAACTATCTACTGCAAAGCCAATATGCTGAACTAATAGTTTCCTGGAGACATTCTGTTTTGTCGCACTCCATTACTCAGTTCCCTACACAATTTTCAGATTCTCCTATGGAGTCACTAATTGCCCAAGGTGTAGAGAGCCTTATAGAGAAATAAATTAGTTTGACTTATTTTTCCACTTGATTTTATTTCTCCTCTTTACTGCTGAATGGTAACAAATTAAATGATCTTTTAAAAACCTCCAATGTTCATCTCCAATGTTTAGTCATATTTCATACTATGTTTCATAGTAAATTAAATAATTTAATTTCAAGAGATTATATTACTGTATAGGACAGAGATTGAAGATCTGCTTGTGAACAATTTGTAAGCAATAACTTCACAAAAACAATATTTAGGAACAATTTATAAAGTTGTACTAGCTAAGCAATGTTCTGGGTACTCTAACCTCGTTTTCTCATCTAAAAATCGATTAAAGAAGCAAACTGTCAGATTCTGGGATCCCAACATTATAAGGACAAATGCCCCTTCCTGCTTAACACTGAACTTCTCACAAGCAAGAAAAGAGTGATATTTAATCTTATATATAACATTAATCATCTTAAGCATTCTCACTTCTTCCTTTGGATTTCTTTCATTCTGTGTTTAAATAGTATTTTTTTTCCCAGAGAGATCTGGAAAAAGAAAAGCATTCATACAAATGGATGTTTACATAGACACCATGCATTGAAAGAAAGGTCACAGGTTTTAAATTCTAATGTCTGCAGTAAAGTTTAATGACAAAATAGGTCAATTCAAGCATCAGTCAAGGAGAAAGTTCTCAGTTGTATGCAAACAATATTATTTTTTGTCAATTATAAACCACTACCAGTTGAAGTCAACAGCTTCAGAAAATCCTCTAAATAAGCATAAGGAAATATTTAAGGTCTTTTAATACATATAGGCTTTATTCCCTAATGTCTTATGTAAGTTTGTCTGTGAGAACCTAAATGCTGGTTTTAAAAACATGGATGTACTTTAAGTAAAAATTAGATTTACATAAACCCATCTTTTGTTCAAACTGGTGACATTATATTCAAAGACTAGAAAACAAAACTTTCAGCCATTATAAAACAGAAATTATGCTCTACACCACTGAACATGTATAAAATTAATATACATTATTAAAAAACACAATACTTGATTGCAGAAAATTCCAATAGAGAACCAAGAGGGACTAGTAGTAACTTCTGAAGCCTTTCGGTTCATAGAATCATGGAATCATAAACCAGCCCAAGTCTGAAGGAACCTCAAAGATACCTAGTTCAATATTTCATGGGATGGGGACCCTAGATAAGATTATCTAGTGCCTTGTCCATCTTGAAAATCTCCAGTTTTGGGGGCTGTCCCACATTCCTGGGGAGATTATTCTACTACGTTTTGACTTATCCATGCAACTGCTAGGGAAAAGAGGACCTCCGTTCTCTTTGTACATACACTTGAACTGCTGGAATGCTGCAATGATATTCACTCTAAGCCTCCTCTTCTCCAGAGAGAACAGTCCTCCCTCCTTTAGTTCTTTCTTTGTAGGGCAGCTTCTCCATGCCTTTGACTAACACCATGGCCCTCCTTTGGGCCCTCTCCAGTCTGAGATTTTCTTGAATTTTGGGGACCAGAAACGGACAGAGAACTCCAGGTGCAGCTCGACAAATGTTGCATAGAGGGGAATGATCACATCTCTCAGTTCTAGTAATGTTTGTGCAGAGGGATGCCAGGATCCAATTTACCTTTGTTGCTTCAACAGTGCACTGCTAATTCATGTTCAGCTTGTTGGCTACCAGGACCTCCAGGTCTCGACCAGAGAGGTCATAAATGTTACCTCTGTCCTATCTCAAATATGTAATTTCTCACCTCTTTTTTAAGTAAAGCTTTTAGAATACAGTGTTGATAACTGTATCAATGCATATAGACTTATTCTATACAATTATTTTTGTATTATTTCAACCTATGTAGGCTATGTATGTAACAACTATTTTGCTAAATCATATAGCAGCATAGTTACCCAGTGTTCCTTAAAGTAATGCATTCTAACTGAATCCACACACATAGATTACTGATGCCAAATTGGAAGACTTCTACTGTATAGTGTCCATTGTTAATTTACTGATGCCAAATTGGAAGACTTCTACTGTATAGTGTCCATTGTTAATTCAGACTTACAAGTAAAATAAAATTAAAAAACCTCAAAACTAGTGTGCTCAATATATAAAAAAAGACCAGATTCTCACACAAATCAAAATGCTATAAATCAAGAGTAGTTTAAATGAAGTCAAGACACTAAGCATTACTGTAAAGATAACACAAACAAGAGAAAATTGAAGCCTTTCAAGAAACTTAAATACATTTAAAAGGTTAAGGTTACTGAAATATTAAGGTGAAAGTAGACCTATTGCAAGCAGATTCTTTGAGGCACACATATAAAGGAGAAACATTGAAAAGAATCTTGACAAACAATCTCCAGTATAAAGATACAAGCAGGCACTTCAGGTAATAAATATAAGAAGCTTTCTATGGATTTTTGATACAGAATAAGAAGTCTGAAGTAATTGTAATAAGTAAGAGCACTTACACTTGAAGAGGACTGCAAATAGATATTCATATATTTATATTTTTTGAGAGAAATGGTGGTAATGTTGAGAGTATTCCTGTGCATGGAGACTTACATATCTTCCAACATGGAAACAGCAGCAGGATTGAAATACTTTTACTTTCTCTGAATAGCAGATAATTGGAAAAATGTTGGTGTCCCCAAAAATTCTGAAATAATATTTGCATTGCTCTTTTTTGTAATTTATCAGAAAATGTTTGGTCTGTTTAAAAACTTAGTGAAGTTTGAGTTGATCTTCAGCACTACAAAACAATAAAATACAATTCGCAAAAAATTAAAGGTAGGTAGTCCTGTACATATTGTATATATTTAAATTTTAAAAGGGTTATTAATATAATATTTGCCACACATTCCACAATTTGTGGTAGGAAAAATAAGTGTCTTCTAGAACTGTACTTGAATTGCAACATCTTTCTTCACACAGTCATATCATTATTGTCAGTTCCTATCTAAAGTAAATTTTATGGGAACGATACCTCAACACCCAAATCTGATACTGTCTGTAAATTGCCATATGAAAAGGAAAATACCAGTTTAGTTATTTTAAAATTTGGAGATGAACCCAGATAAGGGGGTGCTATTAAGGTTTTTATGATCATGAGTTGCATTGCATGTTTTTGTTTTTCACATAATTTCTTACAGGAAATAATATTTCCCTTATTCAGTACTCATATCAAGAACACATTTTTCCTGGTCCTCTGTTTACCTAGGAGTAAGTTTAAAGTGTTGCAGATTAATGACAATGCAAACTCTGAAACGTCGGTGCTGTTCTTTGTTCAAGGCTTTTTATCTCCACAAGGGTTTATTATTTAAAATGTAGCACTAAGCTGGCTTTGTGCAGAGAGAAAACATTGGTCTGGCAAGGTGTGCTACAGCAGCATTGACAATGTGCCACAATAGGTGAAAACACATACCAAGATATACTTTAGTGATTCTGCTAGCTAGCATTCTTTATCTTCAATAACCCAGCTCTTTATGCAGGATAAGAGAGCAGTATAATGTTGTGGATTTTTTGGTATTTACCCAGTTTGTTTCCTGCCATATTATAGCAATCTAACAACTATCAGTACAAACTGACATAACACGTCAGACTGAACCCTAGGGAGCTGATAATAATTGCTATAAAAAAGTTGTCTGCCAGCTCTGTTCTGTATTGCTTAATTTACAGATTTTAATATTTCTCAGTCTCCATTCTACAGAGAAAGCTTCTTGGGACTTAATTGCCAGCTTTAAAGGGTGTATGAAATAATTTCGTTTGCAGAGCTCCTTTTGAAAATATTGTTTCTTTTGTGGTAAACACAATCAAGCTAAGCCATAATTTGGAATCCTATATATATAAAATATATATATATATATAAAAATATTTTGTATCTTCAGAACTCTGTATTTGAGAAGTCATACATTTGTGACTCATTCATCTTCACCCATAGTCCAAAAGTTCCCAGCCTATGCCCTGATAGTATAGATTTAATAGTAAACTTAGTCCTCTGAAGTTCACAGACAAAATATAAGAAAAACAATTCTAATAACTCATTAATTTGAGTGTTTTGAAGTAATGGCTGAACTGCTGCATTTATCTTTTTCTGTCAGATGGGGGTTAGAACTTGTGGAAGATTTTTAGGCTAGAGGAGAGGTGCTGGTTTTTTTCCAGTTGTGTCCCGTGTCATCCTTCTCCCATTTACTCTCAATTTCCAGTGGTCCAAGTCATTGAGTTCTGTGTCTCACTCTCACCAGAAACTCCACCACACTCTCAAAAAAACCCCTAAAAATTAATAATTACTATCTTCCTCAAAGGAACACATTTTCTTTAAGGGTCTTAATTCTGTTAAGTTATATACATATGTGTGTATATATATAACGATGAATAAACTGCTGTTTGTTTTAAAGCTTCCATTAAGTTTCATTTCTAAGCCAATAGTATAGCTAATAGAAAAATGACTCATTTTTGTCTCCAGATCTATAAGTCATAACATCTAGCCTTTTGGAACTAAACAGTGCCTCAGTCATCCTGTGTGAGAATCCTGCTTAAACTTCACTGATCTGTGTTTTATAGGAGGTCAGATTAAAGGCTTATACTCTCTTATAACCTTCTAAAAAAGAAAGGAATCATCCTGTGCTTTAGTCTGTGTTTCTGATAGGATTCTTTCATAGGAAAACTGTGAAGTGGTTTCTGTGAACATAGATGAAGTTCAGAGTAGCTCATCTGTCCCTATGTTTGTGCTGCTGGGTATGAGTTCTATGTCAGAAGTATAAACCAGCGTTGATCAGAATTGGGTCCAAAACCATCCCTTTATATTTTTACTTCCCCCAAGTATAATCTCTTTTCCCATTATACTTTAACCCCCTCTGCAAGCCTGCATAAGTTAAATTCATTTCAGAGCGACTGGTTAGATTCATTTGATATTTCTAAAGGGAGTTTTGTGTTGAGTACAGGATACTGTCAGAATTCCAAATTATCCCACAGGAAATAAGAAATTTCTATTGTTTATGATATCCGCTAATTATTTGAACAAGAACAAAATTAACCAATAACATTCAATTAGATGATTGTTTGCATCATTAATTATCACAGAATTTACCAGTTATATCTTAATTTTTTTGGACTAGCAGATGTTCCAGGAAGGCAAGGTGAGGTGAGGCGAGGCAAAGTGAGGTAAGGCAAGGAGAGGAGAGGAAAGGAAAGGGTAATGGTTCATGACTATCATTACACAAGAGAAAGATTTTCAGGTTGAATATTTAATTTCCATTTGTACTGCCCCTCCAGTAAGTGAGCTTTACCGAACAAAACCAAAAAATGTTGTTCATTTGTGTTCATTCTTTTCTCCAATATAATGAAAAAGTGATAGTTCAAAAATTTTAAAAAAAGAATAGTTCTCCCTCTTTCCTCTTTTTTTTTTTTTTTTTAAGCACAAAAGCATCCTCCAAGCTGGTAGGATGTGTAGCCTTTGCTTTTACATTTTTCTATTTTGTAAACTGTTCTTTTCACATTTAAAACATGAGATTATCTTATTTGCTTGTGTCCAAGCGTAACACCAAATAAGTGTTAGAAGCTGCTCCCATCTCTAAATCCTAAGCAAAGCTGCAGGAAATTATTAAATATAGGATATACTCCCTAAAGGACGGGATCAATGTGATCTAAGCCAGACAAAAAGAAACTAATCCTACTGACTAAGAAACAGTTCCAAAAGGGCAGGAAGGAGAAGGAAAAATTCAACATCACAGTAAGTGATCCTTAAAATCACTTCTTTACTGTCACATAATCTTGGCAAGAATGAAAACTGCACATGCTAACAGTTTATGATGCTTGTTTTCCAGACATGGAAAGGGTCTGATCACAAGCAAAACCAACTCAGTTTGGCTAGTCTAAGCAGAGTCACAATGAAGCTCAGTCAACACCTCTAATTAGGATCCTACTTGTAAGTCCACTAAGTCCTAGGTATGGTGATTGTTCTTCTATATAACCTATGGTATGTTGGCAGGGTGATGTGTGCAAAGCAGTGGGTGATGGTGTTGCTTTTCAGTGACAATTTTTCACGTGACATTCTGGAGATTGAAGCCAGAGAATGAAGCACTGTATTTCAGATCCCTCCTTTGCCTCAGTAGGTTCAAAGTTGTATGTACCACTTTGGAGGGTGTATTGAGTTAACATGGTGAGTTTTCTGTAGGGAGGGTGCTGCAAGGATGGCCTCTGAGAAGAGACCAGGGCTGCCACGTACCAGACAAAGTCAGTGTCAGCTGGTTCCAAAACAGACATACTACTGTCTAAAGATGAGCCCATCACTGACACGGGTTGTGCCTCTGTGATCAAATCATGGCTGGGCTTAGCGAACGAAGATTTGGGAAGGGCTCTACCCACGTTTGTTGCAAGCGCGTTGGTGGTTGAAAAGGCCAATACAAGATAGACGTGTCCAGTTGCAAAAGGCACAGCAGAAAGACTCCTTAGATGGTATATTCTGCAAGGCACAATTCTTTCTGCGTTGCCTTTTCTCCTCAAGGATGATCCTGCGTGCTTTCTCAAAAGCATCAGCAGAATTATAGATGGTGTGTCTCCGCCTCTGTGATAACGTTTAAGAAATGGTATGTGATAACATATTTAAGAATGATAGCATATTTTAAAAATCCAGTATGCTAACAATTTTTATGTGACTGAGGTTAGTATTCTTTAATCAAATAAAACCAAGTTTTGTATTGTTTAAACTACTAACATTATTGAAAAGCACTGTGCAGCAGCTCTGTGAGAGAGGGGTGAGAAAAATGCGAGACAACTCGGCAGACACCAAGAGCAGTGAAGGAGGAAGCGGAGGAGATGCTCCAGGTGTCATCGCAGCTTATGGAGAAGACCGTTTAATACTTCGTAGCAATTAATCTGGTCATCTATTTTTCTTCTTAAAATGCAAACTACTTATGTTAACAATTTTTATGTGACTGAGGTTAGTGTTCTTTAAGCAAATAAAAATAACTTTAGTATTTTCAAGATACAAACATTATTGAAGAATTCCAAAGTCCAAATTCTGACCAAAACCAAACAAAAAGTAGAAAAACTGTGGCAGCAAGACGTGTACAATTCCAGAAAGAGATCTTCAGATAAATGAACGCATTTAGACATAGTATGCCTGGAATAAAAAAAATATTACAACATTATGATAGCTTAGTTCTATAGACCTTTCTTTACCTACAGACCAGTCATTTCCCCTTTTTGAATTCAGGTCTACTTGATAGATTCAGATGTATCAAACAAGATTTTCTTACTTTCTCTTGCTTTCTAGCTTTCTAGTTCTTTCTAGCTTCAAATTTTGATGTCTGCGGGTTGCCAGAGAATCAATAATAACCTTGAAAAGGAAGTTAATGCAGTGTAGATAAACGTCACATAGAGTAAATATCAAATGCATACAAAAATATAAACTAAAGCATACACAAACCTGTGTAAACAATAATGCAAATCTGTTTTTCATGTTTGAAAACGTATGTACTGTAACAAGAAGTATTTAAACTCCAAGGTATCTCACACACAATACCAGGAAAACTCAACAACTTTTAAGAGGCAGTTTTCTTTCATATTTTTCTTTTCCTAGCATTACTTAGAATCTCTTCAAGTGTTTGATTTTTCTTTACTTGCAGTAGTGATCCTGACATAATTTAAGCTGTTATAGAAAAGCTGTAACATAAACAAAAGATTATGACTCAAAGAGGAGAGGAGACAGAACCAAATAAGCTCCTTATCTGTTTCGTGATTGCACAAATGTCCTTGAGCAAGCTTTTGAAAGTTTTCTTTAGAAAAACTGTACTGGAGTATCCAGTGGGCTTTCTTTTATCTAAGGGATTCAATTGTGCATCAGCAGAGTTATTTGAAAGCATTTTGGTGCCAGTATAAAGATTTCTATCTAACCACTTTTAGTGACTTTTTGAAAAATTAACTTTATGCGGGTTTTATGAAAGATTGTAGCACCAGGCTGAAGATGTTAGCTTTGCTTTCATACTTGATGAAGCCTAACAAAATTGTAACAACCAATAAACTTTACACGCACACTTCCTCAGCAGCAGTATGTTCTTGCTATTGCAGTCATACAGTGCAAGTCTATACATGAGCACTATGTGAGAAGAGGTGCTCAACCTATGAAGAGCAAATATCATGATAGTATTATTATTATTATAAGTAAATTGTCAGCACTTATTTTAAAGGAATCAGCTGGCAAATTTAGTTAATTGGGTTTGGACTACAAAGATTGAATAAATGTGTAATACGTCTTATTTTAAGAGCATTTACTTTCTGATATTTGCTACTATGCATCATAATTGTTACTCTTTTATACTGGGACTGGAAAGAAGGGTCTAATGACTAAATGACTGCCTTCTGCCTTTTCAAACACGTGGTTGTATAGGCTGCCTTCAGCAAGAGGCATAAATCTGAACGTCTCCTTATTTTAGAAATATAAAATTTCTGCAAGAAGAGGGTAATAATGGAGCAGTGGAGAAACTACTTAATGAACCATTTTATATAATAAATATGTATTCACAAGTCTTTCTTAACTACCTGGTTTTTTGTTTGGGTTTTTTTTATTCAAATACTGATTTTTTCTTCTTTTGTGATCTTTATGGGTTTTGTCATCCTAAGAATTTGCCTTGGGTAAGACCTTATTACCGGTGGCATTACTGTTACTCTATTTGGGCCAAAATTAATTCACTTTCTGTTTTCTTCTCTACATTTTCTGTACACAGGTAAGTGATTAATATTCTGAGCTAATGGCACTGTTACCTTAGCAAAAGTCAGATTAATTCTTCATTTATACAATAGATATTCTTTAACAGTTTAACAATTGCCAGATTAGGATACCCAACATTACAGTTTTCCTACTGGGTGCTCTTATTTTCGTCAACAGTTATATCCTAAAAATTTACCCAGGGAGTTATTTAGCAAGTTGAATAAGAGCTTCTATGATGAGAAGGCTTGAATCTTACAGCATTATGGTGAGCTCTTTTTTGGGTCACACCAGGTAAGCTGTTCTGATAGAGTCTCTCAGCACAAAGAGAAGGAAAGGGAAGGGAAAATTATTATACAAATTTCAAACTAAGGCGTTGGAAGAGTGTCAAGGGAAAGATACGAAGTACTATGTTCTTGTCACCCACTGCTGTTTCTAGAAGTGAAAATTTCAAACACTACAATGTACATTCTGTTATATTGCAGTGTTTAGTTTCTCCATCCATTATGTTTACATTTTAATGTATTGAATCAGTATTGAATGGTACTAATTCAAGACTGTATGGTTTGAGATTTGATATCAAATATTGAATTGCATCTAGCTATTAACATGTCTTAGTTTGCATCCATTTTAAAGTACCTCATTCATTTTATCTTTCACATGTTAGAAACAGTTTTGTAGGGACTTATGCCTGCTTTACTTAACTAGCATTAGCATCTGCTAGTGAAAATATGAATACTAAAATCTATGAACTTCAATTTTAATTTGAAAGCAAAGAATATGCATAGAAATCTTAAAGCTTATCTAAAGACTGCTTAAGGGGTGTTTGCCTTTGTTTTAAAAATTTGAAAAGAATATGAGCATTTGTTCTCTCATACTTTCCCTTTCATAAAACGTGTACCATATATTGGCACTGTAGACACACTCTATTATGGTATTTAACACTACAGAGGAACAGCTTATATGTACAAAATGGAGTTATGTGTATATACATATATAGTTCACATAGCCTATGTTTGTTCTGTTTGCAAGGAACTTAGTTACTCTTTCAACAGATCTTTTTAATAAAATAACTGTAGTTAAATAAATAGATATAAATTTCAAAAATAGAACCATTTTGGTCTACTTTTCAATGAAGAAAATACTGTTACTGAAGGGAGAGTAGATCTCCACCAAAATGACAGCTTTCTCTCTGGAAGAAGATCACCAGATACTGAGCTTCTGAGAATGTCCCAAGTTGAAAATCTTAATTTCTGATAAATGGAAACTTGATGTATAGAACTCTGGGTTAAAATCAGGTGTAAAAAAATTTGTAATTGTGAAGCAGAGTCATCTTACTCACTGATGCTGACTTGTATCCTTAGAAAATCTGAAATAGTAGTTCTGAACTGGGGCATTTATTCAGAGGCATGAATAAACAACTATGGTTTGTGTAAGTTGTCTTCCCCAAGTTTAGCATGCCAGCCCTTAGCTAGTCTGTACTGTCTCCCTTAGAGATAGGTCCAAGACTATCCTGGTAGTAGGTACATGAAAAAGTAATTTTTGGCCTGACTATAACTTGTTCTCATATTTCTTATTACCAAAGGCTCTCTAAACTCTTGGGCAATTATCACTACATGTACAATACAATTATTCAAGTTGCTACTTGCACATACATACATATATCGACAGTCAAAGCCAGACTACAGAGTGTCCACATGACCTAAGGAATCTGTTTGCTGCACATGAATACTAACTGAAGCTGAACCAAGCACAAACTCAAGTTCCATAGAAAGGAAAACTATCCAAGAAAGGCAACAAAATATATTTTTATGAAAGTTTTACGTTCTATGAAATTTTCTGAATGTGGAGTCTTTCTAGTTCTAAGATGTGGGGAGCCTGGCTGAGATAAGACTGTGAGAAGTTTCACTTTCCCTCCATCTTACATATACCATTGTGTTCTCACTGAAATTAAAACAAACTCTAGAAAGAATTTTGTTTTCAGATATTGGCTATAAAATGGCTTCAAAATCAAGTCTTAGCTGTGAAATGATCCTGAAAGAAAGAAAGGGTTACCTGCAAGGGTTTAAGGAGGTTCAAGCAAAAGTGGGTATTTTTGGGAAATGTATTTATAAAATTGAGGACATTGTAGTCCTTAAGTCATATTGACTCAGTTCTGTTGCTTTCTCTGTGTCATCTTTTGTTTGTTTACTTATATTTTAATAGCAGATTGTCTATTTTGAAAAGAAATAAAAAAGTAAAAATAAAGGCTAATAAATTCTTCTCAGCATTTCTGTTTCTTTCATTTGTAAAAAAATGATTTCTTTCCACTCAGGCCCCAGGATACTTAATAAAAGTACTTCTGATAACACTCTTTCCATGTCCATCTAATATGAGTGGCAGGAACACTGTCATTGATGCACTTAAATAAAGTGACAGCTGTGCATACTGTGAGCTGATGCAGTGCATCAGTCTCAGAATACGACATTCGGCAACGAACATTTCCAAGTATATTCACAGCAGTAACTTCTGCTTTCTGCTGTTCCAAACAGATACAAGGGCTTACCTGAAGGTACAGAAAATTCCTCAGTTATCAAGAAGCTTGACATAGCAAGGACATAAAAAACTGAGATAATGAAGTTTTTTTCTCTCTCAAACACAAGCTGAGCAACTGGCTTATGACCTGGTCCCCCTGAAAAACTCCCTCTGGCTATGGTGATATTTCTCTTACAATTTCTCAAGGTACTCTGTGACACTGGTATGTAATAACCACTGCAAATAGATGTTAACCTTCCCCATATCTTTAAAACTGGTAGACCAAATCCTTCTATATGAGACTCCTACTGATTCTAATCAAAGTCAGGGTTTTTTTAGAGTTTTGGTCTTAAAAGGTGACTGCAATTTTGAGCATGCTGTTTTTATGAGGCAAAATGTTAAGGCATTCTGACCAGAAAAGGTCAATTCAAGTTATTATTATTTAAGACTATGCAACTAACTCAGAAGAAAGAAGCATTTTTTTTCTAAATACGCTTGAGATAGTGTCTGATCCAAATTTTACATCACCAGATGTGTATTTTGTCACACAAATAATCGAGAAAAACGCAAAGATGGTTGAACTTAAACACATGCATATTTAAACAGTGATAATCATTAATTTTAATTCTGAGTACCTTATGAATAGGACCAGTATTACAGGTAGACAGGAACCTCATATTTCAATGGATTTAATTACTGAAGAACATTAAGTGAGTACCTTCCTAATTCAGTGCACTTGTCAGTAAAAATACTCATCTATGACATTTAATTGAATTGACTTGTCAGCAGCAATATGTCAAATCATTGATATATGTAAGACACCTCAATATTTAGGGAATTTTGGTGACTGGACCAACATTTTGTGCTAATGAATACATAGGTATATCAAACTGCAGTTGGAGATGAACATGCATATGCCATCTGCTAACTCTTCGGCACAATTTAAGTTTCATTTGAAGTGATTATTTTTCACATCTCAGAATACCTCATTTTATAGAAAAACACAGAAATTTAATCGATTCATAAATTAATCAAGGAATCTTCAGAATTTGGCACATACTGATGAAAATTAAAAAAAAAAGAGATAAATCACATAGCTATACATCTGACACCACTGTTCTATGATCAGATCATCACTACTGGATAAACTGAAAACTCCTAATAAAAAGAGTTAGATAATGAATAAAGGATCTAGTTCTTCTGAAATCAAACAGCCTTTCACATCTCAAAAAGTATTTACAATCGTTTATTGTAATCTAACTGCTGTGTGCTCTGATTATACAGCCTATATCACATATTTAATCCTTAACAAGATCTGCTGATGAGCAATGTTTAATATGTAAAATTTATTTTTCAATCCACCATTTATATGACTGAATACTGTATGAAAAATGTAATTACATTAGTGCTCATATCATACAAGAAAAATGCACCATTCCTCTATATGAAAAGTAAGAAAATACGGACTTTCTTGATCTGTTACCTCTAACAAGGAAAAAAAAGTAATAACTTATAAATAAATTCTGAAACAATGGAAGTCAATAGATATTTGCAATTCAAATTGCTGGAAATGGCAGCCTACCAATCTGCATTAATTGATGGAAAGTGGAATATGGTTTAGAGCTTTGTGTAAAGGCTTCTTAGCCATATATTTGGAATGTAAAGGATTGTAGTGGATTGGCACTGGACAAGAAAGAAGAGTATGTCTCCATTTCACAAAATTAGGTGCATAAATGGAATTTTTAAAATTTTTCTGTAGCACAGCTAAAACATGTTCTTGTTTTTTCTTTCAAAAGTTGACATGGTTTGAAGTTGATCAAAGCAATAACTTCATTAGTGCACTTAGGTTTCAGAATTGTCATACTAAAAACTGCATTTTAAAATTTTTGATTTGTGAGATAATAGTCCAATGACTTCTGCTATTATGACTGATGTAAAAGCAGAGTCCTTATCTCTAGTAGCTTAGCTGCAGTATGTGACTCATTCAGATTTCAGAGAGGCTTCTCTAGAGTACTTCACTGACCTAGTACCAGAGTAGAAACCGAGAGACACAGTTTATTTCCTTATTACCAGGATGCTAATAATGCCAGGCAAGTTTTCTCCCTATTTCAGTTTTCTACATTGTATATTTCACATGATGGGCCATTAATACAATCTATCAGTACATCTGCATTTTAATGGCATCTAGGACACTGAAGAATTGCAAACAAATATTTTTTTAAAACATTTTTACTACCTGTACATTCTGCATGTCATCTTTGGGAATTAAGAGATTACTGGAAAACAGACATTCAAAAATCTATCAGCACATATAAAAATTTATCCATGTTTCCTTTAGGCTAAGATATACTGCTGAAGATTGTTTTTGTGATTTACTAAGCATGATTTCTTGTTCCATGAAATCAGAGCTGATTTCTATCCAATTTTACTACAGCTTCTCCATCTTTGATCATCATATCCCCAATCATAGTGACCACAAGAAACATATTTTGGAAATGGAAATCCCCCAGGGTAAGACTATTGGCTTGCATTAATATCTTTGGATCTCCATTATAGTGATAGAACTGACACCAGTCTTTCTAATTTCCATTAAAGTCAACAATTTATGCATGTGAAATGAAACGTCAATTAATAATGTTTATAAAATGAACTGATGGAGATGCTGGTTTTACTTTATCACATATCATGTTGTGACTGTGGGAGGAAAAGCCACAGACCGCTTCCACAATATGATATCTAGCACAATATCCTTTCATTTTAAAAGGAAAAATCAGGCCTCATACTTGATGTAAAAGCTCAGTCTAACATGACTACTGGACACATCCATCACTGGAAGAATTACATTTATTTTCTTCCCTCCAAGTGTTAGAAAATAGGAAATGTAGTATTCATCATTATGGATTCGTTTTGTTAGACAAAGAAGAAATTAATATTTATATTTCTTTATAGAATGAACAGTAGCAAAGAGATTTAACAATGCTTCCCAGACTTTTGGAGAGTGTTTCTGAGGACACCTTGTGGGTACAGTTCTCATACAGTAAATTCAAGTTCCAGAATCTAGTTTGGCAGTTGACCTTCATAGTCAGCAGGAAATGAACGTACAAACCTTGCAGCTGCTTGGCACATGTCAATTGGCCATTCTTTCTCCTTTGTAGGAGATTTACAGCCTTCCAAGTCCCTCTCTCTATATGTTACCACCTCCTCCTGTGGCCTGAACCCTTCCACGCATGGCAGCTTTGCCCAGGCAGAAGTGCAGCAATGTGCTGGGGCAGGTGCCAGAGCTCATCACCCACCTGGCAGAGAGCAGGCAGGCTCCTGGATGAGGACATGCAGTGGCTTGTGCAGAACAGATCTGGTTGTCTCTTCATTCTCACACATCTCTCCATTCCCTATTGGTGTCTCTACAAATTTAAAGGTACTGGCTTCAGACAGAATTATCGTTAGGAAAAGGGGTGAGAATTTACTTATTTATGTGTATAGAGGCTTGGACTACAGAGAGCCTAGATTTTTGCAAACCTGTAAATAACTGAATGAAGATGTAGTAGAGGTGAAAAGAATGAGGTCACACCACCATTCCTTCAGGTCTCTATCACCAGGACACTCACTAATCAAAAACATTTTATGCCTGTCCCAGAAACATATGATAAATAATGTAATATTCCAAGTCAAATTTGGCTTTCTCGGCATAGGAATACTGGCTTTTGGGAACAAAGTAAAAAATTGTGTAATCACTTGAAGTCAACTGCAGGTGTCTGGCACTAAAATAAAATATTCTCCCTGTGTAGCTTAACCCATTGGCTGTCTCAGCTAACAAATCAGATAAAAAATGGGGGTCATGGCCTTGGAGTAAGGCAGCAGAGTCCACTGACTAAGCCAATTAAGACCATCTGAGGCTAGCATTCTCTGAAGCTGAAATTGTTCACTTGATTAATGGACCAACTGTCTAGCTCTTATCTAACCTGGACTGCGACCAGAGTCTCTTGTCAAATGCCAGCACGAAGTCCACAACCATGAACATCAGTAATTTAACATGTAATGAGCTGAAAAACAGTACCATAAATTTTTCTACCTTGATATATGACTTAATTGTGCAATTCAATGCAAGGTTTGTTTTCTGAGTTTTAAATAATATAGAAGAAACACTAGCCTAAAGAGGAGGAAGTGTAAAGGCTGTGTAATCTGTTAGCAGCATCTGCGTTTGGACCACTGACAGAAAACAGAGAGGCAAAACACTGTTGCTATTTTAATATCAAGTGCAACACTGATTGAATGGGGAAGGCAGGGAGATAAAGATTATCTTCCATGGAGTACACTTCTAAATTAATGCAACTACACTTTGTATTGTAATGCATAAAGGGATTTACTTTCACTCTGATAACTTTATAATAATATATTCCTAGATTGGTAGTTTTTATGTGACAGTACAAACTTTTACCCTATAATTCCTCCTGGTGCAGGCCAGTGTAATAGTTACGCAGTAGTTTAAATAGATTACATCTGTTTTCACTTTCCATTCAGGTAATTACTATTTAAATGCATGTCTGATGAATTCCACTTAAGAATAAAACCATCATAAAGGAATCTATTTCTAAGCAACATTATCTTACCCAATCAAGAGGAGACATCATTTGTTTGACTTCTAAATTATTTTGTAGGCACCCATGGAATTTGTCATGAGCTTCAGACAATACTACTGTACACAAATTGAAACTGTGTTGTTAACAGGACTTCAAGTAGGGATTATTTTGCTTTTCAACATCTCTGTTATTTGAGAACCCAAAATTTGTTCCAGTTCCCAAGTTCTATAAAGTATGATTTACTTCTATCCTTAATTACCAACCTGCTATCATTCTGTTTCACTAGTAGCAAAAAAACCATTTTAACTAGTGGTTTGTACTGGAAAAACTGCTTTGAAAGATGTGCATTACTTGCATTTTCTGAGTTTGAATGATCCAACACTTCCAGAAGAACAGATAACCTCAGAAAAATTCAGTGCTGCTTAGGAGCAGATCAGTCTGGGTTAATCAGCTTAATGGATGCCTCACTGTATGACTGAGGCAGATTTTGAGTCTATTATGAAAATGAGTTTAATGTAAAGTGCCCTACTTGAGCCTCTTTATTAGAATGTTTTGAATTAATTTCAGGGTAGTCACACAGCCCAAAATATAAAAAAAGTATGATGGTCATACACCTGATTAGATGATTACACTACTCAGTTTGCAAAGTGAATGAAACATTGACTACCTCCTACTACCATTCTCTATCTCCTTGCTTGCAGTTTTCCTAAATTCAGAAATATTATCAAATATTACTTTTGCTTTCATATAGAAAAAGCCTTTCTTGACTAAACAGTGGTGGTTTGTCTGAAGCCAGTTACAAGTCAACACATCAGAGATAACCAGCTCGAACATTTCAGGAGTCCTTGCACAGTACACGTGCTACCAGTGGCCAAAATCTTTGCAAAGTTGGAATTGTTTCTATCTTTTCAATTCTGTTCATTTCTGTGATTAAAATCTGACCAAATCAAACAGCATAGTGGGGTGATTTTTCAAGGGCAAAAAGTGAGCTGGATACTTATAGGGGTTATCAGTGTTGTGGTCTAATGGAGATGAGTCTGGTGCAGACTCATGCCCCCAGGTCCAACCAGTAGCAAGGCTGAGCATGTATACCCAGTATGCAGAACAGGCAGACACAAGCATATGTATGCACAGTGCATATATACATACACATGGCCAGCAGCACAGATCAAGACAGTCAGAAAACATAGCAGTCATATGAACACATCACCAAAAGCGTCATCCTGCTTTTCTCTCTGTCTGATCAAGTCCATATGATCAGTGTAGGTGCCTCCAGCACTGGCCTCAGACACTGTAGCAGGCTGTGCAGAAGTCGCCCATGGATTCCAGTCCTCCCAGCTGCTGGCACGTGATCATATGAGCCCCTGGGGCCACACCCACTTCCAGATGCTGTTACAGAGCCGTTTCTCAAATGCACAGACACGAGGGGCTCTCAGTGAATACCCAAGTCCCATGGCACACGTCCTGGACAAGCTGGTCTCTCCGGCAGCCAGGTCCTTCGGTTACCTCATTCCCAGAGGCCCATCTGTAAACCCCCATGGTTCCCAGACCACCTATTTGCTGGCTAGTCTAATTTGGTTGATCCCTGTGATCACACCTTAACCTGCAGAAGCTCACCCCCTGCTTTGCTGTCACCACAGACCCACGGGCCCCTGTGACCTGTCGTCTGACTCCACAAGTGATACGGATATACATGTGCCCTGAACAGAACTCCAGTAGTTACAAAATAAGATTAATGGGTAGACAGGACAGACAACAGCGATACAGGGCAGAACACATCTGGATATCCATAGAAATCTGCAGCCTGCTCACAGGTGACCTGTCCCTCTTGTCAACACAGTCCTGGTTTTCCCACGCTTGTTTCTCCCAAAGACACTGACTCCTCCCTTTCCCCACCTTTGGTTCCTCCGCTAAACATCCACATCCAGGATTTGTATGATCCTTGAGTGCATGCATCCCACAATAGATCTGGAAGCCCTGTAAGAGTCACACCTCTCAATCTGAGAAGTACCCTGAAGAGGCCTGGTGGTGGTGGGGATGTGGGGAGAGCCAATGATTCTCCAGGGATAGGTTGGGAGGAGCTGGGTCAGGGTATTTGCTTGGGTTCCTCCACCTTCTGACACCCCAACCTTCTTTTTAAAGCTTAATATTTCTATCAGGGCAGCATATAATCTCACCATGTTTTAAGTCACAGCCTAAAATTCACTAAGATTTAAAAAATGTAAGTACACTTAATAGAATTGCTTGCATTTTCTAACCATGCAGTCTGGCACAAGGTACAAAAAAGTGTGTCTCTGGGTAAGAAATCACTGTTAAATTCACTGGTGTTTCAAACCTGTGTACAGAAATAATTTACCTCTTTAATGTATTGTGCCTTTTCTTCCATGTTAGTCAAGTTAAATTACAGCTGTTTTAGAGAAAATGTATTCGGTTGTCAACTTTAAATTTGGAACATTTTTTCTCTCCTTATTCTCCCTCTGATAAAAATTTATAAAACATTAATAAATTAATTTTCACAAAGTGTGTATTTATTTATGGATTTGAGATATAAGGAATAAGTAATTTAGATTCCCTTTGTTTTCCTATAAGGTCTGAGTACTTAGCTTTAGTCAAGCTATTTCCCAAATCAAGTCAGTCATCCAGCAATTATTTTTCAAGAAAGAAAACTTACTTCTCAGATAATAATCCTATTTTAGCAGATAAGGCACATAGAGAAGTATAAATCTTGGCAAAATCAAATACTCAGTAAAATCATAAGAGTTGAAAACTCTTTTCTAACTCGATAATCAAAATCTTACTCATGGGAATTTCTTAAAAAAAAATTTCCGTGCTAGTTTCACTGAAGAAAGACATTTCATTTTTGCTGTCACTCAGCAGTATTGTATTCTCCATCCAGATATCACAAAGCAAGAAACTGCAGTATATTGCCAAAGAACTCTAGTTTAAGGTGTTCTGAGTCCAATTTACTGGCATCTGCTCAGAGAACTGGGGTGATGACAGACCTGAAAGGTGACTCTTTTTTCTCATCCACATCTAGTGGGAATCTCCGATGGAAGAAAGGATGACTTTTATGACATCAAAATAATGAAAAAAATGAACTCTGAAAAGTTGTAAAATACTATTTCTGTAACCAGGGTGAATTACATTCCTTACTCAGTACTCTTATTGGATTCACAGGTAATGACATGGTACTTTACAGTCCTGTAAAACCTCAAACTCAAAGGAGATACTCTTACCTCTCAAACCATGTACCTATCTATGTGTGTAACTTGTATAGGCCTGTAGCAGAGGAAAAGCTCCCAGCACTAGTCAGCAAAAATCTGAACCCAAGAATTCGTTTTAGGAAGAAATGCAGTTACCAGTTTGGGAAATTATGTAAATTCTCTCTTAGTTGTCTCCAGAATTTCACTCTGACTTTTCACTAAATATGGCCTGCTCAGCAGATTTTTAAAATTAAGGCACTTAACTAAAAGTCCTAGGATGTTACTTGGAAATAGGAATATGAATATACATTACAATTTTATTGTTTAATATGGCACCTAAATGAAAAAGAACCTTTTCAGTTGCTCAAGTATTTAATACAGAGAGACAAAGAGACACCTCAGATTACTCAAACCTCTTTACTTTTACAAATTAACCATATTTTTTTCAGTCCTTCATCAAAATGTTGATCTATTGTACAGTATGATCAATAGTGATTAAAAACACACTTGTTAATGAGGAAAAAAATCTACTTTGCTTAGTATATTATTCTTTCATCTTTGTTTATCTGTTGATCTCAGTTAATCTCAGTTAATCTCAGTTAATATAAATGACTGAAAATATAGGGACATTAATTCTTTTAGGACAGCAAACACACTCATATTCTTATCATTTTATTTGTAAAGAAAGAGGTCCTTCTGACTAAAATTGTAATGTCAATTTTTAAAAAAAATTAAGAGAGGGAAAAGAACAGAAAGATTTTTCTTTTACAAACAGGAAAGGTAAACAAAAAAAGACAGTCTTATGCTGGTGCACAAATATGTAAGTAGTTTGTGCAGTTTTGATCCTCTGGATTTCTATTATGGCTAGGAAAGGACTCAAGAAAAGTAAGGACACTACCTCAGAATGGGCAATGACTAAGTCTCATCTGAAAGAAGGAAAACTGAAGGTATATAGAGTACAATCTAATAACATTGTAAAGGGTGGAAATGGGAAACAGTCATCCAGTGCCTCTCAGAGTTCCGAGTTCTTAAGAAGTCATCAAAAGAAGTATTAGACCGTAAGTTGAAGACAAACAGATTTAATTCTTCACATACACTAGAGCTGAGCTGTAGAGGTCCTTGCAGCAGGAGAATGTAAATAAATCAAATTCATGAAGGCATATTTAATGCAGAAGTATCACTGGTGTTTTAAGAAATTCCTGAGCCGTAAATTGTTGGAGGGTGGGCAGTATCGTGAGGAAATATTACTATAAGCTGCTCCTGAGGCATATGTTAAAGGTAAAATCCTAGAAGAATTTTTATAAGATTTTGAGTAGATCTTTGTTCTCATCCCAAAACATTGCTCTTATGTTCCATTGAAATCCAGGCACTATGAGATGATAGCACCAGACTCTTTACTGATATGCAGGGAAGAAAAATGAGAAACAGTTGTCATGAACTAATACAGCGGAAAGTTCTGACTGGATTTAAGGAAAAAAATTGTCACCAGAAAAATAGCTAAATACTGGAGGAGGTTGCACAGAGAGGATAGGAAATCTCCATCCTTGAGCATTTTCAGAAAATGGAGGCACAATACTGTAATTAGCCTACTGTGAATTCAGTATAGACCTTGCTTTGAGCAGGAGGGTGGGAATAGAAACCTCCCAAATATTGTGTTCAACCTTGAGTCCCTCGTGCTAAATTTGATAACCCTGTGCTAAAATTTTTGTTTAATGATCTCAGAAGATATCTATATCTTTTAGTTTAATTTAGGATGCTGGGCAAAAGATGGAAATAGGATACAAAAAAGAGGCATCTGCCAAAATGGATGGTCCCATCAAACCCAGCAGAGGTTTCCTCCAAAAGGAGAGAGACAGTGATACATAATAAGGTGTGCAGGAGAGTTGGTGGGGGAAATAAGTATGACATTTGCATCTAATCTGACAGAAGAAAATTAGGCTACCTCCATAACAGCAAGTGCCAAAACCAACTAAATTTAAATACAAATTAAAAAAAGTAAAAAGCTTTTTTTTTAATGTTTAAAATGCTGCACAACTGAGAACAGGAACAGACTTACTATTTTCTATGCATTTCATCTCAGTGTTACCAGTCTTCAAACGCATGATCTTGGTCAGCATATCAAAATCCAAACGTGTGCGTATTCACTTTAAATTGTCAAGGCTAAACAACCCTGCCATTCTGTACAACATAATTTTTTTGTGCACACCATCTGCTCAGTGGAAATGCAGCTTACAAAATTTATTTCAGTAAAAAAAGAAATAAACCTGTTTTTCAAACTTTATTATCCAGTTGAAAATCATTACAATGATGTCTCTGTACAGTAAACATGGTTTTAAAAATGAGATTAGATTTATGTGTCACATAGCAATAGAGATGTTTCATCATTCTTTTTCTTGTGGTACTTCAAAAAATAGAGGTGTGCATTCTTTTAATATATATCTAAGTATGTGCTTGTAAAGATCTCTTTGGTTGAAGGTCAGAGGCAAGTTTCATTATATGAAAGATAACTTCTGTTATTTATCTCCAAAATTTGCTTCATGAAACAAATCAATAAAAACTTGGTAAACTCTTCAATCATTTACATTTTGATACTGTATAATACAAAGATATTGTTTTACAATGATTGATCTTATGTATTTCCAATGCTTTTCTATTTTATGAC
Organism: Chiroxiphia lanceolata; assembly: GCF_009829145.1. Lineage (NCBI taxonomy): Eukaryota > Metazoa > Chordata > Aves > Passeriformes > Pipridae > Chiroxiphia > Chiroxiphia lanceolata. Next base: position 42,126,808 of record NC_045637.1, on the reverse strand, counting down.
TGAATAACTCTTTAACATGCAACATGGAACTAAGTTAATGAAAGTCTGTAGTTACATGGACAGTACATAATAATACGCAAAATTTTCTGTCCTACTGAATTTTGTTTGATGAAAAAACAGATTTCCATATCGCTTTTCAGCCCTGCTCACATTTGGCTTTATATGACTTTTATGGAATCATGCAATTGTCAAAATAGACAAAACTACATGTTCACTTTCACCAAATAGTTTTGGGTACAGTGCTTAAGGTACCTCGTCCGTATCTGTATAGCTCTCTCCAACACTTCCAAGCAAATATCATCAGTACCTCCTACTCTGTCTCCCTGGTAACATCTCCTCTCCTCTGCCCTTGATAAAGCCATTGTCGCTTGCTTACTGCTTTCTCACTCTGTTGGATACCATCTAAGAAAAAGGTACAGCAACAGTGATGAGATTTGGGTCGTTAAGCCAGACATAGTTAATAATGCCCTTAATAAAATAGATTTTCATATAAGAGATTTCTAGTCAGTAGAAATAAGAGCTTAAAAAGAGCCATTTCACTATTTTTTAACATGAACTCCCGATAATACTTATTTCTTCCCAATTAGTCTTTGCAAGATAAGTATCCTTTCAGGAATAAACAGCTGTTTTCCAGATCTAGTAAAACATTAATCAAAGCACAATGCATTATGAAGTCACATGTAGAAATGTCCAGGTCTTAAGTGAACATGTTAATCTGGCAATTTAAGAGTCTATTATTATTTAATTTTGCAATTTAACATATAATTTTTAAGTTTTTTTTTCTAATTGAATTTTGTTCGAAGATCAGTTGAAGACTTTGAAAGTGCCTCATTTAATGTAGCCAGAATAATAATTTTTTCATGAAAGAGTATAAGACCTCTTATATGACTCAGTAAGCCTTTCTACCATTAATAAACTTTCCTTCAAGTTAATTCATAAAAAATCCTCAAATTAAATACAGAAGTTGCATAAATATCAGATAAAAATGCTATGCATAGAGGAATTTGTGGAGAATTCGCAGAAAGCATAAAATCCCAAAGACCATGATCGAGTATCTTCACTAAATTAAGTACATTTTAAATGTTGCCCTTGAAAATGTGGTCCTCGCTAAATTTCATTAGAGGCTATGTTTTGGGGTTTTTTGTGGTTTTGTTGGGGATTTTTTTTTTTTTGCTTGTTTGCTTGGGTTTTTTGTTTGGGTTGCTGCTGTTGTTTGGTGTTTCTTTATGCTTTTTCTTTTTTCTTTTATCTGAGATTTTCTGAGAAAATGTAGCTATCAAAACTGCTTACCCCCAATCTTTCTAAGTGGATATATACCCTTTATAGTGTGAAAGTTAAGATACTCATCCAGATTAGTTGTGATCTAGATGTACCTGGTGAATTGATGAGAAAAGATTGAATAAGTGTCTTTTCTTCCACCGAACTTTTCAAAGAAGGTTGAAAAGTACCTTTTGCTGATATTCCGCTAACTGCTGCTAGTACAAAATATTTTCATGACAGTATTTTTGTTTAACAAATCCTTGTTTTCTGAGAGTGTTCTGGAAATTACCTCATCAACATAATTTCAAACCATGTCTACTTGCAAATTCTAATGTATTCTGCTCAAGAATAAAGACAGTGTTACCCCAAAGAAAACTACCCTGAAACAGGAGAAATGTCTTGCACTTACTATTTTCCCCGAGTCTCTTTTTAAAATTATAGTAGCAATTGAAATTGCTGGTCTACAATATCTGTAGCAAATAGCATATGATTGGTGCCTACTACAGTGATTTATAAGATTCCCCATGAGCTTAGCAACTATGTCAGTTACTTTCACCTACGAAATGTTTACACTCCTCCCCTAGCTGAATATACAGGGCTGATCTGTCAGAGTCCAGCAGTGCTGGCTTGTCAGATTGCAGAGTATTACTTGACAAAAATACCTTAATTTACTTTTGAGAGGAGGATCACAGTATCTTAAGGAAGAGATGACTTAGACCTGCTCACAGGTGAACAAACAACTATATATTTTTATTGTGGAATTCACAGCACTCCTCAGGATAAGAGCAAAGAGGGTTTTTTCAGTATGTGTTATTCTGGCATACTTTCACTGTGCAACTTCATACTCTCTGAGGAAATTTATGCTTTATTCCACCCTAGGCTTCAATGCTACAGAAGACTAGCTTTTGAATAAACTCCCCCAGAAGCTGTGAAGTTGTGTTAAAAACAAGTACACCTTTGAGGTGTACTTGAAATACTTCCTTAAACAACTGCATTTATTCTTTCCCAGTCCTCTTTGATATAATATTTGTCATCAGTGTACTCCCCAAACAAAATCCCGTGTTCTTCTGGCTGAGGCTTCATGGATGTGCATTCCAGATGCTACAGGACTTGTAATTGGTTATCTGGCATCCATCTAACTCAGAATAGATCCAGTTGTGATCTTTGCTGGAATACTTCCAGTTGATAAATACAACTTTCACAGTTTTCACATTTGTACAATAGCACAAAAAGCATAAAAAGGTTTAATTTTTTTAATGTGATGGAAAGCTTGATAACATCTTGACTTTATATTTCTTTCATAAATTGAACAAGGGGAATTCTAGTCTTCTAGAACTTATGTCACAAAGTTTACTGATAGAATTATTCAAAACAGAACTCAAGTTCTATGAATGGATTTGGAAAAGGTAATATGCTGTCCTCAAGGCACTAATTCATAACTGTCCTACTTGTTAGTCCAAAGTTGGTTGCAAAGTACCAAGCCAGTCTACTGAACAGCTCCTAGATCTCTCTTGCTTTGAGTGGACATAATACTTAATCTTTGGAATCAAAAATCTTGGATAGTCAATTACGTGACTATAGAGATTAAAAAAAAAAAACAAACAATAAAACCCCAAAAAAACCAAGCCAAAAACCCCTTAATGAAACATATTTATTTGGGGGGAACACCAGCCAATCTCATGTTTAAAAACCAGAAAAGGGATCCATATGGTGATATATCTGTTTTCTCTGTGTGCAACCTGATAATAATTTCATATTTCAATTCCTGTGAGACTAACCTTAATCTTATATATGAGAAAAACTGGTACAAACACAGATGCTGTGCAGCTTTCAGCAGGTATGATATGTGAGTCCAGGTGACTTTTCATCTTTCACAGATATTATTGACACACTGTCAGGCAACAGTGGTCTGAGTGTAAGACCAAGTGCTGACTTACACCTTTGCAATTCTGTCTGTTCTTGATGACCCACATAAATACTTAAACTACTCAACGTTGGGCTCAGGGCAAGAGTATATGGTGCTTATCACCCATAGTTTTTCAGCACTGGACCTACCAACACAAATTTTCCTCTGGTGTAATTTGGATTGATGGTAACATTTTGCTATGCAAAAACATAGCCATTGTCTTTGGATCATCAGGCTAAGTCTGCAGTCCTGTTCAAGGAGAATACAGAATTCTCATGGCTAATTTCCAGTCAAATGTTTTTGGATTTGTTGTATTTCTTTTTTATTTTTCAACAAGTTTGATAGCATGTGCATTGACAGGCAGGACATTTAAAATAACAATGAGGTGGGACCCAAACCAGAAGTTTGGTATCCTGGGGTGTTTAACAAAATCCTGTAGCCACAAAATGATGTAGTGAGTAAGGTAGCAGAGATATTTACTACCTCTATTTATATTGTGAGACCTGGAGTAGAAGAGAATTGTCCTAAGTCCACCCATCTTTAACTTTTGAATTTGATAGCATAAATAACATGAATCTCTTAGGAAGGGAATCATTTCACTGCTGTTTGGATCTGTGCAAAATCATAACAGAATAGTGATCATCCATGTATAAGTAATAATTTGTAAGTAACTGGTAAAAGCAGGGCTGGCAGAGGAGATAGTTTAGAGGAGGAATAAGATAAGATGACTTCCTGATGATTTTCCTACTAGAAGGACATGATGAGAATCAGAATTATGCAGGGGTTTTTTAAGCTGCTTTAAGGCTGATGTGTGTGATTTTTCCAGCTATTTCTCTGAATAACTAGAGTCAAGTATGTAAAAAAAAATCTGAGTTGAATGAGTACAAAGTTTTCTGTTAATGCACATTTTTGGATATATTAGTACACCACTGATGCTTATATTACATTTTGTGCAATTTCTAACCTTTAAAGGGTAACAGAAGAGATTTGTGTGATACAACAGCAAGATGTTTTAGTCCCCTTGTGGTTTATATCCTAATGCTCTCATAAAAAATAAGATAAAGTTTAAAGTTTAGTATTAATTGAAATTTATTTTTGCCAGGCAAAAGAAACAAGACTGGTAGATAACTCCAGTAGCTACAGTGACTTTTGTCTCTGGGATGAGCTGTATCTTGACTTAAAGTGATTTATATGCCCCCAGTTTGAAAATATTCATGAGACACAGGATGTAATTGTAAAGAGATTTGAAGGGCTCTTTCACCGAGAAATTTTATGGTCACAAAAGAGAGTGAACGCAAGGTCATTTTTGATGTCAAAGTTGAGGGAAGCAGATGTGACGTTAATGAAGATTTCAGTAGAAAGCAAGACATGCTGAGCTCACATCGACAAACTGGCTGGTTCCAAAAATGGTTTAATCAAAATAATAATCATTCTACACAGTTTTAATTAAATGCTGCAATGTTCTATTAAACTCTAGATAACAATGTAATTATGTGGGTGGACAAAAATAAGTATTAAGAACTACAAGCGAGTTAGTTATTCACAAGGCTGATTTAAATCATTACCTGCTGGTAAAGAAAAAAATGTGGGCAAAGCTTATGGCATAACAACAAAAATTAAAAATCAAACCTACCGTGAAGTAAAAAAAGCCATGTTTTTATAGCTGTTCTGAGTTCACAGTTCACAACAGGTATTTCCAATCATAATGAATTTCTTTTACAGTGAAGTGTCTGCAAGTGTATCATATATGCAAAGGGGGAACTAAGCAGCAGCTCACCTTTAAGTATTGCTTTGTCTGGAAGTATTTACCTTCAGCTTAATAGTCAATAAGAAAAATAATTAGGATGTTTTCTTCTTGGGGGTATAATAAATAATCCTAGTAAATGTGGTCAGGTACAGAAACAAATTATTTTTGAAACCTCTAGCAGTTCCTGGAACATCACATAAGCAAGTAATTATATAACGAAGGCTTGTAATAGGTCTTAAAGTGCTTAAATCAGTCATTCAGTCACTACCAAAGGGACTAGACTTACTGGTGAGGCATCAGTACACTACAAATTTAGGCTCCAAGCTTTCACTTGAAATTTGAAATAGGAAGCAGAGCTTCTAAAGGAGAGGGAAAATAGCAGTTTTCAGTGAGGGCAAATAAGATGAAAATCAGCACCAGTGAAGTCTGGAGGTTTTTCACATGAGATTCAACTTTAAAAAGATGAACTATGCAATCTGCAACTAATCCCCCAAATTTTTAACTGTACAAGAGAAGAAAGTGATCCAGCTTTTAGGGTTCAAACTCAGACAATAATAATAATCAACAGAAAATTTAAAATATGAATCTAGCTACCAGTCAAGCAGAAAAAAAATATATTACTCTTATGAAAGTGTCATTGGGTGACACTATTATTTGCCACAATTATCTTTCAAATTCTTTCAATGAAGCAAAAAGCAAATCTAGGGGGACATGCAAAAACATATATAAAATGAGATTGCTGATGAAAGTGAAGTTTTTTTCAGACAAACTTTGTACACAATAGAGGATTTTGATCTCTCCTTGATCTCCAGTAAAAGTCAGGTTTTGAAGCAAAGTAGTTCCCCAAAAGATGGTGCGAAATTCCTGAGAAAAGACTTGTTGCAAAAATGTTATCTTCTGTTTTTACATACAAGGTAACAAAGCATAAAGTCAAAAGGGTCCATCAGGGAACTGTCAACTGATAGTCTCAGAGCCTCTTTTTAGCTAGCCTGGATGTAATGGCACAAGTTCCCTTTCGTCCCTTCATACTGTGCACTGAGGTAGTTCTGGTTTGTAGAGTGTGGGTTACTAAAGTGGAAAGGGCAGAGAGGAGTCACAGCACTTCACAGTGTAAGAATGACTCAAAATTACAGAGAAAAGCATAAGATAGCATCCCCTAGGGTAATGACACTGAGTTGAGGAGATTGATGACACAAAATGAGTTAGATTTGCTGCTAATCTGTATTACTGATGTTATTTTGTTCCCACAAAAAGCAAATCTATAGTTTCGTATATGTCTCCTGACACTCCACAGAGTGACAGCAGTCCAATGATCCAATACCACTTTTGTTTTTTTCTCGTTCAGCTCCTGAATTCCTATGGATCATATTAATACTAATTTCACCATGTAGAGATCTCTGCTGTCATGGAGATCATGCTATATTTCCTTATGTCTACTTTTTCCTTTTATTTTTTTTATTTGTTTGAACACTAAGCATGGTTGGTCTAAAGTAGAAAAATATCTAAATATGTGTCTACTTTTCTTTGTATCATTTCTAAATCTGAAGTTAGACTCTAATTCCAGTCAATGAAGAATTGATTTTTACTTTTTAATTAAAACATTAGAATCTCCACTCTGAGGGTGAAAAACATTTGTTCACTTTCCCTTTACTAATAACTGCAGAGTTGCAGTCCTTCACATTTTGCAGTTTTCTCAGTTCTGACCTTCCTTCATTCAATATTCTTTGTGAAATTCTTTCCTGACATACATAGGTTTGATATGTTCAATCTGTCATATAGTAACCTTTTTCTGCATGAGACACCATGGCACAACATGCACTTCTTTTGAAATAAAATGTCTCATCCTTCCCAATATTTTAGTTTCCCTTTCCAAGAACAGTGTGTTCCTATGTTAATCAAGAATGGTCACATAACATTACCAATTTTACTATTCTATATCCTTGATAGTGATTAAAATTTTGTGGGACAGTGAGAACTTTCAGTAGATCAGAAGCAGGACTGAATAATATTATTTCTACTTTACACCTTGACAGAATGATAGGGCAGTTGCTTACTGCAGTCTCTGCTCATGTTTCTACAGAGGTAGAAAGATGTTGGCAGATAATAACAGGTATAGATTACTGTAAATAGTACAGTATTTATTATTTATTATTCAGATAAAAATAAAATCTTTTTTTTTTCCTAATTGGCAGGTAGACAAATGTCATCAGAGGATGCACAAAAAAGATGTACTAGTATGGGGAACTTTGCACTTTTTGTGTATCATGAAGTTATTTTCCTTCTTTAAAGAATAATTGAGAAACTTCACATCTGATATTATAATACTTGCATTTTACAAATGCCAAACACCAAGATCTTTGTTCTAAGCTTTGGACTTGGGCTTCATCTGTCTTTTGATCCCTGTCATGCAGGTCAGAAGATGTGCTTGGCAGATAGATCTTTTTCAGTGCCTCATATATACATATATATTACATATTATATATACTGTATATATATACATTTATATATACACATGTGTATATATATATATATACACATGTATATATATATACATATATATATATACCCCGGAATTTTGCAGATTTGTAAGTCTTATTAAAACAATCACAAAACTCGTATTTACAATGCACTGAGAATTTTGACAAGATAGAAACACCATAAAGTGCTTAATTTCAAGGTGTTCAGTTTAGCAGCAAGGTTGCAAAGGTCCATCACCTAACCTACATTTATTGACTTAAAACTGCATTAGAAAAATAATTAATCCTGCAGACATATCTGAAGGTGCTAACAGCTGTTACTTGCTAATCTCAGTCTGTTCAAATTGCCTTTTACATGAACTTGTGTTTGTACTTCTTCCATTGAAACACCGTGTAAGCACCAACTTTAGCCACAGCATGGCAAAGTGGTAGCCCATTTAAAGTATGACAAAAAAGAAATATATATAACTATAGAATATTACAAAAGCTGAATTAATAATATTCACAAAAGCTGAATTAAAAGATTGCATATATCATGATGCATATATAATATGAAATGTGCTAATTAACTTATAAATAACCATAAAATTTCATGAGAAAAAGGAACAAAATTGATTTAATAACAGAAAACATGATACCTCAGGTTTCCTTTAGTTAATATCCCTGATTGTTCTACAACTAGCTATTTACCAGGTGAAAAAAACATGTAAACAATTTTAAGACCTATGGTATATCAGTGGTCCTTTGAAAAGGTTATGGAAGTATTATAGGGAAGATATACTATGAGAAGTTCATTCACTGATCCAGAAATAATGGACATCAGTGTTGTACTTGTGTTTGTTCTGGTTGTGGGAGGAAATACCAAGTACTAACACCGTTATGGTTGCATATGATCCTCTTGTGCAAGTTCTATTATTAACATATGAACAACAGTTTATATATGTAAAAATAACAGCGTTAATTTTCGTTGCATAAGTTAATGGAAAGAGAAAATGACAAGAAAGAAGACATGCCCTGTGTCTGCACTACTAATTATTGTTTAAATATTTTTCCTCTATGACTTTTGTGTGTGTATGACTAATTTCTAATGGGAGGTTCCTGATCTTTTTTTGACCTCAGATAAAGTTTGTGCCGCTTTACGTCAGTTTCTCCTCCTCAGAAAAGCTCAGCTCTAAGACTTCTAAGTAAAAGGATGAAATATAGTTAGTTCTGCTAGTTTTTATAACAGCTTTAAATTTTATTAGCTTATTTCACAACGAGATCGGAGTAAGGACCCTGAGGTATGTATTTGGTGAAGTGAGATATGATCCAGCTATTGAACCTATTTTTCCAAGTGGCTGTCGAAATTATGAAAGCTCAGTAAATTCACAGGATCAACTAACATTAGGGAGAAAAGGGATCATCAGGTTAGGTTAAGCCTGTGTAACACTAGCCATTAGAGTCCATCAAGCTAACCTTCTGAGTCCTAATTATATTTTATCACACATTGCTTGCATTAAATGACTCCAGAAATAATTAATCACAACAGTATGGAAATTTGCATATTACATTTAAATTATCACTGTTATGGTGCTAGAACTGAGACATTAGGGCACAAATGTCAAGCTCAAGTTGGCTCTGCAGTATAGAGTATTTGGTCTCAGTAAAAAGTCACCACCAGGCTATCAGCAGCTATTTTTTTCTTGGTGAGCATTAACAGGTTTTTAGGGGCTATACTCTTAAAATATACTGCCTTTATCTCTGTGGAGTTTCAACCTAGAGTGGAAAAAGGAACCAGACAAATAGGATGCTGCAAGATAGGCATGACTTGATATATTTATGCATTTAATTAATTTTCTCTCTTCTTCAGCCTAACTTACACAAAATCGCCCCATGTTCGTATGGTCATTTTTTATCTACTGGCATAGAAATTTCCATTTCAGTTAAAAGAGAAATCCAAGGTAACATTCACTGAGGTGGATACAAGAAGGTGATAATTATTGTGTACTAATGTTGGGGGAAATTTAAAATTCCATCAAGTTTTAATGAGGACTTTGTCAACAGCTTGTATGTGGGAAGTCTACTGACTAGGTCACCCTTAAAAAAAAACCAGTTCAGAATGCAAGTCCAACTAAAGACTGAAATCTCAGGATTTATATGCATAAACATATGCTGCCTTTTTATTTCATTTGATTTACTACATATGTAAGAGAAGAGTTAGCCTTAATTATGGAAAAATACCCTGTCGTTGACTGTTGTTTTTCTAAGGGTGGTGACTGACTGTTTGAACACTTTTCAAAAGGAAAGTTTAGTCTCAACTTTTACCCCTAAAATGCCTCCTCACTGCAGCCCTTTAAAATCTATCTGTATGATTTAACAGAAGGTATATTTCTTCTCTTTTTAGAAACAGTAAATGCCATTACTTAGTGTCAAATAATTTAGAGATGAAGACAGCATCCTGAAATAAATACTCTCATAAAGCTTCCTCTCATCTTTTTTTCAGAAACAAAATGAAATTTTAAAATTCAGCTTATAATTTCTCTTCCCTAAATCAAATAACATGCTGATTCGGTAACACGGATGATTAAGTGCAAGTACACAAAGTGAACTAATCTTCTGACAAGAAGGTTTCAATCATCACAAAAATATAATAACATATTGTAAGACAAGAAGTACAAAATATTTCTAATTATGAATGTTCCTTAAATAAGTGATTCATGTATGGGAAGATAATAATTTCTATCTGAATCAAGTGAACCTCTCCAAAAAGCATCCTTACCCATAAAAAGGTAGCCCACCAAACCTGTGCTGAACAATTGCTAGTTAATGTCTCATTTTTATCTTAAACAAGTCATGCTCATTCTTTCTAGTTAGGAAAGCTAGATACTGAGAAAACAGAGCTGTGTTATAACTTGCTGTTAGCTCAAATTTACTCTCTATGCACCAAGGAGTAATTCTGCGTACTCATATTATTGCCAATATTTCCATATACCCCACAAGTAGTACCGTTAAAAAAAAAAAAGGTCTCTCACAGGTAGAAATTCCTGCCACTCAAAGAAGACCTCTGGCTTATGATTCAGTTCTAATACCTCCTCTGGGAAGACTCATCTAGAACAAATCTTGGAATAGGTTAAATTCTCACAGTGTCCACGTGATGCATACATTCATAAGAGTTCTTCAAGTGTTCTTCCTGTAACTGAAGTGCTAGCAATTTTGTACTCAGAATTTTTATTGAATTATATAAATTAAATTAGAATAAGCAGATAAAGGGTTTTTTTAAGACCCACAACCAAGTAATAGGAAAAAGGAAGTTCTTATTCATTTTTCCCTTCAATTCAACACACTTCATGTATTCTACAATTTTCTGTATTTTTAACAAGAGAAGAGGGTTGTTAATAGAAGATGTGTGTGAGTGTGTGTGTTTTGGGGGAGTGTGTGCTAAAAAAAAAGTGGTCAGCATTTATCTTTTTTTACCTTTTACTTAATTACAATGGCGATATTTCAGCCAAGCAGAGTTTAGATTGAAGTGCATGATTATTTGGTGCATTTAGTATTTTGCTTCTTTTTCTATTAGATTTGATTCCACAAATTATTTCCCCAACACACACACTATTATTTTGTTCTTTATTTGCATGTTTCACTTTACTTACTTATGTGATCAGTTAAAGATTTAGCAAAAATTCTTAAAATCAAATATATCTGTGCTTACAGAAACCCCGCCCCATCAATCCTGCCTCCTAGAAATAGGAAAGGACAACCTCAGCTATGACACCTAAGTGTAAGAGGCAAAAAAAGTGAACAAAGAAATTCTCTATACTATTTGTTGCAGACTTAAATCCCACAGAAAGAGTAGAGCTCATTTACTACACAAAATATTTCTTTTTTATGTATCTATGGAGTTTTTTTTGACTAAGGCATGTAGTGTAGACATCAAAATTGTTTTGCTGAACTAAGAGTTAGAACTAATAAGAGGGTCTTAGCATGTTCACAAAAAACCACTGACATTTATTACCTGGGATAAGTTCAATAGCGTAGGAATGCATTAAATTGGAAAATTAAATTCACATTTTTTCAGATTACAATATAGTAGAATACAAAGGTCATTGTATTATACATATTAATTATTATATATATTACTATATATACACATACATAGACCTTGTATGAATTAATTTTAATATGGTCCAAAACATCAATCATCTTCTGCAGAAACAAAGAAATTCAGCTATACAACCTCTAGTTGTAAATATAAAAAGAGAAATAAGAAAAGCTCTTCCACACACCTGTTTTGGAAAAGAGCAGGACATTTGTTTACCACCAGGTTGCTTCAACAGATGTCTTCACTCAATTTTATGATAACTCCTATGTGGCCAGTATTAATTGTCACTCAGAGATTATGTCAATCTGAAATGAATTTACATCTCACATTCTTGCGATGCTCACATATAATCTTAGGCAACATATTCCTAATTTTGTGTAATATGCCAATCCCAGTTTTTGGAGATGATGTTTTGGGATAATTAACCTTTTTATCATTTTTACTTCTAGAAAGGATGCACAGTTTAATAGTCTGGAATCTGAATTTTCATATCCTTTGTGAAGTTCATTGTGCTCCTTAGTTTTGAACAATATTTTTTCTTAACTTCATTATTCATTTCAAGAGACAAGGCAAATTCTATGGTCTTAATTCAGTCTACTGCTGTTAGCCTGCTCTGCCAAGCTATATTACATAACCACACAATTGGAGCAATCTATTGAGATTTCTATTTTAATCTGGAAGAACGACAATCAAACCCAAAGGCATGTATGCGGTACTTTTTGGATCTTTCCTTCTCTGACCTCTGATGTAATTCACGTAGCTGAAAATCCCACAAAGGGGATTCTGTAGGAGGGCAAAAATGGAAGAACCTTCTTAACTTAAGATCTCTGAGTTTATTCCAGATTTGTATTTAGTGTTTGAAGTCATCATTTAAAATAAAATCTTTTAGTCTTTTTGCTTCAGATTTATTTTAAATCAAATAAATCAGCCAAACTCCAGTCCTTTCTTTCTCCAAACATGCTTACACCTTCCTGAGTTTCATGTCCCATCTATTTTTCTTCCATTGAGAACAAAGGAAATTTATTAAGAGAGTGGTAACATGGTTTCCAAGAGAGGCAGAAGAAAAGCAGTTTTGTCTACAGAGGGGTGGTGCAGGACACTCCTGAGCTACAACGTAAACTTTGAATAGCGCTAGGATAATTATTTCTCCCCAGCAGAACAATTTGGAAAGCGATTTTTAATATTTTTTTTTTTAATTCATACTCACAGAGGACATTTATCATGGAAATAAAAATGGATAGCACAAAAATTTCAGTGTAATTCAGAGCTGAATCACTCACATGTCCCAGAGTCCTCCTCCAAAGTCAGGAATAATCCTCCCTCATTATGGCAAAGCTTTTAAACAACAAAAGACAGTTCCCTTTGTGTTTAGTTCCAGATGAACCACGAAGACTTCTGTGGGCTTCAGAGTGGAGCTAATGGCATGCTAGGTTACCTTGTGTGCTGTGAAACTTACTAAGATATTGAAACTTATTTGGATATTTAAAGATAACAACTGCAGAGTCTGTGTGCTCTCTATCTGTCTTAGTTGGAAGCTTATTTTAGGTCAAGGAGACCAGCAATTATCTGTGGTCTCTATATTGGTTTCTATACGGATCATGGCATGATTTCTAATGTAGTAATTTTTAGCATAAGTGGATTAAGACGATCTGTTGCCTTCTGAGCTGAGGCTCATCCTAATTCTCCTAGTCGTTTACCACATTTCTGATGCAAGGGTGTCTTACTAGAAATACTCATTTATCACTCTCAGTGATTTACAAGTATGCTCTCTAGTAAGTCACATTATTCAAAATCCTTAGGATTTTCTTTAATAAATTTTGCTAAACATTTTCTTTCATAGAAGCTTTAGTAGATTTTTTTTCTATGCATATTACCAGTTTCAAAGAAGGTGATTTTTTTAGATATTAACCCCCTCACCCTGTGAGCATATTAAAGAATGTTTCAAATTCAGTAAGCAAAAACATAACACTTCCCACTATTAATACACAACCAGTAGTTAAAGAGACTGCTTTTTGGGCACTGAGCAATATCCCTACTATATCTATTTCTATCAACCCTGATTAAATAGCTCTACATTAATGTACATGAATGCAATCAGTGTAAACTAATGAAGATGAATGGTTATAAGTATCTTCAGTTTTGGTATCTTCAGTAACTTTTTTCCTGTTTTCCAAATTCTTCTGTGTTTTTTCACATTTATTCAAACAAAACAATGCAGAAATGATCACAAATTAGTACTTGCCTTGAAAATAAATTTGTTTATATTTTTTCCTCTCAATTATCTGCTGAAAATCCTGATTAAATGTTATCAAACTGACTTTAACTAAATAAGAATAATTAAGGGGACAAGTAGATTCCTAAATTTTTTGAAATATAAATCTCCTCACATGAGAAAGAAAAAATCAAAGCACATCAACATTTGTGTTAAATTTTTCTACTCTTAATATTTATCTGTATTTTAATCATTTTATAACTAATTTCAAAATCAAGGATGCAAATCCAGTTAGCTCGATATTGACATGCAGGAAATAATTCTTTCATATGTTAGTAATATCGTCCATATAAAATTCTATGTTTTGGTCCTGGGAGTAATGATAATTATGATTACCACAATAATAACAAAACACAACTGGGAATTTGGTATTGTAATTCAAATGTTTATTTTCTAAAACATAATTTGTTGCTAAGAATGTAGATAATATCAGTTCTCACTGTTCCTAAAAAGACTCCTACCATGTTCAATTCCTGGTTCCTGTTCAACCTGTTCAGTCCCGTTTGAATTCATTTAATTGAGGACAGAATGTATTTATCCTGATATACTTTGTGATGAGCAAAAATAAACATTGGGTTTATTGTTTTATTTTTAACACTTCCTAATTCAGTAACTGCACTTTAAAGCTACATTAAAATATCAAAAGAATGTTGTAAGGGTTCACAGGCCCTTCCAAAAGTTTGAGACTTTTGGAATCATGCTACAAATTCATCTCATTATTGCCATTTCTATTCCATCCTTCTTGCTACAGAAGGGTTGTGATACAAACAAGGTGTTTTATTCAATAAGTCTTGATATATATCTTTTGTATTTTACTGATTCTTCAAGTATCTCTTCTGAAATGTGTCAGCTAATCACAGATCCTAATTATGACTTTACGATATGCAATCTATGAGACTCAGACATTTTAAATGAATGTCATTTAATAGAACACTTACTTTCTCATTAGCAGCGATAAATATGTATGATCCTGAGTGTTCTGTATGCAGATCATATACTCAAAACTTGTCCCTAAAGGCTGGTCTTAGTGGAAGTTATTTCCATATCAGCAGTGTTACAGATGAAAATCAGATAAGTTGACTCTTATTTTTTTTTTTTTGTCTTCTCAGTCTGGGTAATATCTGACCAAAAAGTTCTTGCTTATTTTACTTTTTTTCAAATTTCAGCATGACTGTGCAGCAACTGGTGAAAATCTGTTAAATAAAAGGGGAATAGGATTGATCTATTCAGTTTAGCAATATAACTTTATAGAAAGTTCACTACCACAGCAGGTAGTATGGATTTCTCACAAGAAATTTAATGACCATATTTGAGATCTTTCAGTTTCTGTATGGGATAAGAAGATGATTCTTCTTATCATCTATTCTGTGTGAAAATGGTAGTTATTATAAATAAAGAACTGTATAATAAAGTTGTTATAAATAAAGAACTGTATAATAAAGAACTAGGCAATGTGTCTTAGTGAAGTAAACTTACAGTTCTGTGTAACAGCCTGGGGGAAAAAGAAGTACCTAGAGAGGCAGTTTTTTCCATCTAATCTCTTAATGCCTTCCCCAGTATAGAAATGAAACACGGATTGGAAGAGGCCAACTCTTTTGACTGGTTTGTTGTTTAATGTTCCCTGTTAACCAAGGGACCAGGCCCAGCCACCATGGGTTCATGAAAGCCAGGTCCTACTTGAGAAACTTGATCTCCTTTATCACAGGGTGACCTGCCTAGTGGATGAGGGAAAGGCTGTGGATGTTGTCTACCTAGACTTTAATAAAGTGTTTGACACTTCTTTTGGAGAAGCTGGCAACCAATGGCTTAGACAGCTGCACCCTTTGCTGGGTAAAGAACGGGCTGGATGGCTGAGCCCAGAGAGCGGTGGTAAATGGAGTTACATCCAGGTGGTGACTGGTGACTAATTTGGTTCCTCAAGGCTCACTATTGGGTCCAGCCCTGTTTAATATCATTATCAATGATCTGCATGATAGGATAGAGTGAAGTTTCAGTCAGTTTGCAGATGACACCAAGTTGGGTGGGAGTGACGATCTGCTGGAGGGTTGTAAGGCTCTGCAGAGGGACAGGCTGGATCAATGGGCCAAGGTCAGTGGTATAAGGTTCAACAAGCAGCTGAACATGAGCCAGAAGTGTGCCCAGGTGGTCAAGAAGGCCTGTGTAAGAAACAGTGTGGCCAACAGGATCAGGGCAGTGATCGTCACCCTGTACTAGGCACTGGCGAGGCCACACTTCAAATCCTGTGTTCAGTTCTGGGCCCCTCACTCCAAGAAAGACATTGAGGTTCTGGAGTGTGTCCAGAGAAGGACAACAAAGCTCGTGAAGGGTCTGGAGCACAAGTCTTATGAAGAGTGGCTGAGGGAGCCAGAGTTGTTTAGCCTGCAGAAAAGAAGTCTGAGGTGAGACCTTATCAGTCTCTAGAACTACCTGAAATGATGTTATGGTAAGGTGGGGATCAGTCTCTTTTCCCAACCAAGAAACCATAGGACAAGGCGATATGGCCTCAAGTGGCATCAAGGTAGGTTCAGGTTGGATATTAGGAAAAGTTTCTCCACTGAAAGGATTGTAAAGCATTGGAAAATATTGTAAAGTATTGTAAAGCATTGTAAAGCATTGGAACAAGCTCCCTGGGGAAGTGGTGGAATCACCATCCCTGGAAGTGTTCAAAAGACAAGAAAATGTGGCTGTTCATGATATCGTTTGGTGGGCACAGTGGTATTCAGTTGAAGGTTGGACTCGATGAGATCTTTTCCAACCTTAATGATTCTATGATTCTGTGATTCTATGATTCATAGTTGCTGAGTTCCAACTCCCTTACTCCATGCCAGTCCACATATCTGTACAGCAAGATGTGTAGCAGACCTCATGACTGTTTTCCCCACCTGTGTTTGTACACAATTACCTGCACTATGCACGGAATGCAGCATCACAGAGATGTCAACACAGGAAACTCTACAGATTCAAGTTTATCAAACATGTAAGAAGATATACGTGGGCTTCCCAAAGGTGGTGTAAAGCTTAAATTCTCTTCTGGTAGCATTTAACCCTTCCTCTCCCTTTTTTGTTTTCAGGGTTTTCTTTGATGTCTATCTCAGATACCTGATATTTATTTCATCCTAGATTTTGCATTTTACTAAAAGCAAACTGCATGATGCTGGGTACTGTTATTTTTTAATAGTGCCAGGAAATAGTCTATAGACTCATTCTGTGAGTAAATGTCAATGAGATTTAAACCAACAGAGTAAGTTACTGAAAAGCTGATTTTTTTTTTACAGTTTGTATCCACTTCTGCCTTCACTGGAAAATAACATGAGTTCTATTACTTTTTAAGAAGAATAGAACTGATCATCCTTTCACATTTTTAAGACAGCATTTTCTTTTTTACTGTTTCATAAACACAGAAAGGTAAAACTTCTTTTTAGTAAAACGTATCTGGAATAAGATTTGATTTCTAGTCAGGAATACATAAGAAATGTTAGTAAGAAGGAAAATAGAATAGCACAGTTATTATAAGAGTAAAGCTAATTTTTGAGCTTTCATGCTGAGTGTACCCTTGGTGCTTGCCATTCAGTCAAACCTAATATTCATTAAGAAATTTAAGTAATTTTTTTTAATGGTATAGGCTGATAATACCTCCCAGTTCTTCCATCTGCCTCATCCACTTATATTTTTGTTCTTTGGAAGGAAAGAGTGGTACTCAAAACTGACTGCTCCAGGTACACTTGGCAAATGCTCAAAATATTTGTTTATGACACCCTAAAACACATTTTCTATGGTAAAAAAAGCATTGTTTGTAAATAACCATCCAGTAATTAAGATAGATAGTGTTCTTTCTCCCTCACTGACTGATTCAGAAAATTTACTTGAGAAATCAGAGCAGCAGAGAGGTGCCACTCCATCTAAAGTAGCAATCACCAAAGTTCATCTTACAGTGTTCAGCATATTGAACAAGACTAAATATGTTTATATGCTAAGTATAATTCTTCATTTTGAGCAGGGGAAAAAAGGAATCAATGCAGACTTTGAAAGGTTAATTAAACTTTTTCCAAGACTGAGAACTATCTTTAACAAACTACAGAATACTGAGCCTGTCAGTTCTCTCTTCAGCATACCCTTTCTTTCCTCCCTAGAGCGGAAGTGAAAATCAAACAGGCACACCACTAAGAAGGACATTATTATAAGGAAAAAAACCACTAAACCCCAAAACCAAACCAACCAAAACAAAACAAATCTCCAACAAACAAACAAACAAACAAACAAAAATGGGGAGGGAGGGGAGGAAACATCAAAAAGTCTGTCAGTATTACAGCCAACTATAATGGCTTGGATAATTTGAGCATAAGGTCCCAAGTGCATGTTTCATGAATGTTAATCACAGAGCAATTTCCACTGACCTCGATTTCATTACTCTAGATAAATTCAACCTTCATTGTCCTTACCAATCCACTCTGATAATCTTACAGTCAATGCCAAATCCATTGGTTTTGTTTGAACTGTGTGCATACTGGCCCTCCTGTACTTTAAGAACAGTTCACAGGTGTAATAACAGAAGAAGGAAAATTAAAAAAAAAGGTAAAAAAAAAGGGTGCTGCCTGTTGTTGAGAATGGATTTGCATTCAGAGAGGTTACAAAGAGTGGTACTGACTGTGAGAGTATAAGGTAGGGTAAAAAGGACTATTATTTTACTAGGGTTCTTACCATCATATCAGTTCTTCTAAGGAAGAGGGCAAAATTTTTTTATCAGTCCTGGCACCCGAACATATCTAATTGCTACTTGTGACTTTCCACCTGTTGGATTTAACCTTTTGAGTCCCAGTTTGTTATGGATGTGCAAGCAGTGTCATTAGATGTTATTACCATCACATTAAAATCACTAACATACCCACCATACAGCTGAGAATCCTACTTCGGGATTCAAAATTAGAGTGTTCATGCAAAAATTTGTATGTACTGTTTGTTCTTAAGCCATATTCTTGGAGTACAAACACCATGTTGAGTATATATAACACAGCTCCCAGTGAAGTACCTGGAGACAAAGGAGGCAGGAACAATAGATCTTCAGGATTTTTCTCTGCTTAACAAAACGCTTCAGCTTCCTATTAAAATTTCAGAAAAATATATTTCATTAGAACTTATTTGAAGATATTAAAAAATAATATATCTATATATAAAAATGCAATTTTATTGATATTTTAAATGAGATGTGTGTGTTCCAACATATTTTTATGCGTAAGTCCTTGGTGTATAATGGCAAAAATAGAATTGTGCCTGATTCTTCTTTAGCTTTAATTCTCAATTGCTTTATAAATAATGAATAATTTTTACATTGGGAAATATTATCAGCAGTGCTGTATTCATTTATTTATAGTTCTCCCATATGTTTTTTTTGCTGTAACTTATTTTGTTTTGTTCTGCTTTGTTGCTGTGAACACCTGGGAAAAAAACCCCACCATATTTTAAAAAAAAAAAATCAAAGGAAGGGTTGTTTAACTCCAGAATATTAAAGTTTAACAGGTATTGTTTCTTAAACTCAAGATCATTAGTGATGAGAAAGATGGAATAGGAAATAAAATTGAAATATCCTTTGAATTATTACATCATGAAATTTCACATTATTTTCACCTCTTGCACACTGAAGAGTCTTGAAACGTGTAAAACCTTTTGAAGTAGGTATTTAGAAAGATTGTTTTACCTGTTCTTGGCAGAGAGTCAAGATTTGCTTCTACTTTAGCACTTCACTTTCTGCTAAAAATAGATTTTATGACAGAATTAATTTTTCTTTTGGAGGAAGAAAGTTTGATTTAAAATAATTTTAGAATGCTCCATCTCAAATTAAATTCCTTGTCCTTGAGAATCACCCTACGTTATTTTAAAATTTCTTTATTTATTGTGAAGGAGAAAGAAAAAAGTGAATACTTGACTTTCCAAGGACAATGACTTGCTGAGTGAAATGTGTTTGGCCATAAACTGCCTTATACGTGGACAATTCTTGTGAGCTGTAAAATTTCAGAAATCAACCTTTGGCATCAAAGGCCTTATTTTTTTGCACAGTGACATTGTTGATTGGGTCCATGCAAGTGAAACACATCGAAGTCTTCCTTTGCGAGACTGTTAGCAGTTAATCCCACTAGCTCTGGTAACAACAGAAGTTTAGGATATACGCCTTAGCCTTGTCAAGAGATTTTCGATGAACCAGAGTTAATGGGATTAGCTATTTTTACCAGCTGGTATGTGGAAATGCCAACATCAGAAAAAGACACATTCATAATGTTTGACGAAATATCCTCAGAGGCTTCAAGATTTGACTCTTTTGAATCTTTTAGAATAGTAATTTAAAGTAAGTACATATTAGGTGGTTGATGACATTAATAATTACGTTTTGGAGCAGGTTTTCCAGGAGGAGAAGAAGAGGAGGAGTGTGAGAAATAATTTTAGCATTTCTGTTAGGATCACACAAAGCAACATATGCTTATAAATGCACTTCTCTCCGTTTTGATCACTCTATATTCTTATTGAGTCAACCAATTGTAAAATTCAGCAAGCAGTTTGATACTTGTCAGACTCTTGGGACTTAACCTACATTCACTAATCTTTTAGGTACAATCAGATATTTTTTAAAAAGTAGGTACAAGTAAAAGAAACACAGCTGCTGCTGCCTCAAGGCTGTATTTATTGAGTCCAATCTTGAATTGTGTGACATCTCTGAATGAAATAAGTAGAAGCGATTTTAGATAAAGATCCCAGTGGCTAGCTTGCTTTAATTAAAGATGTTTCCAAAGATAGAAGAATCAGGAACAAAGAAAAGAAATGCGTTACGTGAATTATCAGGTAATTGCTTCAAAGACAAACTTGTAAATGTTTCAAGTAGCCTGACTAAAGCCAAATAAAAATTTATTCACTGGATCTTATTTAATTTTAATTTTTATTAATTCTATGGCTATGGTTTGGCAAAATATGAAGGTGTTTTCTAGATTGTTGGTTGCAATTATTTTAATCTGAATTAAAAATATATAAAAATATACAAAAGTGTCACTCTTTTACGTTTTTCAAATGAAACTCCATTTCCAATAACATCAACAAACAGCTTCTAAAACTGGTATGTTTGTGCATAATTTCCTTGGTTGTAAAATGTTGAGCAAATAGATCAAAAAAGCTAGCAAAAGTAAGAATAAGTATAATAAATACGTTGATGTTTAGAATATGGTTCTAGAAATGGCTGCAAGGCTGCAATGAAATGCCAGTCCTGAAATGCTGAGGAGCTTCATAGAAGAGAGCATGTGTACAGAAGCTGTCGATATTCTAGATGTAGCAACTTGAGACGGTGCTCTACACTATGTGTTCATTCCTCTACTGGAGGTTCTTGGCTGGTAGCAGTGTGAAAAAGGAGGAATTCATGTCCTTGCCATTCCTTGTCCCTCCGGGAAAGGCAATCAGCGATTTTTTTTCAGTCTCTGAAACACCAGAAAGAAGAATATGGAAATAAATACGATCCACAATTCTGAGTTTAAGATATGGTAAGAGATAAATAAGCTGGGATGGGGTGGTGGGGGAAGGAAAGATTGAAATTAAGCTGGTTTATTTTCCTTGAAAAATGGCCAATGGTGAGAGTGCAGACTGCCCTAGTGGCATACTAAGGAGAAAGGCACCAAGACTAGATTATATAAGCCACAAATTCTACAAAGAAAAAGTGATTGTAGAGAAAACAAAGGAAGATCAAAACAATCAGGAAAGTATACAAGCTTACAAAAGTATTTAGGTTCGATGATATGAAAATCTGAGACTCAGAATGAAGTATAAGATGAAAATATTATTTTATATTATTATTATATAATATTATAGTGAAAATATTATTTATAAATAGCTTAAAAGAAAAGCCAATAAAAGGTAAGTCCTCTGATTTTTGGCAGGGACAGAACTGACAGCAAGAGGGCCAATGTCTTTAAGATTTTTTGATGCAAGTCATTATTCTGTGTTGGAGTATCAGACAATAACACTATCAATAAGAGTATATGAACTTAAGGTTATATTAAAAGTTTTAAAAGCAGTCCAGCTTAAGGAAATTTTCCTCAGGTTGCTCAGAGAATTGGCTTAAGCTGTGGAATCTTTAAGAGTTCCCTTGGAGTCCCTGTATGACAGGGGAGGTGCAATAAGACTGAAGCCTGAGCAAGCCTAGTACCATTCATGAGAAAGATTTCTTGGATCATAGACTAGTTAGATTAACTTCTGTTCCTAAAATAATAGCAGAACTAATGTTAACTTTCTGCCATGAAAGATCAACCAAAATGTATTCATAAGTCCCATTAAATTTAGAAAAGAAAGATGTTTTGTATACTATAAGCTTAAGTATATTTTAACTACATATGATGATATTTTTTTCTGTTACAATTGTGTGACATCATTACCAAGTGATTTGTCCAGGTGATAGGAAAGGCCAAATTCAGGAAATAACTAGCAATGCTCAAAGTGGAAACATGTATCAGATTCACTGTAGCCTTCTGCAGGGGAAGCAAAACCTAAAACCTCCCTTTCCCTTTATGATTCAGAAAAGTTGCCAGGTTAAACAACAAGACACAGGTCCTCATTGTATTTTGGATTACCTGGTTCTGGTATTACTCAGTGTGGCATTTATGATAAATTTCAGCATAAAAATAGGAAAGGACAAGTTGTAAGCACAGTGAGTGTAAACAAATTTTTCTATTATCATGCTTCTAGAGGAACATAATACTTAGTGAATATCTAATATATGGACAATTGTGTCTGGGCATAAGACTGTATGAGGAGAAGTATATTTTTATGCATCCTGCTGATAAAGATTAATTTAGAACACTTCAATGTTTCATGCTGAAAAACACTGCCATTTCAGGACTGTGTATCTTAAAACATTTTCTTTGGATCTTGATTTAGCTTAATTTAAAATACTTCACAGAAGCATCAGGTGATTCAGAAAATTTACCTAGAAAATTTACAGTCACTTACAGTTACAAAAGGTTGCACCTATTCTTTTTAAGATTCCTACATCCAGGAACACATTCTCTACATATTCTTATTAAATATTTGCAAAATGCTTCAAATCAGAGTTCCATAAAATATTTTTCCTGTTAACACAAAAGCTACTGTACATTACAAATGGAGAGCAGATGCCAAAGTGGCACTTTCAAGTTAAATAAGTGTCAGTGTAAGACACTAAGTTTTAGTCTTGTCTTTAAAGGAAAGGTTTTAAATTCTTACATATGCCCACTAAACAATATTTAAAGGCAGCAATTATTATGTTTACCCACCTCAGTTTTTTTAATGACAACAGGTAAAATGGTATTCCATCAGTCAACATTAAATGTTAAATCTTGTTTGGCTGAACAACACTTTTGGACAAAATATCTAATTGCAAGCTAGCAAATACTTGCCAGCACTTAAGTCTTTTTGAACTTAAATGCATGTTCCACAACAATTCCAATAGGAGTTTTAATGTTTGATCTGTTCTCATCTTTTATATGACAGTTAGTTATAGCCATCTCCTGTATGATATAATAGTCTTTCCAAAATATATATGTGATCTCTCCATTCTTGTAAGGGAGACCTTTCTCTTTCAGATAACAGAATTAGTTAGGATTTTCTCAAATGCAAGACATCTATCTATCAGTTTCAGGACCTTTATCCCCAGACCCTTTCTACATCCCTCGGAGCTAAAAACAAAGCCTATACTCTTTTTCAAGTGTCTTGTCATAGAGGTCAAGGTAAGTGGCAGAAGAATATTTCTACCTATTATCTTTCATGAATTCTCTGGATTTTCTTCCTGTCTTCATTACTCAGAAGACTATTTTCATACCATTGAGCCCTTTTACCATAGCTTAAAATCTCAACAGCTCCTCCTGAGACTGCTCCTTATATAGTCTCTTACCACAGTTGCTTCTAATTGTCTTTGTCATACCAAGGATTGACAATTAGATTTTTCATTAACCTTCTCCAGGCTGCTACCAGAAGGGTCTTAACATGTCATCACAGTGTGCTTTCTAAGACTGTGTTTCTCTTCCCTGCTAGCCACTGTGAAAAATGACAACTGGAATCAGTTATGCAAAAAGTTGTATGGAGTGAAAAGGGATCACTAAAATGAAAGATAGGAAAGCCTTTAAATTGAGAAGAATTTGGGTCACTAAACTTCAGAGAAGTTTCCTCCTTGCTGTGAAAAGGAAGTAGGAATATGCTCCTTCTCACGTGGACAAGTCACTACAGAATTTTCCTACTGAAAAAGGCCACATCACAGACTATGATATTAGAGAAATTGAGGAAAAGTAATACGATGTCTCATTCCCAGTATTCTTTACCTGGTCGTAGAGAAGTGGTAATCATAGTACACCAATTTACTTTCCATACCAGATTCAGAAATCTGAGTGGATTCAATGAAGGTATAAAATGTGTAGAGTACAAATAATATGGATTTAAACCTATGTCTCCTTTTTTTTTTGGCCCTGTTTTTATATCTAGGGGATGTCTTACCCCTGACTGTCTGAGAAGCAATGGAGTGAACATAAGTGAATCTCCTACCCCTACTCCCATACTTCGCAGATATTTCCCCTTACAGCTGAATTCCAGGTTAGATACCAAGACTGAAACACAGTTTTCCACTTCTAGTTGTTCAGTCAGCTCAGATATGGTTTGAGCCCTAAAAACCTTATGATACACAGAGAGGGAAGGAACCATTGATACCATATGAAAGATTATTGCCTCTGTCAAGGAAAGAGTTACACTTTAGCCCAAAATTTTCAAAGCTGTTTTGAAGCTTAGTGCCTACTGTATCTACCGCAACAAAGAGAATGGCTTTTCAGAAACAGAATGGATTTTCAGAATCACTGAACTCAGTGGGAAAACTGAGCATCTGCTCCTCTAATGATAATGTCACTGATTGCATGGCTTAAGTATAGTACTGGCTCTAGGGTGTAACTCGTTTCCATTCCTAGAGTGGAAATTACTAGGTTTAGTGACTACAAAAACAGAGAAGAAAACCTCCTTTTAGGGAAAACAAGAAATTATCCTCGAGAATACTTCAAACTTCCACAGCATCGTGAACAAGTGGATAATAGTTTCTAACAATTCTCTTATAGTCTAATAGGTCTTGCTAACAACCTCATTTATCTGTTACAGGCTGAAAGTAATTCTAATTTTTGCATAGCTAACATTAGCAGTATAGCAAATATAACTGTGTTCTTGTACATATTTATGAACATAATTTTCATTCTGGTTGTATTATTTGACAATTTTTTTATCAGAGATTCAAGATTTTAAAAATGCTGAATGAAACCACCACAGCAATTTGTATTAACTCATGCTGTGATTTTCTGGTATCATTAAATTATGAAATGATTTTTGTAGATCTCTATGGTTTTCTTTATTAAGAATGACAGCAACATTTAGAATAATGTTAATTAGGTTGTGTAGCTTTCCCTCACTAGATTCAACTCCATTCTGCACTGTATCATATAATGGACTATGACTTATGATACTACTTTGAGAAAATTATATTTGCTACTTTAAACTTGATGTTTCCATGTAATACATTCTAAGATCTATCTGTCATAACTACATATTAGTTCAGAACAGTGTCTGAAGAATAAGTGCATAAAGGCTAAAGATAAAAGAAAATAAGGGAGAACCTCCGTTGAGTCACAAAGTTTAGAGTAGACCCCCTTGCCAAACTTCACCAATAGTTTAGGCCTAAAGGTTATAGCAGCACTTAACAGCACTTAATCAATTGCCTAATTTAGACAGTTAAACCAAAGATTCTATAGAATTTACCATAACCACAACAGTAACTCACTCGTAGGCCTAACTTTCAAATCTAACATAAGAATCTAAGAGAACAACATTCATACTATATTTGCTGTACCATACTCACACGTGCATGTACACAGACCTAAAGGACTATGTACAAGGTGTGACAAATTCCCCTTGAGTTTGGGGAATGCTGGATGCCTTTGCATCTTCGCAATGAGTGAAGGGCTGAGCCTCAAGGAGTGGAGGTATCATCCCAGCTCCATCATCACTGTTTGGTGGCAGTCCTCCAAGGACAGTAAACTTGCATGTTCTCTGCCTCTGAGAGGCCCCACTCAGAGGGACATTGCTGCTCGCAGCCTGCTGTGACCCAGGAGGGCTCCAAGGCTCCCACTTAGGACTGCCATTTATAGAGTTGCAAGAGAGTTGGCTTTAGTCAAAGTAATTTTTCAACCTCGGCACAATTGGGGTGGTAACATTCTTTGAAAGTTCAATTACAAAAATGTTGTTCCACTTGGGTTGTTATTCAGGCAAGAAAAATAAGTTACCAAGGCTGTTCATTAAAAAACATACAAAAATATATATGCATAATAAAAGTATATAAAGCATAATTTCCTGGGAGAAAACCGTGTTTCTGATAAGCTCAAGAGGATCTTAGCCTGGGTGCTGTTCATCAAGGCCAAGGCCTAACAACTATTTCTGAGATCATAGTGCAGCCTGAGGGGGAGGAGGGCATGTTGTACCAGCACACCTCCGTATCCCCTCCAGCAATTTCTGCCCTTTCTTGAATAGTATTTTCCCCAGAGGTGCTGCCATAGTGACTGCTGGGCTCACCTGTGCCCTGTGGTGGGTCTGTTGGACTAGCTGTGTTGGAACCACCAGGTATGGGGCAAGTGTGGTTTTTCCTCATGGAGAAGCACCCCTGCAACACCCTGGTGCCAGCATCTGGAGACCTGCACCCGGCACAGTCAGAAAATCCCCACTTCTTAAAAGCCCCTAACTCTTGAAAAACTGTTTTTGGAGTGGGATTGTGCACAGATAACAGTGTTTCTGTTCCGCATGTCCTCTGAATAGAGGTTATGCTTTATAAGCTATATTTTATGCCTTATAAACTATATTTTATATCCTATAAGAAAATAAATGACAGACAGATAAAATAATCAATAAACCCTTTTCTGTTTACTGTTGTAAAGTATCATGCTGGTACGTCTCATTTTATATCAAGAGCATACTGATATTAATCTTTTGAAATAAACCACCTTTCCTATCTGCAGCAAAAATCTAATTATTTTTTATTTCACAGTAATGTCTTTCCATGAAGAATAGTATCTTTTTGGTCAGATAATACCCTTAATCTCCATTTTTCATAATAGCAAATGTTGAGAGCCTACTGACAAGTAGATGATGCAATTAAGGTTACATTTCTTTACTACTGTCTGTGGTTTTGTTCGTAGTAGACATGCACATTTTATGTCACTGAAGATTAAGTATCACAGTCTTTTCCAATGACATTTGTAGCTAAGCACATTAATATTGAAGGTCAATGTCCCTTTAAGTGGATCAATAAGAAGTTGACAATATAATATATAATCATAGTTTCTTATCATAGCAGGTTTTGTAGGGTTTGATTATGTTGTCTTCCTTTCTGATTCTTTCTAATTCTTCTCCTATATAGTAAAGAGCGCAGAAAGCAAGAAGACTATTCACAAAAAAGCAATTAAGAATTGTGGTCATTGTGGTCCATAGAGTGTATACACTGGACTTTCCCAGATTCCAGAGGTGTCTGGAAGTGTAGAGACAAAATAAATGTAATTCGTTGAATCAGGTATTAAAAATTAGCATCATCAGTAATAAAGAAGGAGGAAATAAGGGAAATTTTCATTGAGTATTACAATTTTTTTCTAACCATGAGGATACTGAAAGGCATTGTGAACCACTATCCTTGGAAGTACTGAAAATAGGATTTAAAAGAGCCTTGAGAAATCTGATCTAATTTTAAAGTTAAATCTAACTTTGAAGTTGATCTTGATTTGACAAGGGGATTGCACCAGGGAACGTTCAGAGATTTCTGCCAATATGAATTAATCTGTGAGACTATGATTTTAATAGATTATATCCTGAACATGGTTGTGTTACACGGTTATGTTACTACCATGTAACATAAGAAAAAAGTTGCATACTACCAAAAGCACTTGAATAGTTGTATAAGAAAAATCAAACAAACAACACAGGTAAAACAGTCCAAAAGCTTCATCTGAAAGCTTTAAAGTAGAATGTTTCACTCTGTTGGTCTTATATCGTAGCGATAACAAAATAGTTTTCTAATGTTTTTCTACACCTTTAAATGTCTTCTTCAAAACAGAACATTATTTTGTGTTCATTCTTACTTCCTATGCAATTAAGGATTAAGTAGATGAGTTCAACTAACCTGAAACTTTTTGTCTTTAATCTGAGAAATAAAGTTACTGATAATAACTAGTACCTCTTTGTAGTAGGGTAAAATTTCTTGAGCATCATCTGTGGAAGTGCCTGTTATTCTATCAACCCAAAGAAGATCTGAACTGCTTAGTAAGATCATTACCTCAGGTCCAATCTGTCTTGATTCTTCAAAGAGTCACACAAACTTGGATTGTAATGGGGTTGCAGAACACTAGACTCAAAGCCAAAATATAGAGGGTTGCAATCACAGGATCAAGATCTCATCAGAATGGGCAGGGCTGGCAAAAGCCAATCACTCTAGAAACAATGCCTTCAAGAAGCCTAGGAAGGGATTGAGGAAGTGGTAGGATCCATCAGCTTGCAGGCTCAGGGCTTTGGCAGTGCAGGATTCCTGTCTGCCCAAGAAGGAAGTGGTCTGATGATACATATCTGGTTCGGAGGGAAACTGACCCCCCCTGGAAAAGACTTTCCTGTTGGTTAAAAAGTGGGGAAAGCTGTGGTTTGAGTTTTGTGACACAGGCACTGTTTTACAGCCAGCTCATAGAAGACAACATTCAACTCGAGATCTCTTTTTCAGAGAAACATAAATTGTTCTGCAGAAAGACGGATTAATCTCAAAAATTATGGAGCAAAAACGGATTGGCCACTACAGCGATAACAGTGAGAAACACAGTTAATCAACTACTTCCATTAAATCATACCGTCAAAATTACTTTTGCTGTGGATATATAAGTGACAACTAATTTTGATAATTATTTCATCAAACTTTTTTCATTGGTTCTTAGAAATTGCATGTGATAAGTGCAAGAACAAAATGAAAACAATGTAACTGCTGAAAGGCTTATAATGGTAGGAGAACAGAGCTTAACAGATTCAGTGTTGCAGAGGAAACTGAAATCAGAATGAATGGTAGAAAGGAATGTGTAAGGATAGTGGTGCCCATCTAATTTTCATTACTATAACTTAGTTCAGTGATAAAACTACATCCCATGAACAGGCCTCAGCCTAATTTTTACTGTCTGTTTTTTCCTCCGCTATAGGAGGAAAACATTGCCACTACTAAATCTCACTCTATTTCAAGAATAGCAAATGAGTCAGATATCCTTCTTTCTTGTTTGCAGTTGTTTCTTTTTTTTTTTAATTGTGTGCTTTTAAAGGTCACAGAGAGCTTAATATTTTTTGGCTTAAAAGTGCATGAAGGACTAGCATCTACAATATACGCTAATCAAAATAAAGAATATTTTTAGCATTTTTCAAAGAGGTAAGTTTATTTGACTCTGTCAGTCTCATTCAAGAAACAGAAATTTAAACCGATGTTTGTGTTGATTCTCAGTGGATAATTACTTCCAATGCTCATTAAAGGTGCTCCTCTGCTGATCAGAGAGAGCCCTCAGGAACAATTTCAGAGTTCAGATCGGAGAAAAATATTAGGCACTGAGAGAGTAAGCACTCTCTTATTTTTGATTAAGACAATTTTCAAACATCTTGTACCATTAAAAGTGATATATATAAAAGAAGGAATGTATGAACTTGACAACTACCAGCTGCTGCTGTAATTCTTTTATCAGGACTTCCAGCTGATTCTTTCAAAATGCTTAAAAAATAATAGGCCTTATACCAATACATGGCCTCACAAAACACAGAATGGTGGTCTTGGGATGATAAGGACGACCTATAACATGATGGTGATACATGTTACCAGCAAGTTATGTTGAGACATGGAAAGACAGTAATATGTCATAAATTCATTTTAACTTCAGGGTAAATTCGAAAAGATAACTCCTTGCTAGTGCTGTTTCTTGGCATCTGTAATTCCCTGATGTGTAAGTGAATGAAGCATTTGTCAGGAGAAAAATTAATTTGACATCAAGAAGAATAAATTATAAGTGAACATAATAATTTTTCAGAACCACCAAGATGACTGATTATGTGTCATTTGTCATCCAATCTTCATTTAATTGTGATTTTTTTAATGTTATTCTCATACTTGCATCCAGTCATAATCCATAAATTATTGATTGCAAAAGTTAGATTTAGTCATTCAAATATTGCAGGGTTTGTTTTTACCATTTTGAGTAATTTCATCTTGTGATTCCCAAGTTTCACTGACATACTCAAGAACCTTATATTCTTTCTGAATAGTCTGTGGTATTAATGGGCACAAAAAATTATCCACAAACCATGTCTCGGTTGTTAATATGTATCATGTGCTATCACTTTCAAAACTCTACTGCTAACTGAAAGATGTGTAGTACTGCTCTGCCTTTGATTTAAGGTTGCTTGTAAAAGAATTGAAAATTGTTTGTACCAGAAGTTATGAGATACAAAATAACCTGAGCCTGATGGTAAAAATATTCTAGTTAGATTATGGTATTATTTTAGAGCTGCAAGATTTGCTTGACTGCTCGTTTTTCTAGTCTGTCAGAGTAGGCAAAACCAACTAGAAGTGTCTACAGGGATTTTTCTGCCACATCATTTTTCATGAATTATATTCTTCTGTCCTGTGGAGCCATCAACTAAAGATTTGAAGAAAAATATCAGGTAAAAATTCCTCACTTTGCAAGGGCTGCATTTTGTAATTAGTACAGAAAAATTATCAAACTACCACTTTTGCATTGCCAACCTGAATAACCTTGAAAATCAGCTAATGCTAACTACTTTTCCTTTGCAATCTCCCTTCTTTTCTGTCTTTCAGTCCTTTTTCAATATGACTTCATTTTTAAATAAAATTGAAAGATTAAATATGCCAACCGTTCCTTTGGTGGAAACATCTTTTTTCTTTTCTGAAATACTGAACAATCATAATATTATTTTAATCTCTTGGGCAACAGATAAAGACTTTTCTCTTTATCTTTAATTTAAAAGTAATTTCTGACTTTCTAGAGGTTCCTTCTTCTCTACTTTTGAAGAAATGTCTTCGCAGCATTTATTAAGATTTAAATAGATTAACAAATCCAAATATCCCAATAACAATTTCATTGCACAAAGATCCATAGCTACCCCAAATCCTTTCAGTTTAGAACTTCTCAGCTATAAAAACCAAGTAGCAGTAATGTATTACAATTTCAATATTCCCTGACAGTTCAATAGTGTTTAGAGTTAAGCATACTAGTATCCTTAATATTGCTATTTAACTTGTATTAAGCTTCTGGAGTTCTCATTTAAGTGAAGGAAAATATATCACATGATTTTTTTTTTGTCAGATATGCAAGCCAATACCCAAAAATCACATTAACGAGAAAGTGCTATTTACAGTAAAGATGAAGGAGTGTGTTCTATTGTCCAACAGATGGCTTTCACAAAAAATTAAATCGGAATGGCATTTTAGATACTTGATCTCCAGAGGTACCTTCTAACATTATCTAAATAACAATGCCACAGCTTTGGCTAATGAAGACTGCATACTAGCAAAACAGAAGCCATTGTGAAAATTTGCAGCAGGAGGAGGCAGGAGGGATAGGAAGAGGAAAGGAAGAGGAGAGGAGAGAGGAGAGGGGAGGGGAGGAGAGGAAGGGAATTGAGAGAATCACAGTGATCACATATTGTCAGTAACCTTGAATTCTGTGCAGACAAAGGTCTCAGCTGGAGAGCGATTACCAAAATCTAGCCTGAAATAACTGTGAATTACCTATCCTTTTGAAGGAAGAAAAAGGAGGGTGAGAAAGATTCAGAGCTGTTGTTTAAGGATTGTGGGGATTTCAGTCCTGATACTTAGCCCAGTAAGCCATGCTTCTGAGAGTAAGCATTTAATCCATTTACAAAATTTGTTTCTGGATCCAAATTTATCTAGTGCATTAAATAGATAATCCTGCCTTAGTCTGTCAAATTCTTTTCTGGCACTAAACAGAACAGCAAGTGCTGCTAGACCTTTGTAAGTTAATATTTACCAAGATTTCAGAAAGGCTAGCCATTTAACCATTTTTAAAACATCTTCTGTCACTGAATTACACTTTATTTGGATGTCTAAAGTCAGAAATGGTACTTATAATTATCATAAGTGTTAATGATGAACTAAGAGCTCTTTCTAGTTTTATATTTTTTTATTAATAACCTATTTTACTTAAGCAAGGATACTTGAAGGAGCAGGTAATATAAATTATATGATTTTCATGCGAACCACTGATAGGAAAAGGGTAACTATTTCTATGTTACAGAAAACAGTCTTGCTTTTCTTCATTAGCAGTTTTATTTTTGACATATTAGATTTCTTTTCTTTTGTTCTTAGTTTAAAAACGTATCAAATTTATGAGGTGTAGAATGCAACTATGAAGCCTAAGAACATCCAGGAAGGTGATTTCTGGAATTGCCAGTAAAAAGGATAACTATATACTAGGAAAAAGCAAAAATAACACAAAGTGATAAGAAGTTGGCACAAATAAAAATCAGTATAATATTAGAAAGATTTTCTCCTGTCTTTTGAAAATACGAGATAATAAAATGGATTTGTTTAAATAAATGTCACTTTCTACCCTGAGTTCACAACCTGGATCTGAGATTCAAGCATAGAAGTTTAAAATACATATATAAGATCTCTATGCACATACACATTTGTTTCTTTGTAATCTTCCTCTTTTGCACAGATATTTATGCTTGTTCCAAATCTTCTGATCGCATTCATCTCCAAATGCAAAGTGTTGTACCAAAGCTAATGTGCTAAATTCTATAACCTCACATTTGAAAAAATCCCTTAAAATGTATCAGTATGTGTTTAGTCCAAGCGCTACTCAGTACCTTTTTATCTCAAGCTTTATTATCTTTTGTGGACCATTTGGTTTATAGGAAGCTCCCAGTTAGTGAATTTTTAAAATTTAATTAGGTCATTATAAAAAAAGTGTTCACTGTAACACATAATTTAAAAATTTCTAGTCTTATGTTTTCAGAAGATTTCCGTAGGACAAACCAGGCAGGCAAGAAGACGAAAGAATCGTTAATTAAAAAAAGTTAAGGGAGGTGAAGGAGGCCCTACTCATTCATATTACCCTGTATTATCCTCATCACCTAGAACATGTCATAGAGTTAATTACACAATTAGTTGTGTCACCTTGGCTGAGGAGAGGCAACATATACAGAGGTTTCATCTGGAATTGCTTACTGTCTTTGTGTAGACAGGCTGGACAACTGTAAGAAGGAGAAGGACAATAGAACTAAAGAACTCACTAGGGCATGCTGAGGAAGGAAAACTAAATAGCTAGTATCCTAAGTTGACTGCCATCATTTCCAGAGGGAAGAAAGGGAAGGAAGGGAGGAAAGGAGGAAGGAAGGGAGGAAGAGAAATTACATGTGTCTCCATTGTAAAATTGCAGTATACAAACAACGTGAAGCACCTTCTGAGGACTTGTTGGAAACATCTTTATCTCACCTGTAAATGGTTTCCCTCCACATTTTCCATCTTTTGTGCTACTAAAGTATAATGCATTTTATGAGTTTTGGGACGCTGTTGGTTTTTTGTTGTTGTTTGAGGGTTGAGGTTTGAGAGTTTTTTTACAGATATAAATGTTGTATTTATTGCTTAATACAGTTGCCATTTTGAGAACAAAAAGTACTGTCAGTTTCAAGAGTCTGAAAAGGGAAAAAGTAATACTTTAATGGAAAAATCTACGGGTTGTCTGACAGCATAGGAAGAAATGTCATAATCTAAAACGAGGCAGATTCGAGAACAATGTATCAGGTACAAAGACATAGGAAAGTCACACAAAAAAATTGAAGAGTGGAGGGAGGGAGGAAAGGCAACAGAAGTAACTTAACTAGAGAAGGATTATAAAAGAAAAGTGTATTTACAAGATGGGATGTGTTGCATAATGTAATTGCTGTCTCTGATCTCTGTGTGTAACAAAGGAAGAAAAACAACCTAGGAATGAATGCTGGTCCATTGAGTAGCTGTCCAGACAGTTGACCTAACCTTAAAAATACAAGATTAAACAATTATTCCCATGAAATATTAGGCTCCAGGGAAGAGTAAAGATAAGAACAATATAGTCCCATCCAAATTCTTTGAACCTCAGAAAATCCTGACAAGAAGAGAGGAATGAAATAGATTTTTCTATGTTGAAGAC
This sequence comes from Chiroxiphia lanceolata, assembly GCF_009829145.1. NCBI lineage: Eukaryota > Metazoa > Chordata > Aves > Passeriformes > Pipridae > Chiroxiphia > Chiroxiphia lanceolata. Next base: position 42,092,813 of record NC_045637.1, on the reverse strand, counting down.
TATTTAGGAAAGCAAATTTCTAGTCCTAGGAGTTCTTTCCACTACTGTAGTCCAGACACTCTGATTAAATGACTCTTTTTTATTCTTAGACAAATGAATTACTGGTCTCATTACCGTTGTAAAAACCCTTGAGGAAAAACAATGTTAACTCTCTTGATGCAGGGTTCCTTTCCAGAACAAATTGCTTTTCACAGTGCTTGGGATAAACACTTGTTTTTGAACAATAGTTCAAAAAACGCTTACCTCTTCAAGCAGTTAAACGTGGTAAGAATTTGTTGTAACCAGGATTTTAATTCTTAAACCTTGTTTTGAAATGGATATCTGGAGGTGTCTAATTTCAGGCACAATGGAGATGCTGGCAGTCCTTTTAAATATTTTTGTGATAATTGTGCTCTGCCCTCTATTTCTGCCCAGCCAATATTAGGCTGAGATTTCTGTTTTGGCAAAGAAAATTGTTCAGTATTGCATGAGGTATTTCTCTCTGTATTGACTGTATCATTAGAGTTAACATTAAAAAATTTAGTAGGTGAAAGTACTATGCCGGTGAATTAGGCTGTAAGCAATCCCATTTGCCATCTTCTGGTCCTTTTAAAAACCATTTAACTTGCATAAGATAGTGAGTCACTATACCAACAACCTCCTGTTGTATTTATCCTAGCAGGGATGCTGTCACATGTCTCTAACCTCTCTGTACTCTACAGGAGATAATTTCTTTTTGTAATGGAAACTAAGCTTCTTCTACATTCTTTGTATGTTAAAGCAGAGTGAATTATGGGACTCCAGACTTTCTTCTCACCTAAATTAGATTTGAGATGGTCACAGGAGGTGACAGACAAATTTTGACAACCCAAAAAGAAGTTCTGAAGGTAGGGTGAAAACTAATAATTTTAACAGGAAAAGATGACAGCTGGCACAAATTGGTTGTCCTTGAAGATCAATAAACTGTTGAGTAAAATAAAGAATCCATTTTCACATAATGCAGTCTCTCACAACTGTGTAGCTGGTACAAATCTACTGTTTCTACCAGAGCGACAGACCACCTGAAAAAAGTGGCAATTTTTCTGGTAGAGTAAATGGACAAAGGGATAACTATCTTAAATATGAAGCCCTCTAAAAGCAGAGAAATATTAAACCTTTTACACAGTTACCTTGTGAGAGAAAGAGTGAGAGACAGATAGAAGACATATATAGATAATATGGGAGGCCCACCATCTGGAGGAATGTGAATAAATGGGGGTTTTTTACATCCTTTTTGAGATACATCAGACAGGTTAACACTGCTAATCCAACTTCTTAAACCAAGTTCTCTTCAAAGTCATGAATAATTTTTGAAATTTTGAATTGAACAACAATGTCTAAGAATTTCAATTGTCCACTCAATCACAAACTAATAAAATTCAAGTAGATATTTCTTTATTAGTCAGAATACAGACATTAAGTAACAGAACAAAATAAGAATGAAAGAAAAAAGCACAAAAAGAGAAAACATTATAAATTAGATTGAGTAAAAATTAAAAGTAACTGAAAAAAAAATTTTCTGCTTTTACTTTATTACATTTCCCCCCAAAGAAAATAGAACTAATTTTCTCCTATTCAAATGAGCTTAGTTGACTCAAAGCAGGTGTATCTATACTTTAGAAGTGTAATAAAGTCAGTACAAGGGAATAAATATTTCCAATCAATTCATCATCAGAAAGAAAAGAGCAGGCAGACAGGAAAAAGTGAGTGGTGATTTCAGATAAAAACTCAGCTTCTCATCAGTCTTACTTCTGAAAAGTGGCTGTGGGCATATTTATGCCTATGGTTTATCTAAATGAAAATAAGGATTATAAGCTAACTTCAGAGTATTTCTCTCAAACTTTATAAGTAAATTTATAGATTAGACCACTACTTTTTAAGGCCACTTACAGTGGTAAACATGGGTAGTGCTGTATGAAAATTTTAAACATAAATAATTCTATCCCATATTTCTATGTATACATTTTGTTTTATGGAGAAAAAATGTTCTAGAAATCAATATTTTTTTTCCCTTTAGGAGGCAGGCCTTCCTCCTGTTTAATTATGAACAAATAAAATGTTCCTGGACTGTTTCACAATATTCTCTGTACACTCTCATCTGCTGTAAATCTCCTGAGAAAAAGAGGGACTTAATGAAGCAGCCTCTATATATGACATATGGAAAAAACAGCAAAGGAATATAGTGTACCCGTAGCTGTAAATGTGCAACAAACAATAAAATTCAAGAATACAGCACAAAGTTTAATTGTGGTTTATTCTGTGAGAGTTGGAAGGAAACAATTTACAGAAGAGAAAGTTTATTCACTCCTATTTGTGTTCCATATTTGTGGTGGTCTCACCTGGCCAACGGCCAACAGCCAACACCTATACAGCTGTTTATTCACTTTTTAACCATGGGACAGGGAAAAATTGAGGGAAGGCAAAAAGACCTGTGAATCAAGACAATGACAGTTTAACAGGGAAAGAAAATGATACTAATGGAAGCAAAGGAGAAAGAGGAATTTGTTCACCACTTCTCATCAGCACATAGATGTTTAACTCTTCCTAGAAGGCAGAGCCTCAGCAGAGGTAGTGGTTGCTTGGGAAGCTAAATTCCATAATCAAGAGAGTCCCCTCTTCCTCCTCCTTTCCCTGAGATTTTAATTTTTTGTGGTATGGAATTTTCCTTGGTTCATTTTGGATCTGTTGTCCTGACTGTGTTCCATCCCAGCCTCTTACCCATCCCCAGACTTTTTGCTGTGGGGAAGGGTGGTAGGGTAGGTTAGCCCCAGTAGACAGCTCAGCCCTACACAGCTGATCCCCCTCAAGTGGGATGGAGAAGGAAATAAGAAGGGTAAAAGCAAGAAAATTCATGTGTTGAGATAAAGGTAGTTTAATAGGTACAGCAAAAGCTATGCATGCAAGCAAAGCAAAGTAGGGAATTTGTTTGCTACTTCCTATGGGCAAATGGGTGTTCTGCCTGTCTAGGGAAGTGGGCATTGTTATATGTAATAGTTACTTGGGAAGACAAACACCATAGCTTCAAATGTCCTCCCCTTATTCTTTCCCCCAGCTTTTATTTCTGACCATGATGTCATACAAAACCCATACAAGGGGGTAGTGCAGAGAGAAAAGAGAAAATGACTTGATGTTTTGCAAACATTGTTCAGAAATAATGAAAACACAGATGCATTATTGATACTGCTTTAATCACAAATATAAAGAACACCACCATAAAGGCTTGCATGAAGAAAGTTAACTCCAGTCCAACCGGGTGTAGTAAATTTTTTTATGTGAAATTCTAAGATATCACTTTATGGTGATCTGTTATTCTGCCATGAACGTGCTCCTTTTAAATTTTCTCTGTAGCTATTTATAAATCATGAAATCTACTCAATCATAGATACTAATGAAAGGTGGTAACGAGAGTGTGAGATGGAAAAGTGTATCCTATTTATGGAAACTTTTGCACTCCTTCCTACTTATCGAAGTGTCTTCAGTCAGAAGGAATTTGTACTCTGAACACTGCAATAGCAGTTTAGGTCATGATTGCCCTAAATGCTGAACAAAATCACAAAAAAGTCCACAACTGAAACTCGAAGGTTCAGTCAGGTGAATACAGGGATACAGGAGAAAAGATGAGGATGACGCAAAACCGGAAGCAGTGCATATGAACTTAACACTTCTAAGTAAGTAAGTATTTCAAGAGGGAAGTTGCACATTGAGAAGCAGATCATGAAATGTAACTGCCAGCAACACCAGTTCAGCCAGTAACCAGAGGCCCTGAAGAAATTTTTCTGGGCAAGTCATTCTTTCTGTTCATTTGAAAGCGGGAAGTTTAAGGAAGACATGTCACTAGCCTGTTGAGCTACAATAAAAATACAGTATAGAACTTTACTGAACAGAAAGACTTTATCATACATTAGGTTTTACTGCATGCAGGTCAGTGTGGAGCATGAGTTCCCATCCCTGCAACATATTGTTGTTTGCTACTGAAGCACAAGATTCCAAATGAGACTACCTCCTAAAGACATGAGGACAACCAGTCTGCTTCTCAAAAATAAAAGGGCATTCTGAAAAGTACATTGGATTTGTGTTTGCATGTGCTTGTTTTCTTTATTTTTTTGTCCTATGTCATGGCAATCATTTATAGAAATTATGAAGCTGCATGAGAATGACTGCTAAGCTTGAAATAGAAAAATGAGCATTTGTTGGACTGAGATGTTTAAGTGCCGTGAAAGCCCAGTTCATGGTTCCTTGTCATCAACTTCCAGGAGAACATTCCAAAATCATATTTCTCACTCTTAATGAGAAAATGTTTTATATTTTTAATGGTGATATGAAACAGGAGTTCCACATTTCACAGTTTAAAGTACTCATAAAACTTTAAATGATCAGGCAGCACTTACTTTTTCTTAAGTATCCCACTGGTAGACTTTCAGTTCTGCCTCATCTTTGTCTGGCAGCCAGGCATGTAAAACTCGAAAGGAAATTACATTTTTAAATACATAAGTCACTCACAATGGATACAAAGACCAACTTTCTGAGTAGTTTAATATCTCAGGTATTGTCAGATACTTTTGATTCCATTTCTTCATCAGAATGCAAAATTATGCTGAAGCAATATTGAAGCTTAACATGAAAAGAAACTAAAACAGATCAATAATGAAAGAAGTGTTTGAGGTTAGCATGATCCAGTATAAGAGGTGATCATGAAAGCCCATCAAAGAATTTTAACAACACAAGATCAATGAGGTTAAAGGATGAATGATCAGGAAGGGAATAGGTGGAAAGAATAGCAAGACAGAGAGCCTAGTAAAACAAAATAGAATAAGATGATAGAATGTAGATGGAAAAAAATACAAATAAAGGTTTAAATTAAAAACTTGGAACACTTAAATAAGCTTATTTTCAAATGGTAGCAGTTGGAATTTTCTTATCAAAAAAAGTTCAACCCATTTAAGGTCACCACATAGAAGATGAAGAATTAAAAAAATCCCCAAACACCCCAAATTCAGCATATCTGAGTCACTTCAAAGATCTTGACCTGCACACGTATCTAGTCTTTCATCAGCCAGCTATGCTATTTTATTAAAGACCGTACCATAAATCTAAATATTGCATTAAACAGCAATCACCAACTAAAATTTGGGTTATTCTTTTGTTTATTTTCATGAGCTGAGAATGTTTCAAAAAGATTCCTTTAAAGCTGTTGTAATGGAAGGAACAGAATCTTCAAAAATATTGAGTATGTTACAGAGATAAATAATTATTTAATTCAAAACAAGCAAATAAAAGCAATATATAATTGTAGTGGTCAGTTGTGGTTAAGTGCAACTACACTATTCAGGCTGGGGATTCAGAGAAGTTCAAGTGTATCTTTTCAAGGACAAATTCACCTATCTTGTCCTTCCTTAACTTAGATCTTAAAAGCTATTTTTTTTTTTTATCTATTTATTTATTTTGGTAGTGGTGGTAGTTTAGATTTTTGGTGGATTTTTTTTGTAACTAATGAGAACCGCCCGCTCCGTCCCACCTCCAAAGAGAAGTATCAGTGTGTTTGTAACATTATGTCTTTCAGTTTAACTAGACTGGTATTTCTTTGTCAGCCATTGTCAAAAGCCAATCTCTACTCACTGGAATAGCAATAAGTTATCAGTTTAAGACAAGACAGGAGGCCTGTGTCATTATCAAGAGCATATATCTTCTACGCTTAACATGAAGTTGCACTTGTCATTCTGTCTTATCCAATGAAATTTGTTTTGCTGAAATACAGGGTAAGAATCTCTGATAAATGAATAGTCCATAGCTTCTTAGAAAATCCTGTGCATATCCAAGAGATTACACTGGACAATTAACAAATAACTAGGTTTTTTTTAGTGGTTATATTTCTATAAATAAACCACATTTTAAATTACAATCTGATCCTTGGGGGGAAGAAAAACCTAAAATAAAACTCCTGTTTTGAAGTTATGAGTTAAGAGTTCAATTAATTTTATTATAAATGTACACATTAATTGAGAAGTAATCACTTGAAAAAAATATTAATTGAAACCAACATTTCTGTACAGCCAGCCTCTATGAAAAAGTATCTAATAATTTTAAAGTATTCCACAGGTAATTTGTTTCAACTCAATTATAACAAAATGGAGATTTTCATAATATAGTCTAAAGCTACATTTCCTGTCTTGTCAATCCATTGCATTTCAACTGTGATATATTATAGACAATTTTCATTCAGTGTAAATAAGTATGTTTGACCTATTGCTTCAAGGCAAGCTGCTTCCATGATTTTTTTCAAGACAAACAGGTAATCCCTGAAAGAATAGAAACAATATTTTCAAAATTATTTTCTATACTTTTAAATTCCAACCCAGTCAATATTTTTTTAGTATTAGCTAACTTGCCTGTTCTCAGTATTATTTCCATGACTAGAATAAAAAATAAAAATAACTGACAAATGCATAAATATATGGAAATATACAAAATTTCTAATCTGTCACTGCCTTTTAGAATGTCAGTGTAGATGCTACTTTCTTGTATATCTGAACAGAAGCATGATGTACTCAAATCTTCCAAACTGGCAAGTTTCTAATTCAAGATTTACAGACAATACACTGTATTTCCAGTACCATACAAACTAGAGACAGAAGAATGTCTTCTTGGTCATCTAGTCATTTTCAGGTAGACATAATTTTTCAGAATTTAAATAGTCTTCTGTCCAGCCACAATGGATCCTGGTATACCGAACAAATCTGAGCAGTTACATATTTGCTCTTCCACAACCCATATCTTCTTCAATTGACAGGATGTATCCTATCTGCTTTTCTTCAACCGTTCATGCGTTTTACATACTGTCTTGACTGGTAAACTCACTGTTTATGCTCTCAGGAACGGAACATTCCTCCATAATGTTATCAATGTGCTTATAAATGCTATAGAATTCAGAAGTAATTTCTTGTTTGCACTTAGCTAAGGCTATACATATAATTCCTTCTTGTCCTGACTGTCCTTACAGGATTTCTTTTTCCAGTGGAAATTCTTGTTCTCCCATGACTCTCCAGTAAATCTGACAACACTTCATGTGCACTAGCAGAAGCATGGAAGCCTTTGAGAAGCTCCACTGTTTTTCAGAACAGCAATGCAGTGTCATCTCTTGGCTTCTTGGACTTGCACTTCAATGTACTAGAAATTAGAAGATTTGTGCCATCTTATCATGGTAGCCATGAAGTTTATAATAGATAAATGGATGGAATTCTAAATTCTATGCATGATAGGGCTGAAATATCATCCTTCAATAATTACACCAATGTTCATATTTTTATTTACTCAGTATAATTTTATTTTAAAGGAAGAGTATGAATATAAATAAGAACAAGCTTTAATGCCCCAGTCACACGCTGCTGAGAATCATCTCACATGGAATCATGGAATCATTAAGACTGGAAAAGACCTCCAAGGTCATCAAGTCCAACCTTTGACGGAGTACCACTGTGCTCACTAAACCACATAATGAAGTACCAAGTCTACTCATTTTTCGAACACTTTCAGGGATGGTGACTCCACCACTTCCCAGCAAAGCCTGTTCCAATGCTTAACCAGTGAAGAAATTTTTCCTAATATCCAACCTGTATGTCCCTTGATGTAACTTGTGGCCCTTGGCCTATCACCAGTTGCCTAGGAGAAGAGGTAACTCCTACCTCCACAATCTCCTTTCAGGTAGCTCTAGGGAGTGACCCTACTTTTCTCCAGGTAGAACAACTGACAGGATCTATGTTCCAGCCCCTTTCACAGCTCTGTTGCCCTTCTCTGGACATGGTCTAACACCTCAATGTCCTCCTTGTATGAAAGATAGTGTGAAAGAAAATATTCTCACAATAAAGACATGTATTTTATGTTCCTTACTTTAACCGAAAAAATGTTGATACAAGATGGTTCCAAAGCTATGTTCCGATTCATAACAATTGTAAAATTTTAGTGTTTGTTGAATCAGCACAACTAGTAAATAAATTCAGGCAGGAGAGACTACTTTTTCCGAGAAACAAAAGTTTCAACATCTAATAATCATATCACAAACAATTTGAATTCTTCACCTTCTATGGCCTTAATTCATTAGAAGAAAGCCACGAGTATATGTTCAGGATAATGAATATTTATACTATAGTTAATTTTTAGTTGATCAAATTAGACGATTACGTTGATCATTGTCCTATTTAAAGAATAATAAAACTAGCCTCCTACTCAGGTTTAGTTTATTATCCATGTCAAAATTTACAGATAATAAATTCAACCTTAAGTTATGTCTCTTCTGTATAGAAATATAAATGTCAAAACTTTTATGGTAATGGACTATAAAACTGCCTAACCAAAACAGGCAATAACAGATTCTCATTATAAAATATACTGTAGTTAATCAAGCTGATAAAGATCATGTTTAAAGAAACAGGGTAAGCAGTATTAGTGAAAATTAGCATTGTAGTAAATATAAATTTAACAATTAGGGAAACACAATGAAAAGCTCAACATATTCCTCTCCAATTCTTTTCATTAAGAGCAACATTCAGTTACTGTTTTTGTGATTTGCTAAAAAAAAATCAAATTGGGGCATTATAGGGATAGAATTTTTACACCTACAGATGTTGAAAATGGGCAATATTTACTTAAGAAAATGTTTTTCCTCTCATGCATCATCTTGTTGCAACATTTGCATAATCATGAAAAGTAGTAGAAATTTCTAAATTCTCAGAACTCTTCTTTAAAAAATATGAAATCATGGGATGATGATAATTAGTTGTGATAATATACCAGAATCCCTTTGCATATTAGTGGATATAGTGTAATGAATAGAAGATAACATTTTGAAGTTTTCAAGTGCAGCATGTTGATGGCTAAGGATAGATATGTTGTGACAAAACATGAAGATTGGGGCAGATTATCAAAATAACAGATTCTAACATGGGCATGATATTCTGACTCATGTTGTAAAGTTCAATCAGTCCCACTGAGTTCAGTGCTCTTTGGAGTAAGATGTCATTTCACAGAAGCAAAGCATCCTAAAATATTTAATTGTGTGGTGACAAATTGTCAGGTTTCACATTGTACCTCTGGCATAAATTATTGCCCCTATCCCAGACAGAAAATGACTTTACCACCCCGGCTGGGACTGGGTAAGGATTAGATGTGTGACATTCTGAGGTTGCAATTAGTATGGTTATTAGCAGGGTAACACCTCCAGGAGCTGTGTGGATAATTTAGCATTATTGGAGAGAAGCACAAGATTTCCTACTGTGGAATCACACGGTCTTGGACAACACTAACAAACATTTTTTAATAAGGTTGTATAATGATAATTTGCACTTCAAAGTAATATTCAAAGTTTCCTAGTCCAAAACCACTGTTTCTTTATAAATCTATCTCCCTTCAGTAGTGATTACTGTGATTCTCATTTGCAATGGCCTGGCCATGTCGTACAGAAGAATAGCTCTTGATTAGATGTTACAGGAAAACATAGTTATGAAACTTTAGTATTACCATATATATGTTTTTAATTATATGTTCCTGGGTGTATACATTGTCTGTCCTTTAACAGACTTTTTTCAGAATTCAAGACTCTTTAATGTTTTTGAAGGTTAAAGTCAATCATCATTCACCTGTCTAAATGAATTCTCTAATTGCTTTGAGTTTCCAAATATTTTGTAAGTGGTTTAGAAGTTGAAGAAAATGTTATTCAGGGGACTTTACCAGTTTAAAAATCCTGAAGTAATTATTTAACAATGTGGAAGAGAAATTATTCTGGGACTCTAGGTCGTCTTACAAACATAGAGTCTGAAAAAAGAGTTTGGAAATGGTAAAGGTTTTTTTTCTGTCTTGCAAAACTACTGATTGCACAACTGTGGAGCTATGACCTACAAAGGAAGGGAAGATACGCAAGAATTTCACAGTTTACCCTGCATTTTCCACACAGATTTCAAGAACTGATCAAGAACTTCAGGCATGACACTAGAGGAGATGGAGTTTTCTGTATTAATATAATTTAATATTTAAACCTGTATGATTGGAACTGACACAGAGAGGAAGAAATTGGAACACGCCTCATTCTCTATTCCCCACGCCACACACAGAAAGCAGAATACAAAACATCTTCTTTCTTTATTAGCTTCTGCTATTTCCGAATCAAAGCACAGGTAACAACTTTATGTTGTGATTAAGTCCCTGAATAAGATTTTCTGAGAAATTAAAATTCAAATTTCCAGTATGCAAATCTAATGGAAAAAAGATAATATGGTGAGGATTCTGCTTGTAAAATTAGGAAAAGTAGGCCTGATTCAACATGGTGTTTTCCAAAATGTATTGCACCTTATCTATTTCATAGAATCATAGGATTGTTAAGGGTGGAAAAGACCTTTAAAATCATCAAGTCCAATCACCGGTCTAGTACCACTACCATATTCCCCTTCAAACCATGTCTTTAAGTGCCACACCCACACATTTTTTGAACACCTCCAGGGATGGTGACTCCACCATTCCCCTGGACAGTCTGTTCCACCTTTTCCATTAATTTTTTTCCCCTAATATCCAATTTAAACCTCACCTGGCACAACTTGAGGCAATTTCCTCTCATCCTCTCACTTGCTATCTGGGAGAAGAGACTGACACTCACCTCACTACAACATCTTTCTGGGTAGTTGTGGAGAGTGGTAAGGTGTCCCCTCAGCCTCCTTTTCTCCAGGCTGATCAACCCCTGATCCCTCAGCCGCTTCTTATCAGACTTGTGCTCCAGATCCCTCAGCAGCTCTACTGCCCTCCTCTGGACACACCTCAGCACTTCAACGTCCCTCTTGTAGTGACGGACCCAAAATTGAATACAGTACTTGAGGTGTGGCCTCACCAGTGCTGAGATCAGGGGGACAATCACTGCCCTGGTCCTGCTGGCCACACTATGGCTGATACAAGCCATGGTGCTGTTGGCCTTCTTGGCCACCTGACCAGCCTGCTGTTCTTTAATGCGAACTTCTTTGACATAGTGCGATTCAAAAATATTATTTTTTTTTCTCTCACAGCCTTTGGTCCCTGTATTCTTTCTCAATTCCTTTTAGAAAAACACTACCTTTTCTCCCCCATAAACATTAAATTTGTAATGAAATATTAATTTTTGATGACAAAAAAAAGAAATTTTACTTAAAATAATATCTGGGCAACTTCTTAAGTAATAGCATTATTTTGCTCTTTACAACAGTAAGCATTTATTTTCATCTATAAGGTAGTTTTTCATTTGATCATCAGATAAGAAATCTCAGACTATCAACCTGTAAAAACAAAAGACTCAGAAACAACAGTACTTCATTGGCATATAAATCAAGGGAAGATAAAGATTTTATATTTAAAAATACTACTAAATTTGTCCACAACCAGTAGTCTTGTAAAGGATCCATTATAGAGGAAAAGTTTGCATTTTGCAGGTAACTTCTTTTTTTTTGGTGAGGTGTTTGTTTGCTGGTTTTTGTGTTTTGTTTGTGGTTTGTTTTTTTTTTATTTAATTTCAAATGTTAATAACATGGTGGAAATTGGAGTATTAATTTTGCAGGAAACAATATTAATCAAGAAAATTATGTGGGTCACCAAAAATCAAATGCTTCTATTTATCATAAGATTTGCAAAGTTTTTGGAAAAGAGCATTATAATGTCTGGATTATTCTTCTCATTAGACTGAGTGTGCTGGTATTGGCTGTGGTAGAGATAACTTTCTTCACAGTACAATTCATTAATTTATTTTTCTTCACTTTTTGAAGAACTGAAGTGACAAAAGGTCTTTAGCTCTCTGGTAATTTTGTGAAATTATGACAAAGTTTGGATTTTTCTCATAACCATAACTTAAATATATTAATTGTCTCCTCAAAATATTGCATATTTATACATAGATCATGTATGTTTCCAACCTCAGCAGTAATTTAACTAGCAACCTGTATCAGTTGATTTAATTTGTTTCTGATTCATAGGATGGTTAATAGTGAAACCTAAATTTGTGTTTAAGTGTAGAACTGAAGATTTGTTTCATTTTTATCTCTGAAATAAGAAAAAATATGATGTCAATACCTGGGTTGTGAAACACAAACTCTTATATACTAAAATTGCATGAGCTCATGGACTGCATAAACATGAATCCTGAACATACCTGTAGAATAGAGTTGTACTTAAAATATTTTTTGTAGCGGACAACAGAACTTAGCATGACTTTTGAATTATTAATTTTTTTAAAATATAATTGAACTAAAACTGCATTGCAGAAAATATTTCAATATCCTTGCTGATTATATGGGAAACACTGGCTATGTTTATTGATGCTGACATATATTTAGGTACATATTCATTTAAATTTTATATTACTGTAATAGATATAGATGTGGTCACTTTTTAACAATAATGATTCTTGAAATAACATGCTTTTCTCTTCTCCCTTGTCACAACTATCACTGATAAACTGGCAAACAACCTAGGAGAACTACACAGGCTTCTGTTCTCTATCAGGTTTATTTCAACACATACAAGAAACTATGATCAGGGAAGCTCAGTTAAGGTGTCTATAGTCCACACAAGATCAGAGTCTTTATATTTATGTAAATATCATGAAATACCACAGTTCTGAGCAGTATAATGATTGAGAGTAGATAATTTATGAAAAAATCTTCTCATTCAATGACTGCTGAGATATACTTTCTGATACACTTCTTTTTCTTCCCAACAGGGTAAGAATTATTTTTTTTTTTAACATCATGTTAATTGGAAACCTATTTTTTTATCCAGCTAGGAAAAGAAAAGGACAGGAATCTATTTTTAATGGTCTTCAGGAAAGTAAATCTATTGCTCATGGGAGCTGCATTCTCTTTAGGAACTACTGACAAAATATATTCAACCTGTGCTATTAACAGTATTTTGAGTCAGGTACACCATCCTGTATGTCCTAAACTCTAGCTACTTGTTGTGTCATGTCATCCAAGCAGACATCAGGTGAGATTTTTATGACTAGAAGTTTATGTGTGGAGCTACCAAGACACCACTTTACAGGGAGAGTACTTAGCCCTAGAACCTATTGATGTGAACAAAGATATGCCTGGATATTGCAAATCTTAAACAGTATGAGTTCTATGCATTACACATTGCACTGTATGCAAAAGGAATGTACTATGTTTGTTACTCCTCTTTTCTATTGGACTTCCAGGCAACTCAGATACCTGTCAGTGGTAGTTCCCCTCAGAAATGATGCACCCAGCAGGTCCTCCTTGGTCTGCTGTGCTGAGAAGTGTGACACTTTCAGACCTTCCCTGGTCCACTGTTTTCTCTTTCAAACTCTGCTGGCCTGTTCAAGCAAGACAGATCTCTCCAAAAAAATGATTGTATTACAGACACCCAAAAGTATTGCTTAAGCTCCCCAGCATAATCTTCTTTACTCTCTGTGTCTACTGAAGAAAAACATGGAGAATCAAGGTGTGGTGGTTTGGACCTTGTTTTCCCCCAGAGGCTAAGAAAATGGTAAAACCCCAAGGGGTGGAAACCCCTGGAAGTTTTGAAGTTTTGTCCAATGGGCTCTCCTGCAAAATGTAAACATACCACAACCAGACTGGAAAAGAGGAGTTGTAGTTTGGTTGTTGTAGTAGAGGTGACCATGTTGCAGAGCCACGAGGAAGGGGCTCTGAGCCCCTCGGGGCCTCAGGGGCCTCCCAACCCCAGCTGGGGGCTACAGAGACTTGGAACAGTGTTAAACTGGACTATGTGTCTGTAGCTGTGAGCTGGGGGATGTTTTCCATCGTGAGTGAGCAGAGACAGAGCAGAAGCGGCGGCAGCGTCCAGAGGTTATGGCTAAAAGCCAACTGATAAGACCTGAACCGGAGAAGCAGCAGAAACAACATGCAGCACGGCAGAGAGGACTCCTGGAAGGAGAGCTGGGAAAAAGAGAGCCAGCAGCTGAGAGACAGAATTTTTGGGGGTAAGAACTGTACCAGACCCCCCCAAACTCCTTTGAGACCTCCTGGAAAGGAGGAAGATGATAGACTCTTACTTGAAAGAGCCTTGAAGTGCAACATGCCCTGCAGAGAGGAGCTGAGAAGCTCAGAGCGTCCTGGGAAGCTGGACTGGGATGAACAGGAATGCAGAGGGGGCCGACCTTGGCTTTTCCCCCCCCTCGCGCTACTAGCAAGGTGGCAACCATCTTGAAGCAGGGCACAGAGGCCCTGCAAGGAGCTTGAATCTCCTGGAGATACCAAACTGTCACGAAGCCCCCTGTACTCGTGATATGACCGTGGTGGAATGACCTTTGTCTGGGGTGACGTAGTCCATGGAGGAAGACCCCTCGCTTGGTGGCCACGGGGCCGAGGGAGCTTGGATACCTCCCTCGTGAGTGCTGGTAGAAATCCAGCTATCACCTGCTGCTGCATGTGGAGAGGACAGATGACTGCTGCTGTAGAAGATTCTCCTGCTTAGAGACTGGAAGGGATCTGTCCTTTTTTCCCTCCTGGACTTTTATTTGGAGGGGAGAAGAGATCTGATCCATTGTAAATGCCATATGTCATGGTAGAGATAGTTGTGATTGTGTGTATAATGTATTACAATATTTATTTGTATAGCCACTGTAATATATTCCCTTTCCCCCACTTTGAGTCTGGTGTGTTTTTGTCTGGAAAACCCATCTCACATTAGGTTGAGATGTGCAAGGGGGCTTGGAGCTAGAGAATTAGATTTTGGGGCTATCTCAAACCATGACACAAGGCTTTTCTTTCCAGCCTTTTTCTGGTTCCTGAATATTGTTAAATGTGAGTTTCCAAAACAGAGTTTCTGAGGGGTCTATGACCCCCCTGTTCCGGCACTATTATCAACTCCTACCAACTTGCATCCTAGCAGGAAGGAGACTATTTGGCTGGTCCTTCATGAAAAACCCTATCCTCAATAACCACTTTCCTTTCTTATTGCTTAAAGAAATGGGTTTGTTCTTGGGATTTAAAGAACTGCTCCATTTTGGTACATCGTTTAGACTTCAAATACCTATTACAATATACACAGCTGAAAAACAGCTGGTGCTTCACTGCAGAAAGTTTAAGGTAATATGCAAATGCAGTTTCCCAGAACTGTGGGGAACTGCTGTTCATTTCAGGTCACAGTAAGGGTGCTATAGGTCAGAAACAACAGAATCTGTAATTTTTTAAGTATAAATAAATGGAATAATAAGAAAAATGTTACATTTATATCATACAGAATAAGAATAAATCTGATGTGTTTTGAATCATTGAGAACTGATTAACACTGCATAAATGTAAGCACATATTCATGTTGTCTGAATCAAGAAGAATCTTGGCCATGTTCAACAATTGTTCCATTATCTGCTTCTGTGGTTTTTGTACTATTCCCCTAAATCATATAAGACACTCCAATGTTAACATCATTGCAGTGATCATTGTTTTTCCAAATTTAAGTTATTGCTATACATAACCAGCCCAGTGTAGCTAATTCACTATAAGCTACATAATATCAAACTTGTCCAAAAACTGGTTCTATTATGTGATCTTTTAAATATTCCTTGATGCATGTCAGTAAGTAATTTAGAGAAAAGTATAATTTTTCTAATGGGAATTATTTACTTTAGAACATGGATTCACACTGCTGGATCAAACATAAGAAAAAAACCAGCAATCTCTATTTTACAGGATTTTAAGTTGTGAAATAAATGACAACAAAATAATTCAATAATTATTTATTAGTAGTAATATATCTTTTCTTCTCTGCTTATATTATTATATGTAGAAAGGAAAATTTTAGAGAAGAAAAAAGAAAGTATTTTGTAGGATAGAGAAGTTGATAACTGTGGGAAAGAGTTAACCTTACAGGAAGATTATTGCAAGGAAGGATGGGAAATGTAGTCTCTGCAGCAGGCCCCCGAAGAGAGTGCTGGACTGCACATGCCCACTTGTAGTGGTTTGGATTTTGTTTTCCCCAGAGGCAAAGAAAGTGGTAGACCCCAAGGGGTGGAAACCCCTGGAAGTTTTGAAATTCTGTCCAATGAGCGCTCCTGCAAAAATGTAAACATACCACAACCAAACGGAAGAGAAGAGTGGTAGTTTTAGGTTAGAAGAAGTAGCCATGTTGTGAAAGCCACGAGGAGAGGGAAGGAGCCCTCTGGGGGGCCTCTGCCCCCCCCCCAACCCCAGTTGGGGCCTACAGAGACTTGGAACAGTGTTAAGCTGGACTATGTGTCTGTAGCTGTGAGCTGGAGGATGTTTTCCATCGTGAGTGAGCAGAGACAGAGCAGAATCGGCGGCAGCGTCCAGCGGTTATGACTAAAAGCCAACTGATAAGACCTGAACCAGAGAAGCAGCAGAAACAGCATGCAGCTAAGGAAGACTCAGAGTTGCTCAAGCCGAGGTAGAGAACCGGCAGCAGAGAACAGAACTAAGTTCTACAGAGAGAAAGCTTGGGAGTAAGAACTGTAAAACTCCCCTAAACTTCCTTGGAGATCCCTCCAAAAATGGAGGGGGTGGACTCTTAGTGATTAGAAGTCCTAAATGGGTAAAGGAGCTAAGAAGCTCGGTCGTCCTGAGAGCTCAGCCAGGACGGAGTGTGAGAGGTTGGCCTTGAGGGCCCTCCCTTGCTGCAAGCTACAAAGAAGCTCGCAGCCTGAGACAGGGCACAGAGGCCCTGCAAGGAGCTTGAATCTCCTGGAGATACCAGACCGTCACGAAGACCCCCTGTGCTTCGTGATATGACGTGGTGAAACGACCTTGTCTGGGGTTACGAAGCCCACGGAAGACCCCTTTGCCTGTGTCAAGGGGCTGAGAGGAGCTTGGAGGCCTCCCTTGTGAGTGCTGGCAGAGATCCAGCCATCAGCTGCTGCATGAGAAAAGGACAGATGACTGCTGCCTTAGAGACATTGCTGCTCTGAAGAAGGGATCTGTCCTTCTTTCCCTCCTGGACTTTTATTTGGAGGGGAGAAGAGATCTGATCCATTGTAAATACTATATGTCATGATAGAGATAGTTGTGATCGTGTGTATAATGTATTATGATATTTATTTGTACAGTCATTGTAATATATTCCC
This sequence comes from Chiroxiphia lanceolata, assembly GCF_009829145.1. Lineage (NCBI taxonomy): Eukaryota > Metazoa > Chordata > Aves > Passeriformes > Pipridae > Chiroxiphia > Chiroxiphia lanceolata. The sequence goes on along the minus strand of NC_045637.1, from coordinate 42,075,736 downwards.
TTTCCCCATTCTGAGTCTGGTGTGTTTTGTCTGGAAAAAACCTATCTCACATTGGGTTGAGATGTGGGAGGGGGAATGGAGCTAGGAAATTGGATTTTGGGCTATTTTTTGTCTAACCATGACACCATTGGAAGGATTCAAGAATGATCGTTGGGAAAATAGCATGTGCTCTATAATTATGTATCCTCTTATGTAATCAAGGAGTATAAAAGTGTGTGCTTGACTGTTAATAAACAATTTGCCAGCTTGCACTCAATCTGGTGGGTCCGTGTCAAACTGCCACAGATAACAATACTTTTTTTCAGGTAGTTTAAATTGTATGAAAAAGTCAAGAGAAAATTATGGACAGTGTAAAACTGATGTGTACTTTGCCATTGACTTTGGTACAATTGAAATTTAACCTACAGAATAAAAGAATAAATAAAAGTTTTTCTTCAGAAGCTGGAATATGATCTCCTTAAAAGGAAGATTAGTAAAAATTTATAGAGTGCATAATACAGTCCAAAGCAGTCATGCGTCAAATATTTACATGAGATTTTAGTCCCTGGTAACAAGAACACTCAAGGAGGGTCTCCAAAGTCTCAGACTTCTGAAGAAGTAAAGATTGATGATTCCCATGCTAAGGAATGAACTTGCTTACAGGGAATTATAAGAAAATAATTTAGGGTTTGAATTTCAGTTGGGAGATGGTGACATGTAACAGAACTATATAACAACATACAAATTTACAAATAACATAAATAGAGGCCCCTCCCTCCCCCAAAAAAGTCTAATACAGCTAAGGAATGAAGCAGAAAATTTTAACTATTGAATAAGAAAGATGGACTGAAATAAACTTTCCTTTCATTTGTTTTCTGGGTCAGGGAAATGTAGGAGGTCTCTTTGTTTTCTTATGTCATTATTGGAGCTCTCTTCCTCTCACTCAGAGGGAAATAGCTTTATCAGTTCCCTGCAGCAGAATATGACTAATTCCAGAATTAGATAACAAAAATCATTATTATTCAGGAGTTATCAAGCTCTCTACAGAAGTCAAAGGAGTTTTTCTGTTGGTATATCAGCATATATTAATCTCATGTAAGATTGCTTAGTCAATCCTGATGGAGCATAGACACAAGTCTTGAAGAAGTCAAGCCTTTTGTTTGCACTGTGTGTGCAAACCTGGTTCTCAAATTCTTAAACACTTCGGATGCAATTTTCTCCTCCTTTCAGTGATCTATGAACTATCATTTTATTTCTTGAGCAGCAGGGAAAGACTAGCAAGGCATTATGAAGAATTTTAGACAGTAAAATTTTTTTTGGTTAACGTATTGCAAAGTCTCCAGTAAATGCCTTTGTTATTTTTAAATTAAATTCAAAATATGTAGAGCTCTGTTACCTGAGCCCCTTCTGAAACTGAAATTTTTGTGTTTGAAAATGCATACAGAAAACGCTTGAATACAAGGTCATGCTGAGTCTCAATATAGCATAAATAGATTTTTAGGGGATTTGTATTTTTGCACAACCACTTCGTAATTTCTGAACACATCAGTCTTACCATGTACCTATTTATAGAGTAGGCCCATAGGCTGTCAGAGAATTGCAGAGAAGATTCAGGATCTGTAGGAAGCCCATCTATACTGCCCCTCTGCCTATCAGTAAAGGTTTCCAGCTGAGAAACACTAATTGACTGGCTGAGCAGTTCTAGTCTGAAAATAAAATTGAATGTATTAGCTTAAGTTAGCAAAAATGGAGGACCTAGAAATGCTAATGTGGTCACTCAAAGTAGGTGGTTTTCACTTTCTAACTAGGCACTGGGTGCATACTGAAAGGAGCTCTACCTCATTGCTCTCTTTTTTCCTAATCTCTGTATTATTAGAACTGAAAAACAGTGTTGTTAATTAGGTTGGGAAATGGGTCTTAAATGTGTTGGAATATCTTATCAATATTGTCTCTTTATTTCAGGGAAGTGCATCTGAGCTTTACTTGTGCTTTACTCTCTTCCTGAGCTGAAACATTGGCAGAACCTTAAGTATAGATTCTTTTCATTTCTGCTCAATAATTGATGTTAATCACCTGCTTCAGGGCTTCTGTAGAAAGAGAGGAAAAAGGAAATAAAAGAAATGATAAATTGGTACTTTTCCATCCTTCTTCCTATTTCTCTTCATCTTCCCAGAGACAGGCAAACAAAATAAACATATACCATATGTATACATTTGAGCAGGGTGAGCACAGATAGGCAATTTGAAGAAAAAAAAAAGAAAAAAAACCCTTAAATAATCAGTAAATACAGAAAAAGATATATACAAAAAATAAATGTAAGAAAATCTTACAACAGAAGGATCATCGTTGAATGAGTTTTATTTTAAAGTTTGCTGTCCTGAATTGTAACTAATGCACCTCAACACTTTTAACTTATTTGACATACACAGATTTGTGGAAAAAATGCTGACTGTAAACCAAAATATAAATATTAGACAATCTGAAAATTATACAGAGCTACAGTTTCCAAACTATCCTGAAGGCCTACTAATTATATAAATAATTGTGATTTCTTCAATTAATTTCCAGTGTTTGTTATATTTATTTAAATCACTTTACTGGGAAAAGCAGCTAGGTAAATTAGAAAATAGTTGAGGTGTGGACTAAGGCATCCACCTTCAAATAAGAATAACATACAGTTCCAGGGTGGAAGAGATGCATATTTTTGTTAGGATGTCAACCTCTAATCCTGTATTACATGTGCATAACATAAATCTGTCAATTCTTAAAATGGAGAAGGAAGTATCACTTTAAGCCTTACCTTTTTATAAAGGTATTTACATGGCAAGAAAGTTCTCTTTTTTACTGTAGTCAACTATCTATAAAATACTCATATAGGTCATCCTACTTCATCCAACTGAAATTCTGTGCTGGAAGGAATAATCTGAACACTTACTAAAGCAGAAGGAAAGAGGGAGAGAGTATGCACACATCTGTAAGAGTCCCTAAAAATCTTTAGTTTTTATACAGATATGCATTAGAACATGTAACACTTCCTTCCCTCTCTTCCCTCTCATGACAGTACTTTTTCTAATGCTTTTGTGGTGCTTTATTCATGGAAATTTTTGAAATGTTAGATGGGATGGCACAACACATAGTTAGCAGTCTTTTAGCCTTTGTTACTTTTAACAACCTAAAAAGCAGGTTGCTTTCTGCTTTACATTTTTTTTCTAAGAGAAGATAAAAATATGTTCTACTACAATGATTATATGAAAACTGAAATCTTATAGCTAGCTTTCAGGCTAGGTGCAGGAAGCCTTGGGGAAGAAAAAAATCATTCAGAGCTGCATTGACTTCCAGCACCTTAGCCCTCAATTCTAATACTTGACTACTTACATTCTTAAACTACTTTAGGGATTTGTATAAAATCCCCAAAAGGTTTCACAAATTCAAAGATACCAAAAACAAAATAAAAAAATAAAATTGTACATGCCATACTCCCTGAGTGTCTCTACTTAAACACTTTGTTGAGAGAACTCTGAATAACCTTAAAAAAGCTCCTAAAGAATTTCTGTTGAAATTCTACCCATTATGGCTAAAAAAAATGTAACCAAATAAATTTCCTTTGTGTTTTTTAATCATCCCTTAGGTAGTTAATAATGTCCTAGAAAAGATAAACTCACTTTCATTTGCTGCTGCTAGAAATAAAGGAAGGGGAAGAGAAAGATAAACAAAAGAATAGCGGAAAAACCCCTTCTGAAAAGACAAAGAAAAAGTAAGTAGATCAAACTAAAGCAGCAATAGTTCCCTACTGCAGAGTCTTGGGGGTTTCATCTGTTTGGTTTTTACGGTTTTGTGGGTTTTCTTAGAGTATTAGCATTTGAGGCCAATGGAGAATTTCATTTAAGCCTCTCCATTACTCTTTGAGAACAACAATTAAACATGACATCAATGAGAAAACTAACTTATTTATACTCCTTTGGGATAATTTTAAATCAGAAAATGCTGCATAATGTTCTGACTTGTAGTTTGCGGAAAACGGTTATGACTGCATTTTCCTGTCAGACACGTGGTGTTTTGCAAGGGTACTCAGGGAAATGAGAAGGGGAAATTATGCAGAGCTCTTTTGCATCGTAGTAGGAAAGACCTGACAACAAAAGGCGTAAAGACAGAATAAAAAGAGGAATATAGACAGAGAGTAAATCATGTCCCTGTGTATGACACAAACCCAGCTTTCGCGCAGCATTGGATGGACATGATGGATTTTCCCGTGGCATGCTGCACACATCCTGTCTATGGAAAATTCAACCTCCTCCCCATGCTACGATGTTTTTCATTTTGTATAAAACCCCAAACTATCTATCTTCTCTTAACAGGCTTGAATGCTATCGCTGTCATAACATCCCTTGAGGTGCAGTGCAGGCTGAAACAAGGCACTTCCCTGTTTCCTTACAGTAGCTTCTCATGCCAACACATGAGCTTTTTAGTCCCAACAGAGCTGACATGTTTTGCCCAGGGTCACCAACTGCTTGAATGCAATGTCTTCTCTAAGGCTTCCTGTACACACTATTGAAGCACTGCTTACTTTAAAAGCTGTTGCAAACCCAGAGGTTCAGGTAATCTATGTTGTCCATAGAGCAACTGTACATTATTTGAAGTATGTAATTGTCTGATCAGCAGTAGCAGGTGGAAAAAATTAGACCAGCTAAATTATAATTTGAGGTACAAATGCAATGCTCCTTTAAAGGAAAAGAAAACCTTCAATATAAAACAGGAACAGAATATTTAGTAGGTACATAAATACAAAAGACAGCCAAAAAGGGCTCTGAAAAAAATGAGTACTGTGTTAAAATGCATAAAAATCCAGAACATTTATTCATAAAGAATTAGAATTCAAATGCTACTGGCTGATCAAAGCTTCAGCAATGGCTGAAAAAATTTCAGATAAAATTTCAATCAGCAAGACAACAACCTGAATTCATGCTGCAACTTTTGGGAGATTAAAAGCCTTTCTATCTTCATTCTTTTTTCCTTCCCTGTTTAGTTATTGAATTGGTGTCTGTACAAAGATAAGTGCATTCGACTTTATACCTACATACTTTGTATAAGTGGTCATTTTCCTATTTTATAAATATGCTGCAATGACATAACTAGGACTGAATAAAAAAAATGCTTTCAAGATTTTTGAGAAAAACATTGTCTCTGTGCATTGCACTATTTTGCATCAAATTAACTACCGCTTTCCTGAAAAGTGCTTCTGAAGGTTTGTGTAGGAATCAGAGCTATTGCTCTGGAACTTGTATATCCTAACAATTTTACTTTTTTTTTTTTTTTCCTCTACATCTATAGGAAGTCCTATAGACACAGCCACAATTATTTCATTTTGGATTTTGAAAGATTCATACACTCTGTCTGTTTGGAATACCTTTATCTTGTATTCTATCACTAATAATATTTATAGAAGGAAAATGTTTAGAGTAGTTTTATTCTATTTTCTTGCTAAACAAAGATAAAAATACATCTGTTCAACACACCAGTTTAACCAACCGGGTCTTGTAGACTTAAAGTTACTGTGTTCTTATATGTCCTTACCTGCATGCAGATCAGTAGAAACACACCAAGAGACAACATCTCTGTTCAACAGCTTCACCTGAGAGCAGCCTACAGAAATCAACTGCTCTGTTCTCCAGAATGATCCACTATCTTAACAGCTTTTTGGTCATCATATGCTTATCCAGGTGGACACTTCGACTCCAGATTCTTTCTCTTAGGAAGTTTAATGAATGTCCAGTTTCAAAAAAACGCTATCATTCTTAGTAAGCAGCATAAGGAATGGGACAAAAATAGTCATATTTTGTGTCTACCATTTCCTCATTAGCTGTAGGAATGTATAGGTCTGAGAGACAAGCTCAGACCTTTGATTCAGAAACCTTCTAGTACCTGCATGTGGAATCACAAGTTTTACTAACACCACTTGTACTCTTTGGTCCCACTCCTGAAAAGAAATAGGCCTTCCTCTAACAGTCTTATTTTCCTGCATTTTCAAGCACAAAGTTTTTGAACATCTCCTCCACCCTTTGTCACCTCTGCCCTTTTTTTCTTATTTGAGGAATGTTCATTCCCAAACAACACTTTGCAGGCTGGTTCTTCTATTCATGGCCAACTGTTTAATGAACTAATTTTTGCTCTGATTACATAATTTAAGATAGAAATCCTCTCTCCGAGCTTTAATGGCTTACAAAAGCCATTTTCTGATGAATATGCATTGAACTTGGTTTTAGTAAATACAGAAAGGCACTTCACAAATCAGCAGCATTTGTAAATTAGTTCCATAATGCGGTAATCAGAGACAAGAAAAAGTCTTATAATTTTCCCGTATTTGTCCAGTAAGTTAACAATTTCCTCAGCAGTGGTCAAAACTGTATATAGATTACTTCTATGATATTTTAGGAGGTTATTTTTTCTCATTTCTGTATATCTTCTCATCCATTTATCTGCAATTAAAGTGCACACTTAAGCTGGCAGCCATTTAAATATAGCTACCCAGACTTTTAGGAATCATATTCAAATGCTTTGAGTACTAATTAATTTCTCTATGCTTCCATATGATTAATGCATAAATATTTTGATCAATAAAGTCTTCATGAGGAATGTACCAATGCATCATTGGCATTTTTGAAAACAACTGGAAAGTAGATTTACTTTCAAAAATCAGATTTAGAATTTGATTTCATATAGAATATTTAATTTCAAATCCTTCTATTCCTCCTAAATAGGAAGCCACCCTCCCCATCAGTATGAAAGTTGCTTTCCTTCAGTGGAGTTCCTTGGAAGAACCACCACATGATTCTTAAATAACCGGTTGCATCGGTGGAAACTAAATCTCTTCTTCCTCCATTGGTGACTAGTTGGCATTATTTAACGAGGAATGTATGCTTGGAGTGAATGTTGTACATACTCTGTGGACTACAATTTGCACAAACATGAGAACTTTTTTGCACATGAGAACTTTGTGAGTACAGTAACTCATGGCTAGGCTTCGCGAACAAAGATTTGGGAAGGCACTATCCACATTTGCTACAGGCACGCTGGTGGCTTATGAGGCCAATACGTGACAGACATATCTGATTGCAAAAGGTGCAGCAGAAAGACTCCTTAGATGGTGTATTCTGCAAGACACGGTTCTTTCTGCGTTGCCTTTTTTCCTCAAGAGTGATCCTGCGTGTGTTCTTGAAGGAGACAGCTGCATTATAGATGGTGTGTCTCCAGGCCTCCCGATTTGAGGCCAGAGTAGACCAGTTATGGTAGTAACTAGATCATAAATATAAGCCTACAAGCTGAAATATCCACCACTGTTTAAACATATATAAGTATAAAACTCACATATCTGGATTATTATGTACTTCTATTTCCACTAGTATTCTACAGGTTGTTGAAAAGGTAAGCAATTCTTATACTGTTATATGATGCATTTTATAAATTGCTCTTTGTAAATCTTACTTTGAACAAGATTAAAAATTATTATTTGTCATACTTTGTCATGTTTTTAAGGAAAACCTTGATTCGTGTAAAATAGAGAACAAGTATTCTGACAATCAGTAGAAATTGCCATGACTTACTTTCTGCTGAATCTTTAAGTATCCTTTAATAATCTGTTGTACTGCATGCCTTTACTTTAAAACTCTTTGAAAGTCTTTGCCTTGAGTGAGCTACATTTCAAACTTTGCTTACTCTTGTCTTTACGAGAAATAAGTCAAGTGCAGAATTTTTCTAATATGAGAACTGAATCTGCTTTCTTCATTTGCCGCAGTCCAGTGGGAAGGGGAGTGGGACAGCAACACTGCACAAAGGAGTCCGACAAGGTAGAAGGTTGGGGTGTGTATCGGGGCGAAGTTGGGATGTTATTTTTTGGTCTGTGTTTGGCCCTAGCCACCTGCAAAAAGTTTATGTTTTCTCCTGCCAAGTCCGCTGATAGAGCAGTGAACTTGGCCTTGGAGAGAGAGTTTCTGTGTAAACTATTTTAATTGGTCTGTTGTGATTGGCCCATTGCTCTCCAAGGGCAGTTGGAGGACAAAGTGATGATGATGGTGTTGAAGGCCATCCCCCAGACTCAATTGATAAGACCCCCCCCAATTCACTGCGCCTGCGTCAGGGGATTTCCAAGGTGCTCACGCATGCGCAGGAGGGGTGCACTTACATAACAGAGGGGGTGGGATTGGGAGCCCCTGACGGGGCGGTGCTGGCCACACCTCCCTGGGGCAGGTGCTCTCAATAAACTTTATAAAGGCAGACTCGTGTCTGGTGGGGGGTTGCGTTGGCTCTTCACGATGGATCAAGATGCTTTTAGCGGGGACGCCTGCTGGACGTGGGAACCTACCACCCCTCCGGACCACGCAGCTGCCGTAGAGAGACTTCATTACTGGTTAGGATGGGTAAGATTATCTTATAGGTGACACATGGGTGAGTATAGGGTGTCGAGCTATCTTACTTGGGTTTTTGTGCACTTTGTCCTCCTTGGCCCTAATTCTTTTTCCCTCAGGCGCCTGTTTTTATTCACCTTTTCCCTGTTTGCCACCTTTTTTTCTAATAAATAGCTATTGTTTGCCAACTAGCAACGGTGTTTGGTTTATTCACGTACCAGGATCCCTCGAACTTGTTTTTCCCTTTGGTGTTTCTACCTTTTCCCTGTTACAGGGTACAATGGCCGTTTATTAAGGTAGAGCAGGGACTTTTATAGGGTTTGGGTCAGGGAGACTTGGTAACAGAGGAGGAGCATGAGATTGGCATCTCAGGGTACAACAGGATAGGGGAACACAGGAAAGGAGGATGAATTTGGGAGGAGCTGGGCATGAGGAACCAATGGGGATCCACCCCACACTGAGGCACTCTTCGGCCAATCAGTGCAGGATGAGCAGGAAAGTGAAGGGATAAACAACTTTTAGCAGGAAAACAACCCTGGGCAAGCCCAGACAAGTCCGGGGTCATACAAACAAATGGGATCAATACAGCCAAGTGAGGAAAGTACATTAAACAATGCTCAAGGCTAGGTATAAACAAGCAAGTCTGTAACATGGGGTTTCTTCAGGTACTCCACACCTTGAAGCACTCCCATTCAGATTCAGGTACCGCAGCATTCATCTTCATATTCCATCTGGATTCACTTACCCAGAGTATATTCCCAAGCCTTACTGGTATAAATGATCCCAGCAAGAAATAATGTCAAAGGAAATAAGCTTCTTCTCAACTTCTTTTCTTCCTTAATGATGACCTTCATGATGGCCTTACTGTTATCATCATCTTCTTGTTCTTTCCTCATTTTTATGATACGGTTTCTATTCTGGAAAAATTCCCTTCAAAACATTAGCTTACATCAACAACATTTGGATATTTTATATTCATAATTGAGACTTATAAAGAATCTACATATAATTCAGTCAAGAGATATTGATATTGAACAGCGATGCAGAACTATCCAGGCTACAGCTAAAGTGATTTGGTGCATGCTTATAACAGAATGTGGAACTGGGGAATGTGCCAGAACACATTGGGAAAGAACACAGTTTATGGGAGCCTGTGTCCAGGCCAATAAACTGCACAACAGAGTTTCGTTGCATTTTCCTGAATTTTCAGTTCTGAAAATAGCCATCATGGAGCCAGTTGCTCTGCTGGTACAGACGTGAACTAAATTATCTCATAACAAATCAAATGGCAGATTAGTTTGAGAGAACTCCATTTTTTTTTTTCAGATAATTTGCAGGGAGACTGTGCTTCTTGAAAAAGCTAATAATCATAAAACGTATGGTCAGATTCTATTAAAAAGGTCCAGAGTCCAATAATATTATGCTAACTATGCTTCACTTTTCTAAGCATCTGATTGATTTCAGTAGGAACAAAGGGATATAAATTTGTGTATTTTTTCAAAAGTTTAAAGATGACACCAATCAATAATTGTTCTCATGCATTTTTAATATATTTATATTTTTTAAACCCCAGATACTTAGTTTTACAGTAGTTATTTCTAACATGAATGACAATTACAACCAGGAAGAGAAATGTCATCAGAGACAAGCTCCAACTTTAACCTTCAAAATTTTCATGATTAAGCAAATTCCCTGGGTTGACAGTAAAATTGAAGTAGACTGGCAATTATTTTAAACGATAATAAAGTAAATCTTCCTGTCAGGTCATTTACTTTCCTTTTTTCCACCTGCAGCTAGTGTGAGGTTTATAAAGTAATGTGGTTTTGGCCAAATCTGTAAGTACAGATTAATTTCTGTCTAGACTGGTTTCTGTCTAGTAGCTTATGTCACTTACTCAAGAAGTTTTTTCAGTTCATACAACTTAGCTGAATTTACAGGAAAAACTATTATGCTAAATGTATTTTGCTCCTACCATATATAATTTCACAGAAGACATTAAAATACAGAACTGATAATAATGAGAGAAAGTATTTTTTATGCAAGTGCTGGCAAAGTCAGTGAGAAACAAAATAATTCCATTTTTCTCTCAAAACAGTATTTAAATAAGCACATTTTACTTTGGACCTGAGAGAATCAGAGAATAACAGCTTAATGTCAAAGGGTAGACGTGCTTGAGAAAGAATACTGAGATAGAAAGGTAACAGATGGATAACATCAAAAACATTTCATACTGAAAAATCTGTAACTCAGAGATTTTTTTATTCAAATAATCAACAAAAATACCTAAATTGCTAACTAGTTAAAAAGCCACCACCATTTTGGAGGATTGTTATAAATTTCTATGCCTTACCTCCCCTTCTAAGATTAAGAAATTAATTTTAAGAGTTACTTAAAAGTTTGGTGAGAAGGCATCATATGAAATAATATTAGACTTTTCAAGGCAATAGTGATGGCAAGGAACTACTAGAATTAATTTCAAAAGCTTTTATGTTACCTTTGTCTAAATTTAATTCTCTTAGATTTTGAAAGTGAATTTAAGGTATCAGTCACCATTATTTGTCTTATAAAGTTTATCTTAAGGTCCATAATACGATGGGGCTTTTTGTGATTTCATGTAAGTGGCTTATATGTGAATTTAGTGATCAGTGCCCTTTAATGTCCAGATTATGGACCAAATGGTTTCTTCTCAGTGGAAACTTAGACCTGTTATGCGTAACAGCAAGCATCCTGGCATATGCTTGGACAAATTCCTCAAGATGGAGATGGGATGAGGCTGAGATATTCCCTGAACCTCTGAACTCAGAAACTCTCCTTGATGTCCCACAGACAAGGAATTCACAGTAGTGTTTAGCACATGGCATCAATCACTTCTTGTTTTCAGACACGAAGTCTATACTTTCTGGAGTACATTTAAGGAAGGTACGACATAATGGCAGAACAGTGATCTGCTGAGTTTTTTAGTTTGATTTCATTTTATGTTGTTATTCAAGCTGCTCCGAGCAAAGTCTACTCCTTCACAGTGAAGAAATAATAGCTTTATAAGGAGTTTTCAGATACTTAAAGCAGCAGAGCACAAATTTCATAGGAATGAAGCATTACACATTGGAGAAAATTATTAATCCCAAATCACTTTAGAATTTGTCTTAGCTAAATTTCTTCTCCAGGCTACAATATCTCATTTTTGTAGGCAGAAGGCTAATACTGAGAAACAAAAAGAAATCAATTACAAAAAGATATTCGTAAAGTAATATTCCTTAAGGTCTCACAGTGGCAACTCTTTTAACAACACAGATTTGGCTTTGTGTCTTTAATTTAATTCTCAATATTCCATCTGTGTTTTCTTCCATTACAAGTCTTTTCTACTAGTAAACAATTCCTGTTAAGAAGTGACACCTTAGCTACAATAAGCAGTTTCCTCATTTTTAAGATGATCTTATTTTCCTATCTCAAGACCTTCAGAAAATTGAGGGGAATTTTCTGACAACTTACTCCCAGTGAAAGGAATAGTCTGCTTTGGAGATTTCTTTCGGAAGTGGAGGATTTGGGATGTATTGACTGGAAAAGAGTGTTATAATATGCTGTAAAATACTTCCAATATTATGGCTTGGTTTGCCATATTCTATTCAGAATACTGGATTTTTTAAGACCCGCTCTTTCTTAAAAACATATTAAAGAAAAAATGCGACTTCAACAAGAAAAAATTGTTGAAGTTCATAAAATGCTACTAATCTTATTACTTTTGGTAGTAACATAAAATTTTAAAGAAGTGGTCGTTATTCAAAATACTTCTATGTGATTGCAAGATGAAAGCCCCATATATAAATAAATTCAGAAATAGAAGGTATGGCCAAAAAATGAGTCATCCTGAGGTAACAGTTTTAGAGTTAAACTTGGGCATGATCTTTAGTCCCATGATAAATGTAACTTCAGTTGCTTTGATATGGGAGATGAATTATCCAGTTACATCACCAACACTACTGGGTATCTGCACAAGCAGATGGCATAATTTGTGTTCTAGGTTATCCTATGGTAACTAATTGAATCAATTTGACCGTTGAATTCATTTCAGTCTCACAAACAAGGCACAAAATAACACTTAAATACTTTAAAGCAAACAAAGAAACAAACACCAGGCTTGATGACTGAGGATTGAATGGGATGAAACCCATTGCTTAATGTCCCTAGAGAGTATTACACAAACTCCCTTTCCAGTAAGCAATTTTCAGATCAAAGTTGTTTAGGTTTTTGTTGTTGTTGTTTTAGTTTTGGTCTTGGCTGGTTTTGTTTCTTTTTCTATTTGTGCACACATAAACACCTCCAGTGTCAGTTTTTTAGTTAGTCACTTGTCAACACTAGTCTAAGACACACTAAGAGAGCATGAGGTATGAAAATATGCTTAACTGAAATATGACATGATCTACAATTTTCTAAATATCTTCCTTGGGTTTATTGTGATAAAAAGACTGTCTTACTAGTTAGCTCATCGTATTTAAAATGCAATCAAGAAATGCACTTCTCTGCCACTAACATATGTTCAGAGTTAGCTCCCACTCACTTTTTGTTTTTCCTTTTTAATATCAGGAAAATACCTCCCCAACATAATAAGCACAAAATCAGCTTGTCTTGTTATCTCATTGTGTGAAATCATTCTAATACTGCCACAGGTTTGTTTTCCCTGTATTCTTTGTTTCAGAGTATTTACTAGCAATTTTTAAATGACTATTCAAACCAACCAAACAAACCATAATTAAACACATTCTTCAACTGGCAATAATATAAACTATATCACTACCAAACACATTAAACTTTCATCCAGTTTCTGCAGTCCAGAGTAGAATCATGAAGAATCTTCCACTGAAGCCTTCCTTACATCTGCTTCTTTGTTTTCACTGAAAGTCTTGCTCAACAAAACTGACTACGGTTCTTAATTCAATTTGTGAACGTCTGAGCTCTTCAATACTTGGTTGAAGCCAGTGATAGTAAGGCATAGTGTAGTTTCAATACTGTTTCTTTTTTATGATTTTTTATTCCACCTCTAAGTCCAAAGATTTCAAACTGTTAGCTGATTGAATGTGTTATATTTGGTAGTTGTTTTTTCTTCCTGAGTTATTCGAATGATACTAGTTGTCCCATGATTACCATGTTAAATGAGTAAATTGAAAATAAAGAATCACGTAACAAACTAAATTTCATAATGGAAAGAATTTATTCAGATTTTAATATTTATGGCACTAGATGGTTGTCTTGACTCTAAAATCAAGTAATATATCACAGAGAAATTAAATAATCAGTTGTTGCTAGTTCTCTCAAAATACAATGTTTCAAGGAAGAAATATTCCTAGTTGTGTGAATTAATATTTCACTAGTCTGTTAAAGAACTGTTTCACTTTAAAACTGTACTAATTCAAAGGGTAGATCAGAATTTTGAAAATTTTATGCAGGACATTTATGACATGCTTCAAAGCCCATGAAATAAAATTTTACATGTTTTATCAAGCCTTATGTCTCCTGAAAGAAAATAACCAAAACCAAATTAATGAACCAACCAAAAAGAAGATGCAAAGCTAGCCATAGATGCTGTTGTGATCCATAGAACCATTTCTAGCGCAAAAAGTAAATATCAATGAAATTATTTGATAAAATCATGTCATGACACCAATAACCTAACATGAAGGAAAAAGTGAAATTTCAGAAAAATGTGTGCTGCTGCAAAGGTCGATGGCTACCAGCTCCACTATATGCAAAGATATGTGAGTCATTAGACTTGTTGTGAAAAATATAGACTAGTTCTCATCTCTTTAGAAATAGGCTTATATCATCCCAATGATATCCTCTCAGTTTTGGTTTTATCAGGATTGAGGCCTCAATTGGAAAAATTTTTGATCCCATATGATTGTTGAATTTGGAATATGAGGAATTTGATGTCAGCGCAGAAATATAGCTTATAATGTTGACATGACCAGCAGCATTGCACTGCTTGCACACAGAAGAGATGAGAGTTCTTGGTTGGTCTTGCATTCAAAACTGGAAACTCACACACTTCAATTAATAACAGTGTCTGTCTGTCCTGTAAGGATCTGATAAGTTATTGCTGAACTGACAGGAATTCCATGCAAGGCTTGTACTTTTGTCCTGCTTCCTATTCCCCAAGACAGTATCTTCTTGAATACTCTATTTTTGTCTCAATATATCTGGGAATTCAGAAAACAACAACAGTTTTTTTGGTCTCATCAATCACACCTGGTCAGCAGGTAGAGAGAGGTGATTCTCTGCCTCTATACTGCACTTATGAGACCCCACCTGGAGTACTACATCCAGCTCTAGGATCCTCAGAACAAGAGAGACATCAATCTGTTGAACTGAGTCCAGAGCAGGGCCACAAAGATGATTAGAGGGTTGGAGCACCTCTCCTGTGCAGAAAGGCTGAGCTAGTGGGATTGTCCAGCTTGGGGAAGGTTCCAGGGAGACCTTAATGTGGCCTTTCAATACTTAAAGGAGGCTTAAAAGACAGATGGAGAAATACTTTTCAGTACAACCTGTTGCAATGGGAAAGGGGCAATAGTTTTAAATCAAAAAAAAAGGTAGGCTGGACATAAGGAAGATATTTTTTACTGTGAGGATGGTGATACATAGGAACCGGTTGCTGAGAGGTGTTGTGGACACCTCATCTTTGAAAGTGTTCAAGGCCAGCTTGGACAGGTCTTTGAGCAACCTGATCTAGTGAAGGATGTCTCTGCCCATGGCAGGGGGATTACACTTGATGATCTTTAGATTCCTTTCCAACCCAAACCATTCTATGATTATAGGACAACTGCACTCAGTTTTGTATGAGACACTAATTCTGCTGAACACACCTCCTTTTCACTTCAACCCACATGCTCTTCCACAAAAACAATTCCATAAGAGGATGTGTGAGTGTTGCATATGAAGACATTTCTTTTCATAGCTCTTTCTACCTAGTTTCACCCATTACATTTTCTTCTCTTCAGCTAACTGAAAAATGCTAGGGAGATTTAGTTTCACCTCTTTTAGGCAGGGCTTTCTCAGACTTATTGCTTGCTAACAATCTGTCAATTAAATGGACTTGGCAATGCAGGTTCAGTCCTGACAGCTGCTTCTTGTGACAAGGTGACTGTACTGTTGCACATCGCCACTCTGCAGATGAGAGTATCTTCCAGCAGAAAGGAAGGCACTAGAAAGGATGCTGTGTTCCCAGGTTTCATTTTGGCACGTATTGTAAGTCATGTCCAGAGCACATAATCCAATCTAGGAGGTGAAAATTCCCTCTGATCCTTCAGTGAACCTGTAGTCATACTAAATCACTGGCATTTGTCAGTTTAGTGTGTTTTAGAGAAAAGTGAACACATCTAAAGGGAAAGCTTTTTTTTTGTTATATCCAGAACAGAAAAAAGGCCTGAAAAATAAATGTAAGGATACCCACCCTCAATGAGGGAAAAACGACTTCAGAATTAACTTTAGGATGGATTCTAAAGTTAGGAAGTGTTTCCCAAAGGGAAATAGGAAAGAGAAAGAAGTAATAAAGGTGCAATTTTCATCGGAGTAATTTCCTGCAGACTAGTGAAGCAGCTCAAAACAAACTCTTTTCTTCTCTCTCCACCAAACTATTACTGGCCTGTGTGAGGTAGGAAGCTGTTATCTTTCTTGGCAAGGTCTCCCATAGCTCATGTGACTTCCTTGCTGTTCACAGTAAGACCAGTAACAGTGAAAGCCTCCTATCATCACGTACCTAGTGAAGAAAGACTGGAATTTTGGCCGCCTCCACTTCAAATGTTGTGCATTGATGGTATGGCATTCTGACATTTCCTTGAAGTTTGTAAATCTGCAGGCTTTATGGAACTGCTAAATATGGTGCAGCACTGCCACCTGGACAGCAGTGAGGGATCTCAAGCCAAGAACCCATTACCATTCTCTAGAAAGGACAACATGAAGATAAAATGAGATGTTTCTCTATCCATATGGGAGGCCAGCAAAGATATTCACATTCTCACAAGATGTACTTTGTTTATGTGGTTTGACAAATTAAAAATACATAATAATAAAAAAAAAATATACAAATGGCTGTATAAACAAAACATGTGCTATTTTTCTGTAATTTGCTTGATGTTTCAGCACATATACAGAAGGAAAATGGGCCATGATCATCTAACATGAACATCTGCATCTTGTTGCTGCCAACAGTAAAGGGCTGTCAGTCCAAATAGGTATAATAGCCAACTCCAGAACACAAATATGCCTCTTGCCTTCTAACCTCTGGGCTTCTTCACTGCCAAAGAGTAGGAAGCCAACTTGAACAAGTGATGCCCTGCTGCTGCCCCAGATATCCCCATCTCCTGTGCCCTGAAATTGCTCCAGCTTGGCAAAATAATGAAGCTACACTTACCCTCTTCCGTCTGTCCCCCTAGAAAATAGGCCATCTCTCTCTGTTCTCTTACTGTTGGAGATCTGTAAAATAACTGGTCATCTCAATAGCATTCTTCAGGTAGAGGAAAAAACTAGAAGACTGATCATTTACAGAGTACTGAAATTATGACTTAAATTTTCAATGGAAAAAACCCTTTTTCAAAGGTAAAAAGAGACAAAAAATTTATGCTTCGCGTGGAAACCAAAAAAAGGAAGACTCACACAAGTAATAGGCTGTTACAGGCTGTATCTGGAAGCAACACAAATATAGGTACATAAGTAGCTATTTATAGAAGTATGTATATACATACTCATGTATGGCTACATGTATCTATATTTCAAGCTAATTAATCTGTTTTGCTGTAATAATGCCCTTTGTTTTTCCATATTTGTAAACACTTGTACAATCCTCTCTATCTATCTGGGAAAACAAATTCTTCTGCTGTCTTAGAATTTCTCTTCTTTTTTCGACTTTCTCTTTGATACATCCTATCAGGAGATGGAATATTCTAATACAGAAAACCTTCAAGATAAGTGCAAATGAATATTTTCAAACATTTAAAATATTCCTAAAATAAATTACACACATGGCACATTGACACCAAAGAAAAAACTCTTTAGAAAAATTCACTGCAGGTAAAACTGAATAGACAAGTGACACACTAAAAGACCACGGAAAATGAAAATAATGCACACATTGAAATGAAAGCCCTACCTATGCCATAGCATGAAAACTTAAAAAAAATAAAATGAAAGTAATAGGAAATTGAATGCCATTTGGAAACAGAGACGCTGCTCTGATAAAAACAAACAAAAAATCCCCAAACCAAAACAAAAAAAAAAAGAAGATAAAGAAATAAAGAACAAAACCAAATTATAGTAAGCTTTTAAACCCATGATTTATTAAATCAAATTGTGTAATGATGCACAAGAATTATGATAATCAAAATCAGTTGAAGTTTAAATAAATATCACTGAGATTTTCCTAAATTGTCAACTGCCCTGAACATCAATGACCTTTTCAAATAATCCACAAGTCCAATTTTTTCCACATTTCCAGAAAGAGGCAAATTTATAGAATACATATATAAACACAAAAAGTTTTCAAGGACAAAACCACAGTAAATGAACAAAGTGTGCTCTTAATCACCTGCACTCCTGCCACTGTAGGTCTTGCCCTAAGAAGTTTCTGATGGGCCTGCTTTTTTGTATCTAAATTAAAAATATTTTCAGGAGCCCAAGTCTTCATGAAAAGCAAGATTTGAACATGCTGACATATTAAATAAATATGATAAAAAATTTTGCTACCTGATCTTGCTCCTGCAAACAAAAGTGAATTCCAACAGGCATTCAAATTTTGACTGATTGTTTTTCATAGATGCTTTTTACCCCCAGATTGGTCTCTGTCCCTTTCACGTTTCATGGTTCCCAGTAGAAACATTTCGGTCTCCCTTGTTCTTTTTCTCTCTCACAGCTCATTAATGCATTTCACAGCTGCCTACCATTACAAAAAGTTTAGTGCATATGAAAGAGCTGAAAAATAAAATAGAAGTCACTAGGGAAAAGAAAAAGTTTCTAATGGCTACATTGCATGTATGTGGCTCTTTTAGTTACCTAGGAAATGGCTATAAAGCATAATATGATTGTCAGATTAATTCCCAGGACAACAGGTACAATTGAGTGTAACTGATGTAGACGTATAATACACTAAAAATAAATTATTGCCAGCTTTTCATTTTTAAATAGAAAGAAAACCAGTAAAATTAACTGTTGCGATGCATTTTTCAGAGGTTTGTTTTGAAATAAATTCTTGATTATCAGACTTACTTTGCGAAAATTACAAAAATCAATTCAGCTGCTGTAAAGGCAAGTTTATGAAGTGGCTCAGATGGCAATCTGCAAAGTGTGGAAAATCACAGCATAAAAATATCATGACAAAGAGCAAAAGAGTTGAAGAGATTTGCTAAGTCATCAGCTCCAAACTCTTGCTATAAAAAGAAACTGTCATATGATCCTTCCCATAAATGCATCAAGCTTCGGCTTTAAAGCAAGTTATACTTTTTTCTTCCCTGTTTCTTTTAGAAAACCATTCCAGAACCTTACTCTTCTCTAGGATATGTATTGTAGAATCACAGAATGACTTGGGCTGGAGGGGACCTTAAAGATCACCTAGTTCCAATCCCCCTGCCATGGGAAGGGATGTCTTTCACTAGACCAGGTTTCTCAGAGCTCCATCCAGCCTGGCCTTCAACACATTCTCTGCTGAATTACTATCTGTTCAGCTTACACTCATCAGTTCTTGTGCCAGCATTACCTTTTTGCTTAAATATTGATTCTCCAGCATTTATTCCCTATAATATTCATAGGTAATAGTTGTATTTCTTCCAAGGTTTGCTTTTCCAAAATCTTTCAATTTTCTTTTGCCAAGTAGGTTATCCATTGTGCTCATTATCTAGTAGGCCAGCTCTTCACCTGTTTGCATTTGAACTCCATGCCCTATGGAAAAAAGTGTATTGATTTAAAAACTGACAACAAAGATAGTAAGAAAGAGAAGAGGTCTTTTCTGGTTGTTGTTGCCTTTCCTATCATATTTTACACTTCCACATGTCATAAAACTGAACAATTAATATGCTCTGGCCACAGCTGCTTATAAGTAGACTTCAGTTCTGAATACATCTATTCATATAGCCATACATTTTGCTTATAGACACACATTTTCCAGATAATTAGATTCATTTTATAATAGATCAGGTGGTAGAGCTTCTAAAAATCTCTTGGCTTTTTCTCTACTGCCTTGTTTTCTAACTTATTTCTGTCATAAATTGCAAGGAAACAATTATCTTGATTTATATTTGATTGTACATACACATGTGACTGTTGAGGGAAAATAACCACAGTTAGAACATTTCATACAATCACTACTATTAAAAACTGCTTTGTTCCAGAGAAATCTTAGGAAGCACATTGTCCGATATTTGTGAAGGAGAGAAATTATAAGTATGTCATTGGGAGACTGCACTTAAATGCTTTGTAAATGCAAAGTTATCACCTAGAGTATGGTCCTCTGAGGTCAATAATTCACATATAGTGAAAAAACCCCAAACACAATAACAGAAGCTCTTGGCATATATACTCAATTCTCCCTTTTTGTGTGTGTGTACAGGTATTCTTTCAATCACAGAATGCAGATGACATTTAAACACAGCAAACTGCAATTGTAAACCATTCATGTTGAAAAGCTATTGATGGCTAATGTACACCAAGCAACAAGCTTATGGATTTTTCTCCCTTGGAACAACAGAGAGACACCACCGCTCTGAGTTGAGTGCTGAAGAGGAACAAAATGTTGTTACTAGGGAATCACAGGTGTTATATTTTATGCTCATAAATAGGATGACATGTTAAGGAAGACATGTTAAACCAATGCAGTCTGGAGGTAGAGATGATATGACTTATTAGACATCCCCATATTCACCTGAATCAGGCTAGTTATTTTTATTTCCTTATCCTCTAGAATACCATCAGTCCACACTTCAGGTAAAAAAAACTCTAATGATATGTATATTTTGTTCAGGAAAAGCTATAAAAATTCATTTTGTCACTTTATATCTCCAGGTGCTATTTTAATGCTCAGTGAATAGGTAAAGTTCAGTGAAAATGGGAAGGAGAAACAAACAAACTGACAGCAAAAAGCTGTTTTGGCTTATAGATCAGCTCAACAGTTAAAACAAAACAAAAAAAAAAGGGTGGAAAGATCAGTAAACTGGAACCAGTCAGTGACTGTCAGTTCAACTACTGGAATAAAACTACTGGCCCTAAGTGCAAGTGCCTGAAATTACCTGGAGCTCTGAGCTCTCATACATAGCCAAGCACTAATCACAGAAACATTTAAACAGGGGTTTTTTTCTGTTAATCTCTGTTGTGGAAACCTCATGTTTTCTCCATGTCAAATGGAGAGTATTTGATGTACAGGGACTGGTACAGTGGCTACAGATTTGCATCTGTCTTTACGTCCTTAAATAAAGATGAAAACTGATAGCGGGGAAAAGAGCCCCTAAGCAACAAGTGGGAAACAACCTCCAAATCCCAGAACAAGTGACCCTGATGTCTGATGGAGAGAACGTCCACTCAACAGCTGTGAAAAGGCAATGCACTTAGGGTTACTATGTGAATTGGAAATCTTTCTCACATTTCAGGTGCTTTGAGCTAAATTCACTTTTGACCCTTGAAATCTCAAACTTAACTGAACATTAAACTTTTTTCGGTTTGAATCCTAAGCACCAAAGGCTTGTCCTTTTTTTATTTAATGAACTAAGAAATAAATTGATATTGCAATTCCTCTGAGACAGAAATTCTTAAATAAAAAAGATCTGTCTTCATGAAGAAATGGATGCTCTAAGAGCCAAAAGATTACGAAAATTAAGTTTTTGGTTATATATTCATGGGTTTTTTTCATAGTTAAATTTGACAATACTGCTCTGATGTCCTGTTCCAAGTAGCATTTAAACTACTAGATTACTTTCCTACCTTGCTGTCATTTATTTGTCAAGTAGGCCAGGAGTAATTAAGTATATGACACACCACAAGATGAAGACTCAAGATGCCTTTTTTAAAGTTATTGTCAAAGCATACTAATAATATTCATCTTTTGTCTAAAATGTATGTCACTTTTTTCCTACTTTATTTTTTTAAGAGAAGAAAAAATGTTGGTGTCTATTATCAAAATAATTTCACTTTAATTTCCTGTCATTATTTTTTATTTTACTACACAAAAAAGTACCAATCTGATGGATAGATCTCCATTTAACTCTGAATAAATCAGTATGTAAATACCTATTTTTGTTAAATGTGGCTTCTGTTAGCTCTTACATATTCAAATGTTTTGAGCTAGTATTAATTATTTTAGCCTACCCATGTTTCCTTCCTCTTTTGTTCTTTGGAAAAATAGCTGAGTACTTTCCTCAAGTTTATAAAGGACAGGACAAAGCTTAACATTAAAAAAAAAACAACTATGGTATTAGAACAAGTTCTTTGTCTTGAAGGCATAATGACTTGTAGCAAGCAGAGTCTTTCTGGTAAGAAAGAAATAACAATTAAAAAAAGAGCTTTCAGATGCTAAATGAGTTGCTCAAGAGAACTCATGTTGTTCCAGGAAAAAACAGAAAAGCACACAATTTTGGCAATCTTCAACAGATTGGTTACTGCAACATTACAAAGCTGTTCTTTGAGACAAATAAAAATGGTAGCCAACTTCAGAAAATGGCTTATACCATCAGCAGGTAAGAATTAGGGTTTAAAGGTGAGACTTTATTTTCTTTGAATACCAGGACTTGGTTAAGCAGCCTGACGCATGTCCTGTCTCATGCCACTCCAGTTAATTACATAGCTAGAGTACACATTTGGATTAGGCAAAACAGAATTGATCCAGCTTTCCTCATAGTTCAGGAAAAGTACAATTTACTCTTCTAAAAGGACTCACCCTGCCCTTGTGACCATTTGCAGGGACCAAGCTTTTGGCTTCTGTGCTGGTTTTGGTTGGGGTAGAGTTAATTTTCTTCACATTGGCTGGTAAGGGCCTACGTTTCGGATTTGTGCTGAACACAGGGTTGATGATGTAGAGGTGTTTTTGTTATTGCTGAGCAGTGCTCACACAGAGCCAAGGCCTTTTCTACTTTTCATACTGCCACACTGGCAAGGAAGTTGGGGGTGCATGGGAAACTGGGAGGACACACAGCCAGGATAGGTGACCCAAACTGACCAAAGGGACATTCTATACCAGATGACATCACGCTTAGTATATAAAGTGGGGGGAAGAAGGAGAAAGGAGGGGACATTTGGAATGATGGTGTTTGTCTTCCCAAGTAACTGTTATGTGTGATGGGTCTCTACTCTTCTGGAGATGGCTGAACACCTGCCCACCCATGGCAAGCAGTGAATTAATTCCTTTTTTTTTTTTCTTGTGTGCAAGGCTTTTGCTTTCCCTATTGAACTGTCTTTTAGTCAACCTATGAGTTTTCTAGCTTTTGCTCTTCTGATTCTCTCCCAGTCCCACTGGTGGAATAGTGAGTGTGTGGCTATCTGGTGCCTAGTTGCTGGCTGGGGTTAAATCACAACAGGTTCCTGCATCAGACCTCAGCTTCCATTTACACACATCAGTCAGAACCAGGATGGAGTAGATCAGCATAATATCCCCAAATTTTTCAAGTGATTTTCCTTAGTTTATATAGACACAATTCAGAATCACTCCCATTTGCTCCACATCTGTCATGAGACCAGGAATTTCTCCGTGGTTACTAACATTTTAAAATAGTTTAAAAGCACTTAAGAGAAAATGAGTGTTACTAAAAAGACTCACAGTCAAGAGAGCTGCAGAAATTTATAACAACTAAATACCTGGGATTTTATTCACATGAAAATGAAGGCACTGTCTATTACTTATAGATATGATACTAGAAGAGGAAGGAAACAAAAAGTAGACTTCTCTATTTTTCTCCATAGGGTAAGATGTCAGATTCTTTTGGTCTATCTTGTCATTTCAATGTCATATACCGTGCCGAAGACATACTTTTCTCCTTTCTTAGATTCCAGCTCTTCCTTTAATACACTAAAAGCTATGTTTGCTGTATCTTGAATTCCTTTTTTTACATAAATTCTCTGAAAATTCTTGGTAGCAGGATGCTACACAAATCAGATCTTGGTGTAAATTAATTTTTAATGTCCATAATTTTACTTTTATGAAGAAATTTTTTAAAAAATATATTTCAATGTTTCCTTCTTTTAGAAAGAATGCATTTTCAAAAGTGAACTACTCTGTTCTGATAACAGTTTGAGTTTTATTGTGATCTTTATAGAACCTTTTAATGTTTAAAAGAAAAAGTTATAACGAGAGTCCTTTGGACTTTTTTTGAAGTCTCCAGGCAAAGGATAAATTAAGTGTTCATCTCAGGTTCTCTTACATATTTCCAAATGAGAAGTGTCCCAGTTATAAACAGAAAATTCCAAAACTTTAGTTTGATCTTTTGGAACTTTCTAAGTTGGTTAAGTTTTATTGTATTTGTAAAGACTTTAGCAAAACAGAAAATATCATCTGACTTTGCATGGAGATCTTGTTTTGGGCACAACACATCAAAAAGAAATATACAGGACAATCACCAGAGAAACTGCAAGATATTTGCATGGAAAATGTACTGAGTACTGTACTTGTCCAGAATAAAACTAAGCAATACTGATGCTGCCAGGCTAAAAGGAAGACAAACCTTGGCAATCAAACCAGACTACATTTGAAGCTATAACTGATTATATGAATAAGATGGAATTGTTTCACACAAAGACAAGAACTTATGCACGAACAAATAAACATTTCTGTAGCGCAATTATTACTGTGCATACATACAAAATATGTACATAGGATCTGTAGCCAACTAGCAAATGTGTAGTATAAAGTGTGAATTCATGTTGAATACAAAGGGGGTTGAGGCCAACAATCTGAATTCAAGCTGCTGAATGGATAGAATATGCTGGCTTCTTTTTAACCAGTTGGATACCAGTGTTTTGCTTCCTGTCAGACTACATGAACGAAAACCCCACATTGGCACTTCTGATACCACAGTAGGTGCCAGCTAGACAGTTCAGCAAATTTTAAGTATTAGGAGAGGTGAATCCAGAAAGAAAAGCCAAGATTTCAGTGTTATGATTTGGAGTGGGGTTCTTGGAATGTTTCCTTCTGCATCTTTTTTCTCTGATAGGTCATGAAGGACTTGGAGTGAGCATTCCATTAAAGGACTGAATTGTGTCAAGAACAGCGTTTCCCTAGAGGAATGGTAAGCAAAGGATCTCCTAGGGCTCAATGCAAAACTCACTAAGTGGAACAAATTATAACAATATAAGCAATAGGTTTCAGTAAAATTTAAGAAAAAAATTAAGAAAAGGAGAAACAATAAATTTCATGTTGTAGCGGTTGATATTAGGAAAGAAAGTAGAATGGAAAAAGGATAAAAAAGAAATTATGTATAGTGAATTTCATTCTCAATGAGATATTTTAAAAAATAAGTGGAAATACCAGAAAACATATAGAAAGAAGATGAAAGCACTTGTCATTCAGTCACATAAAAGATTTTTAAAATATCTCAAATGCAAAATAGAAAAAAAGTCAGAGCATCGGTGTGCCTTGAAGAGACAATAAAATTCAAAAGGCATCATAGACAACAAAGATACTCAATTCCTGTTCCTGTTCAGTCATCATTAGCTGAGTACCCAAACTGAAAAACCCAGGGGATAGTCCATTGTAACCATCAAAAGAGTGTGGACAGAGTATAACATCTTATTAAATAATGATGAGGCAGTTAAAAAAACCCAGAGAGTGCCATGTGGCATAGGGCAGTAATGGATGCTCTAAAACAAGGGTAATGCAAAAATCACAAGAGTGATCAGGATTGATTCGGTCATTCTTTGGTAAGAAGACAAAAGAAACACTGAAAAAATTTTATAGAGAGTTTTGAGAAAATCATTAAGTGAAGTAGACTGAAGTGTAGTGAAAGCAGTTAAAAGTTTAACATTATAACATTAAAGGCATAGGTAGGATTGCATAATGTGACTATAAAATTTTGATTACTGTAAGCAGAAAGTGCTGCTTTGAGGTTAAAAAAAGGAGAAAGACCAGAAATTCAGCAGAATTTACAGAAATTGAAAGCCGTTCCTTAGTCACTAAAATTCTTTAAGGCTATTTTAATGGAAATCAGACTTTTCATAAGATCAAAATAAGCATTTATGCTGGATGTTCCAGGCTTAATAACAATAGAATTTGAAATGTTAGAGCCTGAGGAAAAGCTGATGACAATTGGAAAGACAGGGACTAAAAAAAAATCAGTATACATGAGATTACTCCATAGGAACAGGTTAAATGCAAGTACAATTATGCTTTCTTAAATAACTGGTTACTTAAAAAGTTGAGGAAATGGCTTGAGGTAGCTAGCCCTGAAAAAAAAATCAGCCTATTGTAAAATAAAAGAAGTGTCCATGTTGCAGGAGAAAAAGAGTAAAATTATCTTTTTCTATTGCTTGCAACCCATATTTGAATTAGCTAAATCATTCATGAAATTGCACCCTAAAGGAGGAAAATGGAATAAAAATTTTGGAAGGAACATGCTCTGGTAATTTGTTTTAAATAACTGATTTGTTCTAAAGTGTACAGAGGTGATTTTTCTCCAACCCCCCGTCTCATCCTTGTTAAGAAATTGGTTATGAAAGTTGTCAGGTAAGCAATTAAGCCTGCTTCAGTCTGTCACTGTGCTGCAGGAAAAAAAAAAAAGGCAAGTGAAACTAAAGATCATCTCTGTGCAGCAGCTTTTAAGCTGGCACAGAATGAAATGCTTGTTATCTCCAAGGAGCACTAAAATGACTGCTTCACAAGATAAAAAAGATCCCAGTTATGTACAAAAAGTTTAGCGACTGTATATTTAGTATATACGTATTACTCTAAATTCTCAACCTGGGACCAGATTACATGCTAAACACATTCACTAAATTAATGATAAGGAAACAGTTATTGTCAGCATGGAGTACAAATCTAATAGCTGAATTCACATCAAAATTATCTTTACCTCTATTTGTCTATATACTCTCTCTACCTATGTGTATATATATATAGTAGTAGCTATTACTTTGTGGACAGTGGGGTCTATACCCACAAGAGCTTCATAAGAGCTGCCTCTTATCTGAACAATGACATACAGCACTGACACAGCTCCGAAGATTTTAGAAAGAATAATGTCATAGAAAGCAAGGATGGTGTACGTTATTCATTAGTAAGTCACTATTAGCAAAAAAAAGACACTTAATTGTTACATGTTGGATAATAGGAAAAATGGTGATCCTCTTTTACAGGATCTTATGATTTCCCCATTTTTTAGGCCATATATTGCTTTTTGTGCTTAACCTAAGTTGCCATGTGCCCACCTCTGTGAACACAAGAGTAGCTTCCAAAACACTCAGTGAGGCCTACTGTACAGGAGCATTTCTGTATACGCGAGAAAAAGATGCTGTCTATGTGAAGTAACCAGCTGAGCCCCTTCTCTCAAAATAAAGCAACATATATAAATTAAATACTTTAACAAACTCATTGAAGTGTTTCACTAAAACTTAAAACTATGAATAAAAATTGTGAGACCTATTATAAATTACTGTGGGACTAAGATGCGTAACTACAAATCTATAAACTAGTATGCTATTTAAAACACCTAGTTTTAGTATGCATTTGCCACATATTGTATACAATTAGTCTGGCTAAAACAGATTACAAGAGTAAAGGTATTTGGCTTCTCAAGACTTGAAGCAACAGAGTGAGAAAACAGGGAAATTTCTTGAGATTTTTCAGAAGTATATTGCAGGGAAAAATGTGGACTGTTTCCTGTCTTTATTGAAAATGTAAACCAAAATACTCAAAGAGGACATTTAGTTTAAGAACCAAACAAAAAACAAAACTAAACAAAACACAGAACCCCCCCCAACAACAACAACAACAAAAACAAAACAACAAAAAACCCCCACCGAAATATTAAAAAAAAAGAAAAGTAGGTTCTGAAATTGAATAAAGGGCTTGCAGAATCCAGTTTCTGGTCAACTAAGTCCTACCAGCTTTGTTATCAGTATGATGAGGTCTCACTGCTTGTTATAATCCCTAACAAATGAAATAAAAATGTCACTTCTGATATCTAGTCAAATTGCCTGATGGAAAGAATCTTGGGTAGCAGAAAGGCAGGTTTTTGAAGAAAAACCAACCAAATGAGTGAACATGCCTTAAGAAAGGAACTGAAGAACAGGATTTCCCACTGGGCTTTTGCTAAGAGCTTCAAACATCATAAAAAATTATTTTTAGAGCAACAAAATGAACTTTCTTTGGCATTTTAGCTGCCACACAAGATGACTGTATAAACCTTGTTTTTGTTCCTATGTTGTTTAATGACAGTTCTTTTTATAAGTCCTGATCTTCATGTAGTTAATTTTGAATCAGAAAATCATTCTCCTACTAGCCTACTCCTGTCATTTTACATCTTTCATAGAACTTACATCAGAAAACGAATGCAAAGTGTTTATTTAAGCTACATAATTAAAAAAAAAAAGTTGGTTGCAAAATCCAGCACTCATAAGTTAGGAAATTCAAAATTAATATGAAGCTTATAGGGATGCTATGCCTAGTATTATGCTCAATTCATTTATCCAAGTTTACTGTAACTAATTAAATACCTTGTATTTTGTAAGGCATGTAGAAAATGATATTGAGCTAAAGTTGTACGGGCTACAATGACTCATGACAAAGATAAATTCTATGCAACACAAAAACCTGTTACCACCACTTAACAGCAAAAATATTCTGTGAGCACTTCTGCACACAGTGAAGTCAGATTAGGTGAATAACACCCACTCTTTGTCAGTAAGGGATGTTTCTTTCTGAAGCAGAAGAAATTAGATGGGTTCAGATGAATAGCCAAAAAACAAGGAAAGTTATCCCAGTCTTCTTGAATGGAGTTCCCCGCCCCTAAACCCTTCTTTCTTCAGAAAACCTGTTTCGGTTATGTGGTACTTCAGTGTTTGTGATGAGTTTATAGCGCTGTGGTGTTGGACACACAGTACTTTCAGAGGGTTGTGGATGAAATTCATCCTTTGTTTTTGATTTAAAGAGGCAGAAGTTCCTGATGCAGTGGCCTACTCATGACTTCTCTTCTTCTGTCATTCCTTAGTTAGTCCCCTCTACATTGCACTGTTGACAGGGCCATTGGATTTGTCTTAAAATATTTATGCTCATTAATTATTTTGTCAAGTTGCTGAAATTTCCTGACAACAAACAAAAGCAATTTTTTAATTATCTTTGTTTTGGTAAAGTTTGAATAGAACATCTTGCAATAAAATTAGGTTCTCCTCCAGCCTAAGGGCGCTCCTCAGTAACGTATGTGTGATCTGCTGCAAAAAACACAACTTAGAAAGCTTATACCATTAATAAATCTTTCATAAACATCTTTATTTTAAGAAAATATTCCCCTTTCAGAAAAAAAAAAAATTCTTTTTAAAGCAGTATGTTGTGAAACGTTTCTCTATGTTCTGTATCTCTAGTTTAGGAAAAGCCTTGAGGTAGACATTTTTGTATAGACCACAGTCAGCAACTTGAAGAAGTGCTTTATGCTACTAAAAAATGTTAAGCCTAGCAAAAAAAAAAGTCCACTAATGAAGCCAGGCAATGTTGTATCTGTAACAGTCTGGTGCAGACAAGATTCTTCAAGATTAAACTATAGATAAATGGCTTTACAGACAGAGAGAAGCAACCTTTTGTGATTGCAATTTATTACTCTTGTCTCAAAAATTAAGGGACAGATGTTAATTAGTCTGTACATCATCTGTAGCTTAGAAAACAGGTTTTTAAAGAATATTCTTCCAAAAGCACCTGTGACTATATAGAGCCTCTAAAAGTACATCTGGTATATAAAAAAATAAAGCATATTCTGCCAACAATAAGAAAAAAACCCTAAAAAAACCAAGAAATAATGCTGGGTGCTTCTGGTGTTCTTCTGATGACCTGGTTATAAACAAACTGTAATTTATATCACTTATGCACAGTGGTTTCCCTTCACAATTTTTCTGGTGAAGAAGAAAGATTAGGTTAACAAAATAAATGTATGTTTGTGATATCAGTCTTTCATGTACTGTATACATATATATGCAACTATAAAATGAATTTCGCTGAAAATGTTGTATTTTAACTGTGGTTTTATTCAGGCAAGAGAAAAGAACTGAAGTTGTCATTTGAATATGCAAAAGATAGAAGAAATAAGAAGACAACCTTCTGATGGCATAATGTGATTCACTTAATCATTATTCTTTAATAATTAATTTTCTATAAATTTTCTCCTTACAGCATATTCATAAGATTAGAAAATATTATTTCCCACCTGAAAACATGAATATTAAGACCCAAAATTGGTTTACCCAGGATTCCACAGTTTGAGATCAGTGTCTTAGCTGCTGAGCCATCCTTTCCACTCAGGTCCAACATGTCTTCTGTAGAAATCTTAAAAACAGAAGTAGCTAAACAAAACTAAACTGTCAGAGATATCAGAGATGACATACATTTAGTCCACCCCCTTGTCAATGAAAGCTTAAGGAAAAAAACCCCATCATATATGTCCTTCTGTTTTCAGTTCTAACATACTAAAAATATGCCATATAAGCAACATTAATGCCTACTAAAGAGGTTTAAGTATTCAGCAGTCATTACCAGGAGAAAAAGTAAGGTGTAATATGATAAAGTGAAGGGAAATTAGAATTAAACTTCAGATAATCATGAATGGGTAAATTCATGAAACTAAAGCAGAGGTCTGCTGAAGTGTGATTAAGACACATTGAGCAGTAATCCCAAATGTTAAGCAAATGTTTGTGAAGATTTTAAAGAGCTTTTTTAATAATTATTTGATTTTTAAATTGTTATTTGGATGTCTGAAAGACCTTTGTGGGGAAAGGTAACAGTTGTATTAATCTGAGAGATAAATTAAATCCCTATGAAAAATAGCAGATATTAAAAAAAAAAAAAAAGAAAATAGAAGAAAAGAGTTATTGGCCACCTTTACATCTTTAAATTTTAAACTCCCAATGAAAAAAACAGTAACACACTTGG
Source organism: Chiroxiphia lanceolata (assembly GCF_009829145.1). Lineage (NCBI taxonomy): Eukaryota > Metazoa > Chordata > Aves > Passeriformes > Pipridae > Chiroxiphia > Chiroxiphia lanceolata. The sequence continues at coordinate 42,045,277 of NC_045637.1, read as the reverse complement.
CATTGTTAACTGCTAACTGTAACTGCTCATGGTCATGAGCTGTAGTTTCCAAAAAGATCATCCAGAGCAAAAACTGAGTTAATGAATGACCAAAGGAAGACAGAGAAAAAAGTGTGGCTCAGTGTGGTTAAAGAAAATAAAGGCATCGATTTTTCTGAGCAGAGGAAGTAAATAGCAGTAAAACTCACTTAAAATGCAATTCTCTATTGTCCTTGTTCAGGTGACATTGTTCCGAGAAATGAAACATATAGTAACTGCAGAAATCAGTGTTAAGAACAAAAGGAGTTATCACAAGGTACACATTTCCAAGACATCAGAAATTCTTCTCAGTACTTTCTGTTGTTTTCTTTGCACTTCAACACTTCATAAATGAGTTAGATGCAGTATCTCTTGAAAGGGATACTCAGCAAATTTGCGGATAACACAAAACTCAGAGGAGCTGTTAACTCCCTCAAAGGCAGGGAGGCCCTGCAGGGAGACCTCAACAAATTAGAGGACTGGGAAATCATCAACCTTATGAAGTTCAACAGGGGGAAGTGCCAGATTCTGCACCTGGGAGGGGATAACCCTGGATATTTGTACAGACTGGGGAAGGAGATGATGGAAAGCAGTGCCACAGAAAAGGACCTGGAGGTCCTGGTTGATGGCAAGTTGAATATGAGTCAGCAGTGCCCTGGCAGCCAGGAGGGTCAACCATGTCCTGGGGTCATCAGGCAAAGCATCACCAGCTGGTCGAAGGAGGGGATTGTCCTGCTCTGCTCTGCACTTGTATGGCCTCACCTTGAATATTGTGTGCAGTTTTGGGCATCACAATATAAGAAAGATATTGAGCTGTTAGAGAGCATCCAAAGGAGGGCAAAGATAGTGAAGGGCCTTGAGGGGAAGCCATATGAGGAGCAGCTGAGGTCACTTGGTCTGTTCAGGCCGGAGAAGAGAAGACAGAGGGGAGACCTCATTGAAGTCTACAACTTCCCCATGAGGGAAAGAGGAGGGGCAGACACTGATCTCTTCTCTGTGATGACCAGCGACAGGACCCGAGGGAATGGCCTGAAGTTTTGTCAGGGAATGTTTAGGTTGGATATTAGAAAGAGGTTCTTCACCCAGACATTGTTTGGGTGCTGGAACAGGTTCCCCAGGGAAGTGGTCACAGCACCAAGTCTGATGTAGTTCAGGAAGTGTTTGGACAATACTCTTGGGAACATGGTGTGGCTCTTGGGGATGGCTAGGAGTTGGACTCAATGATCTTTGTGGGTCTCTTCCAACTCAGCATATTCTGTGGTTCTGGGATTCACCACCAAGGTCAGTAGTCCATGTAATCTTCATTGTCATCGCTGTTGTTCATGTCAGGAGCTGTTGATGTACCTGGGATGACGTCCTGAGCAGCGTGACAGCAGTAAAGCTGCATGTAGAAGAAGATTGCATTCAGGTTTGACCACAAACTGTGGTTGCAGTTGTTGCTGGGTTAGATGGTTGGTTGGTTGATTGGTTGGTTTCATTCCTACCTCTATTCTTTGTTGTGTTAGGGTTTTTTTGGGGTTTCTCGGGGGGGGGGAGGGGTAGAGGGTGCCATGTTGGAAATATTCAGCCTGTCCTATTGCATAACAGAATAAATTTAAGACATTTAATGTCTACACTGTCATCAGTCAGGAGTTAAGGTACTTGTATATATGGCAGTACAGTCAATATCAAAAAAAAAACCCTATAAAACAGTCTGGTTTTGTTGTTATTCCATTACCCTGTGATCAAAATAAGACAACTTCCTTATGATATCTGTATCTCTGATTTCTGGGTGTCATTTCCTATGTGTTATCACTCTGGGATTATTCTACACTTCCTATGACTTTCCATTCTGTCTAATTTGAGAATATGGCATATTGCAGAAATCACCAAGAAATATCGTCTGTAAGCTGAGCTCTAAACTTTTATGTCACATGTTGAAAGAAGTTCATTTGAAGACCAGTTTCAACACTATTTTTAGATGAAACACAGTACTAAAATCCCTGATACTGCCTCATAAATTATTTAAAAAGTTAATTTCTGCTGAAAGCTCTTTAGTAAACCATTGTTTATTAATTGCCACTGTTCATTCTCTCTTTAATAATAAAGTAAGCACCATTAATGAATGTGTCTGTTCTGTCTTAGGTATTATATCTGCCTCTAGAGCATGCCAAAAACCTTATACAAATAAGCCAATAATCTTAATCAATACTCCTCTACAATGTACATTCATTAAGATTTGGCCTAGCATATGTTTCTCTTGCTTTTGGGAATTCCAGAACAAAATTATTTCCTTCAAACAATCAAGTAGATCTCTTTGTATGCCATGTGTGTCATCTGTTCTATGTGAAGTAGACCAGACTTATAACACACTGCACTAAGAAGTACATTGTATGCACCTGAGTTTCTCTGATTAACCTTATTATTTAAATCTGCTACTCCAGTATAATGTATACAGCTTTGATTCAGTGAAGTGCAATTATTGTATTTCACTACTGGTAAAATTGTTGCCAGAATAGATATTTTCGATCTGATTAAATTCAAGTAATAAAAAATGAAAATTCACAGAACAAATATGAATCTCAGATAATTTTTAACCGGAATTGCAGACTAGCTGAGAGATAACAATCCAATAAAATGTACACAAAACAGCACACACTTTTTTTATTCCCTAATTTTTTTCTGATGGTTCACTAAATTATGTACTTGAAATCATAGAATAATAGAATACTAGTTTGGAAGGGAATCTCAAGAATTGTCTGGTGCAAACACTCTTGTCAAAAGTATGATCTAGATGGCCCAGCACCCTGTCCTGACGAATCTTAAAAGTATACGATATGGGGAGTCCACCACTTTTCTGGGCAGATTATTCCAATGGCTGATTTCATTCTGAAAAATTTGACCCTGGTGTCTAAATGAAATCTCTCCAGGAGTGACTTGTACCCACTACCCATTGTCTTTTCCATGCTATTCCTTGTAAAAAGGGAATTTCCCATCTGCTTTATAGTGACCCTTGAAATATTGTATCATGGTGATAAGGTCTAACCTAAGTCTTCTTTTCTCAAGACTGAACAAACCCACTTCCTCACAGTTCTTTGATTATCTTTGTAGTCCTTCCTTGGACCCTCTTCAGCCTGTCCACATGTTTTTTGGGTAGTCAAGACTAAAAACAAACATGCTATTCCAGCTGTGGCCTGACAAGTGGTGGGTAGAGCGCATCTCTGCTGGTGATGCTCTTGTTGATGCCAGCATCCTGTTAGCTTTCTTTCTGTGCTGCAGCAGCACACTGCTCATTCATATTGAGCTTGTTGTGCGTCCGGACACCCAGGTCCCTTTCTACAGAGCTGGTCCCCAACCATGTAGATCCCAGACTGTGCTGCATTCTTGAATTGTATTTCTCGTCAGCAAGACCTTACACTTGTCTTTGTTGAACTCCATGAGGTTCTTGTTGTCTCACTCTTCTTGCATTCGTGTCCTATGTTCTTCCACTACTCACATCTTCCTACAGGGTGGCTCTCCCTTCTGAAGTGTTCACTTCCCCACTCAGTGCTTGGTATCACCAGCAAACTGCATCAGGGTACAGTTAATTCCATCATCCAGATCATTGGGCCCCACTTGTGACAGGTTGCCAGTTTGAAAAGGAGGTGTTTACCACCACCCTCTGGGTGCAGCCTCTCAGCCAGTTCACCACTCACTCCACAGACCACTTGTCCAGATCGTAATGTATCAGTTTCTCCAGAAGGAGGCTGTAGGAAACTATCAAAAGCCTTGGAGAAATCCAGGTAAACAATGTCCACATCTTGCCCCACATCAGACAAGCATGTTCCTTTGTCGTACAAGGCAATCAGGTTTGTCAAGTACAATTTGCCCTTGGTGAATCTGTGCTGGTTTTACTTCCCAATCATGTGCTTCATCTGACTTTTGCCTGCCCCAGATGGATTCGTCCCATAACTTTCCCAGGGACTAAAGTAAGACTGATAGGCCTATAATTTCTTGGATCTTCCTTTAAGCCAAACAAAACAAAGATATTGATGTGTTTCTCAGATAATTAAAATCTGTCTCTCTAGTCAAGTTTCAGAAGCCATTATTTCCTGCTCTACATTTGAGGCTTAGCCACTTTGGGCTAGGTTGGATTACCTGCAATTAGGAAAACTCTAAAAACATTAACACTCATAATTTTCTTGTGGTCAATTTTGTTGTTAAATACTGTGAAATATTGGTGGAAGACATGCTATATTAAAATTTAGTATGGACATAATATCTAAGAGTGTTTATTTTTATGAAGTATATCTGAGCTTTATAGATATGTTGCATTACACTAATTACTCAAAGATCTTTCTCAATACACAGTGTATTCCTGCAAAACTGACAATGGACTAAATTAAAAAGGATGCCTTTGAAAAAAGAAACTTCAAGACAAAAGACTGGTGTTAGCTGCACTGATGTACCTTTTGGTAAATGAACAGTAGTTCCAGAAAAAAAAGTTACTTTCAAATAGAACTGGAATTCATTTCAGGATTAAGAACAGATTTACCTTGATTTAAAGATTCTATTGTGTGAATATATATATTGGATGCCTCCTGTACCCTCTCCCCCTTTAAGAATTTTACTGAGAAACTATTTATGCATAACCATGGTCTTTTTTTTTATTACCTAAATCTGTTAGAGCATTACAAGATACAAGATATAGAATGTGGTAATCACTTTGAAGGGAGAACATTTTGGAAACTTCCAGCTAGGAATTAAAATACAATATCAGTTATGTTTTTAATGTTCAATTCTTACTCCAAAAAGCCCACTATCACAGTGCATCATAATGGGAAAAAAAAAAAAAGTAAAAAAGCAGAAACAGAATTAAACCATTCTCACATAATTTTTATACTGAAACAGAATAAAATTCCTTAAACATCCTAAATGTATCGTCTTTATAACTTTATGGTTATGGAAGACAAGAGCCAGTGGCATAAAATTTCTATATGAACAAAAAGTATAAGGTATTTGACTCTTTATGTGGTATGCTAAAAAGGTACCTTTGATGTCTCAAAATTAGACATTCGGCTGATCCATTCACTTAGGTAAACTTTCATGCCAGTATCACTGTGCTCTTTCAGGTGTTTTTTCATAATAAATTATGGATGTGCTTGGGTCAATATGAATAAATAACATGAATGTGTTTAATTACGTATCAACAATTAAAGATCAAAACATAATTTTTTTTCTTTTTCTCTGTAAAGAGATTTCTCTTTAATTCTTTTCACAAAATTCTTTGCTTTGCTGAGATTAGGGAAGAAAGGGCATTTTAATTCATTTTAAATATACAACAAATATAAAACTTTAGCCATCAAACTGAGACTAACAGAGGGTTCAATACTTGTGAATATAACAATATTCATTAGCTCTGTGAATGAAGAGAAGTTATTACTTTTTCCTTTCACTATGTAGCAAATTACTCTGGTAATGGAGGTCTGAGGAAACACATAACAGACTTAGAAGGTAAAATATGTTGTTATTCTCAGAAGGTTTGTCTTGTGTGATTTGGAATCTCTGCTAGTAAGCTACTTTACCACCTACATTAACAACTGCAGCACAGAAGCAAAGGTTATGCTTTAAATAGCATAATAAAAAGTTCAAACTCCTTTCCTTCCTATGCAAATGCCTTGACATTCACTTTATATCAGATGGAATTTTCTTTTCCCTTGTTATTCAAACCAAGAAAATGAGCTCTCTTTTTCATGTAGTTCACTTTTTTTATAGTGTAGTCTCCAGATATTGTTGTCAACAGTGAACAGGTAAAACTTTGCACAGTTATTTTCATTATATACTTAGATTTCTTAATGTTTTGTTCGAATTAATTTTGTTTATTTTTCTTTACATTTATTTCTAACAGAACTTTTTTCTTTTTTCTTTGTGAGGTTGATATATCACTAATATTTAGAAGAATCTTCCTGTACTAGATCTTCTAAATAAAGTGCATTAAATGTGTTCTGCTATAATAATAAAGTATGAATCATAATTTCAATACAATATGGCTTCTTAGGCTCAGAATCAAAACTGTCCAAAAACAACTGTACAACTAATCCCATAAAGTACATTGTTTTAAGATTTCTAAGGCAACTATCTAGATGACATAAAAGTCAATTAAAAGAAACTCTACTGGACACAAAAGGGTGAGAGGAGATGGGTGAATTGTTTGTGCTGTTCTCTCCTGACTGTTATAAAGTTTACTTAATAATTAGGATTTAAGCTCTTCCTCTGTGGTTCCTCTATTTCCATAAACAAATACTTAAAACATGCAAAATAAGTAAAGTCTGTAAACAAACATTCAGTCACAGGGCAATGTAAAATTCGCTTTTCATCTTCATGCTTCCACAAGCCCAATTAACTAAGATGTTAACTGGCAAAGATGTTTATTACTTTGTTCTTCTTATTTTTCTTTTTTTTTCCTTTTTCCTCTTATTTTTTCTTTTCCTTTTTCTTTTTGTCACTCCTTTTCTTTCTTCTTTTTTTTTTCCTTTCTCCTGGATCTATTAATGAATTCTGTTAAACACATTTGCAATAGAAGACAAATCATATTTAGGGAATATTTGTTGTGACATGCTTTTCAGTTGTTTGTCCTTTCCTCTCCTGTATATATTTCCAGGGCGTAAACTGAGACTGAGATATAACTGCAAAACAGAAGGTGTAAAGCTGAATGACACAATGGTTCTATCATGAAAAATACCAAATTTGTTTTAATACTGTGTAGGCACAGTTCAAAATAATTTCATCCTTGCAAAGTTGTTCCGACAAGAATTCTGCTGGTCTCTTGAAGTGTTGATTACGTCTGCAAACAAACATTAGATTCAGTAGAGTTATCAAACATTTGGCAGAACTCTAAATTTTTCTTTCTTCTCTTTGTTCTAGATGAAGCCTCCCTGCAACATAATGACATATCACAACGGCATCGTGGTCTATATTAGGGTTTAGAAAAATCACCAGTTGATAAATATTGCTTTTGATAGCTCAGAGCATAGGCTTGATCTATGTCTTAGTCCTGCAGAGATGTAGCTATTTTACAGTTACATCTTCCTAAGCCAAACAAGCTGGAAGAAAGGTGTTTTAAAAAGCATATTCTGTTATTGTGGAATTCTTTCACTAACCAAAATAAATTTCTGTTCAGCACCTCAGGACCTCAATGACTTCTTGAAACTGAGTACTCCTAGAATAAAGTGGAGAATAAATACAAGAATGGAAGAACAAACTAATCAAAATCGTGCTCTGGAATTAACTTGAAAAAATGTATGATGATGTGACTAGATTTATGCCTCCTTAGAAGTCTTAGAAGTCAAGAAGACTTGAATAGAAATGCCTATTTAGAAATATGTAAATGAAAGGACATACAATCAGCAGGAAGACTTATTTCTCACAGTAACAGGTTCTAAAGCACTGATTGTACAAACTCATTGAAATTAATTTATTCAATTCAGTAAGGAAGCTGCATTATGCTCCTACTCTCCATAGCTTCTCTCTGTTGTCAGCTGTGGGGCAGCCACAGGCTAATTGAGATTATATTAGGGCTGAAGTAACCCATCCGTAGTGAATATTTATTTCTGAAAACATGGTTCCTAACTCATAATCTCTTTTAAGAGACTGTTGGCTGGTAGAGAAGGTCATGACAGCTGTATTTAATAGCTCTTAGTCATCTTTGGCAGTAAGAATTATGTATATAATATAACATTTCATATGTATATGAAGCCGATCAGACATACTTTTTGAAAAAACCATGAACGAATTAATTTTGTGAAAAGATTGGACTAGTAGAACAGAGGAGTAATCTTGGAACACATCTACCACCTAGCAGGTAAAATCAATACAAACCCTAGACCCCTGCAAATTCAAAATTAACTTTGAAAAAGGTAAAGAATTTGTACAGTAATGACCCATGGGAAAATAGAATTCTTGTCTTGTAAGAGAACTTGAGAACTTATTGAGGGTTCAGGACTCACAGTGAACGGCAGAATAAAGAATGCTACAGAGTCCAGAATAACAAGTAGAATTTTGTCAAGGTATGTTAATATTTCTTGTTAAGGAATATTGCTGCAAAGCTTTGTCTCAGAAGGCTGCTTTGGTATTAGAAATCTTGCCTTTGAGTTACACAGGGAAAAAAATTCATCAGAATAAAGTATTTTGTTGTTCAGAAACTGTGGAAAGTGTCAACTGATAATGAAAATCTTTTATAATGCCTAGGATTCAGAATGATAACTGAACAGGATGTATACTTGTTCAGATGCATATACTGAACAATTCTAATAAATGAAATAGATCCACTCATATAGAATAAGTATAAGCTTCATTCTTGGTTAAATCTAAACCTGGGAAGATAAAGCAAGAATAGATGAGCATGCATGAAACTGAATAATAGGAAGTGAAACACAGCAATCCTGAAACTGAAGGAAAAAAAATACTTTATTTAAGGTGTGTTTTTTTACAATCCCACATTTGACCAACAAAGTCTTTGAATGAAGAACTTTACAGAGACGACTTATAATTCTGTTCAATGTAAGCTAATTTGCTTAATATCTGAATTAATAGCTCTACATAGTTTGTCTGTTCCTTATGTACTTTGACTGCTACAGGTGAGTTAGAAAGAATGCATGCCTAGAATGGTGCATAAAATATTTGCTGGTCAAGTATTTAAAGTTAGCGATATGTTTCCTCAAAGTGAAGACTCAATCATACTCAAAGACACATTCATATTCTAAGCTTGCTTTTTGTATGTATTGTGCTTCCTGGAATCAGTCTAAATCAGCAGACATGAAAAAATTTCCCACTGTTTGCTATACTTTTGGGTAAAGATGTAGTGGAGGATCTGTTAGAAAGGAGCTAAACGTTTGCACTGAGAGAAATATTCAGATTATGTTTAAAACATTTTGGGTTTCTAGTATAATTAAATTAAGATGCTTACTTTATTTATCAGATCTCCCTTGAAAGGTTTCATTAATTAAATCTATACACCTCTACGCTCATGACTGCAGTGAGCATTTTCTTTCTTTCAACTCAACATTTTTTCTTTTATTCTTACCTTTAAGTTTTAATGAAAATAACTTAAATCTGCCACTAATTTAAGTTTCAGAATACCCTAGGATATTTTCAAATATTAGTTTTGTAAAGTATGACAGTAAAGATTCCTTTTTTATTTTTTTTTCAAGGGATGATTTAAAGCACGTAGATCTCAAGAAACAGAAGAAATGTGTTTAACTGTGGGGGCAGAGTGGGGGAAATCCTCCTATCACCATGGTAGCAAGTGGTCTTTGTCAGTGCCTGTGCTTATGTTTCGTGTAAGAGAATATGGTCTTTTAGGCTGCAGAACTGTAATGTCATTTTGAAAATGCACTGGGACCAGACATAATGCACTGTCCTATGAATTCTGAAAGTGCAATTAAAAGCAGACCAGTGATGACAGCAAGGTCTTAACTTGCTTACACTGAGGGTCATGAACATCAAATTTTTCAGCCAAGGGTGAAATAGCATCCTCATAATTAACCGGTCTTAGAAACTACAACATGCCAACTGCACCTAGTATACCCAAGAAATTTTAGAATGGCAAGAACGACATTACTAGAACCAGAGTGCAGTAAAGGCGTAGTTTATAATGACACTGAATGAATTTTATGTGAAGGTAAAATACCAGAATAAAGTCTTCTCTTGCAGACCACAGCTGTCACCACAAATTTTAAGAACAAAATCTGATTGTGAGTGTGGTGGACGGGTGCATAAATTTCACAGTTTTATTAGAACAAAAACCAAAGAAGTCTTTCCTCTCCTAGTCATTGCCTTATTCTGCCATACAAGAGAAGTAGTAATAAAAATAGATTCTCCAGTTTCAGTGCTTAGATATCTTCCTCTATATCTGTTTCGCTCTTAATAATTCTTGAAGACTGGGTGATGACATCTGACTAAAATAGTTTCTTTCAGGTGGAATTATGTCAACCTTCCTTAAACAGATTTTTATTTTTTTTCTGTATCTTTTCTGGATATCTTACCTGACTTAAAACAATTGCCTTTTTTCATAGCCATATGTTTTTCAAAGCCAACAGTTACTCCATAAGCAGTTAACCAGGGAAGTCTAGTTCCTATTCAACTGCTTACATGCAGTGAGCTCCTAGCCTATATCAAAAAGTCTCATTTTTTAAAATCATCTCTTTTACTTCATATTGATTACTGATCACTCTGTTATTAATATTGTATGTTATATTACTAGGGCATAGGAAGAAGCGTGTGGAATCCAAGTCTTTTTAGTTTTAAGGAGAGCACAGTTGTGCCATTAATATATTTCATTAGGAAATTAGCATTTTTCTACCACCATTGATAAAAATTATATAAAAAATATATCCCCCCAAATGTTCTGATTTTTTTCCCATTATATTATCAGCACAAACTATGCTTATTTTTCTTTATATTTCTCATAGTTCTTATACTAATGCCCAGAAGAAAAATTGTCATACGACAACACTAATAAATCCTATGTATTTTATATGTATAAAGAATCAGATATTTTATCAAAGAATAAAACCAGATTGTGTCAAAGTCTACCTTTGAGAGGTCTGATCGTATTTGATGCAATTTCTAATTTTGATCTATAGTTTTATTTCTTCTCAGTTCTTCAAGTCAACATTAAGCCATCTCCCAACTTTTTCCCCCTCAGATAAAAATTTCTGTGTGGTTCTGAAAGTTAAGCTTCTATACTGTAACACAGAACAGAGTGTTCAATTATTTCCGATTTTCACCTATCTTAGGCCTCTGAGATTAGCTGTATTACAAATGTAATTGCTTTCCTGAGCTCAGGAAAACAGAAAATTGTAGATTTTTTGGTGAAAAATCTGAGATAAAAACATGGTAGGTTTTACGTGTACACACCACAGATCCAGTCTAAAACCTAGATTTTCAAGCTTAAGCAATTTTTTAAAAAGTAGGGAAAAAGTGGGAAAAGACAGCAATTATTTTCCTATAGGACCATTTTTCACTTGGAAAATTTGAACTGAGTGGCCTCAGTAGGAGATGCTTCCTTCAGCCATCTTTTTCTAGCAGACAAATCTACTACCAAAAAACCTCAGTTTTTTTTCTTTATGAAAAGAGCTGAGGAGGCATATATACTGAAGATCATGTTCTGCCAGAAATCATAGTCCACATATGCAGACTGTAGTTAACTAAATTCATCAGATTTAATTCATAATGTCATACATGAAGAAAAAGTGAATTAAATTATGCAAGTAATTGAAAAAATGGTAAAAAATGTACTGAAACAATTATGAGTATCTAAATTATGAGTATCTAATTGTTTTTTCCAACCAAAGGATTGCTTTCATGAAAATCCAACTGAATTTCTTTTGAATTATGCAAAATGATCACTTTTTCTAAATTTTGTTTTGAGAACTGTTTACTTAAATATTTATAGTTAACAATACCTTCCACATCCAGACATTAAAAAAAAACCATGTAAAAAATGCTATTTTTTTCTCATTATATTGTTTCAGAGAAGTCCCCATGGAGTTTGCTTTCCACTTATTAGCAGTTTTTCCAATCTGAAAATAAAAGGAAAATACAAAATACAAAATATTTCCCACTTGGAAAATACTTTCCCAATCATGAAAATTCCAAAGAAAGGAAGATCTTGAATATATTTGAAAGCTCTTCTTTTGAAGGGAATATTAGTCACAAAGAGTATTTTATTAATGATGAAATCTGTTCATCAACCTTACTCTACTAAGCCACTTCGGCATTCCACACCATTTTGAAAGCTACAGGCTAAAACCTGAAGCCAAAAAATTATAAAAAACACAGGACAAAAATACAGCAAATATTTGGGAAGATCATTCTCTTCCTTCTATTCCTAGTCTCTGCTTATTCTTCCCTTTTTTCTCTTTAACAAAAAGACTTTAAAATGGACTGCGACAAAATTATTTGGCTCTATGTTTCAAATCTCTTTTCACAAGTGTTGTTTGCTTTTTCTTTCCTTTCTGTTTCAAAGAAATTAAACCCATTTTGGACGTATTATTAGTTGTTCTTTGCAACTTATTACACTTCACTTTCATCTGTTAGTTGTAACCCTGAGTTATTTATATCTGTTGTCATTTAAATAGGCTTTTTTATTACGTAAAAGCACTTTACAAAAATTTCTTTTTGATTACAGAGTCATTCTGTCTTCAATCTATTTTTTTAAAAAGTGTCACCTAGTGTAATCAAAAGCATTTTGAGCCTTTTTTCCTTGACAGCGTCACTTTTAAATCTTCCTACCAACCTATGCCAATATTCAACCAGCAAGTCTTTACAAGCTGGTAAGTGGCAGCCTAACCTGCCAGACAAGATCCATCCAAATCCAATTCTCTGCTTAAGGTCATGGGCACTAAGAGATCTCCAGCATGACTTGCCTTTTTGTCTCTAGAATTCATTAAATATGAGATTTTCAAGACGTGATGCAGTCTGAATTTCCCTTCCTAAACTTACTTCCTTTACTTTATCAGATTCTAAAACGGATCTACTTTTTATGTTGTTTTCATTGCTGCTTCCATACAAATCCAAAAGAGGTGCAATTCCCAGACGTTGTTCAGGCTAACCTCCCACTTTTTTGAGCAGACTATCTCCTTGTGTTCTGAACATGGATCACAGAAATTGTAGGCAAAACAATCTTTCTCTGCACCCATCAGCCAAGTTTATTTATCTGAGCCTAATGAGGACAGAGATCACTGAGCTTCAGCACTGACTCCCATCATGATCTACCTGTTTAAACAGTGAAGGTTGCCCCTATCAGCCTCAAACTCTGCCTCTTAGGTCATCTCAGGTGATGAATCTTCCAGTGTGGTTAGTATCAGAGTACTAATTTGCAGGATACCTTTTTCTATTATAGAGATGAAAAGGCTTAGGGAGACTTCCTCATTTTGAGACTTCAAACCTTCATGAAGCTTGCAGAGCTCTGTCATGTAATGGTCTTTTTATTAATCCAAACAATGGTATTCATCTTGTGACACAGAAACCACCAAGCAACCTTCTTACAGAAAGGATTTCTCCAGTGTTACGAGATCTGCTGGCTGTACCTGTACTGATGGAAGTTGTCACTATGACTTAAAATTGATCAATGTCCATTTATCCAAGAAGTTACAGTGTCCAAGCCTTGCACATGCACACCTTATCTTAGCACAAACCATCTCTTTTTCTTTACAGATGTTGTTGCTTAGATCATGTATGCTCTCAGTTTAAGGATTAGTTTCCTGAGTACTGTCTGTCATCTGCACTTCTCGCCAGCTGATCAGCTAACACAGTAGCAAAATAGCCCTAGCTTTGCTATCAGCCCTGTCAGTAACAAGCAATGAGCACAGAATTAAATAAATGACTCTTGGCTGTGGCAGTTTTTGTGACGGTTCAGTTGTAAGGAAAACATAGCAATTCCTGACCTGAGTACTCTCCTTTAAAGTCTGTTTTACTGTGGTGAGAGTTCAAAGGAATTGCCAGATACAGAGAACCTTTGCTCTTCTCCTACTTTTTGTTCTGCACTTCGGTCACCACTTTTGGACTCTGTTTTGAAGTATTCCCAGTGCATCGTAGCTTTGTGACATTTTCATGGCTTTTACCTTCTCTGTTTCCCAAAACCATTAGGAATCAGGCACTAGGAAGAAAGTATGTGATTAGGATAGGTGCTGGTGTGTCTCTTCTAATCGGTGAAAATCATAGCAAACTAAACATGAGTAACAAGAGGACTACATTGCCCCCAGTAATTGACTAGAAGAGATGTGGTTTAATTCTCTTTCTCCTAACTGATACAGTGTATTGCTGCAGTTAGATTTAAACCTAGAGGCAGTCACTTTCAGCTGAATCAAAGCAGAGTGAGAACAAGTACAGATACAAGTAGTGGAGCAGTTCAACATATTAAATAAACTTAGCTAAGGTAATCTGGTGCAACTTTCATGTGTAGTCCTGTCAGTAGAATTTTCTATGGTAATTTTAATTTCAAAGAATTAATTTTAAATTCTTAGTTTTGAAAGGCAGAAGTAAAAATCATGACATCCTAGGTTGGTGTTCTGATTAAAAGTAGACAATTGAGCCAAAGCTCAGTAAAGTATATAATGGGGTATGCACTCAGTGTTTACAGATTTTGTATTTTACTTTTCAGATAGAGGAGAGGAGGTGAAGGTGAAAAGATAAATACAAATTAACCTTAAAGATAGAAAGGTAATGGCATCCAGAAGCCCTGGAATACTTTTTCTGTTCAGATTCACATATATTTAGGCACACAAGGGATACTATTTCTGCCCAAAGTGTCATTTGATACCATCTCCAGAAATGAAGGCTTGAGAATGAGAAGTGTAGTCTTGCCAGAGGCAGATGGAGATCGAACTGGGATTTGAGGACAAGGTTCAGTTGTCAAATTCCATGCTCCCTGCTAGGACCTTTCAACATAGCTCATTGGGGATGCCAGACGTAACAGCACAGCTGAACAAAGGCACTTGCCCCTTTGTAAACCTTGGTCAAAGTGCAAAATAGAAGAAGGATATACAAGGGAGGAGTGTATCCCTACAGGCATCACCACAGTGAAGTCAAAAGGGATTTGAAGTATCAAAGATCAGGGTCATTAAGGTGGTTTTTTTTTTTTTAGTTTGAGTGCAAGTTATACTTTTAAGCTCTATCAGAAATTAGTTAGGTTTGTGATATGGATATCTAATCAGAATAGACTAATCAAGAAATTTTTGCTAATAATCTGGCTGTCACCAACCAAAAATGACTAAGCAAAAAGATCACAATATTTTCTTGATTCCAAGCCAAGGATAAAATACAGATGCACTTATATGTTTTAACAGACAAATATTTTTCACAAAGGTTGATATGTTTTTAAAAGGCAGCCCTAAACATCCCTTCCCCCACTCAAAAAAAAAAAAAAATCCAAAAAACCCAAACAAATCAAACAATAAAAACAACTTGGTGATCTTATGGGTATTTTTAGAATGTGGAAAAAATGTAAAGACAATTATGCAATAATTTTACACCAAGAGAGCCTATTTTAACAGGAGAGATTATGAGAACTCAGAGGCATGAGGATTTAGCCCAGTAAAACAAAGACTGAGAGGATATATAATTGTTTTCTGTAAATGCATTAGTACGGGCAAATTGCAGAGAGGGAGAAAGTCTGTTCAAGGTAAGAACAATGTTGACAGGAGAGCAAATGCGTATTCAGCAGCCGTGAACACACTTGGGTTGAACTATCAGAGAAATGAGGATTTGGAAAGTTTTCCGTAAGGAACTTTGTGGGCCAAAATGAAGCTCATTTTATATGAAGCTTGCAAAGTTTATGAAAAATATTATGATGTAAAAGCCTTCAAATGTGGAATATTGGGCTAGATGATCCCTGAAATTCCTTTCAGTCTTTATTCCTATGTACTTTAAACATAGTAATAATTTGGGATTACTAAAAAATAAAAGTAATGTGACAATTTGGCAGTTTAATGTAGACATTGATTTTGAATAAACAGAATAAGCTAGAGGAAAAGCTTTTCTTGTCAAAGTGAATTATACAAAATGAAAAGTATGAACTGTATTAAGATTTTTTTCATCTAAGCAACATTCACATTGTAAATTCTTAAATTATGTTATTTTGTAAAGTGTGTCTTATTTCTGTAACAAATTTGCATCAAAAATTTGAATCCCCACTTACCTTGTGATTTTTAGCTGTTACTTTTGTGGGACACACACCCAGGTCCCATGTCATGAAAAGTGCAGATAACTGAAAAATGTAGGTGATCTTCAACATAAAACAAAATTATATATTCCAGTTCTGATTCCATATTTGAGATTAAGGTATGGTGTATCTGAATTGTGGACATGATGGCTGAAATTTAGTCCCTGGCAGCCTAAATTCCTATGATAAGAGTCAGGTTTTAAAATTATTATCTCCACTGTCACACATAAGCTCTTCTAGCAAATTCCTCCACAGGTTACTAAAGAGTTAGCTATTATGTTTCCATCACCCCACAAAAGCCAAGCTGTTCTTCACAAAGTCTGAATCTTTCTTATATACATATCCCAGTTCGTTGTTACCTGAAACGCCACTGAACACCAGATGAACCTCTGAAACTGTGCACATGCTCTTAGATGCTCTAGCAACAGTGAGATTATTTGAACCACATTTTAATTCCTGCATCACATTCTCACTTGTACCATGGGCTGGTACATAGTGTTAAAGAAGTGCATATGTACATTAATTTGTTTGACACGGCAATCAAGACAGCTTTTGTAAGCCATAGGGGCAAGGCAGAGCCATTGCTGGAGAGTGCAGGTGCTGGATGCAATCAGGTGCTGGGGAAAGGAACATGTCATATCAGGTAGCACTGAAAGAGAGAGACTATACAGCTCAGCTAGAGCTTTTTACTTGATTAAGTGTCTGAATCTTGCTAGCTATTTTTTTAAATATATGTATATATAAAAAAGAGAAAGGCAACAGAAAACAAGGATTATAGCACAGCATTTTCTCAAGGGCAGTAGATCTCTTCCTCACTTCAAATGAAAGCTTTATTTTTGTCTTTGTGATGGCTGTATTGGACATAAGTCACGTCAAAACTAGGGACCAGCCATTTTCTCTCCCAAGAGAACCATTATCCTTACTTGAAACAAATCTTGTTCTGCGCATAGCATCAACCTGAACACAGTCAAGGAAGTTGTGCAACACTCTTAAATAACCCTTTCATGTAAGGTCACAAGGAGAAACTCTTAAGGTAGCCAGGGACTTTGAAATCTCCTAACTAAATTCTATACTGTATCTTAAAATTAGGAGTGTGAATTAAATGAATTTCAAGTGAAATGAGATTAAAGCTTACCACAATTTCAGTTTGTCTGAAGAGCTGAGCCAAAATTTCTTTGGTATATACATATCAATGTTGCTGGATGGAATCTAACAGCCAACAAAACCATAATTGGTATTGATGCTTAAAATGAAAGAAAAAATTATCCAAACAACGTTAATATAGATAAGAGAGAGAGCAGCTCTTTAATGAAGGCCTTCAGGTGCACACAATACATAGTGCACACCTACATACAGAATTCTTACACTTTTATATCTTTAACTAATTATCATATCTAGTTTTTTCTACTATATATCTTATTATTCTGGTCCAGGTGTACATCTCAACAGAATGTCACTGCTAAAGTCTATTGCCTTGAAAAGATGGTTAAAAGATAGTTAAACCAAAACTCAGAAATGCGACACATAAACTATGTGAAAGTAACTGTCCAAAGTGAAAGAAAACTACACAACTACACCAACATTTAGAGAAAGCTAAAAATCTTTAGGCATCATTATAAAAAAATAAAGCTAGGCAGAGCACAGACATTTCTGACATAAGTTTATTCTATATTATCCATTTTAAAAAAAATCATAGAGAAACAACAGCAATTGAAACATGACATGACCAGTTTTAAAAGAAATCCTAAGCTAAAAATCATACTAAAAAGCAGAGTGGAATCATGGAAACAGGACTATTATACAATGATACAAAGAAATCCAGCATTGGGTTTTTTTCTGCTATTTTCATTCATTCAGATAATATTCAGAATGCTACTATGATTTTTATTAAATTTCACAGAAATTTGGAAGAATATAAGACTATTTTAAGAAGGTTAAAAGTCTCCTCTTTGTTTTGAGAGTGCCTCTTTCTCATTTACCAGCACTGGTGAAATACCATGAAAGAAGACATGGAAGTATCATAGACTCATAGAATTGTTTAAGTTTGAAAAGATCTCTAAGATCATGGAGTCCAACCATCAAACTAGAACTGCCGTATTCACTACTAAACCACAAGTGCCACATCTACACATTTCTTGAACACATCCAGGGATGGTGATTCCATTTTTTCCCCCTCCATTTATAGACATTGAAATACTCAGAGCAAGATATCTCAATATTACATTATCTTGGTTTGGGCAGTTCATGCACAATCTTACTGCTGTTTCATTATCATTTACTGTTGTTCAGTTGTTTGAGAGGTGACAAGCCAATTTTTCAAGTTATGTTAAAAATTAAAGGAAGTAAAGATTGTTCTCTTCAAATGCCACTTGTGCAGTCTCGAAAAAATTATTAACTGGTGTCTTAATTTTCCTGGTGGTTTAGTCATAGTAATGGTAAGTTGATGAAGAAATGAACTCAGTGTAAACATTCAGTTGAAAGATGCTTATTTGAGTGTTAAAAACTTTTACATCAATGTTACTTTGAACACACTACACAGGGCACTGTTAAATTACAAATCAGGGATTTGGATCATTACTACTGTAGGATAAAAGGGAGGAGTAAGTGTCTTCTGTATTTGGGTTCAACATCCAAACAGGATGTGAATGCTTGCCTTATTGAAAGAAAAGAATAACCCTTCTTACAGTAATCTTCAACGTGACTTTGAAAAGATTATTTACTAATCCAAATGAGTTTTGTTTTCTGACTGACAGCTATTTAAAAAGATTAAACAAAGTGTATCTGATCACAGCTTTTCGTGGTAAAACATATGGATTGTGAGACATCATGCAATTATTTACTAGAGTTAAGTACACTGGCATTGAGGAGATACAACACCTGAGCTTCATGCTGCCCCTTCCTTAATCCCTTTGCTGATTTACCTGATCAATAGCCAGCTCTTTCAAAGCTGACTTCAAAGCTCAACTCTCCTAAGTGTTTATTAATGCTATCTGACATGACTGCTGTCTTCACTACCTCCCTCTATCCTAGTCTACATGATTAGTACACTACAGTTTCCCACAGCCTGTAGTGTACCCTTGTCCTTTTGGAGAGGTAAAGTATGTTGGAGCCTTCTAGGAATTACTGCAGTAAAATGATAAAGCAATATTACAAGGTTGGGGGCCCTCTGGTGGTCTAGTGGTTAGGATGCGGCGCTTTCACCGCCGCGGCCTGGGTTCGGGTCCCGGTCAGAGGAGTCCCCCGGGTAGATGGAGCTCGTTAGCCCTGTAAGGCCATCCATCTAAGAGAAGGTCACTCTAAACAAACCTACGTCCTGAGGACCTCACTGCCACCGTCCAAGCTTGCTCGGCCCCGGCAGATGAACCTTAGGATTAAAGGGTGGGCTCAGCTCAGCGCACGCTGTGTCTCACCTAAAAAAATCCACTGCGCAGGCTCGAAGGGCAAAGACCCTTCCCAAATCTTCGTTCGCGAAGACTGGCCATGCATTACAAGGTTATTTTTAAAAGGCCAGTGACCTACTTTAGAGGCTTTTTTGAGAACATCTGTATGGAAAACTGATACTGTGCATCACTTATGCACAGTATCCTGACTAGGCTATAGCTTGAGTCCAGAAGCTTCCTAGTGTAAATGGGGCAGCTTCACCAAGATGAATGAAGAAACCCCTTGTCTATGGATGCTGAAACACACAGTGTTGACCTGAGGGAATGACCTAAAGCTGTGTCAGAGGGGGATGTCAGAAAAAGGTTCTTCACCCAGAGGGTGATTGGATGCTGGAACAGCTCCCCAGGGAAGTGGTCACAGTACCAAGCTGACAGAGTTCAATAAGCGTTTGGATGGTACTCTCAGGCACATAGTGTGATTCTTGGGGATAGTCCTGTGCGGGTCCAGAAGTTGGACTTGGTAATCCTCGTGGGTCCCCTCCTATTCTTTGATTCTGTGATTCTTTGTTTTTTCATGTTGCACACTTCTAAGCTGATGAACATCTATTGACATCAATGGTAAAACATCAGTTAGATTCTCAGTTATATCTTCCAGGTATATTATCAAGCTCATACTCAATGAAGAGTGGTAGAAATCCGCTGTTCAGAAAAGGGCAACAGGTTCATGAAGGGTCTAGAAAACTTCTTATAAGGAATGGCTGAGGGAGCTGGGTTTGTTTGTCTTAGACAAAAGTATGCTCAGGTGGGAACTCCTCCCTCTCTACAACTACCTGAAAGGAGGTTGTAGTGAGGTAGGACCAATCTCTTCTGCTATACCTACAGTGAGAAGATAAGAGGAAATGGCCTTAAGCTGAGACAGGGAAATTTCAGTTTAGATATTAGAAAAAAATTTTCATCGTTAGAGTGGTCAGGTATAGGAATAGGTTGCCCAGGGAGGTGGTGGAGTCACCATCCCTGGAGCTGTTCAAGAGGCATCTAGATCTGGCATTGGGTGATATGATTTAGTAGTTCAGAGGTTAAAGGGGTAATTCTGGGTGGACAGTTGGACTGGATGATCTTGTAAGTCTTTTCCAACATTGATGATTCTATGATTCTAAAAGTAGTTTTACTACAACAAAAAAATAAGTACAATTCTTCTTTTGTATACAGAGAATCCAATTTACGATGTCAAATATTTGTCAAAAGTACTTATAGCTTCTGCTCCCAAAGCATTTAATAATCCTCACAATATTGGCCTCAATTAACAACAGCAGCGACAAACCCACTAACTAGAGTAAAAGGTTGGGAATACGAGTTCCTATTTCAAAAGAATAGACTATCTTTCTTCTTGTTCTCATTGTGGTCTGCATTTTCATTCCAGATCGCTCTAAGCTGTAACTCTGTGTCAGCATTAAAAACAGATTTCAGCAGCAGAAAGGCCAACCTTGGTGCTTTTAAAAGTGCATAAATTATATTCCCTAAAAATATAGAAAAAGGATGCTTGCTATCTGTGACCTTGTGAACCAGTTTGTCTAATTCTGAAATTTTATAGCTGAGTTTTAAAACTTTGCAGAGTTGTGATGGAAAGGATGGTAGGTTCTTAAACTTACTTATAATGAAAGGTTTTATATGGTAATGAACCCTGGTAACAGGAGTACTTTGCAAGCTCACTGAAAGCTGAGAAAGATACCAGATTTAATTTATTGTTTAAATCTCTTATATATTTGAGAGTACTGAACTTTCATTATATGCTTTTCTTAATTTGGATTGTCGCTAAATATGCCAGTGAGGTTTGCTTCTACTCCCTACATTCACCCACTCTATGGGAAAAATATGAAAAAAGATTTCTTGTAAAGTATTTTTTACACTTCACAGTGCAAAGGCAAGGGGAACCAAATTGAGGATATAATAATGAGGATCTCAGCTTTGCCTGGCAAAACTAAAAGAAATAGGTAGATTGGCTCTTAAATGAAGGAGAGACACAATAAGCCAAAATTCAGGGATACTAGCATTTGCCTAGGGTGTTTTTCAATATTTTTCCTATTTTCAGCCAACACAGGAAAGTGTTTAACTGTTATCATTTAGGATGTAGAGGCAGGGCTAGTGGCCTGATGTTGATTTGAATCATCTAGTCTGAGTGGCAAGGTTCTGTTTGCAATGCCTTGAAGAAGGAAACTGATACTCTCTGTACTTCTCAGAAGTGGGTGATTGTGAATGTCAGTCTCAAAACCAAAGATAAAGGTACTTCACATCAGGAATAGATATTGCAAGATAATTATCAAAGATTTTAGGGAAGGGAAAAATTATTGAAATACCACAAGATTGCAAACACATTTTATATATATTTATAGCTTGACCATTACAGTAGTAATGATAGCACAGTAGGGGCAGGACAAACACTTTGAATTCCTGCATGGAATATGGTCACAGCTTTGCCTCCACATGGATAAGTGAAGGCAGCAGATGGAAGCTACAAATAACCTAGCACGGGGATAAAGTTGAAAAAATCCTTTAAGTCCTGCTTCTGAGCCTGTGCTGCTTCTGTAGACTATCATTAAGCTGAATGCAAGTCAGGGTCACAGCCTAAGTGCTGAGGTTCAGCGAGCAGATCTCATGGGAAGGAGCCATTAAGGTTTGCTGTCATGAATATTCAATGTTAACACTTAACTTAATTTGTAAGTCACAGACTTTCTTTCAGCTGCTCTACTTAGCAGAACATCTACAGCCTAATGTCTCCAGGTGAAGAGTGTTATTTGTTTATTAGAAAACATTCTCAAAATAGCACATTGGAGTACAGCACTTCAGGTTAAGGACCATTCTTCAAAATTTCCAAATGCATGTAAGCTGTGTCCAAGGTGAGGACCCAGTGCACACCAGTGACACTTTACAGCCCCAGGACATGTAGCTATGACATACTGATGTTTCACAGATACCACAGAGGGCTCTTACTGTACATGGTGCTCCTCAAAAAGATACCAACAGTGTAAGACTGTTTCAAGCCTAAGTAACTTCTCCCTCTGAGCTTTAGGGCAGAAGCAGTTCACTGAACACTGATTGCTTAGGGTTCCACAGGAAATTGTAAGTTTGAAGAACAACTCTTTTCTGCCACAGGGAATCCAATCATATCAATACAGGGAAAAAAGAAAAAAAAAGGGAAAAACAAAGAAAGGAAAAAAAAAAGAAAAAATAAGTAATTCTGCTTATTTTAAGGTATTTCAATTTTTTTTTCTTCTATAGTAAACAATTCCCAGCAAATCAAGAGGCACCTGATACAAATTATCCAAAATCCTTGAAAGAACCATTCCAGTATAGGAAATGCATAGTGTTTTAAAGGTACGTACATGTATCTGTATGTGTGTTTGTGTAAGTGTAAGTCAGTGGTGCATGTTGAAATTACTTGTTTCCTTATTGCTCTCCTGTTGTAATATTAGCAGAGCCTTTGTGAAAGTCATGTTTTTCCTCGAGTTCAATAGCTTCCTGTTGTTGATTGAAACAGTGAAATTGTACAGCCATCCATGACATTACAATTTTGTACTAAGTTGTATTGACTATTATAACTGAAAACACGGAGCATGAAAACCCTCAGCTGTTAGTGAGCAGTGGAAGTAGGAAACTTGCTCCAGAGAATAAACTTAGGCACATCAAAATCTTTTTTAATAGCGGTCGAATAAGAAAATATTTGATGCAAATCCAAACAACAGTGGCTATCTCAGCTCGATTTCCTTTTGCATGTTAGATCAACAGCAGATAGCAGCAAGCAGCAGACAAGGTGAATTATTCATATATTCCTTTCTAAGCTGAAACACACTTCTGCAGATAAACCAAGTTGATTAACAATCACCACAGCATTTTTGGATGCTTCAAAGTCTGCTGAACTACTTATTACAGTTTCCTTTTCTGTGAGAGTGGAATATAGATAAATTCTATTGCCTTTCAGGACATCTTAGTTAGTGATTTTTTTTATAAAGAAATATATATAGAGGGTAATTTGAAGTATTTTTTTGCTGACAACAGTTACTTGAAGAGACAGATGCATAAAATAAGCAGGTATTTTGAAATTAGAGTATGTGCACATAGAAGGAGTTATATTTTCATTATTCCTTTTCCTTCCCTGTGTATTCACAATTGACTTACCATTTCAGAAGTAAGGAAGTGAAATTATGGACTCAAAAGCCAGGAGATGCATGTAGAAAATGCAGGTGAGACCCTGGTGAGCAGCAAGTGAATGCACCTCACTTGCTGTAGGCCAGTGACTGGTTGAGCATCTGTGCACTTTGGGCAAGCACTGTTCTGCTATAAAAAAAATCTATGCTGAGGAAGCATAGTGTTAAGGAAGAACTGAAAATGAGAATATTTTTGCAGAAGACAGTGGTAGTTATTTCGTAAGAATAAATGGTGAAAAAAATAGAGCATTGGACTCATGACCTGGAGTCCTTACATCATTACCAGAAAGAAAAATTTTTCTTTTTTTCTTTTCTTTTTTGAAAATGGTTTTGTCTTTTTTAGCAGTGGGAGAGAATATACACCAAATGATGGACATTAAAAACATAACTTCTACTAAAAAGCCAACATGTCTTTGCCTTGGTGATGCTACCAGAGCTAGCTCTAACTGAATATACTTCTTTTATTTCCAGGATATGAAATGTAAATTGCTTTTAATGCTTTTGGTTTATCAGGCTCACATTTGAATCATGCTTGGCAATATTGTCTGATTTTTCATTATTTTTTCCATAAATACTGTATGATGCACTCCATGTATATCATATACCATATATACTAATTTGTTTTTATGTGCTCCACTTGCTAGAGGACAATAAGAATTTTATATTTCCATTTAAAAAAAATGTGCCTCGGGTCTGCAGCTTGTGTGACAGCTTTATCTACTTATTAGTAGTATACCTACCTGAGAAATTACTCTCAAAATGGAACATTTCATTGTGTATTTTCACCTTCAGGAAACTAATTTAGAGCTGCAGAGAGGTTACTAAAGCCTGAGGGAAAAATACTTTGCTGCAAAAGATATGTATTTGAATTTTAACTGAGACCTTAGAAAGATCATATTGCCACCTGTTCACCCGCTGCCCTTTCACTCCCTCTCCCCTACCCCCACTGACATAAAACTTTTACATTCAGATCGTTGCAGCATTGTGCTGCTAACTACTATGGTTTTTCAATTTAAGGAAGTGAATTCCCCAGCTTTAAACCTCCAGATTATCAGTCTTTTCTTTCTCAAGCTATGCAGTATCAGACCTGGGCTTGACTTAGCTACTGGCTCTCACTAAACCCAGGAACTGTAGTGCCGTTTCTAATTCAGAAAACCCAATAAGTCAAAACTCCAAGAGTGATTAAGTACCCACTACAGACCAAACCCACAAAGATTTGCTCAAGGTACCATTTTTTAAGAAAGGAATAAAAATGTGGTTTCAGGGGGACACTTCTATGTTTCTCTCTCTTTTTTTTTTTTTTAAACTATTTGTTTTCCATTTCTAGTTGGGAGTGATTCAATCAGTTTATATTATTAATCCAAAAATATCAAAAATTACTGCAGCCATTAAACCTTAAACAATACAGGGCACAGAATGGGGCTTTCAATAGCAGATTGTGACCAAAGTAATATTCTGAAACACTGACATCTTGTGGCATGCTGTAGAAATAACAAAATTCTCCAGAGAGGTGATGTCCTTTTTCAAATGAAGGTCAAGCAGAGCAGATGATGCAAAAGACTCAAAATACACGAATATTTTTAATCTCATTTAAAAAATAAAAGTGATAGATCTACTTTCTAGCTATATCATTATCAAAAACAACATTGAAGTAGCTTCACAAAATACTAGGGTAAATGCTACATTAAACATCACTAAGATAAAATAATTAAGAGCATTTTGCAATTACTTAGGAATCTTTTTTCCATTAACACTGTTAATAAATTGGACAGCCTTTTAGGTAAGCACAATGGAATGTGTAATGCCAATAAAGCACTTTAGTAACAGGTCACATAATTAAGGAGCAAATAATCACCCTGGAAACAAAGATGATGATTTTGAAGTGGTTTCATTATTGGGGTACATCACAAGGTGATTGTCATTAAACTAAAACGATAGTGTATTCTTGAACTAGAGGAAAATAAGAGCCATACTGCCTACAGCAAGAGAGCTGGTGTTCCATTCCCACCTCTTCTGAATCAGCCCTAGAGAAAAGTCCACCATGTCTGGCTACTCCAGAGAGTCAAGCAAATGACCTCTTCTAATAATAGTAGCAAAGTCTCCTTTTTTTGTAATTGGTACTGCTGAAATACCTCTTAAAAATATCTGTTCTCAATTCTCAAAATATAGTAGAACTGACATTGACCAAAAAAAAATCCCAAACAAATTACTTCCAGTCACAATGAGCTTTTTTTGATTTTACAACTGACTACTTGCACTCGCATTAGCTATACTTAATTATATCTCTAGTGGTGGCCTTCAGAAAGTGCTGTTAAAAGATCACAAAGCCTTCATTCTAGACAATTCAGACATCTTATCACCATTTAATTTTAATGTTGTTCATATGAATTTCCTCTTTGTTCTCTGTTTCACTGACCTTGTCTTTGCCAACAGCTGCCTAGGGTAGCATTTCCTGCTTGGCTAAGTTCATTCTAATTGTGATGCAACCTTGTCAACTGCAAGAAATTAGTCTAATTTAATACCCTAACCTCAATGTTAGCAGAAGAACATAAAAGCAGGCTGTAGGGTAGAACCAGAAGAACAGGCAGGTTTTATTAGCTTTATCAGTTCTAGTCTAAATTCTAAACTTGGTACTGTAATATTAGTTTTGACAATAGCAAACAACCTTTTTTTCTCAATTCTGGAATTTTCTCTGGTATTTGATAGAGAAATGAAAGATCACCAGTATTAATGACATGACCAACGGGAGTGAGCAGCTAAGGCAAAAAGTTTGAAGTAAAACTGACTAGGATCCTTTAAATCCTCATGAGAGGAAGGGAATGCTTGAGGTGGAACCAGTGCTACCAACAGTGAAGAAACCTAATTTTCTCCAGCACTTCACATTATAAACTAGAAGACCCCTAAATTGTCACTGTTACCAGAAAATAGAGAAACTACGGTTATTGATGTCACTTTGTTTTATCTATCTATGGTGGTCAGGGAGTTTGGGAATTCTACTATCATAGAAGAACTTCCTCTCTATGATTCTTGACCTTGGAAGCTGTCTCCTGACTGTCAGGGTTTCCAAAGACTGCACTACTGAACTACCACAGTAGAAAAGATGTGTACAGGAACAATGTTTGCAAACTCTCTTAATAAAATAGAACATGAAATATAGTTTTGCTTAGCATAGACACAACTGAGAAAATTATAGCAGCTGAAAGTCAAGCAGAAGTATATTTTAATATGGTAGAATTCTGGAAAGAAATAAAAATACTTTTAAAAAGTAATTATAAATACAATGAATGAGAACAGAAATGGGAGATAATCACAAACTGGATCACATGAAGAATGAAAGAGATTAGGGAAAATAAATGGCTTTTTTTAAGTACTTACACAGTACAAGTGTTGAAAGAGGGAATATATTTGTTGCTTTGTTGGAAATTCTTGATACCTGCAAATTTTATCTTTGTGTCCTGCAAATCTTCCAGATGTCTTGACTGGCAAAGTGCGTGTTATTTAGGGTACTTTTTCATTTAGTTTTCTATTATGCCGAATATGTTTCTACTTCTGTCATTCACAGTAGATTGTCAACTGTTCAAGCTGGGAAAAAGAGCAGTGGTGTAATGAAAAACTGAAAATAAATTCACTTGTCTCAGATTTTTGCATCTACTTCTTTTCTGTGCATCTATACATAGAGAAAGAATATGTACATACTGTTGAGAAAGAGGCATACTGATTTGTGCCAGTGAATGGTATGCTGATATCACTGCTGGAATAAACATACCAAGGGAAGAAAAATGCATTTGCATTTCACACTAGCAAGCTTGGCATTACAATTTTCCTCTTTTCACAAAGTGGTTTTCAATTTTAACCCTATATTTTTCTGTGCTAAAAGCTGAAAATATGAGTTAAATGTTGCTGTTTGGAAGACAAAATAATAACTAAAGAAGGCAATAAAAATTGACGCCAAACAAAATCCAGGTGCCAGATGACTTTTTTACTCTCAGAAAACAATGAGAAAAATCCCCATAAATCTAAGTGAAGGTTCTATAGTTGCTCCTTCTGAACAATCCTAATCACTAAAGCAAGTTAAGCAACAACCTACAAGGAAGCTCTCTTGCTTACTTCCAGGTGAACTCAGAATGTGATACACAGCAGTTTTTTATGTGAATTTTCATATGAGGTGCACTGGAAGGGCCCATCTTCTCATCACAGGAGCCCAGTGTGATTGGCTTAGTTAGACATATACATACACAATGTAGCCTATTTAAAGTTGTTCCCAACTGCACTGATATCAATAGAAACTTACATGCATAAATGCTACAGCCCTCATAAGATTCAAAGATTCAGAAGCAAGGTCTGATTGTACAAATTGCTGACACTCAGGTCTTCAGGGCATATATGCACTTATCTCCTGCTGAAGGGAATTAAACAGAAGGCATCAAAGGGTGATGCTGAAACTCCTGCAGGCTTCATTAACATAAATGCTGAGGTTCATTTCAAGTCAGTGTTAGCTTTTGTCTTCAGCAAGTCCTTTTCTCAGAACTTTAACTTCTAAATGAGTTTTATAACTCTTTCTTTCTCCATAGTTAAACATGAAATCTCTTCATAAATAATTTTCATCCTTGTTTGTCTTCAGGCAGGAGACAATCACTTCGTACACAATTTTTATGACATGAAATTTAGATTCTACTTTTTTGTTAAAGCAATTTACTATTAATTATGTCCTAAAAAAAGTAAAGCACACTTCCAATATAACACATTAAAAAATTACTACGAACTGGAGAAAGTATAATTAAATACCACTATTAAAATTGAAAACAGGCAGACATGTATACACAACAGCATGGTTTTTAGTAAGATCTGAGCTACTTGTGTCTACATTTACTTTCCTAAGACAGTAACAGGAATGTGTATGTGTATGTTATATCCTCTCCTCAGCTTCATTTTGGCAGTACTTGGAAGTTAATTACTAATCTTGTTCTTTCCCTTCTTTCTTCTTCTCACCACAAATTCCAATCATAAGACACTTATGGTGCTGGTACTTACAGGCTGGTAGAAAGCTCACACCCTTCCAGCCGTGTACAGCTGTCTTCCACCTTGGCTTGTCTTTTCTAATAGGGCACCCCTGGAAAGAAAGAATAACCTCCTTAACGAATTTGGACTTTAAGTAGGAGTTGTGTGAAGAAGATTTCTCTTCTTTTAGAGTCTTTGTGAGACCTTTCATTCAAATTATTTATATGGATACGTATTTATAAGTCTCTCATTATGGATTTGATGAAAATATTCCTTACTGGGGGAGTTGTTGAATACCAGGAAGATGCTTAATTTTGAAGGTTTTTTTTAAAATGCAGAGGATTGGGTAAGTGCATAATTAAGGAGCTATCATTCCCAACACAGTAGGGAAAAAATGGCTCTGAATTCCATTAAGTAATCAAGGATTTGTTAAGTATGTGTCATATAGTACTTGGCCTATGAAGAATATTGTTACAGAATTGGCTGGGAAACACAAACATTTTATAGTTTGAATCCTTTAGTATTATTCCCAACAGCTGTAATGAATGCTAGCTAGTGGCTGCTCCAGGTCCCAAAGATATCTGTAACACTTGATTCTGCAAAACAAATTTACAAGAAAATAATTAATATCCTTGGGTTTGAACAGGTAATTTCAAAGTAAAATTGGAAATGAGATAGGATATTTAACACTGGATAAACTCGTTTGAATAATGCAACAGTTCAGAGATTTCCTTTAAGAAAGAACTCATAAACCAGAGCAGATTCTTGTAAAATACATTCAAAGAATGGAGAAAATAGGCAATTAAGATTTTTCTTAAATCTTAAAATACTAAAGGACAATATTTTTCTACAGTACAAATCCAATTCTTTGTACAAGTGGTTATATTTCCTAGCATAATAATAATGAATTTTTCAAACAAAATTTTATTGCTGATGCTTTAAAAACTTGTACCATCTG
This sequence comes from Chiroxiphia lanceolata, assembly GCF_009829145.1. Taxonomy (NCBI): domain Eukaryota; kingdom Metazoa; phylum Chordata; class Aves; order Passeriformes; family Pipridae; genus Chiroxiphia; species Chiroxiphia lanceolata. The sequence continues at coordinate 42,016,039 of NC_045637.1, read as the reverse complement.
ACCTATTCTGAGGACATACTGAAAAATTTGGTGTCAGTGACTTTTATCTTGCACAAGATATCTGATCCTTATTAAATATTATTTAGTAATACTTAAATAGCATAAATTAGCTAGTTAAAATTAGCACAAGCCTACTATCTCCAGGACTACATAAAGAAAAGAAAAATTACGTGGGGATAATTCTAACAAGTTTGGATGCCACTGTACTTTTTTTCTCTGAAAGAGAATAGAAAAAAGGCGCTTTTTTTGTTTGTTTGTTTTCTGAAGAAAAATACAGTCAGTCTTAAGTGCTAATAGATTATCCACCTTGGACCCAAGTCCAGAAATCAGTTGACCCAGACCCTGGGAACAAAACACACCAGCAAGGAATCGAAGGGTGTCTGCTGAGCAGGGGCTCTTTGCCTGTGCTAGCTGTCAAGGTTACTCTCCCTATTGTCCCCTCTACCCTCCACACATGGATGCCTGAACTGTTTGCTAATCACCTTCTGAACTGCCACAGTTGCAAGCAAAAAATTTTGCAGTTTACCAAAACTATGGATGGTTATCTTAAAATTTTATATTGTAATTAATGTTCCTGTACCTGTTCATGGAGAATAGGGTAGAAAGCCCTTCCTGACCATTAGAGTATGACTACCTGAAGTTCTGAAACCTGAGATTTTACTCGTTATCTTAACAGATTAGCAAGCACTATAAGAGCAATACCAAAGCTCTTATTTTAAAGGAAGGGCATGCCTAAAATTTCCTGATTTTAGGAAAAATGTTTTTTGAATTATATAGAGTGTTCACAGAGGACATATCAAATTGAAGTAGTTCAGTAATGTAGGGCTAAGGTTCAACAGCAATAAAAAGAAGTGCCCAAGAATGTCTAGCCTCTGTAATGATAAGAGAAGATACAGAATTCCTCATAGAAGCTGTTTATCTCCAGTTCTCAGATAATTCAGACTGTTCTTAGAGGTTGTAAAGGGAAAAACTCTCCCACCAACTTTCCCAAACTGCTCTAGTATTAATTACTTTCATTAATAGGGTACTTTGACCTTGTTCCAAGTTTTAGTTGCCTAATTTCAGTTTATATGTCTCGGATTAAACACCCACTTTCTCCTATTCTGTAACATAATTCCCTTGTGTAAGCAACTACAAGAAGTTAACTCTCCATCTCTTTGTTAATTAGAAAAACCAACTGAGCTGCATAAACCTTGACTATAAGACTTATTTGCGAGTGCTTGCATTATTTTTGGATTTGAAACTTTCATGAAATGGGGTTAATAACATTGTACTCCTTGCTCTGGCAGCAGTTTTACCAGTGCTGTGCTCAGTGGGAAGATCATTTCTCAACTTCTACTTGTATTAGGACACATGATGTTTTATTACAGCCATTTAATCAGGCAATTAAATTCTTCCAAGTGTTGCATTATTCAGAGTGTCTGCTTCACCAATATGTGTATCATCCACAGCCTCCAGAAACACAGAAACTTGTTGTGTAATCTATTGAACTGGGATAGAAAAGGCACTCCTTAAGAGTTGGGACTAGCCCATTTTACAGCTCCATTAAGAACTTTAATAAAACTGTCAGCAAACTATTTAGTAATTCATTCAGTCTCCTGTCTTAGTATTATTAATTGTGATTTAATAGGACATCTTGTTCAATATCTCAGACATATCCCCTAATTTCACTCCCTGTTGGCTTTATGAAGCAAACTTACAACTTTGGGTTTATTTGACAACACTTACCTTAATTGTTTCTTTCATCTGCCTTTTCAAAAGCCACAGCTGAGTTATGACACAGAACAAACTTGTAAAATAGGTATATGTATTTGCAAGTATTGGTGTTCTTAAAGGTCTATTTTTCTTAATTTTGGCTTGACAATTTTGTTGGATATATGTATGGAAGAAAGATGATATACTGAGAGTGAAAAGAGAGGAAGGAAATTTGTTGAAGGTAAAAATAAGTGAAAGACAATTAGATCAAATATCCTTTCGAGATCACCAAACGACTTGTCAATAGGAAAGAGGTGGTTTCACAGAGCAAACAGAAAACCTGTACAGATGGGTCACAGTGTGAAAAGTGACAGAATAACTGCTAGAACATAATGGTTTTTCTGCTGAAGTACTTCAGGAGTTGATTGTAGGCTCTACAGGAAAGAAGTCTTCTTTACCGAGTAGTATTTAAATAGATCACTGTTCATAAAAACCAAAGCTCCTTTATCATTCTTATTCTGGTAGTCCCCAGGTGCATCCCAGGAGATGTGTGTCACCTCTATAAAACTGAAGACTTTCCAACATAATCCCCTAGAACAAAAAAAACAACAACTAAATTTCACAGCTTCCATCTGTGACCATCCAAAGTCAACCAATCACGACTTTGTCAGGTAATGGTAAAATGGTTTTCCCATCAACTCCATTGTTCTGGTGCCCCTTTCCAGAGGAGCATCCTTGTACTTCATGTGAATTTCTAGGTTATCAGTTTATAGCCTCTCTTACTTCCTTTATAGGTTAATACTGGTCAGATTCTGTTTCTAATATCCACTCTGGAGACACCTCTTGTCTCTTCTGTCAATAGCTGAAGGCTCAACAAGCCACCTTTGTAAGAGCTTAGGTTTATCCACTTTTCCCCTTCCCAGGGGAAGCTGGGGAAGCTGGGGAAAGCCAGCTGGGTCAGGAAATGTGAGTCTCTTGAATGTCTAAAGAGCAAGTAGGTTTTGGCTGAACTCATGCATTTGCTCTTATTCTTCTGTACCACAGCTTTGAACCTTGAGCAATATACATGACCAAGTTGTTCTTTCTACTGCTTGTCCCTATTTTCCAAAGCTGCCTTGATGTCTGAGTATTGGCTCTGTTTCTGTAGTTCACCTTTTCTTCTGCAATCTGTGTCTGTTCATCTTATCTTCTGTCTCCAGTCCTGAGAAGACCAGGTTTTTTCTATTAAAATGCATCAAAATAGTCTTCTGAAAATCCTACCCCCTCCTCCTCCCCAAATATGAAGATTAGGTCTCTAATTTCAAAAACTACAGCCTCCTCTCCTCTGGCAGCTTTATTGCTCAGATCCATTAGCTACTAAGAAAAAAAGTCCTGAACTTTTATTGTCAGTCACACCACACTTTTCCAATCTAAATACATACCTACCATTTCTGTTTTCCTTGTATAACAAATTCAAGCTTATTTCCTTCCCTTTCAGATCACTGTAGGAGTTCTATTCTCTGCATTAAAACTCTTGATTTATAAAGTAGCACAAGACTAGGAGTTTGGTTTCCCACTCCACAAATACTTATTCTATTATCGGTCATAGTATCAACTGAGTATTGAAATAATACCTTTCACAATCAATTTCCTGAGGCTCTCCTACCATTTTCTTTTAAACATTATTTCAAGAATCATTTTGCAAAAGATTTCCAAACACACTATATGTGTGTTTTATCTGAACTTTACTGAATATGACTATAGGTATAACATCTGTGGATATGTGCATATATACATATGTATGTATTAAGTGTATGTGTATGACATATACATATGGAAGATTACATAGTTATCTTGTTTGTCTCTTCCCATACTTTTCATAGTGTTGCTTTCCATGGAGCCAGGAGAAAAAGGAAGTTAATAATATCACTATCCATGTTTAAAATCAGTCTTCAATTTCCCTCATCTGCTCCTTGTCTTTTCAGCCCTCAGTACTTCAGAACACAGATCATATTGTACTGCATACCTTGACACTGCCCAACACTTTGACAGTGACCTCTGAGTGTTTCAACAATACAAATAGTAATTGCAACGCCAATAGCAACTTAGGGAAAATAATTTCAAAATTTCTGATCCAAGCAACATGAAATGCTGCTCGCAGAGAAAAGGTTATGGGCTTTGAAGGTTTCAAAACAAATGCATTAGTTTAGGCCTGCTGTGAAGATGATTGTGATTTGATTTGCATTAAAGGAATTCACTGGAAAGAACTTAAGTCTAATTTCAACCAAAATGAGATTTCAGAATCAAACTATAATTTTACTTTCACAAATATAACCATGGAATTATTTGCATTGAATACTCTTACTTAGAGACATATCTGATACATTTCATACTTATTTAATGACAAAATACACCCAGACACTAATACTTAGTATAATAATGAATTATCTTGATTGTCTTTTTTAAGCTCCAAAACATAGCAGATACAGTGTTGACAAAAAGGGTGATAAAAAGGGTGAAAGAGAGTTAAAGCCTTGATATCAAATGTCTTAGAAATACTCTTTGTCCAAAATCTTTTTAACATATGAATAGGAGTTAAGCTATTCATATACAAGATCCTATCAAACAAAAATTATGTTTGGACACACGAGAGGGAATCAGCTGCCTGACTCTCAGCTGTCCTTTTAAGCAAATCCACCATGAGAGAATATCCAACAGCTAAGCATGCCAAGAAAATAGTCAGAAAAAAAAGCTAAAATTATAAGGATCCAGATGGTACTATAGGAAAAAATACATGGATATTTTGTATCGAGGTCACATTTTTGCCAAGGAATTCCACTGGCATTAACTTCTTGCCAAAGTAGAAGAGCAGGGTAATGATATTGTATTAAAACCAAAATATATAATATGGTTCTTTCTCACATTGTAGATCCCTTGAAAACAGATTGATATCTATGAAATTCACATGCCAAATTAGGGAATGAGCATATTTCCTACTCTCATTGGGATCGTAACACAAAAGTTTGAGTATTAAAGGAACAACTATTTGCAAGCAAAACAAGTAGAGCCTTTTTTATAGATCTTATAGAAACCAGTGAGAGCAAAATATTGGCCATAATGCCAATAATTAATTGCAAAAAATATTTTTGTGCGAACAATGCTTCTATATAAACTGTGCTCAACATTCAAATTGGAAGAAAGATTATCTGCAATAAATGGATGAGCCCCTAGTGAATTTGCTAAGAATTCAAAATTCAATTTTCAAGTTTATGGTAATTCAAATAAACACTACAAATCTTTTCTACTGCTAAAAGGAGAAATAATTACAAAAAAAAAGTTTATTTTCTTACTGAAAATTCTTTTTTCTAGACACTCTATTGCATGTAATTGATGGTTCCTGCTCTCAAAAAAAAAATATTTTTCTCACAACAGTACCACATCTTATTTCCATCCTAGTCATTTCTGAATATGTGAAATGGGAAAAGTTCATTTCTGACTTCTAAAACCTCCTTCATAATTCCAGAGTGGCAGGCACCATCTGACACTAAATACATACTGCCCCAAACCATTGCTTTTAACACAGTTTGAAAATTAAATTGAAAACATTGGTTTCAGATTTTTCAATTGAAAAAGAGATGGACAGTGATGTTATTGCCAATGTATTTATTGAAAAGAAATCAGCTATTAACAGCGGCATACCCCACTGGCTGAAAGAAAATAGTAAAGATTTATTATTTTATATTATTGTATTCAGTTGAAAAAAACCAAAATTTTGAAGTTTCAAAAAATACTTTTGTCATGCATATTTCATTACTTTCAAGAGGAAGCTGTCATGGTAGGGTTTTGTTATTATGCCTGATTGCTTTCCTAGGAAGAAAGGTGTTGATTGTCCTACTTTTCAGATGAAATAAAAAACATTTTGAGATGAATAGTTTACAAATTAATCAAAAGCCAGGTTCTCTAGGAGTGAGATCCCATATTTTCATCATGCCAATATTATTTTAAAAGAAAATTTATTCATTACTGTGCATCTTAATAATTTGCTTTCTGGAGATATGCATGAGTAGAATTTCAAGAAGTTTATACTTGTGTTCTTCAAAACTTGTGTAGAACTAGGGAAAAAACCTTAAAATTATGAAGTGTTTGAACCTTATGTAATATATTGCAAACTACCGTGGTATTACTCTGCTCTCCATTGCTGGCAAAATCCTGGCAAGAATACTCTTGAACAGACTAATACCCACTATAGCAGAAGGGATCCTACCTGAAAGTCAGTGTGGTTTCAGAGCCAACAGAAGCACCACAGACATGGTATTTGTTCTCAGACAACTGCAAGAGAAATGTAGGGAACAGAACAAAGGTCTTTATGTAACCTTTGTAGACCTCACCAAGGCTTTTGATACTGTGAGCAGAAAAGGTCTGTGGCAGATTTTGGAACGTTTAGGTTGTTCCCCCAAGTTCCTTAAAATGATCATCTCACTTCATGAGGATCAGCACGGCCAAGTCAGGTATGGCAACACACTTTCTGAGCCCTTTTTAATTAAGAATGGTGTAAAACAAGGCTGCGTTCTCGCTCCTACCTTATTCACAATCTTTTTTAGCATGATGCTCCAAAGGGCCACAGCAGACCTCGATGATCAGGACGGTATCTACATTCGATATCGTACTGATGGAAGCCTGTTCAATCTAAGGCGTCTGAAGGCCCACACCAAGACCCTAAACCATCTTGTCCGGGAGCTGCTCTATGCTGATGACGCCGCCCTTGTTGCCCACACAGAAGCAGCTCTGCAACGTTTAACATCCTGCTTTGCAGATGCTACTGAGCTCTTTGGGCTGGAAGTCAGCCTAAAGAAGACAGAAGTTCTCCATCAACCTGCACCTCAGGAAGTCTTCCATCATCCCCATATCACCATTGGCCAATCAGAGCTCAAATCAGTCCAGCAGTTTAATTACCTAGGGAGCCTCATCTCCTCGGATGGTAAGATTGACGGGGAGATAGACAACAGGTTGGCAAAGGCATACAGTGCTTTCGGAAAACTCCACAAAAGAGTATGGCGTAATAAACACTTGAAGAAAAGCACTAAGATCAGTGTTTACAAAGCCATAGTGTTGTCTACTCTCTTGTATGGTTCCGAATCATGGGTCATCTACCGCCACCACCTGCGTCTCCTAGAACACTTCCATCAGCGCTGCCTCCGTACAATCTTAAACATCCACTGGTCAGATTATGTGACCAATACATCTGTTCTTGAGCAAGCAGCAATCACAAGTGTAGAGGCCATGCTGATGAGAACACAGCTGCGATGGGCAGGGCACGTCTCAAGGATGAAGGACCACCGCCTCCCTAAGATCTTGCTCTATGGTGAACTTGCCACTGGCTGCCGCAAGAGAGGAGCCCCGAAGAAAAGATTCAAGGACTCCCTGAAACAACATCTCAGCCTTGGCCATATTGATCACCATAATTGGTCCACTCTGGCCTCAAATCGGGAGGCCTGGAGACACAGCATCTATAACACTGCGGAAGCCTTTGAGAACACACGCAGGATCTCTCTCGAGGAGAAAAGGCAACGCAGGAAGAACCGTGTCTTGCGGAATACACCATCTAAGGAGTCGTTCTGTTGTGCCTTTTGCAACCGGATATGTCTGTCACGTATTGGCCTCATAAGTCACCAACGTGCCTGTAACAAATGTGGATAAAGCCTTCCCAAATCTTCGTTCGCGAAGCCCAGCCATGAATATATTGCAAATAAAACTAATAAATGCCTCTCCTCTACTATGAATCCTTTAGTTTTTAAAAATATTGCAGAAATACATGGAATCATGTCAGGTTTTACTTTATTTTCCGTAGGATTTTTTCATGATGCATCTACTGATTTTGTCCCAGTTAAATAATATGAGGTATAAGATGCTGTAATAATCTATTACAAAGTGTATTAATACTCTTATTTGTTACCAAAGTTATTTGAAAACATTTGTTTAACCTTCAAAAATAGCAAAAAATCATTTTTACCAACCGTGCTTCAAACTTACATGCAATAAATCAAAACAACAGAAAATGCTTTTTCCTAATCCTAAATATTAAATGGAAATCCTGATTTTCAATTGACATGCAAGATGAGCACCACTTCACTAGCAAATACAGCTTTTAGCTGTATGGGCACCTGGTTAAAGAAAAGGTAGTCTTTTAAATTGTTTTTATTAAGAAATTGAAGAATTTCTTAATCAGTCATCTGATGAAGTTGAATTTTCAGCATACTACTATGTATAAACATTAATGTTCTCTATTTCTTTAGCAGTGATAGGGTTTTTTTTCTGTTAGTATATTTATATTATGGACTGTTAAATGTAGAAAAGTATAGAAATGTACATATTGTGCAGTATTTCAATTAGTGTACGCAATAGAGAAATTTTGCAAAAATATTCATAGGTTCTGACTATAAAATCCTGCAAAATTCATTCAAGCTTTGTCACAGATTTAAAAAAAGAACCAAAATATCACCAAACTTGGACAGATTTTGTACAAGGATGCAGAAATTCGTCAGAAATCAACAGTGATGCAGAGAGACTAAATACAGCATTACTCAAATCTTTAGTGCAAAGATGGTTTACAAGTTTAACTTAATCAGTTTCAAAACTGAGCAGAGCCGTTTCACAGGATACAAGTAGCATAAGTGTATGTATTTATCATGCATGTAGGAATCTGTCTTGTCATTCGCACGTAGGCAGAGAAATAGAAGCAAGGCAGAGGGATATCTCCATGTATAAGTACCTAGATGTAGATACATGGAAGAAAAACAGTCTAAGAAGGGTTATCTTGCTGGTAGATCTCAAATCATACAAGACATTTCCCTGTCTAAGTAGAGGAACTAATCTGTTGTGTTTGTTTGCTGTCTCACTACCTTAGTAACAAACAAAATGTACCTTCAAAGTACTCGTGGTGTACACCTACATTTGAGGTGTAGTCTGGAAGGTCAGTTAATACCTATGCTTGAGAAATGGCTGAAAATCTTATTCTCATGTAAAAGTGTAATGGGGAAGATGTGTAGATACATTTTTTCTACATAAATAAGTCAGCGTTTTATAGATATATCATGTACAAGATCACATCCTAAAATAAATAAATAACTAAAATAAGAGGCAAGCGCTGTGAGACATTTGGAATAAAAAGTGTTCTTGGAAATGGCTTAACTACACTGTGAAAAAAAAAAATTAGTCCTGCTCTTACAAAATTATGCTTTTGGATCTTACGCTGGATCCATGAGTGACCAGGAGTGAAAAACTTCAAGACATTTTCCCAAAAGTAATGTTTTATCAGACATTTCTCAGAATTGTTTTTGAGAACTTTATCCTATAAAATACCTAACTTCGCAGTATTTTTTCCATATTGAGTACCCTCAACCAACAAACACACCCTCACAGCACTAATCTGTCGTGGCTCTTTCAGTAGCATCAGTTTTTCAATTTTATGGCAGTAACAAGAAACATTTGATTTAAGATATTGCTAGTTAAAAGAAGATCAAAAAAATACTTCTATCTGATGGAAGAAGAGGTGAACTGACAAGAGTATAATCACTTTGAAATATATTTCAAAGCTGCTAGCAAAATGTTTGTAGTGTTCTGCATCTGTATTGTTTTTTGATTCCCCAAAGGACTGCTTTAGGAGATATTCTTTGACTATCAGACTATTCAGTAATAATTTGGCTTCACAGATTTGGCTTATCAGCGTTCTTTGTAGATTTTTCTGGTCTGATGGGAAAACAAAGAACAGCTACTAACATCCACCAGTTATTATAGCTGCCTCTTTAGATTTCTCATAAGTAGGTACGGGAATATGACAGTAAAGATGAACATGAATCTCTCATGATTCAATAAGCAGAGGAATGAGAACAGTGGGTTTTATCAGTAATGGGAGTAAACTGCAGTGAAACATTTTGCAAAGATTACAGAGACTATGTCAAGATTTTAAAACGTATTTAAAGAGGGTTGAGAGCTCTTCCCCTTTTTCCTCTGTATCAAACACTCCAGAGATTTGACTGATCTATACATTAAATGAATAGTACAGCATTTAAAATTACTAATGTTTTTAATACAAGGTGGTTTTAACAAAACTTTTTACTCTAAAAAAGTTTTTTATTCTAACCAAATAAAATACAGTTGCCCAGCTAAGACAAAAAATTAGGTCTCTGATTAATATTTCAATAGTAGATAACAGGTAAGGATTAATTAGCACTTGAGGCAAACATTATTGCCATGACTGAAACAAAAATGAGCTGCAAAAATACTGAGTGAATTTCCCTACAGTCATATCCTCTTTCAGTGTAATTGCCTTTTCATGGAAGATAAAATATGTATAAAAATACTGAAAAGTTATCTCGTCATTTGTGAAAACAAACAAAACAAAATCAGATAAATAAGGTACCACTAAGTTGGACAAAGGCTTAATTATGGCCTTAAGATTCTAATGATCACAGAAGTCAAAACACAGTAAAGCTTCAAATCAACAGTCAGTTACAGGATGTATTTGATAAAAACAGAAAGACTACATGGGAAAAGTCTAAAAATACATAAACTAAACCGAAAAATATTTTAAAAGAAAAGAAAGCATCAAATTAATTGAATATATCAATAGTTGCTTTACAGTGGGTTTTTCTACACTTAGAATATAAAAACCAATCACTAAAACAGAACATTGAGGCATACCTACTTCTTTATTATTTACTAGGAATACACTAGTATTCCTACAACTACTACAGTTAGTGCTAGAATTTATCCTTAAAATAATATTAAAAATCATCTTTCTTTCCAGTTTTATAATGCCTTTTTCATTATCTGAGAAAACAGGCTTCCCAGAAAAAAATACAGGAAATTTTTCATTTGCATTAATAAATACAAATCAACCAAATCTCTTTTTATTTATAGGTATTGTGGTTTCACTGATATTACTGATAGGATTCCATTGTCCTAGTGTCAAGAAGCTTAATTCAAAAGGCATATAAAAGGCTATATGAAACCATAGCATCTATCAAAATGTGAACAATGTCTCCTGACTATAAGAACAATATTCTCAATTTTAGAGAGTATAAATATGATCAATTCTTGCTGGATTCTTTGTTAATTATTATTTAAAATGAAATTACTGGTATTTTTCTGGGTTAGGTGACAAAAATCAAACTTATTTTTTCAGAGTAAAACATCTACAAAGAACTATAAATGCATTCAAAAATAATATAACTTGGATGATGCAGATGTGTAGATGCGGCACTTGGGGACAAGGTTTAGTGGTGAACATGGCAGTAGTAGGTTAACAGTTCTACTCGAGCTCAGTGGTCTTTTCCAGCTCTAACAATTCTATGATTCTATGATATTTTTCAGCTATGGATTTTTTGAAATTGTTTTCAGCCTCTTAAAACCTCTTAAAAATGACATCTGGGCCAGACACAGGTCTGGTACCAAATTTCAACTAACGACCCTGTTACAGATTCATAGATATGCTGATATTCATTTAAATACTTATGAATTTGCAACATACTGTTCATTATTTATAAGAATGTTTTAAGGAATGACATTGTAGATTTTCCTTGTTCTTTGTCAAGTGATCAATAATGTGACAATGTGTGACGTTTCAAGTGTCCAAGCCACTACTTGTAGAACAGAAGACAAGAATTACAAAGCTAATAGTTTCCAGTAACCCAATATCACTGGTAGCATCTGCTTGATCTATAATGAACTGTCTAGTGAAAGACATTTTATGTTCACATAGTTCCAGGAAGTATTCCAGGATGTAATATTAGGAGAGAATGTTAATGAGTAATTACCATGTCATTAAACTTTCATTTTGCATAGCCACTGAATTATTTTATGTCCTGTTCCTTCCCCTAGCCTTCCACAACTGCACGGATCCTGCTACGAGAGGAAGGTAAACAACATTGTCCAAGTAGGAAACTGAGACTGGGCACCTCCTCATCTATGTTACTGGCTTTATTATTCAGTTTCTGTGTCGTATTGATTATGAATTTAATTTACTGCATTCTGTTTCTCTATGACTAAAATTAAGATAATAATTTGATACCTATTTTACTGAGATAACCTAAAGATTAATAAATGCTTGCAAAATTCTTTTAGAATATAAAGTCCTATATAAATGTTAATGATTCTTATTAAATTAACTTGGTCCGGGGCTGGATGTGCTAAGCACACACTGGGAAAAAAAACTTACAGTAGTCATAGGAAGAGTAAAGGAAACACTACTAATAAAGGAAGATCATCAGTACAAACAGTCATAGCTGTCACTTTATTCTCAGTGGTCAGTTTCTGTGAAGATTTATTCTGTTGATTAATGGGATTAAACTTTTTTTTTTAATACTGATTGCAAGCACTTTACTAAAAGAAAATTAGCTTCTCATGAGAAAGGCAGCACTGATAGTGCATTCTTGCTGTGTTCTCTAAAGTTGCACTGTCACAGTTGTCTCTGTGCTCTCACCCCGACTTCTACCTTCTGTGCACTTTTGCTTTTGAAATCCATCCGGAGTCCTTGGTTCATCCTCACTGGCCCTCTACCATGCTGTTTGATTTTCTGTGCATTGGAGTGGGGTGCTCTTGTGCTTTGGGGAGGACATCCTTGAAAACCATGCAACTCTCCCAGATCCTTTGCCCTTTAGGGCAGTCTCTGATGGGACCTTGCCAAGAAGAGCACTGAACAAGCTGAAGTATGTTCTCTTAAAAGTCCAGGGTTGTACATTTGTCTTTGTCTAGCTCATTTCCCATAGCAACTGATGACTGAACAGAGAGTTCAACACATGCAAAACAAATCAATTAGTCTAGAGCAGGGAAGCACGTTAGTGCTGTTGTGTAAATTAGTAACACATAACTGAAGAAAGAAAGGAAAAAAAACCCACAACTGTAGAAGAGTAAAAGAAAATAAGATTGTACAGGTTTAGATGAATTGATGAATTTTCTCCATATGTTCACATTTACTGAGTTCTAACTGCACTGATGAAGAAGAATGATTAAATTATACAACTTTATAGTTTAAGACATAACTTTACAAAAGCCAGCATTGTAATGAATTACTTTAGTTTCTCTAGACATCCACCTATGATTATTTTGTCTCTCTGCATTCATGTAGAAATAGAAGAATAATGTATACATCAATGAATTAAGCTATTATTTTAATCTCTCAAGTTATCAGAAATAAAAACCTACCAAAACATGCTATGACATTTTTACCCTGGGATCTTGTTCTACAAGTTGTGCTTTGTACTACCTGTTTAATCGGAGTCATTGAAGAAATTTTTTTAAGACTAATACATAGATAATACACATAGAGAATAACTAGCTAAACTTTGATCTTTTGTACATCACCTAACTGCTGATTTTTTAAACTTTCTTCTCTAATTCAAACCACTATAAGAGCCTGTAAATCAGCTTCAGAGTATCTGTATCTCTGTTGCTTTCTTTGTAACACAAAGGGGTATTTTCAAGTCCTACCATCTACTTTGTGCCAATAAGCTTCTATAGACACATTTTTACAAGCAAAACCCATCTCTTTTGTCTAAATCAAATTCTGTATATCACAACTATCTCTGAAACTTTTTCTGTCTGTTTTTAGCAATAGTATAGTTTCATAGAAGTTTCATATTTTACTGATAAAAATATAAGCAGCACTATATAGACATCTCTGCCCTTTATTTGCTTATTGGAAGCTTCTTAATGTGATCCCTATATGTAATATTATGAATTGGTATGATCATATTTTAAGAATGATAGTGAGGTATCATGTATGCTATCAGGACACTGAAATTTTTTGGATGTTCTTTTACCTGTGGTTACGTTTGGCCTGATAGTATCTTCCATTGGCACATATACATATATTCACCAGAAGCATGTGAATCATTTGTAGCTACAAATGAAAGATTTACAGTGTAAACACTGACACATTTTTATGACCTTGAAATTAAATTTTGTTAAATTCTTTACAAGGATTCTGTTTTTTTCCACAAATTTCAATAAAATACCTTACTTCTTGGAAATATAAAATGATGTTAAATGAAATTATGGAGATATTTTATCATAAAAGTGATTCGGACAAGCCTTTCTCCCTAAGTCAGAGATAGAACATCTGACAAATATCATGAACAAACACTACCATTGACTTCAGCAGTTTCCCAAATGAAGAAAAGTTATTTGCATTTTCAGATTTTCACTTCATTAACAATTTAAACACAAATTAAACCCTAACAAAGATTATGGTACCTTAACAACCTTCTCTGACTTTGAAAAAAAGTCATAAATTACCTTCATGTTACTGAAAGTCATGAGTAAAATCTTCCATTAATCATAAAATGTCAAGCCCTTGCTGAAGCTTTCAAGAAAGTTTTACTTGGTGGGCTTTAAAATAAAAATAGATATGCCTTTCCTCAGAAATACGTGTACTTTTTTATCTGGCTGATAGCGAGAACTGTGAGACATGGATCTCACAAAGATACTTATTTTGCGGAGAGATGTTAAAAAATCGGCTACTTACCTGTTAAGAAACATGAGCTGAACAGTTTTGGATTTACAACCAAAACATCATTGCATTCTACTAATAATCATAGTGTGATTTTAATTCTGGCCTAGGGATAGATGCACCCTAGATAATTTGCAATTATGTGACTTCCAACCTTGTTCAAAACCCGTAAAAGTTAATGAGAATTTTGGCATTCACGCCATGGTCACTAGATTGAGTTTTGAATGTTCTGGGAAAGTTCCAGCTAACATGGCAGTGGAATTTCAAATTGCCCCTGATCATCCTACCGTTTTCTTAACCCAGTGAAATACTCTGCCTGACTGAAAAAGTCATTGAAGTCTCTCATTCCTCATTCAGACCTTATGACCTTGACAGAGAGTAAAATGTATTATATGCTATCATATTTGCTGATTTTTTTTAATGTGAAACATTAGCAATAATTCTGGTATGGGAATTTCCCTCTTTTACTTAAAACATAAGACTTTAATTTTAAGCTTTGATGATAGAGTACAGAATTTCTTTTACCTTATAAAGTTTTTGAGACCCTGTTTTTTTAACTAGCAATTCATCTCTGAAATCAGAGCTGTAAATTCATTATTTATGAATTTACATAATGCTGATGTAATTTATGCATATGCTTCAATAGCTGACACAAAAATAAGCATAAAGAATTCAAAAGCTGTTTTGGGAATGTCAAAAATTTGATATTCCGTCAACTATCCTCCAGTGTTAGTCCTAATACCTCCCTGGTTTGGATTACTTCCTTCAAGTTGTAATGGCTTTAGTTCATTTCTAGTTATTAGAAGATACATTTTGTATTTCATAGGAAAGCTGAAGAGACACAAAGCATTAGTACAGGGATTAAAGAAATGACAGAATAAGTACAGGTAACCTTTGTCTAAAGCACAGAAACGGAAGCTACATTTAAGGAAAGAAATAGTTAAAAATGAATGCAAACAGTTCACATCTTTTGCTTTCTGTAATGTGTAGAGAAGCACCAACCTGAAGGCTTTTGCCCTCCATGCACTACCCCAGGCAAGACTGGGATCTGCATTCAGCTGTTTCACAGAGGTGTTTACAATCTCTGTGGCTCTAATGTTTGCTTAAAGCTGGGTCAGGTAAGACAAACCAGTTTGGTGGCGCATTTTTGTTTGAAAACATGTCTCAGTCAGAAAGATTTGAGAGAAAGATACTTTTGAAAAGTCTCTGTCAGTGTCTTGAAGTGAAGATAGACACAATTCTGGAAGGTTGGTGGTCATTTTAGTTATCATTTCTTTTTTGTCATCTTTGTGGTTTTGTGGCTGAGTGTTAGTGTAGGTGTGAATCTCCCAAGACAAAGCTTAAAAAAAAATTTTACAGGGATTAATTAATTCTGTACTATAAATTTTATAGTAGCTTTGAAAGAAGTGAAATGCAGGACACAAAGTGTTGCACAGCATAGCCCCTGCAGGCCCTGGCTGTGACTGAGCAGTGCTGGCAGCACACCAGAACTTGTACTTTCCTGAGCAGGGTTTGCCCAGTATGATATCTTTCTCTTATTCTCACTATTCTCACTCCAACCCCACCCTCCCACAGCAAGTAAGCTGGAGTTGAACATGAAACTGGGGTGGGATACAGATGGGACAGCTGATGTGAATTGGCTTAAGGGGTATTCCATGCCAGATGGTGTTGTGCTCAGTGAGAAGAGATGGGGGAAAGGAGGAGAAAAGCTAGGATGTTTGTGGTGATGGTGTTTGTCTTTCCAAGTCACCACTAAGTGATGGGGTCATGCTTTCTAGGAAGTGGCTGGATGGTAAATACCTGCCAATTGTAAGTAGTAAATGAATGTTTTTCTTTGTTTGTGTGCACACCTTTTCCTTTCCCTACTAAACCAGCCTTCTTTCACTCCACAAGTGGTTTTACCTTCCTTTTGTTTTCTCCCTGTCCTGCAGGAGTGGGAATCGAGGGAACAGCTCTGTGGGTGCTTTGCTGTTGACCACAGTCAATCCACCACAGCAAAAACCTGGTCAGGTCAAGGTTGAAGACTCACTATAGATCTTCCTAGCGTTGCTCTGCTGAACTAAAGCCAATCTAGAATGTTGCTGAAGGCAGAGGGGAAAAAAAACCAGTCCTACTCAGGAAGTCTCTATTGAAAGAAAGCTTTCTCAATTAAGTAATAGGAAGAGTTGAGATTTCAGAAGGATTTGTAATAGAAAGGTAGAACTTGTTTTGCTGAGGAAGACTGCAAAATGCCTTCTTGAAAGGGTTAGGTGTTTGGTTTTTTTTTCCTTTCTGCAGTCAGAGACAGTTGTAGAGGCAGAGCTGTGTTATCCCTCTCTGCTATACTGGAGAGAGATAACCCTCACAAATATGTACAGGGCCCCAGCAGCCGAGAGAAGGTGAGAAGAACAGAGAAGAGAAGACAAAAAGCCCTGGAGAGGGTAGAGCCATGCCTTTTCTCTCTTAGGCCCAATACTGCCTGGCAGAGCCGAGAAGTTTTTTAATGTTTTTGCCTCTGAGATAAAACCTTTTTGAACCCTTTCCACTGCCTTGGCATTCTTGGGGAAGATACCTGCGTATGTTTACCTTACAGTAGCCAACAATGAATCCATGAGTGTGAATACAAGACAGAAAAATGAAATATATCCTTGTACATACTTTAAACACTTGTTGCAGGTGTTTTACAGGTTATTTTCAGAGTTGGTTTTCTTGGTCTTTTTTTTTTTTTTTTGGTCAAAGTACACAGCAGATTTACAAAACTTTCCTGCAGACAATTGATTGCCTAGATGCACCCTGGGAGCATGTAAACAGAAAGAGGGGGGTTACTAAGACTGTGACCTGCACAGAGAAGAAATTGGACTTACTGCTGCTAGCAGATAGAAAGCTAAATCCCAGATACTAAGCAGAATCAGAGCCTTTTTAACTCAGAAAAGAGTCACCAAAGATGGCTATGAGTATTTACTTTAAAAAGCAGTGCTAAATAGAAGTTCAGAGACTTCAAAACTAAGTTTAGAAAGTAAGGACACCATAGAGAAGATATGACACAGCAGTTCCTGGTTCTGATTGTCACAAAAAGTCACCAAGTAATCAAGAGTTCTTGTGTTGTGTCTGTTGGAATGAAGAATGGCATCATGTGAACTGCCAAATAATCACAAAAGGATGGAGTGAAATTCAGGTTGACTGAATGGAGTTGGTATCAAATTTAAGTGCAGTCCAAAAGCCCAGTCATCTGTCATAATGCTTTGACCTGGGAAAAAAAAAAGAAATTAATTGTAAATTGCTTATAAAATATATATTTAAAAGGAAAAAAAAATCCAAATTTAGATCAAGAACTTTGGACCTTACAATTCGGTGTTTTCAGCATAGGTTTGGATGACAATTCAAATCTGTATTTTTCAGATTTAGCCCATCTCAAAACTTTTTATACTTTTTCCCTTTTATTTACAGAGTAAAAGATAGACACATTGTTCATATGAAAAGCCTAAAAAACTTTGTTTATGAAGCCTTTCCCTCAAACCAGGATCCATATTGCTCAAACCAGTAAGAATGCAAAGTTTCTTTAGTTATCTTATCCAACTTCTGACGTACACTGATTTCCCTCTGACTTGTATTTTATAGATGTTTTCTTCTGAAGCTGCTAAGGACATAGGGTGAGATTTCCAAAATTGTATTTTCATATAAATTTGCAAATAAAATCTAAGATGTACTTGACAGCCATGATATTTGAAAAGTAAATTACCTGGTAAGCGCAAAATACTTTCTACTATTCTGTAATCTTGTATTAATTTCTGCTTTCTGAAAGTACTGAAACTATGTACAGTACTTTCTGTTAAGTGTGGCAGTTTGCAGCAGAGTAACTATGCTCTTCTCATAAAAGTACAATAGTAAGAATGGAGAGCGTCTAAGGGGAATACCTCTAGAATGAAGCTTTTCTCTCAGTGTTAATTAGGGGAAGAAATTACAGGGATATGCATTTCTATTACAAGAACTGCCAGTAAAATCCTTTTCTGAAAAGCTCTTATAGCCAAGAAGATATAAAGAATTCACTATTATGTTTCTTAACCTGTAGGTCACTACATTTATTCTAGTATATTGCATTGAATTCAGTGGATTATAATCAAGTTTTATAGTACCAAATTGCATAATCTTAAAAATATAAGCAGAACATTCACCTGCTGCAGCAATATTCATTGAATTTCACTGAATTTATGAGAGCCATAGAGGAGATAAAAACTCCTTTCCAAGTATTTTCACTTACATATTTTCTTTTTGTTATAAAACTCAGAAAATCAGAAAAGCATTTCTTTCACCAGATGAAATCTTTAAGGCTTTACTTGGAGACCACAAGCCACCAAAATTCAAGCTCATAATTTCTTAAGTGTCACTATGGGAATACCTGAATAGGAAACACAGAACTAAACTAAACAAGTAGTGGAGAATTCTCTTGTTATATCACAGAACATTCAGATCATACACTATAGGTATCAAATATGGAGACAAGAAAGAATACTGCAAGGTAATGTTCTCCTCAATATTAGAAACAGCATGCTCACAACTACATAGTTTTTACTTACTGAAGGAATTGAAAGACAAAAGTAATCCCTAGGGCAAGTCAGGGCCACTTTTATCTTGCCTAAGCAGGATGAAAAGCAGATCACATTTAAATGCTTAGGTCAGGTAAAAACCACAATAAGAAAAAAGCTTTCACTTTTCAGACTCTTCCCTGTACTCCAGCACAGTTAGAAGATATCTCAAGATCCCTTAAGTTTTTGGAAACACAAACACTGTAGCAAAGTACACATAGTACATATCAAATCTCTTTGATGCACAGCAATTGTCAGTGGGTTTTAGTATCCACACAAGTGCACAATATAGCAAAGTGGTTTGATCCTTGGGTTATTAACTCTTTTAACACCTGGACTTCAAGAGAACAAACTCAGCACACAGTGGATTTCAGCAGAACAGCTCCCATTGCTTTGTTTCTCTCTCTCCTGCTCTCAATATCCAGAAGCAAAGTGTGGAGAGGAAGGGTTCCATCCAATCAGCTCAAATCTACTGCTTTTTCTGTACCAGCAGTCTTTTGTGCAAGCATATGCAATGAAGGAGGTCTGTCTGTTACAAAGAATTAGTGTTATAAATTTAGCTATTTTTTTGTCTATGAATTTGAGTATAATGGCCAACAATGCACTGAATTAAAAAGAATCCTTTTTTTTTTTTAATTTCTAAGATTTGGATATCTGTCCATTATTTAAACTTCATATAAAACCTTTATTTTAAATGGAAAACAACAGGAAGAATATGGGGGGAACATTAAAACAAGAAAAATCTACAAAACCCAGAACATTATTAGAAAGTGCAAGTTTTGCATAAACATCCAGAAACACAAACATCTAAATCTAACATCTGTTTCACTCAAAGCAGAATGTGAAAAGAATGGTGAGGGACTGAGGGGACAATTGAAATCATTAGGGAACTCTAATGTTAGCTGTTCTGCAGACCTAAAGTGTATTTCCCCTAAATAATTCCAAATAGACTTGCTTAGAAAACAGACACAGATGTTGCATTATTTTTATTTCTTAAAATATAGTACATTTTATAGCATATAATGAATTTTTAAATATTTACTGATTTAGAATTCTGAGTAGCATTGAAATAGTCTTTAAAAGAGGATTAAAAAAAGAAAGAGTATCTGTGGGCAGGCCTAGATTCTTCCTGCAGTGGGAATCCTGGGGAGAATCCCCTGCCCAAGAAAAAAATGACAAGGAAAAGCTTCTGTCCCTATACTGTATGGTAGGAACACAGCACCATTAGCAATGAGAAAATAGTCTCCTTCCCACTGACTTCAGGGGCAAGTATCTTTGGTGGGACCAGGACCAGATCCTGGACATCGTTTATTCTTAGACTGACCACCCAAACAAATAAATGAAAAGGACTTTATAGCTTTGCATCTATTTGAACAGCTACTGGAACTGAGAAACCTCAGAGTGAGGCAGAAAGGAAACAAGAGGGGATTCCCAACTGCAGACCATGGTGTCTCTGAAGAGGAGGTCTTGCTCTTCCTCCAGTATTGTTGTCAGCCCAACAACATTCATATGGGTATTTAGGTAATAGTAAATGAATATCAGTTGCCTCAACCTATATGTGTGTACATACTTTTTCTTTTTCTTTTTTTCTTTTTTTTTTTTTGGTTTTGTTTTTTTGTTGGTTTCCCCATCCCCACTCCTACCCTACTCCCTCGCCCAGTCTTCTTTCCCGATTCTCTGCCTTTCCTGCCAGACACCAGTCTTCTTCCTGTGTCTGAGCCACAACCTATGGCCATCCTGGTCAAAACTTTTACACACCAAGCATATTCAATCAATCCTAGTCTAAACTAAATTTTCTCCCTGTTCTAAGGTTTCAAACAGTCAGATGAAAGAGAACAGGTAACTCAACTTTCTACTGAGCGGCTTCAGAGGAACATAACCCATGAAAAAACAATACAAATGAAGCACAGATTATGATGCCCAATTAATTTTCTCTGGAAACTGTTTATCAGGAAGTCGTGACCCTTCATCTTTAGTCTTGGTTAACTTTCATGTGACATTTCCCCACATCTCTATCTTAAGTGGAAGCGCCTCCTTCATGTAGTATAATACAACTGTAGAGAACACTGCAAAGTTATGCTGTCTTTCATACTACATCTCCATCTTATTGAAAGAGATGTTTGGGTAAGTTGCAAAAATTTCTTGTCATCCTTTGGAAATGAAAAATGATGGTATTACTTACTGCTCAAGGTTTTATAGACTTTTAAATTTTTTTTAATTAATTTGCAGAAAGTTTAACTAAAATAAAAGCAGAATGCTGTTCTAGGGGTTCTAGCAGCTTCAATTATTTCGATTCCAGTTTAAATTATAAAATCATTTAGGTTGGAAAAGACCTTTAAGATCATTGATGTAAGTACCACACTTACATCTTCTAAATACCTCCAGGGTAGGTTTTTCAAAGACTGCCCTGGGCAACCTGTCCCAATGCTTGATAACCCTTTTAGGAACTTCAGTCTCTCTCCCAGAACTAGCCCAGAGGGTTTGCTCCAGTTTATTCTTTGCTGTCTAGTGTACTAAAGGAGTGTGAACGAACAAGACAAAAGAAAGATGTTGGGTTGCTTTGTCCTTCTGAGGTGCTCCATGTCAGCTGGAGGCCTCCTGAAGGAGGGGAGCTTTGTGTGCCTCCCCAACACTGATGAAGACTAGCTCCTCCAATTAGAAACTCTGGAACACAAAATGAAACAAGTTTGAAGAACTTTAGAAAGAAGGGAGCTACCACCAGAAAGGAGGCTGACGGAGTTCTGACGGGCTTCAGTAAAACCTCTGAGATAACAGAAAGAGTGAGATTTTTTCTAAGAAGGACCTAAGAGGGACTGCGTGGGAGAACTGTAAAGTGATCAAACTGACATATTAAAATAAAAATCTCAAATCATTAAACTAAATAGATCTCTTAAAATTTTTAGTTGCAAGAATAATTATAGTAAAAATATCATTTATTATAAACAAATACATAATATGTCTTCCTTGCTGCTGTTAAGAATCTGATTTCAAATGAGACCACTACTTTCACCAAATAGATGGACAATTGCACACACGCAGATATATAGGGACATCTAGTTGTTAATATTACCTTTATCTTCAGCTAATCATCAGAGAAAGACCCAATTTGTTGCCAGAGATAAAATAGGAGGCAGCCAACCTGTGCAAAGAAACATCATCATTATCATTGAAGAAGATCAAACATCATTACTGATGGTAACCATGGTTTTAAGTTACTGTAGTCTTATGATGGTCACCATGCTAGCAAACACTAAATTAATTCCTCTTTACTGTGTCTCTGGACAAGTCAGAGTGAATTATTAAAAACCAAGACTCAGAACTGTTACCTAAACTTCCAATTTTGTGCACAGTTGAACAGCATGTTTCTTATACACTTTGAAATAGGTAACCACTTCTGACCTCTGAAATTATTTGCATAATAAGCAAAATGTAATGCAGTGTTACAGTTATTAATGATACATGTTTTAAGCTATAATTGCATTTGTCTGAAATTCTTAATTAATGGACATATAATTAAAGATTAAAATAATGAACATGATAATTGGTAATGAACCTTTACCTACTTTATCTGAGTTGAAGTGAGACTTCCACAATTTGCAATGAATGTAACAGCCTAACTACAATTGAATTAATTTATTATACTCCTTAAAGGATGTCCAGGCCTACTACATGAATCAAGATTCAGAAAAGTCATGTAACTTCAGAATGTCACTTTGGGAGCTGTATTGTAATTAGCAAAGAAAACGGAGAAATCCGGCTCTAAAAATCTACCTATGAGTTAGCAAAACAGCAACAGAAAAAATCATGTTATTCTGAAAGCTCAAAAATAGTTGATGCAGAGTGATAAATTAACCATTTTAGATAGTGTTCATGAGTGTTACGCAAAATAAACTTGGTCTAAGACCTTCAACCACTATTTTGTTAATCCTGTTTAAATCAGTATTACAAAAAATTGCTAGTGAAAATAACAAGAAGACGAGGTCTCTTCTGACTTGAATTATCCTATGATCCCATCTGAGATTATAATACATATATGCATACAATTTCTGCAACAAAATATCAGTAAACAATAAAGGTTTACTAAAAGACTCAGAAAGAAGGATAGCAGTGAGTTATCTGTTCTAATTTTTAATAAATCCCTGCCTTGCAAATGAGAATAAAAAAACAAAATCAGTCCCACAAAGCCTGATAAAACAACATGGAAAAAAATATTAGTTTTCTAACACATGCACACTTCTACAACCCTAGATCATATAGCACAAAATAAAATTCAGTCAAGAAATTTTCCTCTTTGATAGATGTGTACATTCAACAGTTTAACAAATCAAAACCAACAAATATGCAGTGAGTCAAGACTTTATGTTAAAGAAACTGCAGTCCTGTGACTGTTTTTGTTTTTTCTAATCTTTACTCTCTTGGTCCACTGTGCTTTTTGCTCTTTAACATTTTACTGCAAGATTTTTTGTTGCACTGTCCCACCCCTACTTTCATTTTAAAGCTATCTATGCTTTAATATTTCCCATTTTGCACTCCTCTTTGTATACTTTTGCACTCTTCCTTGTACACTGAAGACAAATAAAACTATAAGAATACTTTTTTTTTGCATACATCTATTACAGGATTTTCTGGGTTCATTAAACATACTGTGTTTCCACTGCTGAAAATAACAAGGATTAAGTAATGCACTTCAAGTTTTATTCCCATTTGGTTATGATGTTCCCAGTCTCTGGGAAAGAAGATCACACAATGTAGATTTAAAGAACAATTAAGTGTCTATTGTCTGAACTTTAAGTTTTCCTTTCTACAGAGTTGAGTATTTGCTTTGGTTTTAAAAGCTCTTCACAGAATTTTCAGAATGGTGCATAAGTACATTGCTGTGAATTATTAGAAAAAGCTTTAGAAAACTCTTCTGTTATGGCCAGTCATCTCATGATCACTTCTGCTGCTCATTCCAAGCATGATTCCTCTCTGTACAAGTGAGACTGGCTGAAAATGCAGAAATATCCCTGAAATTTGAAGATTTGTCTGTAAATTGACACCTATGCAACACTTGATCATTGTACTCTTCTTTCTTTCACACCTTTTATATTTTTCTCTAAGTTCATCAGTCTGATTCTCTCTCACACTCATGAACAGATCTGCAAACATCTTCTGTGTCATTTCTATCAAGGCACTATCCAATTCACGAAATTTTTCTTTAGTTTTACAGGCATTATGAGCTCCTGACACCTCTCTGCCAAGTCTGAACTTTCTTGAATGCATCATGGGCAGGTACTGGAAGCAGAGAATGTGGCTTTGTCCCTATATTAAAGCAAGGTACAATGCTTTCATATACATCGTTGCCTTAATGTAGCAATACTTAAAAATTCTAACAATTTTGTTCTTTGTCACATATTCAAAGTTTTAACATCAAAATTTATGGGTGACTTGTACTATGTGACACATTACCTATAAGGCTGCAAATCATGTCTGTTCCTGGCCTGTCCTCCCATGACAATTTCCGCCACCACTTCCAAGCACGGTGCTCCTTGCTTCTTGTTAGCTATATCTTCTAGGGCAATTCATGAAAAATGTGTTTTTCAACATATTTTTTAGAAACATATAATCGATTTGTATTTTATTCATATAACAAAACCAGACATATTTGCTTCTGAAGGGAGAGATGTCACCAGTGATGGGACTTACCCTCTCTTCTGAAATAGGTAGTAAGATATCAAACATGTCTCAGGGACCTGCTCTCTTTAGCAAGAGGTTTTTGGTAAGATGTTAAAAAAGTTCCCAAACACTACATGAATAAAAACTTCCATGTGCCCTTCTAGTGGAGTAATGATGTGTTCTATTGACACATCTATGGATTATTCAGAGCCCAAAAGACAGTGCAATAATTTTGTGACTGATACATTGGTCTCCTATGCTTATATAGGTTCTGTGATATTGTCCCTCTTCAGTGAATACACAGAAGACTTGATTCTTCTGAACTTCATTCAAGCACCACTTGCAAGATTGTCTTCCATTAAAATTATATGTTAGGGAGAAGATGAGCTCTGTAATCAGCATCTCTATGTGATACTGACATTATACCAGGTCTCTTTCTTCATCACAACATACACAAATCACAGCAGTTTCTTAAAAAATTGAAAACAAGGAAAAAAAAAAAGGCAATTTAACATGGTCCAACCCCCTTCCTTCAGGAACCTGTGCCTTTGCCAGAGGCCAGCTCTGGGGTGGCCCAGAAGTGGAACCTGAGACCCACTGACAGTTTTGCTGTGTGAAAGAAAACAAGGAGCAGCCCAGTGGGCTGGGGATGATCCTAATGATTGTCATTGGACTTGCTCTGAAATTCTTGTTCAGATTTTGTAGGATTGTCCCTCTTTCCTAAAAGGACACTGCCTCTGCCTGCCTTGCTGGCAAGCTGTCTTCCCTTGCAAAGCAGCCTACTCTTGTGTCTCCATATACAAGCTTTTTCCAGTGGTGCTGACTCAGAAACATTTATCATTTCAGACCAGAAAACCTTTTAAGTAAGCAGAAGAGGAGGCATGCATCATCAATTAAGCTCTAAATTTGTTTTTCTGGGGAAGAATATTGTTTTTTAAAAAAGACCTCTTCAAAGCTTTTCCATTATACTTGATGATTCAGGTCAGGAGCACTGACTAATGCACACTATATTGTGCATCTCAGAAGCTGTTTAGAAACAGATTGCATATATGAAATATGTGGGTTTTATTCCATCTGTATTGATATAATTGCTTCTGGCCCATTGATTTAATTTTAAAAAACCATTAGAATTGACTTTATAGTTATATAAGCCACGAATACAGAAGAATATCTACCTTAATTTGTTTGCTTATGAAAGTGATGCTATTGGTATTGGTATTGCTATTGATGATCATCAACCTATCAGTATTACGAAATATCAGAATCAGCACATTCACTTAAACAACTAGAGAGCTGTCTGTAGGATTCCTTTTACAACAAAATGACATGTAGAGATGAGTTAAAAATGTGGTTTTTACTTCACTTGCCTAGAGCAACACCTTTGCTTGTTTATCTTGCATGACCTATTTCCACATGTAATTGCACGATTTCCATAAAGTCAATGATAATTATTAGCATTGGAATATGTCACTGTATGCTGACCCAAAGGAATATGGAGCAATACCTGAAGTACTGAGTTATATTCTCTGATGTTACATATAACTATGTAATAGGCAGTTTAATAGGACCCACAGAACACCTATTCATTTAACTTCTATTTGTGACAAGATACTTTTGACAGACTATAACAAATTTCTGCAAAGAAAGACCATATAGCATTATGATCTGAGAGGAAGAGATCAGGGATATCCTCAGTATCATTAGGTGACTTGCACAATTAATACATGAAATGTGTTCTATTTTATTAATAATTTTTTGTGCCCTCACACCATCACTAGTGTCATAATACAAGCATAAATTGCCTCGTTTTGCATGCGTATTTCAGAATTAGCTTAAATCAGTTTGTGGAACTGAACTAAGGAGTGATTTGAAGGTCTCTTGACAAGGGCTAATGATAAACGGTAATGCACTCAGTTTTGAGAAGCTGAAAGAGGGTATATTTCCAGTATTCATGTTAAATTTAGTTTTGACATCTTCATTTACATTCTGCAAAGGGGAATAGAAAACACGTTAATGAAACTGTCACATAAACTGGGAAATGTTGCAATAAAGACAGAGAAACAGCACAAAGAGAAAAAACGATTTGAAACAGAAAATAAAATGTGTTCAGAAATTTGCAGACCAGAACAAATAGGAATTTAATATTCCCTTCAATGCATCCAAGGAAAACTTCAGCAGAAGAAAACAAAAAACACCAATTACCAAGAGAGCTTTAGATACTGAGTTATATAATACTAATGATGATTGACTTTTTTTTTTGCTTATGGAAATATGGAAATGGCCATTCATCACTGTGTGTTTGGATCACCTTATCTGTCCTCACATAGCAGGAAAACAATATTTTTGTCTTAGAGTCATAATTAAATGTGACCAATTTCTCAAACATATTGTTGTATCCAAGAAAGACATTGACATAGTAAATTGTGATGATTGACTGATGAGGAATACTAAAATAATCAAAGGTCTTTGGTTTAGGTAATTAGTTTTATGGGAGGTCATCAGAGAAGTCTGAAAATGTCCACTGAGGAATTTTAAGGAAGAAGGATGTTCCAGTTTCTGCAAGTAGGCAAACACAACAGGGAGTAAAAACGACAAAATTGTGAAAAAGAAAATTCAGAACCAACACTTCTTTCCAAAAGTGAGGACTATTGAACTTTGGGAATTGTCTCTCAATGAAAAGTAATGAAGTTTCCATTACTCTGGCCAACTTGCATTAGTTGAGCCAGTCCGATTTTACAATAGGGAATAATTCCAATGGCAGGGAGATGGACTAGATGACTCTAAACACTTTTTCTATCCCTAGTTTTTACAGCACAAAAGATATAATCTTGAAATACAAATTGCAATGGGAAATGTGTTCTTCCTAATGGTTACAGACAAAGGCAATTTTCAGACAACATCCTCTCTCTTTTATGTCTCTGCTCTAAATGCACATTATCACATAGGTTTTTAAGATAAACTAATAACGTACACTTTAAAGGAAAAAATAATACAGAGAAAAGAGCACTAAAAAGAATCACGCTGTGCCTAAAACTGCAAAATAATTTTGCATTGGCAAAAACAACATATTTCTTTTCATTTAAAACAATTATAGATGGTGTAAGTGAAAATTACATATATCCCATGCAAATTCAAAGGAGTATAAAGAAAATGAAAGAAGCAGGAAAAAAAAAAAGGAGAAAAAAGAAAAAAATAATGCACTCAATCATAAATTTAATTTGGTTAGTGATACAATACACCTAAAATCTCTATATTTTGAAGTTTTTTATTCAACTTTTTTTTTTCGCTAGCAAATATTACACCATACTGGGAGAGCATTGAATACATTTTGGGTTGTGAGGAGATAAAGACATTTATTTCACTTTTGCAAAGCTGTGTTTCTTTCTTTCTTTCAGATGCATAACAAACTTGCTACAACACAGGGCAATGAGAAAGGTACATTGCCTTTAAGTCTGGGACTGAAAATAATGACTATAATTTGTTACTAGGAGCCACGTTGAGGGCACATTAGATCACAAATAATCTGCAGTGAAATCCAGTAGGCTTTTCTACTTTGATGCACCTTTTGTATCCTTATGCTTGCCTGCATATATATACGTATAAAGTGCACATATGTGTATGAATAATAATTCAATCATAATATGTAGAAAATGTATTTAATTACACATAATAAATGTGTTTGTCATATATATGGCTGAAATCTACTAATAGTTCGACACAAATCTAACTAATTTGGTATCACTGTATATTAATGCAGAATCTCTGCCACTATTATCACTGATTTCCATAATAAATTCCTTTATTTTCATTAGCTCAGTTATTGAAGAATAGGCTTGGAAATATGATTGCACATACAAAACCATGACAGCAAAGGCATCCAGATAGAAAGCATTCCATATGATGGGTCTTAGCATGTCAAACACGTTCCTAAGCCATGTTTTATGACTTTGTTCTGATCTGTTACAAAAAAATTTCTTGTTTTTTGAGCTTGTGGAAAAGGGGGATTCACATGCAAGTCTAGGTGCAAATGCTGGTTTTATATTTAAGTAGTGCAATAAAGAAGTAAGGTTTGGCATAACTCCTTTAAGCTCCAACAGTCAAGAGGCACATCAACATGTGGCAAGTACAGCCATATTCCCATTAAAATATGGATTTATGACCGTTCACTTTGGCTATGATGATAAATACGGAAAAAATGCGCATGTAAAGAAACTACTCAGCTTGCAGAAGGTGACAATGCATTTTGTACTCTCATTGGCTGTTTAACAAGTTATTCTTTCATCTGAAGAAGACAAAAGGATATCAGGTCAATGGAAGAATGATAAATAAGGAACAATTAATCCACCTTAATGCAAAAGGTTTAACTTACAGCCTTTTCAAGTTCCTTTATCTTTTAAGCTTTTCTGAAGCTTTACCAGATCTTCCATCCATATAAGGATATGATCAGCTTTCTGCTCTTACCATCAGTTTCTTGATCCCTCTTGGACTAATCTTTGGAAAATACCTGCTGACATTATCGAATAGAATGTGTGACATTGAAGAGATAAAGAGAAAAAAGTAGTAGTGGCTAAACTAATTTAAAAAATTGGAGGCACACCCCCTGTTAAAACCATGTCAAGAAAAAAAATTGATGAGGCAATGAGAAAACCGCTGATCACCATGCACAGTGTCATTGTTACTTCTAGACAGCTTGAGTCATAAGTTATTAAAATGTCTGTAGCTATCCTTTACGACTGTAATGAAACAGAAACATGCTGCAGTAGGTAGCTTCTGGCACAAATTCTCTGTTCAGAACACCTATAAATCTACATGGTTCTTACCATGCTTCACTCATACATAAGGATGCAGAGGCCTAACAAATAAGTTAAAAGAGCCTTACAGAAAGCATTTCCATCTTCAGGACTATGCAATATTTATTTATTATTATTTATGAAGACTACAGTGTAAGCCATTATGAAAAAGACAAGTAGATTATTTTTGCTACAGGCACAATGTGCAAAAGCATCTCAGGTTCTTCAGCTTGCCAAGGTGTAATCCATTTGCCAAGTAGATGATCCATTTATACATAAGAAAGCAAGTACTTGATCATTACCCAAATCTCACTAGGCTATCTACAAAATTATGGTTTTGTAACAGATTTGTCTAAAAACACACAAATACTATCAGAATTAATAACTCCAAACTGACCAAAGCCAGGAATATTAAGTTGGATTTACTGTGGTGAAGATGATTGATCACAATTTTTGCTGTATTAATCTTGAGTGATCAGAGACAAAATTTAGCAACAATACAGAATATATACAACTGTCTGAGTTCCATTTTAATTTGTAGTCTCCTGTTTTAGAGAAGAAATTTCTGTTAGCTAATACAAGTCTAGAAAAAGTAGCCCCTTATTTTGCAGACAATGAACTATAGCAGTTAAAAACTAAGTCCTTTGTACACAAGACTGTATTAATCATGTTAAAATGTTTCCTTTTTATTTTTCTTGTAGACATACTCTGTGCAAACAGCTTTCTTTAACGATTTGAAATTGACTGGTCTGTAGAGATCATGCACTGGTGGAGTTCACAGACCTGAGGGATATGGGTCAGGCAAAGAGTAAAGTCAGGACCCTGAATTTTGGGAAAACAAACTTCCAGCTCTTCAAGGAGTTAGTCAATAAACTAATAGGTAAACTGCCCTTAGAGACAAGGGAGAAGAACAAAATTTTAAGGATGTTTTCTATGGGGCACTAGCAATCCCAAGACGTAATGAATCGGGACAGGAAGGCAAGAGACCAGCATGACTGAGTGGAGACCTGCTGTTAAAACTAAAAGGCAAGAAGGAAATGCACAGGCAGTGGAGGCAGGCACAGATATCCTGAGAAGACTGTAGGGATTCTATCCAGTTTTGTAGGGATGAGGTCAGTAAGGCCAAGGCATGAACGGAGCTGAATTTGACAAGGAATGCAAAGAATACTAAAGGCTTCTACAGGTATGTTAGGAAAAAAAAGGAAGACTAAAGAAAGCCTACCCTCCTTGACAAACAAGTTTGGCAAACTAGTAACAAGGGACAAGAAGGCTGAGGTACTCTGCAATGGTTTTACCTAATTCTTCACTGACAACCTCTCTTCCCACAACCCTCGGGTGGAGGAACAAATTCTCTCCTGCTGTGAGAGATCAGGTTTGTGAGCACCTGAGGAACCTGAATATATATAAAGATATTGGACCAAATGAGGTGCATCACAGAGTCCTGAAGGAATTGGATGATGTTGTTGCCAAGCAACTCCCCATGATATTTGAAAAGTCATGGCAGTCAGATGAATGTGACCTCCCAGCCTCACCTCTGTGCCTGGGAAGATCATAGGACAGATCCTCCTGGAAGCTATGCTAAGGCACATGGAGGATGAGGAGGTAATTCAAGACAACCTGCATGGTTTCACCAAGAGAGAGTCCTACCTGACCTATCTATTGGCCTTCTATGGCAGAGTGACTATGTTGGTGGACAAGGGAAAAGCTACAGATGTCATCAACCATTCTGATTGTATTCTGATTTTTGTGGGATTTCCATCAGCTTCATCAAATGAGAAAGGAGATGTGACATGTTCTTCCAGGTCCAGACCATGGAGCTGCAGAACTTAATGAATATACATATGAAACTTAAAGCCCTTTAACCTAGCTTAGATATACCGGTCTACTTTTATCGTAAGAGAACAATACTGAGGATCAAAGCTGCAATGCACAGTGTGGATCTGCTTCTCTTCTTCATTAACACTAATTCAGTCTTGAGTTCCTGCCAATTCCTCTTTGAACTCTTACCTTTACTATGATGTCTGCAGACAGGAGTCAGAACAGAGGCAAGAGCAGATCTGCTGGAGTTTCTTTCAGCATGAAAAGCCACCCTTAATTTTATTTACTGTAATTTCAAAGGCACAATTTAACATTCTAGAGGTTAGCACAATGCATCTATACAGAACTTTCATTCAAAGTTGTCATATTATAATGATAATATTCCTAACCTATAATTAATAAAATGACAATCACTCAGCAGTATACTAGCTGATATTTTCTCTTGCATATATATTTCTTGCTTACTCACTACTTTATAGAGCTTACTTGGAACTACCCTTTCATTAGCAATTTTTCTCTGATTTTGCATATCATTGTAGTCAAGCAAGTAGAAAAATGTAATTTAGAAAAAAATACTGGTAAATATTCAGTGGAGGAAGATATGATCACTGTCAGTAGAATCAATTCATATCTATAAAATATCTAATATAATTTTCATTTAATTTGAATTTTCTATTATTTTTAAGTTGCAAATAAAAATCTCACTGCAATTAAAAAATAATTTTGAAATTACAGTGTTACATTTTCATTAAAAAGGCTGAGTTTTCTTTTCTGCCTGAAATGGATTAGGCTGAGTTTTCTTTTCTGCCTGAAATGGATTTTGTAAAAAGTGCTACAATCCTGTAGAGGATATAATTTCAAAGACTCAGTATCTTTAAAATTTTTAACACTCAATTCTTTAATGTATTAATCACTTCTTCTCTTGACTGCTTTTCTCAGTAACTGATCCAGACAAAATTTTCCTCTTGCTAAGTTGCTTGACCATTCAGATATAACCCATACTAAAAGGAATCTACGCAGTTGTTCTGCTTAACTAACACATACACTGTTGTGATAAGAGCAGACCCGACACTGTTTTGCCTGGTCAGATCTTGCCATTTCACTGAGTTTCGTTTCCTATTAAGCCTTCATTAAACTTCTTTCTTATAGTTGAGTGGTTCATCTTTCCAGTAGTCCTAACCAGAAAACCTCTAAGAATATCATATGCCTCATCATCCATGCAACAAATGAGGATATTTACTTGCTTTTCATCAGAGAGTGCCTCTGATTACTTCTGCAATGAAAATCTCCAGTTCTGTAGTGACTTAGTTAAATGAAAGTATGATGTTTAAAAACACTTAATATTACATTTCCACCACAAGAAGATCCTTAATTTGTCAGTATAAAAACAGTCATAAAAGTATATAGCTGAACATATTACTTAAGAGAATAAATTTCTCATTTTGATTTCATATAATGATTCTACAGAATTTGACAGCAAGTCAGCCTTCTACCAAAAACAGACAAGATAAGCCAGCCAGCTGACAATCTCCAAGCTGACTCCTTCTCAGTCTGCAGTCTGAAGCCTATCCTTGGACTTGATAGACAAAACACTATTACATTTTCTGTGTATTGCTTTTTTGCCTGTAAGGTACTTAAGATGAATGTTGCACTGAATTGTTCAGATGGCTGCAGTAATCGTCCAAAGACAGTAGCATTTGAAAGTACAGCTAAGAGGGAAAACATTAATCTCAAATCAGGCGAAAGACTTGAGATCGCCTGTTTTAACATTTGAACTGGTTATTCTCTCCAGAACATTTCAGGTTTACATCAAATGATGTTTGCAGTTAGTTAGTAGTCCTGCTGAAGTAGAAAAATATACCCAGAATGGTAAGAAGTTAGATGTAATGACAGTTTAGAAAAAAGTAAATATTAAGCCTTGAAGAAATCTAGCCTATTGAAAAATAAATACAAATTAATCTATAGAGTGTTACTGTGGTTGTGGATATACAAGCACGTTAGTGTTTAATTTAAACTTTTTTGCATCTTAGGTGCACTGACAGGGTGTTTATGCAGATCTGTGTACACCACTTCTGTGGCAAGGGAAGTAATTTGCCCAAGGAAAGTGATCATCAGTTCTGCACAGAGATACTGAAAGGGACATTTCTCAATAATGGTCTAAAGTGTCAGAAACTATCATAATTTTGTGTATTAACCCTCATATCTACCATATTGCTTTGCTGTGATGTTCTTAACAAGTATTTATATACTAATAATACTCCTTTCTGTATTTCCTCCTTATATAAGAAGTTGAGAAAGCCAAATAATATTTTGAAAGTTTCTCAGGTCTTCCAATAAGGTTCCCAGAAACTATTGTCATAAGCCTGATAGCTTGAGAAAACAAGACAGTGAAATATATGTGTACAAAATCATAATTGAATTTTCCCAGTGTACGTTAAGCTTTCAGAAAACAGATATATAATTTCATTTGTAGATTAAGCCTTTGTTATGCCAAACTGTCAAAATAGTTGTAACTCTATTATAAATAATGTGTTTGTGTTTGGTAGTTATTTTCAATAGATCTCACCAAACCATTATTTTAGAATCAGGGAGCATAAATAACTTCCAATATAAATCATATATAAAAAAACCCCAGCTTAATTAGAGTAATGCACTTCAATACAAGCCAGTGAATTGTATTTGGCACACAGTCTAAACTTTAACACTGATTAAGATGCTTGTTTGATGACATGCAACTGATCTTCTGTATTAAACTACAATACATTTATTGTGAGTATCGGACAATTAATTGGTAACTTTTTTTAATTTCAAATACTAGACGGTTATCCAATTTTAAAAGATTTTAAAAGAAAACCTTGTTTTGCTTATTGTGATTGCTGTGTTGTGCAGTGGCAATGAATTCCTACTATACTTAAAGAAAATCTGTGTCCCAAAGCAAAATTGTTACTTAAATCTATTAATTACTATGCTTTAGAGTGAACTGATGGCTATAATATATTCAACTAGAATTCAGCAGAGCCCTAGAATTGATGATTTTTAATCTTGTTCATGTTCTTTGCAATACGTTGTCAATGTACAAGTTCCACAGTTAAACGGCCACGATTAAATCTTTTTTTGGTTAGTAGTACCTATTTAACATGTATTTTCCTTAACATTCCTCATCTTTTTCATGAGAAAGAGGATACAATACCCAGGTTCCTCTCATCTGTGAAATCACAAATTTCACTGGTAGGTTTCAGATGACACAATTTATTGCAAAGAGCAGTTAACCAGATAAATAACTTCTTTTTCACTTGTGCAACGGTTCATAGAAACCTTCATTTCAAGGGCACTTTTCAGTGCACTGGCAATTCCAGTGTCCAAGATTCAAGAAATCAGTTGAAAACTACTTAAGTGGTTGCAGTGTTTAGACTAGAAACTGTAGAAACTGTGTTCAAACTTATAGATCTATTTAGTGAACTCCAACTGGTTGTGTTACAGATACATGGATTTTTGCACCAGTATTGTCACCTTGGCTCTGTTTGACACTGCTTTAGTGTTTACACTAAATCTGCTTTGGCTTTCCTATGGTGTTTGTATTGTCAAGAATTAAATTGGATTTTTTTTTACATAAATCATCTCTTGCATAAAGACCACCAAGCACTGAAAATATATTCTTGCAAATTTTATCCTTCTTAAATAGTTATTAAAATCTGTTTAGGATCTCAGACTGTAGAGGAGTACCTTTATCCTGAAAATTTTAGGAATGTAAAAATAGGAACTCATATATAAAACTAGGAACTCATTAATCTCTCTGATTCTTCATTTTCCTGTAATTCTTTGAATACTTCTTTCAGTATTATAATGATTGCAAGTGAAAATACTTGCATTCTTATACAAAAAATCTAAACATGTCCTTTTACAGATTTGCTCTGTTAACAAAAATCCTTCATAAATGAGAAAAAAAAGTCATCTAATATACCTAGGGTTCTTCTTTTCCACACATATGGCTTAAAATAGCTTGAACTTTGACTGTTCATAGGTAGACACTGTTGCTATTTTCTTTCCAGGACACAGTGAATCAGTCATATGAATAAAAGTACTTTTATGAGAAATATTATCTCTATCCAACCCATGAACATTATTTACATAATTCAGAATAGGTGATACATGTACTGATGCAGGAACTCAACATGTTATTATTTTCTCACTATAAATTAGGAAATATAGTGGTAGGTGGCCTACAGTAATGTAGATTAACTTCCTCAAAATATTCCTTATATTATTTATATGTATATGTATTGAAAAAATAAACCGAACAGTAAAAACTCACTTGGATTTGTTATTGCTTTTAGGAGTAATAATTAAAAAGGGCATTGTGATGCTTGGGATTCAAATTTTCTTTCTCCATTGAAAGAGTATTACATAGATATTAGAAAAATTTACTCAACTAACTAATCTTTGGGAAAATCCTGTTTTTACGAATAAGAATAGCTCTCAATGCGTATCACCGTTTCTTATCAATGCCTTGGATACTGAATCCCTGCCAGCTAGCTGCATCTGTGAAGGAAGTTTTGAATTTTACACTTAACCTTTGATTTCTGGAGAAAAACAGAATTCATTTCCCAAATTTTGAACCTTCATGTCAAAGTGATTTCTTAAGTTCACAAGTCACCTGAATTTCACTGGAAAAGCAGCAAAGAAATGGAAGCTCCCAGCTACCTATGCTGAAGGTAGATTTCTCCTGTTATCTCATCTTGGACTGTACTATCTCTAAGGTCTTTTCTTCTTCTTCCCTGGAGATGTAAATGCAGTCCTTCGGGAAATGATTCTATTCTTAAGGAAATAAACTCAGGCTTCTGAACCAGTGTGAAAGGACAAGTTACTATAGGAGAAGGATAGATCCAATCATCCCATTATAAATACAACAAAAATAATGCTTACTAGGTGTTACATTCTGTTCTTGATATGTGTTGCCAGTTAGAAAAACATATACAAGCTGGGCCTCTAATCCTTATATTTCAATGTGAGTAGTTCTGAGGACCTTTCAAAAGTATTTTTTGCAAAGAAAAAACAGAATCAAGTAGGTTTTTTGTCTTATGTGCATGATCTTTCATTCCAAAATAATTCTGACAACAACTACACTTAGTGAAGTACTTTTCTATGTGGTTAAATGTGTGTACTTATTTAAATCCAGTGAGGTTCAGGAAAGTATGATTTTTCCTGCTACACAATTTAACAATAATGCGTTTTAGTTTGTGAAGGCATATACATTCATACTTAATACTGAATTTTCATCCTGTCCCCCACTGTCCTTAGTTTCCTTGTGACTAGTCAAACTATAAAAAAACTAAATTATACCTCTGATTTCCCATAGCCATACACAAACACCTGTTTTTTTTATGTTTTCTGAGCTTCAATTTTATAGCTTTAGTTAATTCCCCTTAACTATCCCAAACATCTATATGTAGACACACCCCAAGAGATTACCTGTTCGTAAAAAACATGCTGCAGCCAGCTGCAGGATGCATGTGTTTTTTCTGCAGTGGACTGTTAATGATTGTCACTGCAACAATTTTCTGTCTTTCGTCTGGTCTTTCCACCTAATAAAAACAGAAATGTAGCCCCAGGGAGAATTTTCTTTGTAAGCAATTAATCATTTTCCTAGTATAAATCCAATAGTATTTTGTTGGGCACTTCTTTGTAATCCCCCTCTTCAATATTCCCTTGAGACATTGGACTAAAAGTCCATTCCAGTCCAAACCATTCTGATTCTGTGATTTCAAAAGCCACATTTGTCAATAAAAATGTTGTATTTGAAGATGCTTCTTTTAATTCAAATTATCCCTGAATACTGAAGGGATTCCTCATACTTGATGAGGAAACCGATGCAAAATATAAAGAAAGTAATTTTTTTTAAGAAAACAGCAATACTGTAAGACATAACTCTGAAGAGCTCTGGTTTTTTCTTTTATAATTTCATTATACAAGGGAAATACAGGATTGATACTTTGGACCAAAAAAAATTTGTAAATAAATTTGTTGTTAGAAGTACACTTGTAATAAGCATTTTGATGGACACAGCACTGAAGGAAGGTTTTGTCAAATTTTGTCAAATATCATTTAAGTATAAAGCTATAACAATTATGCTACTCTACTTTGCAGTGATAGTCATGCTTGGATTACTTTTATATTTCCAAATTTACATAAATGGTCTTTCTGTTTGTCATCCTCTTTGACAACAATTCTTCCAATGTTTTTTAAGAGATTGGCAGTTTCAAACACAAGTGTTATTCTGCTATCAGGACAACAAAGTAGTTGTCTCAAGGTAACATCTAGATTTGATCTTGATGAACATGCACAAATACGTACTGCTGTCCACAGTGGTACTGCTAATGAGAAAATTATACTTAGGTACTGACTCCTCACATTTTTGTTCTTGATTTGTTTTGGTTTTTTTTAAGTTTCTTTATTACTTTCATTCAACTACTTTTCAAATTGTGGTAATAATTTTCCACTGATTTAATTTAAGTTAGTTCTGATTTAGCCATGTGTGAAATCTAAATCAATAGACACCTTGACGAAACACTATATTATGAAACAAAAGTTAAATGCAGAAACACACAAATGAAACCTTTTAATGTTCTTCAGTCTCAGTATTAAATTTTTTTAAAGTTACAACAAAATAATCATAAGCTTTTTAATGCTTCTAATTTAAAATTAAATGCTTAAAGTAAAAGTAGAAAATGTTTTGGGAAAAACAATTTTATAGATATATAATGCAGACTATGGCATAACATTTCAGGTATAACCTTTGAACCACTTATCTATACATAATCATCCCAGTTTTGTTTATTCATAAACAGGGCCTCCTACCTGATTTTTGCTATGGTTCTTTGGAGATCTTGCATTTAAGAGCTGAATTTGCACACTTAGATCAATAAAGAACTATACATGAGTTGCAGTGACAGAAACTGTCATGAACCGAAGTTTATTTGAAACTACATGACAAAATGTTTTATTTCATAATCGTGGTAGGAGCATCGGTAGGGTAAAATGCTTTTTTGTGACTATTTTATTCTTGCTTGTCCCTAAAAATACATCATGTTGAAGTGTTTGGAATATTATTTGAACACTCCAGCCTGCTGAAATCATATTGAATATTGAATTCTGAAGTTTGTTGCAGGTGTTAATATATCAGTTGAATTCATTATATAAATTACATGTTATCGTTAGTGAATATTTGATGCACATTAATGAGTCATGTTGCATATTCATTTGAAATACTTTCATGATAACTATCAATTTGTTCAGGTTATTGTTACTTTACTACATAGCAACTGAGTGCTTTTATAAGACTAACTTAATTTTCTATCAATTGTGCATCTGCAAACAATTGTTTACTTCAATTTCACTAGTAATGGTTCTTTTGACCTCTCACCATGGCATAGAAAAATGACAGAATTTGATCCAACTTCCTTTACAGAAATGATTTATTTTCCTTTTTTAAAAAAATAAGATATGCACAAAACCAGCCAAAGGTATGCATATAATTTATGTTCCACTCACAGTAGGCTTTATTTGGAAGAATTCTACCTTCAGGTAAAAATTCTTATAATTACAAAAGGGGATGTCCACAAACAAAGTCGATACTTCTTTTGGCTCGACTAAAAAATACAACTAACAGACATTCCAAAACCCTCAAAAAATGCTCAAAACATCTACGTGATTCATTATACTTCTTACAAAAATAATTGATAGAGGTATACTGCATTTCTCCTATTCCATAGTAGGTAGGATTTGAAATTACTAAATATATACTGTAATACATTTAAGGTGTCATTCCTATGAAACCCCCCCCAACTATTATGAGTATACCTTTTGTGAATATTTTGTGAATGTGGTTTAATGATCTGGTATTTGTGCATGTGCATGAATATTTATGTTTATTAGGTTATATATGTTAATTGTACCATTACAAAGTAGTCTACTCTAGAAATCGAACGGTGGCAAAAGTGTAGAAGGTAAATTAAGGAGGAAAGCACTGTAGGTTTTATCACTTCAAGTGTATCAAGTCTAGCTCGATAGTTTTTCACATCCTTTTAAGAGGTTTTGGACCAGTGAAGCTCTGTAAAAGGTGTAATTGGGCATACAGATATGAATGTGTAAATTCTGCTGACACATTCTGACTTGCAAAATAAAGCTAATTTACAATAAATTTCACATATTATAGGAATTGTGTACTATGGTTATAATAAAACCACTGCTGTCACAGAAGTAATATATCTCCTGTTAGACCAACTGATATTGTGGGAAAACAGGAAAGAACTTGGGTGCAGAGACCCTTCCTTTAAGTCAAATAAACAGTCTTCAATACTAGACCTTCAAGGCTGAGAATAACTGCTTCAGTTTTAGCTACAGTCAGTGGGTTAATAGGGGTTAGTACTTTAGGGAATGTGATATATTGAGTTTCAAAGTTGTAGCTTTTCCAGATTTTTAAAAGCACATCACAACCTTTAAAATTACATACCTTTCACAACATACCATCATGTCCTTTATAGAAATAAAGGACACAGTGCTGTTAGATTGTCTTAGCTAACCTTGACCACCGTATATAAACTTCATAAAGGTAAAAAATCCCATCTTGTAGAAAGTTCATCAGTACCTCTGCTGGAAGGTTGTTTCAGAATCTGGTATCTAGACAGTCACAATAGCATAGAAGACGTTTGTTAAGGGCTCTGCTTCAATGCTCTGAATATGGAATGGACAGACAAATTTTTGCTGTGTGTGAACATGTGCACATATATATGTAAGGAAAAAACCTGCTTATGTCAATGCATAATTTTCATGCAAGATATACCCTACCTATGCACTCTCTATCCTCTTTTGAATACACATGCAGAAAGGAGATCTCTGAGATGAACTTCCTATGTCTCACTATTACTTCTCAAGGAACTTTGCTTCTCTGCTATTTTGATTCTGAAAGAAATAAAAAATCAGGGTTTTGCAGTAGTAAATCAAACTACTTTTCGTAATAACAAGTACAAACAAAAAAGAAAATAAAAAAGTGCAGTCACATGCATATTTCTTTTCTAAAACTCTTGTTTAGAACAGTGCAACTGAAAGAAAACCCTACTAAAACATGTTTGAATTTCAAAAATTACTTTAAATTGCTGCTTGGACACTGAAGTTCAAAGCTATACTACATCTCTGTCTTTTCTTCTTGGTTTCTTGATCAGCACGAGATAGTTGAAAGAAAATTCACAACTTAACTTAGTAAACCAATATATAAGGTGTTCTAATATCAGATAGGTAGATATATTGAATTGTAAAGGGATTTTAGGCACTTACTTTCATTATGTTTCTTACCTATCCATAATTCTTAGCTGAATCAAAAGATAATTATGTAGCAGGTCCTCATCATCGTGAAAACATTTAGACAGTATATGTATTTAAATCAAATATTTTAGTGCTTATTTCACAATCAGCAGTACTTTTATGTGCTTAGCAGATACATAAATTGGAAACTATATCCTCCACTAGATAGCTGCAGATATTGCTAATTTCAAGAAGTGTAATATTCAACTTAGCTGGTGTTTCTGCACTTTCATCTTTGCAGATTGGACAGAATTCACATTCCAGATTTGTGGAAACTGTGTGATTTTCTACTTTTCTACCTACTGATGATTTGGCCATTCTGGAAGGAAACATTAGAACATTAGCATTTTTTCACTTAAAAAAGAAAAGAGAAGGGAAACACCCAAATGAAGGTGACTGGTATTTTTTAACTGCAGCTTTTCAGACCTTCAAATCACAGAAATACAAGTCAAAACCACAAAGCAGACATGTGACTTAAAGCCTTCTTAAAGCAGAAAAAAAATTATTTTAAACAAATAAGCAATCATTTTAAGAGATACCAAATAAATTTAAAGTTTTCTAAGGTTAACTCAAAGTCCAGCAGACATATTTTTTCAGATGTTCAAATTCATACCAGTGTTTTCTAATCTGCCTTTTTTGGTGATTAAACAGGCAGAGGTTCAGTTTACTCTGTGCACTGTGCTACATCAATGGAACTTCCAGGCAGAACAGAGCAGACGTTTCCGAAGTGAGACATAACTTGATAAAAAAGTTCTTGCCACAAGTAGATTCTGTTGCCTGCATGCCTGCGGATTTTTCTTTTCACATTAACTGCCAATCAAACAGATATAATATTAGGGAGTTTGCTGGAGTTGTTTTAGTTTTGTATTCTTGGGTTGCTTACTTGTTTGGGTTTTTTTTAATATTTGATTTTGACAGCCAATAGTTTAAAAAAGACACTTTTCTAATACAGCAAGAAGGTCACATGATAGAGAAGGGCAAACCTCTGAGTAACAAGATGAAAAATGATGTGTCTATGTCTCGTAGTAAAATTTAAGTAAACAGAAATTGTAGCCAATTATCCAGCAAGAAACATAGTTATTATTTAGATAATTTTTAAATGCAGTCAAACAAGACAGACAATTAACTCTCTTAAGTAGAAATAACTCTGAATTCTAAATGAAGAGTCCCTTCTCAGCAAATTGAATGCAGGCAATTCTGAGGAGATATATATATGAAGAAAACAGGAACAATTGAAACCTGTGATCTTTAAGACATTTCATACAAGTAATCCATGGGAGCTGATGGTTTTGGGTGTGTAAAGATGCATGGAGAATTCAAAACCCGTTTAATTCCTAAAGCTTGCATATAGGACACATAGAAGTGTTTTATAGTGCCTTGTGCATAATTTAAGGAAAACAAATAAAACTTAAGAGGTATACAGATGTTGATTTTTGGGGTTTTTTATACTGTGTGAGTTTCATGTCAAATACAACATGTTAAGGCTTTGTACCTTAGAATAGAATTTTTCTTTTTATTCTTGTGACTAGCTAAATACTCAGGGAGAAGGATGCAGTCAGTAACTCTCTGAGATCTCTGATGCCAAAACTGACTCAAAAGAAGACACAACAGAGAGCATATATGTGTAGGGAATAAAACACGTGCAGCTACTGGACCATATCAAAAAGAGCATCAATTAGAAGCAGTCTTTTATTTTTCAAGATTATAACCCCATGGAGAAGACTGAAAATGGCAGGAGCCTGACGATATTAGAATAAGATAACTTTTGCAGTAAAAAACAAGGAGAATCATCAAAAGTAGGCACAACAGCATCGAAATGGGAATTATAGTAAAAGTGAAGGGCAGAATAAATTCAAGCTTCACTTCTTTTCTATTTGTTTATTCATGAGTATGGTAAATATTCACAGACTTTTTCCAACAGATTCATGTTCCCTACTGCCCTTCTACCATAGAATGTTGCAAGAAAACTTCCTCAATCCCTCATTGCAAGTAATTTGCATTATAGCAGAGCAAAGAGAAAAAGAAACTAGAGAGAAACTTTCAGCATAACGTACCTTATGTGCTTACCTTAGTTACATGCTAATGTACTGTTCTTTCCTCCAGCGCTCATTTTCTTCCCATAGAATCCCATTACCACGCCTAAGGTGAACCTCCAGCTTATTTATATTAGAAAGTGGATGGAAGCAGGGCAGGAAAAAGATAAAAACTGAGGAATATCACAGTTTTGTAAATCACTGTTCTTAGTAAGACAGGAAAACAAAGTTAAAACCATAAAATAGTTTTAAACCACAAAGCCCAGACTGTGAGCCCATATTGGGTTTGCATGGCCAGGTTTTGGTAGGGGGTGGGGCCACAGGGTTGGCTTCCGCAAGAAGTTGCCAGAAGCTTCCCCTGTGTCCAACAGAGCCAATGTCAGAAGCTCCAAGTTAGACCTGCCACTGAGCTAAGTCCAATCCCATCATTTATGGTGGTAGCACACCTGGGATAAGTTAGGAAGGGGAGAGAAAAACCCTGTAATCATAAAAGACTTGTAACTTCACTCATTTCTGTTGTAAGCAGGCATGTTTAGGGTCCAAAGTTGCAAGTCAGCAAAATGATTTTGTCTTGACACAGATGACCTTCAGGAAATCTTTTTAATACAAAGAGCAGTTCAATACAAGTCAGTGCAGGTGGGGACTCTGCTCACATACTATGCTGTTAATACTTCAAAGGTAGATTTGCACTAATGACAGTTTTCAGATGGAAGTTTTAATTTGACAGAGCACTGTGGCTCAGAGTCATAAGCCTTTTTTTTCCTTAAATGAAAGCCTGAAATGAGAATTCCCACTCTCTTTCACAGATTATA
This sequence comes from Chiroxiphia lanceolata, assembly GCF_009829145.1. Classification (NCBI taxonomy): domain Eukaryota; kingdom Metazoa; phylum Chordata; class Aves; order Passeriformes; family Pipridae; genus Chiroxiphia; species Chiroxiphia lanceolata. The sequence continues at coordinate 41,972,830 of NC_045637.1, read as the reverse complement.
AAATACATATTACTGAAAGAATGCATGTTAGTGAAGACTGTTCATAGCTCTAAGGCTCACAGAAGTTTTTATAATGATTTTCCCTTGGTGGGTGTATGACAATATACCTGAATAAAAATAGTGACAAGTGAGTCCACCCAACAGTAATACCCATTTACTATGCTACATGGTATACAAGATTATCTTGCAGGTTTTACTGTTCTTAACAGCAAAATCAAGCTGTTTTATGCTTCAAAATCTTCCACCACAGTACTAAGAATTAGAAGTAGTATGCGGTTTATATGCTAACTGCAGATCTAACTTTATATATAATAAAGTCTTTTCATGGCTTAAATGAGAAGAAACTCGTTGAACATTGTTTTGGTTCATTTAAAATGTATTGCTGCACCATTGCAATCATTCAAATATTCAACTGTTAGAACACTGCCTGCCAGTTGCATACTGAATGAAGAGAAAGCTGAAAAAGTGTGAGTACATTAAGGGACAAAAAATAAAAATCATAGTGAATCAGTACACTGTTTGCGATTGGTGGAGATTTTTGTTATGCTTGCAAGTGTATATTTTATTTATAATGAATTTAAATTTTTTCTATTACTGAATGCATTTAGAAATTACTTCTTCATGTGCCAATCTTCTATTTTTACTCACCACAAAGTATCAAGATTCATATATCCAACAAATAAAACAAAAGAGGAACATATTTCTCTTCTCCCTTTCAGTAAATCAAGTAAAGCATTTCACAATATATCAGTATTGAGAGTAACACACAATACTTACTTTTTGAAATGCTTATTACTGCACCACATGGGTTCTATAATTTAATGTTTTCTAAGTATGTGTAGTTTAGCCCTTTACATGCATAATATTTCAAAAGACATACATTCTAAAACAAACTTCAAATGTGAAAATTTAAATTTTTTGTTCTAGATTCCCTGAAACATTTCTGCTTTTCTTATATTTTTATCTCTAGTTTTGTTACCACAAAGATTGGTGTGTAACCTAAATTCTCCTAATGTTTTATTCTTGTTGAAATTTTGCTGAAAAGTTGTAGAGAGGAAAGGATTCCATTAGCTTTATTCCATTCAACTTTACGGCAAACAGGTACACAAGGGGCTTGTGTCTCTGAGCGGTATCTCAACAAAATCTCTTCTTTTTTTTCCAACAAGATCTATACTTCTGCTGTTGATAATTATCAAAAGGCTACACTATATGTTTCCACACATGGTTCTACAAGTCTACCAGTACACCTCTAATGACAAATGTATTTTAACAGTGATAAATATTTGAATGGATGCATGAGACCGTATACAAAGAGCAACTATTGTATGAATATATCAGCAATCTGAGCAATGAAACACCTTTCTCCTTTTTATGGTTAAATAATTTCTTCCTCTTCATATGGTATTCATCTGAGGACTTTCCCCTGGTGTGCTGTTTCCTAAACTTCAACCTACACTCTCATTTAAGAGCTGTAAATTGCATGTCACCTGTCTTAGTGCTTTGTTCTTTTCATAATCCTGTATTATATAACTTACCCAAACTTGCAATTTCAAATTCTCTGTGTTGATATACTTCTGAGAAGAGTTTGTTGTAGAGCAAGAGTATTAGGAAAAAAATAAGACAGAAAACAAGAGGGGAAAAAAAATTCTCTTTCGGTGCCTTCAGTCAAATGAAGTTAATATTCCCTCATCTGTTTCAGACTCTGGAAAAATCTCATTAAATTGCACATCAATGTGTTTTCAGTGTTGACGTACTATTTAATCCTCCCTTTCCTTCAATAGAAATTTGACTAATAAATATTTTTTTTTTAAATTTGGAAACAAATGGCAGAAGGAAATGTGCAAATTCATTCGGTTCTTACTTCAAATAATTGTAAGCCCTAGAGAGGAACTGGTCATATTTGTAGTTAACTCAGTTCCTTAGCTTTAAGCTGTTTTAAAGTCTGTGAAAACCATGAACTGCAGCAGTTCATATAGTTCTTCAATAGATTTTTGTCAGGGAAAGAAGTTCCACATCCTCAGTGGAATAAGAGAGATGCCTCCCATGGGCCTTGATTTATTAAAAAATGAAAGGAATTCCAGACTTTTTCCTAGATATGAGAGGACACAGTCTCCAGCTCAGTGGAGACAGTTTGAGTTTTGAGAAAACTTAAATTTAAGCATGTAGTTCCCTATTAAGACTTCTTGTGCATAGGCACACGTAGAATTGGGACAAGTGCTTCCACTTTTTCCTCAGAAACTTTCTCTTCTGATTGTTTATTCACCCCTTTAATTTAAACTAGACAATGTCTGAAGAATTTCAGAAGTAAGCAAATGGCAGTGGGCTGGAGAGATTCCCTCAGACAAGTTTCCGTTTGAGCAACTTTGAATGTGGAAATCTGCTCCATAAGGACATCCCACTTTGTACTGACAATTCCATACATTCGTCTTAGAGTACTCCCCCAGAAGCAATAGTGAAGGAGAAATATTTTCTCCATAATTATAGAGTAGAGATTAAACTCTACTCTTCTTGAAATTACTCAGGAACTACCCTCAACTTCCTGGTAAAAGGCAACAGGTAACTCATGGACATGAGTGACCAATTGGTCTAAAGAGGAAGAGGTATTTTCCAGGTTACCTGCTGAGAGGATTGGCCTTTTTGGTCCCTAAGAAGACCTCTCATGATAGCCTTCTGCAAACTTCTTTTATACAAGTGATTGTAGTCTTTCAGGATTATTTACAGAGAGTCCTGGGAGGCAAAGCGGATGGGTTGTAAAAGACAGTGGAACATGAGCTGTGGAGACACTTATATAGAAAGAACCGAGGATGAGAAGAAGCCCAGCCCTGAAAAAAAATAATAATAAAAAAAAAGCCCATTTTGATGCTTCTGCTGTTTAGGAGGTTAACTGAGAAGCACTGTATAGGTTTTTTGAAAGCAAAGCACAGACTTTCATTAGCAGGTGTGAGATACGAGCTCATACATACTCAACCACAGCTATTCTGAAAATGCATTCTAAAAGTTTGTGCCTATCTATTCTGCAATAACTGTCTTGTAGTAACTTAATCTAAATTCACTAGTAATGAACAAACTTCATAATTCTTGTCTCCGTTGTTCTCCTGTTGTCTTTCATCCAGCCAGAAAAACACTAGTTATTTAATAGAATTGTAGAGTGGTTTGGATTGGAAGAGGCTTTAAAGATCAGGTACTTCCAATCTCTTGCCATCAGCAGGCACACCTGCCACTAGATCAGGTTTCTCAAAGCCTCATCCAGCCTGGCCTTGAATAATTCCAGGGATGGAATTATTATCTCATGCAAAAATGAGAAGGGGAAAATATTATCTGAAAAAAGACATTGTTCTTAGTCATTCAAAGATAATGGTAAAATGATGATGGTGATGATGATAGGGAACATAACCTAAATGAATGAATAATTTAAAAACTCTCTCTAAATTATGCTGTCCGTGTCCAAAGTAAAGTGACTGGTACATTGTCTATACACCTGTCTTCCCGCTATTGAAGGCTAATTCTTTTGGCATATCCCTTCCTCCAAAAAAATATTTATTAAGAAGATACCAGAAGAAAATTATGATGATGTAATTAGAAATCATAATTTTTCGAAGGGTGATGGATCCATTTGAAAGTCTGTTTTATGGGGAAAAGACAAACCTATTCCTTCACAACTGTGAAGATCTTCAGCAGCAAACTGAAAAGTCTTAGACACCACTAAGTTTACCACCAGTTAGACACACACTTTTTCCCTCTGCTACATTTTTATGCTGATTTTTTTTTGTCTGAAATAGAAATAAATACTGGAAAAAGGAAAATTGCATCTAAATGACAAGTTTCACAAGAAAATGAAATATTTTATGGATAAAACTAAGCTAAAAATGGAGAAAATTCAAAACAGCATTCATCTGTTTATGGGTTTTTTGCATGAGATGAAAACCATTTTGAACTTCAAAGGAATGTCATGCAATTCTATTACAGTAGAGTTATCGCTAATATATTGTTGAGATTCTAGAAGCAGGATCCTTGCCTAGCAAGTTTTTTTGCTTTTTTGCATGCCAAGACACTTTGCCATGACAAAAAAAAGTCACATTTTATGCAATATAAAGCTAAGAGAGTTTCTATTTTTCAAGAAAATAATAGTACTGTCCTTAGATGAAAAGAAAACAAAAAATGCCTCATGACTAAAGCAAAGCAAGCACAAGAAACTAAACGTACTGAATAAAGCAAAGTAAAGCAAAGAAATTAAAACAAAACCAAACCAGCAAAGCTAAAGCAGGCTGATAGCCCAATTAACTTTTCCAGAGAAATCAAGAGGTAATATTAATTTTCATTCTTGCTAAACTCAGGGAGCTATTTACCACACCTCACTTGACACTGATCGAAAGAATACCAGGGCCTGAATGTAGCTGCCATATACAACTTTAAAAGTAAGTGTTCCTTATATTAACCTTTCTTCCCTCTCCCCTCACCTTAATCTTTAAGAATTTTCTAAGCTTTTCTTCAGTATATATCATATGTAAATTCTAATGACTTTTTTTTTTCATTAAACACCTTTGTCAAATTGAAACTTTCAAAATATCATCCCTTTTAATCAACACTTGCATGGTTATAGAATTGTTACAACATAATCTCAATGACTGGCAAAAATAATCAAAAATGTGCTAACATTCGCAACATGTTATAGTCAATGTATAAATTTCCTAATACAAAGACTTATTCCATTTAAAATAAACTTTTTTTTTTTGCATCAGTTGTTTGGGTGTCTTATGTTAAGGAAGAACTTATCAGATAAATCTTGTCTACTTGGAGTTCCAACTTATTTTTCCAAGGTGTTTCAAATCCTTCGGAGCCTCCTAGTGAAATTACTGAGAAGGAAGGATCCTAGGATAAATATGTAATTAGGAGGTAAGTCAAAGACAGTAGGAAAATTGTCTTTTTTTGAGGTAGATGAGGGCCTTTGTTATTTACTGTGTTAAGGTTTCTATCGTTCAATATCTTCCTAAAGAAATTGAGAAATGAATGAAAAGTGAGTTAACAGTTATAAAAGTAAATGCTTATTATGAAAATAGGAAAAAAAATATGCGATTTACTGACTTGAGAGATGAAATGATAAGTAAATAAAGCTACACACATGGGGAAAAACAGTTCTAATTTCACATAGCATTTAAACAATGGATTCCACTATAATCTTTGTAATTCAGGAATGAAATCATAATAACTTTGATGAACAAATATTATCAGACTTGAAATAAATCCAAAGTAAATATCCTTAAATTTTGCAGATACAAATTTTTCTTTTAATTATCTGAGTGATAGCAATTGCATTTAAATTCCAACTAATTCACTTTCTTCTGTCTTTTGAAAACAGTCTAACAACTGTGTCAAAAAAAATGTGCTTTCCAAAACTACTTCACACTAAAAACAGCCCAAAGGATTGCTCATAAAGAGATGATCAGTCTTTAAGTTTCTATGGGCCACCACTGTTGAACTATCAGCTGACACTGCTGCTACAGAGTACTTGAACAGATACTTGAATCCTAGGTTCTACACAGAATTAAAGCTATTACAAAATTATAATGTAAGTTACAGATAATTTGCCTAAATTGGAAATGTATCTGCAACCCAAGAGCATCTTAAAAATGAGCACAGCATGTTAAGGATGAATTCATTACTGCAGGCCACGTGCATTGCATATTTTGGAATCCAGCAAAACAGTTATCTGAGTTCTGTTTCTTGATTTTACACATGTTTCTGTATGGCTAGCAGAAACAATCTTCCCACAGTACAAAAAAAATTCTGAGCATTTTAAATAGTGGAGCTGCAGATACCCCATCACGTAGGTGTCAGGAGTATTTTTCTTATTGCCTTGCCACCTACTTCTGACTATCATTTAGTGACGAATAACTCAGTGTAGACCACATAAATTAGAGACCTGATATGACAGAAGCAAATGTGAAACACAGAATACCTTTTTACTGCAACATATTCTCTGAATGCTGGCTGCCACCAGATAACCCTGCCGCTGGATCTGAAGATCAAGATTATGAAGGCCAAATTAAAGTCACAGTGAGTAATTTATCTGAAAAGAAACCTCACTGGTTACCTATGTAGAAAAGGAGATGGTAATTAGGGGCTGAGATTCAGTTCTGACTTCAGGTCAGCTCAGAGAACAGTTGCATTAGCATCTTCTTTCGTTTGTTGGAAAGAGACAGCCTTGCAGGTTTTTGCCTTGACTTACATTTGACTGTTACTGAAAAAGAGTGTGCTTGAACATGCTTCACTGATACAAGCTGCTGGAATTGCTTTCTGGTTGTAGTTGTATTAAACATCTGTACCTAATGCTTCCGTGACATTTAAATTACTTAATTCTAAGCTAGTAATCATCACAAGTGGATGATGTAAAAATCTTCATGTACCTTTTCTTCCCTTACATTGACATGCCCAAAACTCTCAAGTTTTGGGAAATTTGCTTTCCTAAAGCAAGGCAAAAGCTTTATTACATGCAACCAATGTTCTTAAGAAAGGGACAAAAATAAATTTTTAACTTTTCATCTATTCAATATTTTCATCTTCTATCATGAAGCATCCACACTTATTCCCAGAAACTGTCTTACAAAATAAGAGATATAAATGTCTTCAGGAGCAATTTTCCCACATACTTGAAAGCATACTCCAGAAGGTATAACAATTTGTCTGAAGCAACATCAGTTTGCTTTGACTAGTGAATCATCTGGATACATATATTTGTCTACATGTTCAATTTTAAGATAACTAGATAAAATGCAATACTTAAAATAAACAAATAACATTCCATTAAGGTCCATTAGGCTGTCTAGAACATCTAGTCACATAATTTTTCCCCCTGTTAGAAGGCAGCCTTTTTGAAATAAAATAAGCCTTTAAAATGTTAGGCTCTGTGAGATAAAAAGATGACTTCTGTGGAAATTTTAACACTAACTGGGATATCCTGTTTGACTGTCCTTAGCATGTTCTGCCTGATAAACCACATCTGAGCCACATGTCATAAGAATTGAAGTACAAATGACTTGACTTTCTTTCTGTGGGTGAGAAGCAGAGAACTTATAAGTACTTAAATGTGTGTGTACAGCTCTGGAGAAATGGAACCATCCAGAATCCTTCCAGAATCTATCAATCTCTTCAGCTAACTACATTTAATAGTGTTCTTTTAAGTTAAATATTTTAAAGGGATTATTATTATGAATGATAAAGTAATCAGTCCAGTCATATTAATTTTTTTCAAAATATTATCTGTTTCTCTTTAAACTGAAGATGAAAACCAAGATACGGTAACTATAAAAACAGAGTGAAAGTGGAAGAAGAAGAAAATTAATATTTTCAAGGAAATCAGATGATGCTGACTCAGAAAGACCAAAAATGAACTAGTTGTCCCCATCAATGTGCTCCCCTTGGCAAGGCTGCAGGCCAAGGTAGGTTGGTTCATCATTCTGGCTGAACAAATTGTGAAGTCTTTGGCTAGCAAGGACATCTCAAATTTTTAATTAAAAAACAACAATGAACATCAATCAAGATAGAAAAGGGTATTCTTTCAGTACCCATTGAATCAAACTTGTTCATTTAAACTCTTTAATTTATTAATAACTTGTTTAGATGAATTCTTTTTTTACTTTCATGTTCTATTTCAAATAATTTCCTGAAAATAATAGATTTTAGCTTAATTTTCTAACTACTTGCTCATTCTGTTTACTCAGATTAGTACAATGTATTTGGAACTGATTTTTTTCACTTTCATCACATTAGAACAAATGAAATAAGTACAGAGATAATTTGAAAGCTTTGACTCTGTTTGCAGGTTAAGACTTCTATCATTAAAAGGGTTACTCTCTACGGCATTCAGTGGAAGAGCTGTAATTGTACTACATAATTTAAAGTTGACTATTTCAGTCTCCTGAAAGAAGAGTACAGGAGAGTCTCATTAAAATATTTGCAATAATAATCACTTTTACAATTTAAATTTATTTGTGAAAATAAACTTGACATTTCACACACATATTACATAATTTGTTTCCTTTATATATAGTGCATTGTGTACTTTTAGTTCCTAGTGAGCAGCCTCTTCTAAAAATCAAGCCACTAGGCAGCTCTGCCAGTATTCCTTGGGAAATTTTAGCCACCTAATGCAATTAAACATATGGCAGATACTGATTCTGAGAGACAGTTATTTTTTTTTCTTTTCTTACTGCACTCAAAAATTATCTGGGCGAAGGGGGTAAAATTAAAACTCAAATTTCATTATTCTTGAGTAACATTGATGACTTAAGGGTTATGGGTCAAAAGACAGCACAGTCACCATTGATTAAAAATGTTTAGTATTCAGTCCAGGCACAGGTTTTAGTTTTCTAATAATATTAAATTAATCTTTGTATATCTTCAAATAATTCTATGTTGATCATTATTGCCTACTAATAAAGGCTGAAAAAATATGTTAAACTTAAAACCAAGAACAATTTGTGTGTTGAGACCTGGCTTTGTTACATAGTGACACCTTTCTTCACAGAAAGAACTTATATATGTAATAATCATCAACATAGAATCATCTGAAGATATACAAGGAAGTTCTGAAGTATTGGCTTGCAAGATTTTTAGGAAGACAGTCCAATCAAATATTTGCATGAGTTCAAATTTTGATAGACTTTGGATTCAGAAGTAATTTTTGTGTCTTTGGATTAATGAAGTAGCATAGAACTCTCAGCATACCCCCACTGAGTAAATTTGCTTATTTCCATTACCCTGCTAAAGTTTTTTCTAGATAGTGTCTTTACATGGTGGAGAGAAGAAGTAGGACACTTAGATTTATAAACCAGGTAGACTTGATAGCAAGAATCTTTACTAAATAATTTTACTCGATTAAATTCATCTGCCCTTCTTCATCATGATTCTGCATAAAACAATTTGAATGAACAGTCATCCTGCATCTGGTTAGAGAAATTATTAACTCCACTGCATTCTACAAACAAAAGAGGACTTGGTACAAAGAGAGCTGAGGACGACAGGCTGATATGATTGACATACTAAATGATGTGCCAAGCCTATTAAATAAATCCTTCTTCAAATAGAACCAGTTATACCAGAAAAAAGGTGACAGATGTATATTTTCTACTGGGATTTATACAACCATCTGGCCTTGTAATTTCCAGATGGAAGTTTCACATAAAGTTCTCACACTGAGATTTTAAGGTATTTGAAAGATCTGTGTTTTCCTTTAAAGTATCTGTGGCATAGATGGAGTGTTCTCAGCACTTACGGTTCTTGCTGACTAAGGAAAACTGAATTTTTACATAATATGAAATCTATTACTTTGCCAAATATTCCCTTAATAAATTCATTCTATTAAAAGCTGCTGCATGATTAATGAAAATAGTATCTTCAAAGACATTTGCAGAAAGTCAGAATTTCACAGCTCATAGCAAACTTTAATGAGACAATTAAGCCATAAGAGTGCTTTGATTCTTACATTTGAGTTTGTTTGCTATATTTAACTTTATGCCATAAGGAAGTCTTTCAAACTTGTCTTTTAGTGTTTCAGAACAACTCTCTAGAAAGCAATATTGTAGTGTCATGGCTCGGCTTCGCAAATGAAGATTTGGGGAGGGCTCTACCCACGTTTGTTACAGGTACGCTGGTGGCTAAAAAGGCCAATACAAGATAGACATATCCGATTGCAAAAGGCACAGCAGAAAGACTCCTTAGGTGGTATATTCTGCAAGACATGGTTCTTTCTGCGTTGTCTTTTCTCTTTGAGAGTGATCCTGCGTGCTTTCTCAAAAGTATCAGCAGCGTTATAGATGGTGTGTCTCCAGACCTCCCGATTTGAGGCAAGAGTAGACCAGTTATGTTGATCAATATGGCCAAGGCTGAGATGTTGTTTCAGGGAGTCCTTGTATCTTCTCTTTGGGGCTCCTCTCATGCGGCAGCTGGTGGCAAGTTCACCATAAAGCAAGATCTTAGGGAGGCAGTGGTCTTTCATCTTGAGACGTGCCCTGCCCAACGCAACTGTGTTCTCAGCAACACGGCCTCAATGCTTGTGATTGCTGCTTGTTCTAGAACAGATGTATTGGTTACATAATCTGACCAGTGGATGTTTAGGATTGCACAGAGACAGCATTGATGGAAGCGTTCTAGGAGTCGCAGGTGGTCGCGGTAGATGACCCATGATTCAGATCCATATAAGAGAGTAGACAGCACTATGGCTTTGTAAACACTGATCTTTGTACTTTTCTTCAAGTGTTTATTTTGCCAAACTCTTTTATGGAGTTTTCCGAAAGCTCTCTATGCCTTTGCTAACCTGTTGTCTATCTCTCCATCAATCTCACCGTCTGAGGAGATGCCACTACCTAGGTAATTGAACTGCTGGACTGATTTGAGCTCTGATTCACCAATGGCGATATGGGGATGATGGAAGACTTCCTGAAGTGCAGGTTGATAGAGAACTTCTGTCTTCTTTAAGCTGACTTCCAGCCCAAAGAACTCAGCAGCGTCTGCAAAACAGAATGTTAAACACTGCAGAGCTGCTTCTGTGTGGGCAACAAGGGCGGTGTCATCAGCATAGAGCAGCTCCCAGACAAGATGGTTTAAGGTCTTGGTGTGGGCCTTCAGTCGCCTTAGGTTGAAAAGGCTTCCATCAGTACGGTATCTGTATTAGGGAGTAACCCTAATATCAGGGAAAGGTCCGAGATATAGAGACACGAAAAACAGACACCGTTACTAGCTCAACAAAACCCAATATTTATTACAAAAGGTGGCCAAGAAAATGAACAAACCCAAAAGGGAGGAAAGAGGAGAGGAATAAGCCCCCAGCACAACCTCCCCAGTTACCCAGCTGTTGCCTATAAAGTTATCTTACCGACCTAGCATACCTATAATTACCCATAGCAGAAGTGGCATCCTCGGAGAGTCAGTAAGTTAACAAGCTGGCAAGCATCCCCCCCAAAAGGCAACGTTGTCCTTGAAGTAAAGTTAGCTCTCCAAGAAGGCACTATCTGCTTTTTAAACAATTAATTGAGACCGCATCCCCCCCAGGTGTGGCCAGCACCGCCTCGCCAGAGCCCCTCAGTCCCACCTCCCGATTATGTAAGTGCGCCTCTTCTGCGCATGCGTGAGAACTTTGGAAATCGCACGCATGTGCAGTGTGTTTTGGGGGTCTATCTTGATTGAGTCTGGGGCCGAGCCTTCCTCACTTCATCATCCCTTTCTCCTCCAAATACCCTTGACGGACAAGTAACAATCACAGGACACCAATTAAAACAGTTTATACAAGAAGCTCTCTTCAAGGACAACTTTCCCGCTTATCAGTGCTTGTTTTCCCATAACTTGGTAGGGAAAGAGCAAAGCTTTCACAGGTGGCAGGGCCAAACACAGACCAAAAGTATCAACATAAATTCACCCTGGTACAGTATCGAATGTAGATACTGTCCTGATCATTGAGGTCTGCCGTGGTCCTTTGGAGCATCATGCTGAAAACACTGTGAATAGGGTAGGAGCGAGAATGCGGCCTTGTTTCACACCATTCTTAATTAAAAAGGGCTCAGAAAGTGTGTTACCATATCTGACTTGTCCGTGCTGATCCTCATGAAGTGAGATGATCATTTTAAGGAACTTGGGGGGACAACTTAAGCGTTCCAAAATCTACCATAGACCTTTTCTGCTCAGTGTCGAAAGCCTTGGTGAGGTCAACAAAGGTTACATAGAGACCTTTGTTCTGTTCCCTGCACTTCTCTTGCAGTTGTCTGAGAACAAACACCATGTCTGTGGTGCTCCTGTTGGCTCTGAAACCACATTGGCTTTCAGGTAGAATCCCTTCTGCAATAGCAGGTATTAGTCTGTTCAAGAGTATTCTTGCCAGGATTTTGCCAGCAATGGAGAGCAGAGTAATACCACAGTAATTTGAGCAGTCTGATTTATCTCCTTTCCTCTTGTACAAAGTGATGATGACTGCATCTCAAAGGTCTGATAATAGTTCACCTAATTCCCAACAGCGCAGTATGAACTCGTGAAATCTAGCATGGAGTGCAAGGCCCCCATGTTTCCAGACTTCAGGTGGAATTCCATCAACCCCAGCTGCCTTGCCAATTTTCACCTGCTGTATGGCCTTAAGGGTTTCTCCTAAAGTGCGGGCAGTATCCAATTCGTATTTCACCAGTTGTTGTGATATGGACCAAATAGCTGAGTCTTGGACTACACGGTTGGTACTGAAAAGAGTCTAAAAGTGTTCAGACCATCGATTCAGAATGGAGGTTTTATCTGTCAGAAGTGTTTGACCATCAGCGCTGAGTAGAGGACTTTGGGCTTGGTATGTAGGCCCGTATGCTGTTTTCAAGGCCTCATAGAATTCTCTGTAATCACCCATGTCTGCGCATAATTGTGTTTTTTCAGCTAGATCAATCCACCACTTGTTCTGGATGTCATGGTGTTTCTGTTGGAGCTTGCTGCATGTGAGGTGAAAGGCTGTTTTTCTTATGTGACAGGATAGCAGTGCAAGGTGTGCTTGGTGGGCAGATCTCTTCTTCCTCAACAATTCCTGAATCTCTTGATTGTTTTCATCGAACCAGTCCTTGTTCTTCTTGAGGGAGAACCCTAAGGTTTCTTCAGAGGACTGCAGGATGCTGTTTTTAATATGGTGCCAAAGTGTTACAGGAGAGGTATTTGTAGAATCTGTGAAATGGTTATCGAGCCTAGTTTGAAGATTAGCCTGGAATGTGGACAAGAACAAATATACCAGGATTAAGGACATTGAAAATTCAAGTTAGGGATGACAGAAGTGCATATGGAGGTAGATAACACCTTATTTGTCACCTTATTTGTCATCCTTTTACAGATCATTTACATATATGTTAAAAAGCACAAATGTCAGACAATGTAATGTTGACTTTTTTCTACTGTGAATGCAGAAAAATTATTCTCTACTTTCCTTTCAGTTTTATTTGTTTTTAATTTTTTTTTATCCATATGAAAGTTTTCCTTTTTAACTGCTGGTTTCCTTGAGAAACTTTGAAGGGAAAACCACTTTTTTATGCAGTTTGGAAATCCAGGTAGCCTACACTGAATTATGCATACATCTTACAAACTAGAAAATACTTTCTTCACACATATCTGTATACCATGGAGACTCATTATTAAACCACATGAAATGTAGCTCTGAGGAAGTCCAAGAGCAAATCATATCAAGTAAGAGCACAGTACTATGAGAATCAAAGCCAGCAGCATCATATGACAATTTGCCTTTGATTCCTTTAGCCATTAAGTTATTGTTAAGAAGTAATTTGCAGGACTAGTTGAATAAAAAGATCAGCAGACATGGTGATCATTCAGAAAAATGTCCATTACAATCCAACCCATTACAGTCCATTACAAAACTTTCTCATGTTTGAAACCTTATCATAGCACTCATCTTTGAATGAAGCAAAAACTAATCTCTTTGCTAGTATATAAAGTATGTAGATGCAATTAAAGATAAACTTTCCCTGATGTCTGTCTTGTAAAATACAAAATTCTTTCACTTCAGAAGAGACAGAAGACACAGTATCTGCAGTTTTATATACAGCCTGCTAAGGCCTTTTTATTGACTGTAGTACAAATGCTAGCAATATCCCCTTTTGCTCTGTGGTAATTCACTGAATTTTTTTTTTTTTTGTCATGTAATACCCATTTGTCTGCATTGTACCTGTGTCTTTATTATTTTAAGTTTTAAGAGTGAGTTTTAAGAAGTGAATGGCATGTGTTTGCTTACTAATCAACTTTAAGTGTAAAACACTTTTGCATCCTGCCTTTAACATTAAATTTAGTTTTTGAAAGAAGATTTTCCTGGTACACATTGCCTGAAAATTGCAGGTCAGAGTTATCTGGCAAATTTTATGTATTGATATCTCCAGATTTTTCAATAGAACCATGTCTATTTTCAACTGTGTTAGAAACATATCATAACTTGATTTTATGCCTATAAGAATTCTACTAGATGACTGTGTTAATAATTTGACATTTATTTCAGAAGATGTTTAATTGCAGAGCACACATGCCTGGTTATCTGGTATAATAATATAAGGATCTGAGGACAACTGTAAACTCTCTTTATATGCCTTTAACCATCAAAAGTATTGTTCCCACAGACAAAAATAGCTATTTTAATACAATTTAATGGAGATTTAATTTTCTGACAACTAACAAATAATTTTATAAGAACTAAATCAGTTGATTCACTTTTTAATTCTTCTGGTCCTTTTACATTTTCCATATTGACGCCAGAAGCAGAGTAAGTAAAGCCTAATGAAAATTCATATTGCAGTACTGGTCTTCATAAGCAAACAAATTTTTAGCAATCCTAATTCTGTTTAATATTAACACTTGTAAAGATACCTCATGTTTGTGGAAGATGAATCAAGCTAAGAAAGACTATGCCAGTACCTACTTTTGCAGGCATTGTGATTTCAGTATCAATGTTACTAAGTTTAAAATTTGTTTCTTTGGAGTACACTGACCCTACTCACATAGCTTTTTCAAGGGTTATTATTTTTCCTGAATTAAGTCATACTTTCTCTGGTTCATAATATTATGTATTATATTAACAGTAGAGGAGCACATAAGATATAGGTTTGCAACATACTAGACACATGCTCATATCTTCCCATTTGTGGTAACAACGTTACCCTCAGAAGTTACAAAGGAACTTTCTGCTTTTCATAACTGGAATGACAGTTCACAAATAAAATTAAAAAAAAAAATCACATTTTACCAAAACCTTTCTATTCTTCCATTAAAACTGTTTCAGAATAAAATTTATATTAAACCAGTACAAATCCTATGTTGAACATTGCAAGGGTTCTCAGATTTTGTTAAGGGTTGTGGTGAGACAGAAAGTCTAGACTGACTTTATCAACAGACTTTATCAATGTAGTATCTGTATCAATCATTGCAATTCTCAGTGATGTCAAAATCTGCATCCCTATGCTTAATGTGCACATCGTAATTGCAATCCTGATTGCTCACTTTTAAGAGGTGATAGTCTGTGACCTTCCCAAGGAATATTTGTGTTCTTCCTAACTTCTGAACAAGTGAATAATTTTGTCATTGGTGTTTATGGTGAATAATATATACAAGTAGGGATTCAGAATTGCAGAAAACAAGAAACAAATATTTTTATGTGAATATCATCTCTTAACTTCCAGGCACCTTTGTTTGCATAATGACTATCTTTCTTATGGAACCAACAGAATAATCCAGCACAGCTCATGAGCTAAAGTAAGCTGTAACAGCAATATTTATTTCAAAAGCTATGACAGAAAGATTTACAACAATTGAGTGAAATTTGAGTGACCAAGTGACAAAGCCAAACTGAAATAAGATAGAGAAAAATGAGAGAAATAACACATTTAATGGAGGCATCTTTTCCATCAAATTACCCTCATAATATCTATGGTATTTATTGCCATCTGAGCCCTGCCTCCTCAAAATCAAAAAACAGTCCATGGTAAATCTGAGGGAATAATTGAGAGCTGACAGTGATATTCAGCTGTTTGAGACTCTTATAGCTGACAAAACAAAAATTAAACTCTTGTAAAATAGCATGATGTAAATTACACAAGACAGGGAATCTCTGCAACTCTTGAAAAGAAGAAATCTTTGGATTGTCTTCTGTAGATTTGATTTGGATGCTCTTACTGCAATTGTTACATCTATTAAGATGGATGGTTGATTGTTTCATCAGCCTAAAGAAATTCTATTTCAGTTTTCAAGTCAAATTTGTTCTTTAGACATATAACCTCTAAATTTTTGCTCTATCACTGTTGGAAAAGCTATCATTCCTTTCTCCATAAATTGCCATAGTTTAAACTCTTCATATCCCATGATACTTATTCTAGTTCAGAGATTTGTGTGTCCTTTATCATCTCAGAAGAATTAAGGATATAAAATTTCTATTGGTGCATTAAATGGATTAAAAACTTTACTACTTTAGTAAAATGTATCCCACTTGGTTTAAGTATGAAAATTACCATAGTTCTGAATAAGAAAGTCGTCAGTTCTTCTAAACATATATCCTTTAAAACAGTACTATTGTAGATTTTCATTGCAGCTTGAAATCTCCTGAAAGGACTATGGTGTATCAGTGGGATTGTTCCCACTGCTATTCGTAAAAATGCTCATGTGCTATCATGGTAAACATGGTTTCATGGAAATATGACAAAAGAAAATGTGAGAAATGTGTATGTATTAATATTGAGATACCTCAAATATTTCTGATGCATTTCTGATGCATTCACAAGTTTAAAAGTATAACTTAGATCAAAGGTCACGATAAGTTTACCCACCAGTAAAAGACATGAAAACCCAATATCCTGTAAGAGTAACTATTATAAGCTGGAAGAATCCAAAGCCAAATAAGCCTATGACCTTGTTATCCCAGGGCTTTGGAATGGACTAGATGACATACAGACATTCCTTCCAGTCCAAAGTATTGTAGGTTTCTACACAAAGAAAGAATGATTTTTCAAGAAAATTTTATTAGATGACCCATTCATACTTATCAAGATGAGGAAGTCAATGGCCAAGCTACCCCCAGTTCTTCAATGTCACTTAAAATATGTGGTCCTTAGTCAAACACTACACATTGTGTTTCATGATGCTTGGGCATGGGACATAGGTGGAAAAATCAGTAAGCAAGAGAGAACAGTAGTTTAATCTCTGCAATAGATGGAAAGAGATTTTAGACAAAGACACAGGTTTGTAGGAAGTCCAGCTTATGTATTTGCATGTGCCTGAGCATTTGGGGTACCTTCCCTATATTTGTTCTAGGCAAAGTATATCTCTCTCCTCTCCTTTGCAATAAAGTTCTCAACAATAGAAATCCAGGTTATTAAAAAAATCACAATAAAATAAAAGAATAATAATTTTAAAATCTACCTAAAAAATAAGAAGGTCATCTGTTAGCTTTGGGTTGCGCATTCAGCTGTGAGATTGGTCTCATCTTCCTCAAGAGACGGATGGAACAACTCATACCTTTCTTGATCCTGCTGCGCCCTATGAGCAATGTGTAAGATTTCAGTAGGCAACACCACACAGCATCAATCATATGGAAGTCAACTTCCTACAACATACTAAAGGAGTGAGAAAAATACGTGGTAAACTATACTTGTAGATCATTCTGTATTTAATAATTTGGGAGATTATATATAAATGGTCTCATTCTCAGCATTGTCTGTTTATTACATGGTAAATTTTACTTTCACCACTTCCACAGTATTTTGAGAAATAAAAGTCAGCTTAGCAACATTATGAAGGAAAAACAGCATAGACCTTATGGATTTTTTGATTAATCTTGTTAATGCAAGGTGACTTGCATTCATAATTAGCTCTTACTGATTAAAAAGATCCAATTCAAGAAAAAAGAAATTGAAAGGCTATTCAATTCAGTGAATTTTTAAATCAGTCTTCCACCCCTAGAAAAAATTAAACAGCTCAATTTCATAGACATTACTGTGTAGCAAGTGATGGGTTTTTAAGCGCTATGAACAGTGTTTGTGTATTTGTGATAAAGTGAGCTGCCACTTATAATGCTTATGGGTTTTATCGCTGGGCTACATCTTGGAGAGATCACCACCTATGGTGAAGGAGAATAGTAAGAGATTCTAGATGTAGAATTACATAATCAAAATATTTGCTTTTACTTAGGCTTCTCCATCCACTTAGCACGTCACTGACAAAGAAGGAATCTTTACTAACAAGGAGGAAGAAAGAAGTGCACAAGACATTGATCAATAGCACAGGCAGAGAGGTAGAGTCTGTATAATGCATCCACATTTCCTGAGTCCCAGTGGTCTCCTTGTTAAACTGTTCTTCAGTCATCCTGAAAATGTGATGGCAAATCCAGTTATTAATGGAAGCAATTAGAGTCTGCATTATAAAAGTGTAATCAGATCTTATTATAAATCCAGCTCTTTTTTCAGAATTACATGGAGATTTCAAGTAATCTTACCAGCCAGAATGGAATAAAATTTGTTAACTTCTAAAAACATATATGAGAAATTAAATACAAAATAAATTATTAAATAAATAATTCTAGCTATATACTCCTTTTGTGATTAGTTTTACTACATAGACTTGGAAAGTCAAAGATTCAAAAAACTAACGTTCAATGTATTAAATTGTTACTTACATGTTCTATTGGAAAACAACACCCCACTCCAGGAGTTATTTGCTAATTTAAACTAAAATTTTTAAGTAATTTACCATTACATGTAATTATTATTTAGCTAGGCCAAGTTCTGAAGTACTCAAGAGCTGCAATCACCAGAGCTTTCAATGGCAGATTGCAGTTCCCTGTGCAATTCACTACATAACTACAAACAGGTTATATGTACACTTTTGTTCAACAATGGAAAACAGTGTCAAACATTATGAGGCTGATATAATCTAATTTTATAAACACTTCTTTAGATGTAGTCACTCTAAGAATGGTATTACTTATTTCATAATAAGTAATACTGTTGTAATCAAAGTATTAAAGTATTAAAGCCGGTTTGCATAAGAAAAACATTCGGATAAACCTTAATAATATGGTAAAAAAATCAACCATGAACACAAAAGTATTCCTTCTCCTAAACTCTAAAGATGCAATCTACTCCCTGCATTAGCTTGTCCAAAAATCAACCAAGGAAACATTCTGAAGCCAAGACTTTGATGCATGATGTCAAGGGGAAAAATATGAAGGACCAAAAGAGTGGAAGCCAGTCCGTGTCAAATGTAAAGACTCTTAGTTCATCTCAGAGCCAATGGCTAATCCTGCTTGCCTAAAGAGAAAATCTCAGAAAATAAATGGAGAAGTAGAAGGATAAAAATAATATGTCTGGCTACAGCTGGGCTTAACAGTTTGCAGATTGGAAGCTTTGAAAAATGTTTTCTCTCTTGTAATAGACCAAGTTTGCTATGCTATAAAAAAAGCTCATTTTGCAATAAGCAGCTTTTTAGAGAAGTGTAAGGTGAACAAGCAGATTGAGGAAGAAATAAATAATCATGGTGGAAAACAGTAGATAGAACAGATGGAAGAAGACCACTGCTCTCCCTTCCTACATGCTTTGTCCTTGTAGCTACAAGCTCCATTCCCCCCTGCCAAAAAATTAATTATAAATTACCTTGTTGAATAGAACACTCATTCCCATCTATATGCTAATATTAAGAAGTAAATATGAACAGAAATAAGTGCACGTCAACATCCATAGTCATGGATTAAAACCAAAAGAACTCTAAACCTACTTCTCCAAGTCCTAATGGTGTTGGACAAAGTGACCCACCATGATTCATAGTGCTGAAAAACTAAAATCTTGTCGATAATTCTAAGAAAAGAGACAGAATGACTGGAACAGAATCTGTGCTGTTAATCATCCCTGTCATGAGTATCATAGATGTCTTAATATCTACGTTTAGATTAACTACTGGTTTGGCTTTTTTCTTTTCCTCTTTTATCTCTATGCATTGGATGCTTATTTGGGTCTAGATGCACATTTAAAAACACCTCAACATTTTGTCTAAGGATGTAAAAAAATGAGTATTCCTTTCATCTGACAGCTTTTAATATGTTTATATTAGCAAAATTATATTCAGAAAATATGGGTAGTATATGACTTTGCCACCTGGGTGCAATTTATTTTCAAAGAGATTTCTTTTAAGTATTTCAACAAATCACTTTTCTGTAAATATACAGTCCATCCAAATTGTTACTGTCTTCAATGCATTTTGAAAGAGTCATTCTAACAAATCAAAGTTATGTTTACTGACTGCACATGCAGGTAACCATCATAAGTCAGTACCTATCTGCTAAATATGCCTTCACAAATAAAGTACTTTACTAGATATAATGCTGGAATATTTTAATAAGATTTTTTTATTTTTAGATATTTTAGATTTCTGTTGTTTCTTCCTTATGATGATCTTTGATGTTCAGGTTAATAGTTGCTCCTAAAATGCAAATTTTCATG
Source organism: Chiroxiphia lanceolata (assembly GCF_009829145.1). Classification (NCBI taxonomy): domain Eukaryota; kingdom Metazoa; phylum Chordata; class Aves; order Passeriformes; family Pipridae; genus Chiroxiphia; species Chiroxiphia lanceolata. The sequence goes on along the minus strand of NC_045637.1, from coordinate 41,952,842 downwards.
TCTCAGCAACAGTGAAATACTTTTAAATGTTGAGTCATTTTAATGAGAAATTCCTCCTATTTAGTTTAAAGAAGAGTAGAGAAATCTTGTACAGCCTTTTAAAGCCAGGGTATCAATTCACAATTATTTTCATGGTTTTTTGGGGGTTTTGTATCTGTCAATGTGCAATGGACACAATCTAGTAATCACATTTAATTGCCTTCAGAATCTGTAGTAAAATCTTTACAAAGCTAATGGCTACAAAGTTGGATTAATATACTTTAATAGAACCTGTTTCATATGTCTGTGAACAAAAAGAAAACATTCAATACAGAAACATTCAGATAGCCTGTAAAGGCTTAACTCATTGGAGAATAATAAGTATTTATAATTCTTCCCCTATAAGAGCTAACCTATAAAATGAATTGCTGTTAATTACAGTATCACAAACAAAAGACACTAGTTTTGTGCCAGAACAGTCCCTTATTGGCAATATATCAAGTGTAATGAGACTTTTCTCTAAGGCCCTAAGCAGCAATCCTTTCAGTGAATATGATGGCAGTAGATGTTCTAGAGAATTAATTTGAACTACATAAAACATGCAAAAAACTGGCACTGTCTATTGAAAGGGAAAAGAAGATACTAAAATGCAAATGGATTTATCAGAGGCATCTCTCTCTTGTTACTAGCCAGTTAGTATTCTTGTTAACACATAACCATGTGCTAACTAGGAAAATACTTGAAATGGAAATGACCTTTAAATTAGAGAGAGTTTGGCATTTATAGAATGGTGATAACTTGCCTTTTTCATACTTTTATCAGTTTAAAATCCCACGAGTACATCTCTGACAAGATTTATAGCATCACTTGAAAAAAACCTTTCCACTGGTAATTCTTGTTAAGAATTAACATAACTTTTATATTCATCACATAAATAAAGATTTATGGTCTGATTAAAATCAAGCATAGCAATATCCTCCTTGCCATTCTTTTTAAGAAGGCATAGTGGGAATAAATTCTGATTTACAATATAAATTATCCTATGTCATAAAAAAATGGTGTCTCTGACTCACACACTGATATGAACTTTTCAATGCTAAATCTCTTCCTTTTTATTCACCACTTCTCAGTCAATCTACTGTGGGGATGTTTTAGCTTTTTACTTCAGTTACTGAAGCAAAATAGAGTGGTACCATAAACACGGAGATGAAGAATCTGCTAAACTGCCAAAAAACATCAAACTCATAATATTTTAAAACATGCAATCTGCTTTAGAAGGAAATAAAACCTGCTTTTTTCACACCAGTTGGTTGATTAATGATACAGTTCAAAAAGACTAAAACCCACAATACTTAACAAATAACAAGGAATCCATAAAATAAATTGAAGGACAAGCAGATGGTGACTTCTACGATACTGTTTTAAAACTAAGAAACTACACTTCAGATTCTACTGATGCCAGTGATATGTATACTATAATTACCTTAAATGCAGGCAAAGGAACTCAAAATTAGGGTACAGGTGAATAGGGTGGAAATACTAAGTTAAAAAATTTGAGTTGAATTTTTTGTGTCAAAAATTACAACTTAACTTTCTGTCAAAAAAGAAAATTAAAATTATATAATATTGGATGGGGGTCAGAGGTGGTTAGATCTAAGCTGGTACTCTTTTTTAGAGAAGAAGGATTCAAAAGAGTTGGTTCTTTAAGAAATCCCAAGTCGAAGACACCAATGAGACAGTCCAGAGCAATGAAATGGAAGATTATCACACTAGGGAACTTTTAAACACACCAAACACATACAGGTCCATGGGATGTATCCACAAGTACCAATGTCTCTGTGAGGCCACATGATTATCTTTGGAAGCTCATGATGATCAGAAATGTTTCCTGAGGACTGGAAAAAAAACAGTGTCACTTCTATCTTCAAGAAGGGCAAGAAGGAGGACACAGTAAACTACAGGTCAGCCAGCCTCATCTTTACCCTTGGGAAGGTGATATAGCAAATAATCCTGTAAACTGTTCCTAGACATACCAAAGAGAAGTTGATTTGGTGTATTCAACATGAGTAATGGAAATATTATGCCTCCCAGAAATAAAAACTGGCTACAATACAATTTAACCTCTTCATTTATGACCTGGATGATAGGATTGAGTGCACCCTCAGTAAGTTTGCAGCTGATACAAAACTGGGAGGAGTGGTTGACAGACCAGGTGGCCATGCCACCATCCAGAGAGACCTCAGCTTCCTGCAGAAACGAGCCTTATGAAGAAAAAAACCTTATGAAGTTCAATGAAGGTAAGTGTAGGATCCTGCACCTGGGGAGAAATAACCCCATAAACCAGTTCAGGCTAGCTCTGGACTGCTGCCAGACAGTCAGAGGAAATGATCCTTCCCCACTCTTTAGCATGGAGACCACATATGGAGTACTGAGTGTCCAGTTCTGGGCTCCCCAGTACAAGACAGACATGGACGTACAGAGCTAAGTCCAGCAGAGGGACACAGAGATGATTAAGGCACTGGAACACCTGTGATGTGAGGAGCAGATGAGAGATGTGGGACAGCTCAGCCTGGAGAAGAGAAGGCCCAGGGAGATTTACCAATATGTATAAATACTAATGGGATGGAGTAGAGAAGGTGGAGCCAGGTTGTCCTCTGTGATGCCCTATAACAGGATGAAAGGAAATTACTGGAAAACTCCAACAGAACAAAAGAAGAACGTTTTTTAACCATGAGATGGATTGATCTTTAACCATGAGATGAAACAGGTTACCCAGAGAAGAGAAGTTGTGGAATCTCCATCTGTGGAAATATTCAAATCCCAGTTTCTGTTCATCTGCAAGCAGAGGTTTGGACTAGAAAAATCTCCAGTGGTCCCTTCCATCCTCAACTGTTCTATGATTTTTCAAAAAGTAATTCTCCTTCCTCTTTAAAGTTACTTAAAAGTATTATGTTATTCTACAACAGAAGAGCCTACTGACATCCACCAAGAAAACCTGTTGAGCCTTATTCTGAAGTCGCACATTTCCAGCAATCTTATTCCCAAATGTCTGCCTCTATGTTTGGTGTTTTCCAAAGGTTATAATAAAGGCACATTCATTGTTCTTGTTTGAGTTTAAATAATTATTTTCGTTGTAGTCAGACAATGTGAAAAAGTTGTGTAACTCATCTGTATCTAGAGATGCTGCAATATATTTTGCTTTTGCCTTCCAAAAAGTGGCAAAACAGAACTGTCTAAATTGATAGATTACTGTCAACAGTGACATTAATTTTAGGAGCAATCCTTCAGGAAGAAGGAACTCCATTCAGAAAGTGATTGGACATAGTCATCTGAAGTAATTCACACCATGTCTTCTGTACCCAACCTGGTCCCTAGGCTTCCCTTACCAGTCACTGTCAAGGAGAGGACTCAGGGCTGGATGGATGGTTGAACCAAGTGACTGTAGTTAACCTAACATTCCTAGCCTCTTTCAGTGACATCAAGAAAGGACCAATTTATTTTCCTGTTTTACTTAAATGTTTATAATGTTCATTTGATGGTTAATACAGGGGTCAGTTGTCCTCTGTTCAACAGCAAGAGGATAAATAAGACCTCCAACTTTACAGAGTGTCTGCGTTGATCTTGATTCACTTGTTCCTCTCCTTTAAAGTGGCAAAGATACTGCAGCAGAATGTTACCCCTACTGGTATCAACTAGAAGGATAACTGGAGAGTACCAAAATTCCCTAACAAAAAAGACAAAGTCACTCAGGTGTCATTTTGTGGTACACCTGTATGATACCATGCACTCACAACTACACCTGTATGATACCACGCACTCACAGCTGTGGCTAAAAATCCATATGTCAAGCATACAACTGTGACTTGTTAATGTTATCACCGCTTGTATTATTTTATGCTCATTACACTTGGTTTGAGATTATAAACAAGAGGAATATTTGTTTACTTGTTAAGAACTTTGTTTATTTAGCTCAGAGCAAAACAGCTTTGTTTCTTTGTTGACTATGATAGCTACTAAAAACTAAAAAACCCTATAAACATTCCTAGTAAGCAACATTATCTGTGAAGCTAAATTAAAATATTTTTGCAGTACAATGAGGTTACAATGGGCTTTTAACAATTCTCTTTGTACTTGCTCTGGCAGTTTGAAGAAGAGCAATACAGTATATCTACCATTAGAGAGTAGTTTTTCGTTCATTTGTTTTTCAGAAATTACATCCCTATTAGGGAATATGACCTAGCTGTGGTACAGTAGTGTAAATTCTCTGTGTGAGCCACATGGAACGGCTGTATTATTATTTTTTTTTCAGTAGATATGTATTTATAAAAAAACCAGCTTCCTAGCTATGTTTCAAAAATATGAAGTTACAGCCATACATCTGGAACAAGAGCACTTCTAAAACTTCACATCCAAAAACATACTTTAGCGGAATTTAAATCCCAAAAGCACAAGACTTATGTTACATATTTTGCATTATAGATGTGTTTATCTTTTCCTTGAATGTGAAAGATGAATATTTAATCATAAAAAGCTATTATTTACTTTATGTTAGTTGCTTTACACAACCTTGTTTATAATATCCATCTGTTTGAAAAGACATTCTTAGATGGGAAATGTCAGCTAATCAAATAGCTTTGGATAAGTTAGTAAGAAACATTCTTGAGAAGAATATTGGATGTACCTGAAGGGAGAATGTAGTCTCTTTTTTCTCTTTTTCAGGGCAAGAAATTTGGTACTTTCCAAAGAGACTGAAAAATTTATGTCGTTTTTACAGTGCAGGTATTATCAACCAACTCCTTCTGTTGATTTTAATAGTGTGTGTGCACTGCATGGCTCCAGGGGATGGGATTTTGCTCCTCAGTGACGCAAGTACAGGTTCACAATGTGTTTGCATTAGTATTAGTTGATCAGTTAAAACCATGAAAACTTATGAACTCACAATTATATCAGTACTGTAATATTTGTATCACTGTAGTTTGTTGGATTGTGTAGGCACCTCAAAAGTAAAGAAAGAGAGTAAAAATACCTTCTGCATCACATATCCCTGCATAGGGTATGTAGGGAAAACTCTCACCCAAGTAACAGAGCGTGGGCTTCCTATGTAATGAAAGCAATAGGCAAAAATAGCTGTTATCTCCTCTGTGTTCAGATATCAGAAAGAATTTGAAGCTAAAGGGCAAAACACTTTGCTCTCAGGATCTGTAGGGGAACAGGAGAGCTGGATAGGAATGGCTACCCCGAGACACTCCTTTGCTACTGGGATGTGGAATAAACAGAGAAATTCTGGGTGCCATCTCATGCATCTTGAATACCGAACAACAAAGAAATTCTTTGTCTGAGGTACATATACTTGTATACATATCAAGTAAAGGATAACAAAGGGGTTCATATGAAAGCTGTTTATTTCAAAAACGAGTTTATCTTTGATAACTCAATGGTCACTATATTTCCCATGTCCACATGCTTGGAAAGGACAATTGATGTATGTAGGTTGTTGATTTTTTTCAGTTTAAGTAACTCTAAAGGAAGTTAGCTGTGAAGATACTTAGGAATAAATAATGCTATTGAAAAAAACATTTTCTTCAGGGTCTTCAACTTCAGTAATTTTAAAAATAATGCAAATTGAAGAATGAAGCAAAAGTTTTTTATCTCTTTGCAATGTCCTGCTGTTATAGGGAAATTGCTAGCAGTTTATTTTCTCAGATAACATTGAAGAGGAAGTAAGGTTTTAAAAAGTTTGCCAAAGACAGAACAAATTGTTGTCATAATATTCATGTAAAAACCCCATATTTCCAAGATGCAATCACTAGAACAAACTATCTCTAAATCACTAAACCAAAATACCATGAAGATTGTTTCATATTGAATTTATTGACATCAGCTAGATATTATGAAAACTTTGAGAGTTTGCATAAAAGCTCCAGAATAAAAGTTATATAACACTTAGTGAAAGCTGCTTATATGTTGTATTTTTTTAAAGTCTGGGATGAAAAAAAAGAAAAACAATTAATAGATTAAAAAAAAGTCTAACTCAGAATTAAGACATTAATTGAAGCATTAACTCCGATACACCAAATTCTTCTTTCACTAATAATATCCATATATAAAAATACTATAGAGTTCTGTTAAAGAAAAGTTATGTTATTGAGCCTAAGCATGTAATAATGAACAGCCATTATCAGCGGCCAAAATACACAAACCAAGATGAAGGGTTTAGAGATTTACAGATGACTGTCATCAATTCTTCAATTTGCATTATTTTTAAAATTACTGGCCTTTTTGAAATAAACAGCATTCATATGAACCACTTTGTTATCCTTTACTTGATATGTATACAAGTATATGTACCTCTGACAAAGAATTTCCTCTTGCTGTGCAGGTGAAATAAACAGTACTCTCTGGGGTTACATACACGTCTTGTGGTTCTGAGGTAATACAAAGTTCTCTGGAGAAAGGGGGAAGAGGTAAGAATAGACCAGCTACTAAAACATTTCTCAAAGTAGGTATGTTGGTAGGGTTTTATTTTTGTGACCTTAAAACATACCCAAAGAGTTTATTAAGGAAAAATCAGGTGACTTAAATTTAATCCTAAAACTGATTCATTATGGAGCCAAATTCTAAGAAGTGGATAATTTGAATTATCTAATTGTAATGTTAACTGCATTAATAATAAGACTTTGATTTAGCTGTTATGATGTCAGTTAGACTAACAAAACTTTATTGATTTTTGCATAAGAGGTGTGTCTCATTTTTCCAGATAAACCATATAAGTTGCAGTGTAAGAACTGGTGAATATGGGTAACGTAACCTGTAACTTGTATGCATGAAAATGGTAAGAGCATGTTTGTACCTTCTCAACATTTCTAGAATCATGCTTCTGTGTATTATTCAGTGTTCAAGTCTAAAAAATACACTTCCTATTTTCATGAGTTATGGATTTTCTTGCTTACATATTTTATGACAGGCACCAGTGCATCAGTATATTATACATGCTCTGAAGAACAAAGAAAGCTCAGAAAGATACATTGATGTGAATTCACCTCTGCTACCTACAATACTGATTACATTTAGTGCTCATTTTTCAGTGTTATAGTAAAGTATGTATGTTTCTATGTTTTTTAAATATAAGTTTTTGGATTTCAAAGTGGAAAAGGAAAGTGAATCAACTTTTTGACACATAAGGCATCTCTGTTCGCTTGTTCCGATCACTAAAATTTCTTCATGTCAAAGTACTGAATTTTTTTTCCTTTGAAGTCATGTTTCTAACAGTTCCACTTAAAAAAATCCTATATTTTGTAGCTGGTTTTAATAACAACATTGATGGCATTTTGAATAATATTAAATAAAAAATTTCATTCCCGTAGAAATGGAAACCCTTTTAAACCTTCTCCACATCTGCACTAGTATATAATTTTAAAAAAACATGATTTGTTGTTAACTTCAGTGATCTTCATCCTTGTAATTTTTAGCAGTTCACCAATGTGGATTATGTCCTGCCTTTGACAGGCTGTAGAAAACACCAATTAGTTCAAAAGAAATTTTACTGTGTTCTAGTGGTTGTTCATGGGCTAGAAAGACACAAAATTGCTCAGAGCCATAGAATGATGTTGTATTGTATTATTAATTATTGAATATCTAGTTTAATTTTTTAAAGGTTCATTTCTGACATATGTTGTCATATTTATGCTTTTCTTGGTCTATGATAGTTTGAAATGGCAGAAAAATTGCTGTCCCTATTTTGGGTCCTGTTTCAACTGAAATGAAAAGAAGGAATAGAGAGGGTTGCTTGAGGAAGAAGCTTTCAAAGAAGAACTTTTAATTAACATTTTTGTATCCTAATAAACTATCTAAGGAGTAAGTACGTTAAAAATCTTTTGATAAAAATGTAAAGTCTTGTCATCTTAATCTTTCATAAAAGTTCACAAAAATAGGGTGACATTAAATTAAGTATCACTGGCAATAATATTTCACCTTAAGATAAATTAACTTGAACATAATTGAATTTATTATTAAAGGCTTTAGAAACCTTCATTTTTTTCAATTAAAATTTAGAAGGTTTGCATAATTTGGTAGATACCATAATTGTCAGAATAAATTATGTTTTTCTGTACTTTTTACTATGGAAAATAAACACCAAGATATTTTAATCTCTAATTAAAATTGTAACAATCACACTTTCAGACAGACTGCCAATACCATAACATCAGCAAATGTTTTCACAGACTCTTAGTTTTGATGGGGCACGTTAAATCTAAATCCAGGAAATCTGCACAATTTGGAAGCTACAGGATAAAGTTCTTCTTACTCTGCACAAGGCAATGTCTTTGATGAGTCAACTCAAGGACAAAAGGAGGCTGATCAGATCCTGCCTCGAAGTATCCTCACGTGATCACAACAATAATTCGTCACTCCTGTGTATCATTCAAGACAACAGCTGGTGCCAGACCTTGGAAACGAGCGAAAAAAATTATTCAGAAGCAAAGCAACTTCCTAATCTCACTCAGCTGGTAGCTAACATTTTCTGAACATTGACTCTTATTTTCCTTCTTTCTTTCTCTGCCTCTTAAAAATGCAATAAGGCATGCTGTTAACTACAGTTATCTATAATCTGGTAGAAGAATGGTAGAGAATGAAAAAAGTGGCTATTTTTGGATGGAAAGCGCCATGGAAACATACACTGAGTTATACTGATGTTGGGTTGCAAAAATTATGTATTTAGCTAAAAAAGAATATATTCCCTTCACCCACACTAAGTCAAATAATTTTTTAATATCTGAGTGTTTTCACATATTTTAATCGGAAATTAATAAAAGTCAAGTGCTTGTTTCATGTTCATGTTCATGATTTTGTACAGCTCAATTTTACTTTCCACAGCAATCAGTTTGGAGATACTGCCATAATAAAGGAAAAACTGAGACTAAGACAGAATTAAGATACTTAGCAGCTATGAAGCACTCAGGCTCATTTACTGTCAAAGACCAAAGCTGCTTCTGAAATACATACATACCAGAGAGAAAATTAAAGTGTTGTTTATATAATCTAGCCTTTGGCCCAGATATATATAGATCAGTTATTTATCTGTATTCCTATATCTGTGTATGTGAAGTGAAGGTAAAGCAAAAAATAAAACAATGTTGAAGTTTTCGCATTGATATTCTTTTATTGAAAAGAACAATATAGCATGTATCTTCCTGCAGTTCTGTTATTAGCACAGTTTTTGTAGCACAATCTCAATTAAGCAGCTCCTGAAAACTACTTTCAGAAAAGAACCAGAAAACAAAAAACTGAAAATACTTTCAGAATCATAAATCTCCACAACCAGAACAGGCCCAGTATCATTAATGATGTTATTCACTCTGCATGCAAGTAGGGGCATGATTGCCTCTGCAGGATGTAGGACTTACTGAATGTGCAATGTTAACACAAAGACATTAAGACCAATTTCCAGCAATAGCCAGATAGAGCATCTCTATATATACTCTTTAACATAAGTAACAAAAAGGCACTAGGAACTATTAGCTAACACAGGGAATAAAAAGTAGCTGAAGATATCCAGTAGAAATTATTAAAATTGAAATGGTACCTACTGAAAAAAAAAAAGAAATCATGATCAAAAAACTTAGAGATCTCTAAAGTCAAAATTCCGTCTTTTTAAATGCTTACCTGTAAAGTTTGGGTAAACAAGTTAAACCAAAACAGGATCCAAAAGAGTGAACTTCAGCTTACTAGAAAGATTTAACTGTGATAAATTTTTAATGGAGAAATAGTTTTTCCACAAAGTTTATTTACATATTCCCAGCTGCAGTAAGTCGCTTCCTGATTTATTTTTTTCTTAGGTTGGCCAACCATACCAAGTCACAGTCATAAAACACCTATACACACATAAAAGAATAAAATCTGTAATGAATATTAAAAGATACTGCATTTGATTTAATTATCAGCTCTTATTTTGATGCATCCCCTCCAGAACAGCTGGTTGATAACACATATATATGCACCTGTGTTTGCAGTACAGGACTCTTTAATTCTAAGTCTTGGCATTTCTCACTTACTGAGATGATAGATAATTCCTTAGTAAAATCTTGTTTGAAACAGATCAGACGTTAAAAAAAGTATTCTTATAAAACAACAAAAATAATGGCAAGCTCCCTGTAACTTCCAGCACATTTGAGCCAAGAGTGTTAGCCACTGAGTACAAACATTTAATAGGGTTATTCACAGAAAATGCATGGACTGTGTTGGGACATTTGAAGATCACCTTGTTCCAATCACCCAGCAGTGGACAGGAACACCTTCCACTGGATTAGGTTGCTCAAAGCCCCATTCAACTTGGCCTTGAACTCTTCCAAGAATGGAGCATCCACAACTTCTTTGGGCAACCTGTTCCAGTGCCTCAGCAGCCTCATAGTAAAGATTTTCTTCTTAATATGTAATCTACCCTCTTTCAATTTAAAACTGTTGCCCCTGCTACTGCAGGTCTTGGTAAAAAAAAGTCTTTCTCTGTTTCTCTTATGAACCCCCTTAACATATTGAATGGTCTCCCTAAAATCTTCTCTTCTCTGATTTGAACTACCCCAATCCTCTCAGCCTGACTTCATAGTAGAGGTGTTCCAGCCCCCTGGTCATTTTTGTGGTCTTCCTCTGGACACACTCCAACAGGTCTTTCTTGTGCTGAGGATGCCAGAGTTGGATCTACAGGTAGGATCTCACCAGGGTAGAGGGGCAGAATCAACTTCCCTTGACCTGTTGGCCACACTGCTTTTGATGCAGCCCAGGATACAGTTGACTTTATGGGCTGCAAGGGCACATTGCCAGGTCATGTCCAATTTATCATCCACCAATATCACAAAGACCTTCTCTCTAGAGCTGCACTCAATCCCCTCATCTCCCAGCCTGTACTCATATTGTAGACTACCCTTACCCAGTAGAGAACCTGATACTTGGCCTTGTTGAATCAGGGCAAGTATGAAAAAGCTGTTCTTACCGTTGATGCTTCCTCAGGGGTCTGTGTAGACAAAACCACATCTTTTGTGTTTCCTCCAGATAAGAGGAAGAATAGTTTATTCTAGGCCAATGGAAGAAATTAGCTGAAATAGCCATAACTTTGGTACCTCTTTTAGCAACTTAAATTAAGGTCAAGTATTCTATACTCTGGAGAGGAAAGAGGTACAGGGAATCTACTTTTCCTCTCCACCACTGTAGACCTGCTAGATACAGGTTGTCTTCTTACAGTTTGGAGCAACGAGGAGTTCTTTACATTGGATGCCTAGGTAATGCACCTCTGCAGGCACCATGTTTTATAGACAGGCAAAGATGGATCTTCCTGGATGACAGGATAATTCTTACTTAATTCTTCCTTTATATTCCAAATTGAAAAGATATTAAGGAAAACATCAAATTCCATTGAAGAAATGTATAACTGTTAAATGTGCCTAAAGTTCAGATGAACACTTCCCCTTCTTCCTCTGATCACAGACTTACTTAAGAAAAGGCTTAACCAAACCTGTCATAGCTGATTTATTTTTGAGAGCTACCATTTGGCTTTAAGAATGCTTTTTTCTATACAACACTTCTTCTCATATGAAAAATATTTTCTTACAAATGTCATATAAGAAAAACCGTTTTCCTAAAAGTTATGTTTATTTATGTCTTATTTCACAGTAATAAGGCTGATCTTGAGATTGAAAGCTAAATGTTTCAGGTCTATCAACATGAAAACCCACTTAATTGAACCACCATGAATTTTACGGGGGGTGGGGGGGTGGAGCCGGGAAGACTGTGATATTCGTCAAAGCCTGACATTCTGGATTGTCCATCTGAAAGAAATTTGTCAAGGTCAATCTGATTGCTACCATTCTCGGAGGGTTTGGAGTTCCAAGTACATTATTTTAGAAATTCATGGCTTAAACACAGTTACTCTGAGAATTTGAGAGTGTTATTACCCCTTTTACAGACAGAAAACTAAGGTAGTGTGGGTAAGGATGCATGAACACTTCATTTCTGCATCACGTTTCCTTGGATTAGTTGTACCATGCTAGCTGCCTATTTTTCTGCTCTTAGATTATGTCAGTGTAATTTGACATGTAATAAAAAAAGATGCTGTATTGCAGAATTTTGCATTTTCAGTTATTACATATCAGTTGACAAATGCTATCTGGCTATGATAAAGTTTATGATTAAATTATGATAAATAAATCATATTTCCGTATGAGTCTTGTCTTGAGAAATGAATAGGTAGCAGAACAGCATTGTTCTGGCAGCCTCCTCAATCCCAACAGTGTCTTGTTTATTAAACATTTGTCTTTGAAGAATGTTATCATGTTTAAATAAGTTTTGCAAATTCTTCAGTAAATCTATTCCCACTGAAAAAGGAGCATCATCTTTTAAAATTCTTATTCTATTAATTATTTTCATTAAAATGTTAAATCTAGGTAAATGTTCTAAAGAACTTTCCCACAACATGGCATCTTTTGGAACCTCATCGGTTTCTTTGCTACATATTGGAAGAATAATGCTTCCTTCTCTTATAGTGACTCGGTTATGAATTTTGGAACACTAGAGTGAAACAAATACATAAGGAAATATAAAATAGCAGAAATTTAAGGTTGTCATTCTTTGAATAATTTAGGTTTGCAAAGAACTTAAAATTAAAATGTTTTTCCAAAACCTAGTCTCACTGCAGTGTAATTGCACAGTTTCCATTAGCATTAACAGGAATTACATGTACATATTGACAGGACAATAGAACCCTCAGACCACATCAGTAATCCCAAACTGTATCAGTCTTTAGTGTTTCTTTTGCCAGGACAGCAGCTCTAATCATCCAGCATTTTCTGATAGACCGTGTGCTGCTCTGTTTTCTCCAGAGTTCAATGCTGAACCTAGCACTTTGTAAGGATCAAGCTAAGTGTGTAGGCATTTATTTTAACTGCAGTAAGCTTTAAAAATCTTAAAATGTTTAATACAACTAATTTTGTAATACAGATATATTTTCTATTTTTGGTCACTTGCAAATTGGTTAAAAATGTATAGATTTTTATACATATGATTAGGTTTCCTTAAGTTTCCAAAAGTAACAAACACTTGGGTGCTTTGTTACACAGAGAAAATCCTTCTTGTCCTTGTCTCTGTTACACAGAGAAAATCCTTTCAAGATTTCTTGAAAACAGTGAGCTCAATCCTAGCTCTTTGGAAATAAGTGCTAAAATTTAAATTTTGGAACTGTCTGGACAGAAATTCCCACAGCATTTGATATCTATGGAGCCAAAGGAACAACTGTGAGAAACTTAAGCTATCAATTATTTCCAGATGTGAAGAAAGGAAAATATAAAACCTGAAAATTACTTCTTGACTTTTGTAAATAATATTCCATCAATAGAAAAACAGCCCTATGAGATACAGTATACTTTTTTTTTCCTTGAAAAAATATTGACATGGTTAAACAATGATAGAAGTGGACAGGAAAGTTCAGGTTCCTTAAACACAGAAACTCAACGCAAAGTGAAATGTGACATTTAGGTCTTTCATCTTCAAGAACTAATTCTACTCTTTATTGGATTCTGCACCTGGCATGGAGTAATGCCAGGCACAAGTAAAAACTGGGAGAGCAGTAGCTGAAGGGCTGCCCTGCAGAAAGGGAGGTGGGGATGCTGATAGGCAGCGGGGTCAGTATGAGTCAGCAGCCCTGGCAGCCCAGGGGGCAAATCCTATCCTGGGTTGCATCAAACACAGCATCACCACCCAGTCAAAATGTGATTAATCTTCTGTACTCGGGTGTACATTGGTGCAGCCTCACCTGGAGTGTTGTATGTAGTTCTGGGACCCATAGTTTAAGAAGGATATGAAGGTCCTTGAATGCTTCCAGAGGAGGGTAACAAAGCTAGAAAGAGGGTTGGAAGGAATGTCTGTGTTCTAAATCATTTGTAACTGGACAGCATAAGACAGTGAGGAGTGAGAGTCATGCCACTCTCCACACTGCTGGCATTCAGTCCACTCCCTCCTAGGGCTTCTTTCTTTATGCTGTGCTGCCAGACACATTTCTGCATCTTTCCCGCTTCCTTCTTTGTAGGTTAAAATTATACAGATGAAAAAGATACTATAGCTACTTGCCTGAATTCAGGAGATGGGATCACAGTCTGCATGGAAGCTTGAGAGAGGAGAATCTGAAGGCTTTCAGACTTCTTAGTCTCATTACCACTATGACAGCAACTAGTAGACTGACAAAACTGAATGTTTACATGTTTCTTCCACCAAAATGCAGTACACTAAGAATGCCACAGACATAAATAATACTAAAAGTACAATTTTACCATGAAATTTTTGGAACTTGATTTTTTTTTTCTTGTTTTACTCCACTATCTTCTTTTAAACCATATATGTATGTACATGTACAGTGTAAAATAATGTGACATGTCATGTGACAATTCAATGTCACTATATAAGTGACCATAGTCCACACATATAACTCAAATCAATAGTTTCTAAAATTAATTTTAGTATAACTTTTTCCAAATTTTTTTAAACTTATAACATCTATAACAATATACTTTCAGAATAGCATAAAATCATTTCTGATGGTAGACATTTTCATGATGAGCTTGTAGCTCAAAATTCTCATGAGGCAGATGAACCTCTTGGTGGTTGAATGATTAGTTGGCAATATCAGGACAAAATAACATGTTTAGGAAGCAGCCTGACCTTTCTTTCATCTTCTCAATTTTCCTGTTGCAATAGTGATTAGTAAAAACCATTAGAGGTATATAAGATATACACATACCAAAAAAAAGTAGCACAACAGCAGCAAACATCACATAATTTCTAGACCACTCTGCAAGGCAACTTTTAATGAGCAATGAATAGGAATGGGGTGTCTCCTTTGCCTTCTGCCCTCTCATTCTCCAACAGAGAATGTTGTTGAGTGTGGGATCAGACTTATCAATGCAGGATTTCTATAGAGTGACCATGAAGCAGCTGAAAGTCCTCTTCCTTTTTTAAACCCATGCAGCTTCATCTGCCCTGAACCTGTGCACACAGCATTTTGGCTCAGCCCCAGCATTATACCCCAGAGAAGGAACATCGCTGTGGAGAGACAAAAATGAGAAGAATATCATCCATCAACTTACTCCATCTGCTGGATCCCTTCCAGTCTAGTGACAGCAGATCAAGGATAGCTGCCAGCATGTCAAGTATTTTACAACTGCCCAAGAACACTCTCCCCAAGAAGTTCGAGTGTTTTGACCTGCAAAGTAACATCATCATATCTGTAGGTAGATCCCAGCAGGAACTGCTTGTGCTCCTTCACAGGAATAAACACTCCCTGTCAGGCCAAGGAAACTTGAGTACAGTGTATCATCCTGTACTCTAGTCAGGTCCTAGTAATAAACCTACCTAAATTTACATGTAAATAAACCAAGACTCTTAATCTTAGCATTGTTTTGCAGCATATCAGGGAGTTGTTCTTACGCATGAATATAGTCACAGCTGCCAGATTGGGTCATCTTACGTTGTGGTAGATGTGTAGCAGTGTAGACACTGCTACAAATTTTAGGTACTAAATCATTTTTCTTCTATACATCAGAAAGAATTATTTATTTTTTCCAGAAAGTTTATTCAACATTTTTGTCTAACCTACAGAATTACCCCTCTACAAACCAACACTGACCCTCTGTTACTTTAGCTTTGGCCATTAGACAAATAAAAATTAGTGTGTTTGATCTCACCAATTACAAACTCTGGCAATGGAAGAAATGAGTACATGACTATATATATATATATATATATATATATATATATATATATAGTATATATATATAGTATATATATATATATACTACATTGAAAATATTAAATATACCATGTTTATGTAGATTTTATCTTTCAATATAATATTTTTCTGGATTTTTGAGGTCAGTCCAAGTTGTTTGGGGTAGGATATGTTTAAATTAGCTTGTAGAGCCTTGGTTCTTGGCCAAGAGACTGTTCTGTTTATAGTAGCTTTTGACTTTTTTTACCTTAACTGGAGCCTATTATGAATTCTGTCTGTAATTCCTAACCATGAAACCTTTGATTGCCACCTAGGGATTTTTACCTCTGAGAGAACTAGAAAAAGCTTTGATCACAGCTGTCAGTGCACTAACATTGTTTTTAGTCTGAGACCATAACTCCAATCTTATATTATAATTCATTTCTGGATTTAAGCCACATGCTGATTCAATAAAGCCTGTCAGCCGCTAATAGGTTGGCTCACAGGAACTGAGAGAGAATCACTGTCTTCTCTCACTCAGTAAACATTTCTCTATTTAAAATCAGCAGTGTCCAAAGACGTCATTTTTAACATGGGAAGAAAACAGGAGAGAGGGATACCAGTGCTTAGACATAAAGATAGGAATAATCAATATTAGAAAAGTTACTTTATAGAACTAAGAATAGCAAAGCTTACAGAAATGTGAAAATCGTTATGTGTGAGTGAGACAGATATTTTCTCTTCCTTCAGAAATCCTAAATTAGATGTCATTGCATCTTTATAACCCAGTACAATTCTATAACTATCCAGGGAATTTTCTCCCCATCAGAAGAGCACTCACCCACAGCTAATATTATGCATTTTCTTTATTACAACAGCAACTAGCAAAATAAACCAGATCTCAGTGAAGTAGGCAATATTTAGAAGATAATAGTAGGCCCCAAAAAATGATAATAGAAATAGATGAAACAGGCAATTGAGAAAAATCTTTAATTATTGCAAAGGATACAGAAGTAGTAGTTGGTTTTCTTCGTTTCCTCCGTTTTTGTAGTTTGTATGTTTTCAGTGGGGATAAATTTATACCTGTAAAGCACTTTGAAATACAAGTGGAAAGAGATGACTTGATAGCTCAGACATAATAAGGAAAGAAGCTGGGAAAGAGTGGGGAAAAGTAGCAGAGAGAAAATAAAGCAAAATTTGCAGAAAGATTTCTGAAGTTATTTATTTTAGTAAGATTTTTCTCTTTCCCCAGTGCTAGCTTTGTAAAACTGATGAAAAAGATTCAACTTTTCAGTTTCTCCTTCAGTAATCTGGATATATGGATTAGGTGAAAACATTCCCTGCAAAACTGGAAAAAAGGCATTAACCCTGAAAAGAGTATTGGTCCTGGAGCATGCTGCATATGCACAGTGCTGTTGTAGGAGGCTTGGAGAAGGAAACTGAGGCACTGTGCTGGCAGGTGGTACCTGCCATGCATTTTTTTTGGTCAACTTTTGTCCCTCTTCATGAACCCAGGAATAAATAATTCACAGTATGGAGAAGACAGTTAGCTGCATTTTTATTTATTTGCCTTCATGATTTCCTGTCAATAGTGACCTCTCTAAATTAGCATTTTAAAATTAGATACAACTTCCATAGGCTGGATTCTGCACCTGGAATGGAGTAATAGATTACACTGGGAGAAGAGTGCAGAAAGGGATCTGGGGTTGCTGATGAGCATCAGGCTCATTGTGAGTCAG
This sequence comes from Chiroxiphia lanceolata, assembly GCF_009829145.1. Taxonomy (NCBI): domain Eukaryota; kingdom Metazoa; phylum Chordata; class Aves; order Passeriformes; family Pipridae; genus Chiroxiphia; species Chiroxiphia lanceolata. The sequence goes on along the minus strand of NC_045637.1, from coordinate 41,935,382 downwards.
CAGCGTGTGTCCTGGAAGCCCAGAGAGAAACCCCATCCTGGGGTGCTTCAAACACAGCATCACCAGAAGCCCAAGGAGGTGATTATTCTGCTGTATTCAGTGCTGGTGCAGCCTCACCTGGAGTGCTGTGTGCGGTTCTGGACCCCACAGTTTAACAAGGATGGGAAGGTACTCGATTCCATCAAGAGGAAGGCAATCAAGCCAGTGCAAGGCATGGAAGAAACATCCTGTGAGAAGTGGCTGAGGACTCTCTGTTTGTCTAGTTTGGAGAAAAGGAGGCTAAGGGGTAACCTCCTTGTTCTCTACAGCTTCTCAAGGAGGGGAGGTGAAAAGAGAGTTGTTGATCTCTTCTCCCTGGTATTCAGTGATAGGATGTGTTAGAATGATTGAAAATTGTGCAAGGGAAGATTTAGACTGGACATCAGGAAACATTTCTTCACTGAGAGGATGTTCAAGCACTGGAACAGGCTTCCTAGAGAGGTGGTCAGTAGCCCAAGCCTCTCAGTGTTAAAGGGGCATTCAGACAACGCCCTTAATGATATACTTTAACTTTTGATTAGCCTTGAAGTGGTCGGGCAATTGGACTAGATAGTCGTATGTCCCTTCCAACTGATATATCTATTCTCTAATTCCAGACTGTGTAGGCCCAAAGCTTGCTAGTCAAACTCTGAACGAGTATTTTTTTACCTCTATTGAAAACAAGAGTATCCAAAATTTGCCAGTTAGAGTTTAAATGAGTATTTCTCTCATTTGTGTTGAAAATAAGAACAGACAATGTTGTGAGTTGGTTTGCTGATACCATATTATTATTTCACTCTTTTTTCTCTGCCTTGAAGCTGAGCACAGCTGGATAAAATTCAGAGGAAACTTAAGATTGCTTTTGATTATGCTGGCTCTGAATTGTTTCTGGTGACTCTGCTTGCTTTCTTAATTTATCTCTGCATAATAAGAAGCAGTTATTTTTGATCAAAGAACTGCTGATAGCTACTAAACTGTGTCCCTGTGGATTTCTTTTATGAATACCGCTATGTTCTATTTGGGGAGTGAGGGGGAAATCATAGTTATTCCATGTTACCTAAATGAATCTTATTATGCTGAATATGAAAAGGAGAATAATGAAATCATTTAGTGCCTCATCCAAAGTAAAAATCTCTTGGATGGTAGGTCATAACAATTTCATAGGTAGAAAACTGAGTTTTGGGAAATTGCAGAATAGTATCTTCTAACACTTGTGTGTCATGATTGCACATGATACTATGCCCTAAAATGCATGGTATCTATTTTCCAGTCTCCTATTCTGATCACTGGAATGGTAGTAATCTTGCTCCCCTTATTTTGATGCTCTAGTTTTAGGAAAGCAATTTTTTTTTCCTAAAATACTGCTCTTGAAAGAAAAAAAATATTTTTTTATAAGCAAATAACTTTTATAATTGAATGTATATATGCATTTCTGCAATATCTGACTGCACCTGTCTTCACACTCTCACCTGCCTTTCACTGCCAGCTTTTCAGAACTGAGCTTCTGATGTTAGCTCGGCACCTACAGAGTAGAGCCAGGAACGCAGATAAATCCTATATATGCTCTTTTCATTTATATTCAGAGGAATCAAAAAATTATACTAGGAAAAAATGAAGTTTTGATGCAATAACTGTGATAGTAACAATGGTCATTCTTTGGTTTTTAGAATTTAAATTGACTCCCAGAGGAATTTGGTATCACAGGATGGCTGAGGTTGAAAGGAACCTCTGGGGGTCACCTGGTCCAGTGCTCCTGCTCAAGCAGGACCACCCAGAGTTGGTTGCTTGGGACCATGTCCAAATGGATTTTGAATATCTCTAAGGATGGTAAATACAATAAATGTAATATTCCCACCCACAATAAATGTAATATTCTTGTTGTTCTCTAGAGTTTTCAACCTTTCTCCTTCCATTTTAGTGTCATGACCAGCACTGGCAAGTTGTGAAACATGCATAAAAAATAAAATTTAAAAAAAAAAAAAAAAAAGAAAAAAAAAAAAAGACAAAATGTATCCAAAATTTTCATAGTTAGTATGAGAAGAATAATCTCAGAATGAACAATAAATCGGTTTTGGTTTTGTCTTTTGGTTTGGTTTGTGGGGTTTTTTGCAACCTATAGTTATAGAAATAATCTAGGAAAAAGGTTTTTACAGAATACTTTTCTCACTAAAAGTTGTTTAAAAAAAAGGAAATTTGAAATGTGGGGGAATCAAAATTTCCCCTCAAAGTAAAGGGATTATATATGAAGGCTCTTTTTACTCCAGACGATACTACGAAAACAATATTTACCCTGAAACTTTTACATTTAAGCATTTTTTCACTGTAAAGCTATGCTGCAGCAGAATATAAATATATTCACAGGCTGCTATTAATGTTCTGTAGTGTTAGAATTGCAAATGAAGACACTTTCTAGCAAAACAAAAAAAAATGCACTTGTCAAAAGCTTTCTGAACTTGTTTATCCAATGATTATTATTAACAACACTGATTCAGACCAGTGAAAAAAGCAATCCTGATATAATTTTCTCTCCTAAAGCACTTGCATACACCTGTACAAGACATTTTCGAGGTACTTATTCATACAAAAAGATATGTATTGATCAGGGGTAGGTACCAATGACCTGTGCAAGAAAAATTATACCTGTTTTATAAGAGCTTCATGTGGGAAAGAAATAGGGACAGTTTTTTGGTTTGTTTATATTTTTTCCAAAAATATGTATTAAATAAGTAACATTTCAAGTGGTTCTGGAGGATAAAATAACTTTAGAAAACATAACAACATTTTCGTATAAGTTTTGTAAGTGGCTGAAATAATCTTGGCTAAGCACCATATTTTGATAGCCTGGTAAAATACATGGTGGCCTTTTTTCTTTAGTTGCATTAAGCAAGAGAATGACAGAATATGCACAGACAATTGGTTGTGGTAGTGATAATAGGAACCTAGAGGCCACTGGAGGAGAAAACCTGGCACAAGCTTTTGACAATGCAGCTCGTTTCCAACTAAACCACTGGTGGGAACTTCCGTTTAATGTATATTACTTTCTAGAATAAAGACAACATTTGCTTTCTAGAGTAACATGACATAAGTTCCTCTAAATCTCTCACTCACTAAAATGAAACATTTGCATTACAGTCGTTTTTCCCTCCAGATGTCATTTGAAGTCTTATTTCATGATAATTCTTTAAAATACTGGATTACTTCTCATGCTCTTATTAGAAATGAGGCATTCATGCCCACAACCTACTTCCCGCTGTCAGAGATAAAAAAGGGGAAAAGGACATAGTTTTTCTAGTGACATTAAACCCATTTCAGCTGTTTTTATTATCTCTTCATTGTTTCCCAGCAACTTTGATGTCCATTGTACAAATTCACTTACCATCCTCAGTCAAGTGCTCCTGTGGACACAGTGAGGCCTGGACTAGGCAGATCCTGGACCTGGAATTGGCAGCAGTATGTTTAGGATGACATTGAAGCAGTGTGAATGTCCCAGTAGTGTGTCATTTTGCTCTCATAAAGGTAGACAAAAAAATCAGCTCCAATTTTTACTCTGGTTTTGAATTGTGCATTAAATGTATGTTCTGCCTAAGGAAAACCTCTGTAAATGACAAGGACTAGAACGAGGTAAGCAAAAGGCACAGTCCAGCAGAGATCTTCTGGGATACTGTCTTGTGGGAGAGCAGAAAACATTTTCCAAGGATTAGTTTCAGGTATTACAAATTACAATTTGGGAGGCTGTAGAGAAAAGTTATCTGTTATAAGACTATTTGTGATATTAGAAGGATTCAGATAGCTGTGAATAGGAGAAATGCCATGCATAAGAATGTAATGCAATGCATAAGTATATAAACTATCCTCCCATGGCTATTATTGATTACCAACATCAAAACTTCAAGAGAAATTTATCAATGGTGAGTTGAATATTTCATATAAATTTTGACACTAACACAGTTTTTTTGACATTTTAAAAATTATGAATAAGAAGTTTCCTCATAAATAATTCAAAACTGTTACTGTTCTGAGTTTATCAGAACATACCAATGACCTACTAACTATAAGGGCAAGACCAGACTATTTTTACCTTGCTATCTAAAGACTCCGATCACTACAAATGAGGTTGCTTTGATCTGGAAATTTCAACTACAGACTGAGAAACAAAATTTTATACATCCAAGACTGAATATTTTGGCAGAGTTTCAAAATTTAAAGCTAATGCTGTTTCTGGATGTCAACCATTATATAAAAAAGTTAATGAGACTCATTTTCATGTGCTGAAATGAAGTAACATCCTCTTCTGAGAATGATACATGAAAAGATGAAACAGCTTGACCGAAAATTTTAGTGAAGTCCTGATAAAAAATATGAACAAGCAGAAAAAAATTTATGATACTGAAAAGGGAAGCCTAGTTAGTTCACAAAGTAGCAAGAGCTTGAAACACATAAATTAATTATGTTTTTCTTTCTGAAATAGAGTTAGTTTTTAAGGAGGCAAAACTCCTTTGAGGAGTTTTCCAAAATGCATGTGGATATTCTATCACCTCTGAAATAAGGATTGGTCACAACTTCCTTTTCAAAAAACAGTTATACATTTAAATCAAATCTATTTAGCCACGTTTTTTTCAACTTCTCTTTCAGATTGATTACTGGAGAAACACACATGGGACTTGTCCAGTCCCACTCTTTCTCACTGAAACAAAATAATGGTGGGAAAAGACAGTGTTCTGAGTAGTAGTCACTATTCTCAACTTTGGCCCTTGATGCATAAACACACAGGGAAATACACCCCAAGGATTCAGTCAAGAGAAAGATGAGAGAGTATACTGAAACAATACAGAAAACATACATGATGGAGAAAGAGTCAAGGAATAATAACCTAAGGATATGACAACTTATTCTATTTACTATTTCTACAATTCAAAGCATATTTTTAATGTTCTTGAATGTTTTAAAAGTACAACGGGCAGTAAAATAGTGATACGAGCTATCCATTCATAGCGCTTGCATGGAGTTTACAGGAATATTAAAATAAATCTGGGTCTTCAAGAAGAGTGCATCCCTGAAGGATGCATTTACAAATGCACTCTACATCCCAGAAGGAATGCAAAGCAAATGCAAACTTACACAGAAAGATTCAGAAGCAGAAGCAGCAGTTTCTGCTGACATTTGGAAAAGAGTGATTTATGAATAGCTGCACTGTGTACACAAGGATGAGGCAATGTCATTAGGGGATGACTGAGTTAATGAGACAACCTGAAAGCTAAGGATTGTAACTGTCAGATTTAGCCAACTGGTTTACAGGGAAGAGGCATACAACTTTCACAGTAGTGCTTAAGTTCATTGAGCCAGACACCTCTAAATACTTCTGCTTCTTCCACATATGGGAACAGGTGAAGTGTAAAGCAGCCTTGCTCTCTGCTCACACAGGCTTGGCTATACCAAGGAAATGTTTTCTCCTAAGCTCTAGAGTCACTTAGGCTTCTGAAAAATTCATATAGCATTAAAAATTTTATTCATCACGTACTATGTGACTGGAACAGAAGGAAAAAACCCCAAAACCCAAAAATGAAAGACTTGCAGTAAGAGTTTCAAGATTCAAAATTTCAAAAGAAGCATTTTCTAGGATAAAGGGTGCGTCAAGTGAGACGAGAGAAATCCGAAAACTGCATTGACTTAAAGTCAGATAAAAGACAAAGCTAATATGCTACAGTTCTTGTTGGAGAAAGAAAAAAAGAAAAATCATTGCATCAAAGGCATAGTCTAAATAAAGATGAGTGTGACAGCTGAAATTAAAGAATAGAAAAGGTGTTGACTCTGATTGTGACTCCAATAGCTAAACAAGAATAAGGAGTACATACCCTATTTTCTATTTATTACCAATGGAACAAAAAATCTGATTAATAACTGGCTAATAGTTTTGGAGACTGGAGAGATAATTTCACTATACAAAAGATGACCGATTATTTCACTATATAAAAGAATCTACTTTACCTGCCTCTACCTTTTAAGTAACACAGAAATGGTACCAATGTTAATTTCAATATTTACTTTTGATTTGGTTTTACAAGAGAAACAAAAGATCTTTGCCAAAAAGATTGGTAAGGTGTGCATTTTCATAGTACAGAAACATTGTTTTACAGTTAAAATATCTTGCATCCTGGCAATGGCACTTTTCAAGTATTTATGAATATCAGAAATGGTGATAAAAGAGTAAGGAAGAGACATAAAAAAAACAAAACCAACAGTGAAACAAATCCAAGAAAAATAACTCCTTACTCTGTTAAGCACGAAAGACTAAATGACTACCATATGATAATGATTATTAAAGTCGTATTTCCATGTTACATGCTGGTTTAGTACATGCTGTTCAGAAAATCATGGTGCAATTCTTTCTTCTTCCATTTCCTCATTTAAAATCATTTTCTGGTCCAATTTTTCTCTCAGAGATGGCCTGCTATGTACTTAATTCAATTTTAAGATACTATTGTCATGTGTACTTCACTTTGAAAGATAAAACTTCTCTTTAAACTCAAACCAAATATTTTCCTGCACAAAATCTTGTCAGTTTTTCTAACATTACCAGTCACCTAATAAAAAACACCTCTATCTACAAATAAAAACTTAGTTTGTTGCATCCAAAGTATCAACACCTTTTCTTTCCCCAAAGCATGATGATATTTGGCAGGAATAGTGCCAGACTGAGGAAAGGGTGACCTGATATGAAGCTATGGTTAAGTGTTCATAATTTTCCCTTATTAGAGCTATTAAAAAAAATTTTACTGAACTTTTTTTCCAGCAGAGAATGTGTTTTTTACAGAATCACAGGATAATTGAGGTTGGAAGGGACCTCTGCAAGACATCTGATGCAACCTCCCCCTTCTCCGTCAGGGCCACTTCAAGTCAGTTTTTCAGGACCACATCTAGGTGGATTTTGAGTATCTCCAGGAATGGAGATTCCACAGACTCTCTTGGCTGGTTATGTCAGGGCTCAGTGTATTATGATTGACACATGAAAGTGAAACACATTAGAAGGAGCTTTAAATCAGTTTTTAAGTATTATTTCCGTATTTTCACTGTCATCATTTTACATGTATGCATCTGTGTTTCAGATGCATGCTCAGATGTGCATAGCTGAGCAAAAAAGATTATTTGTGTTGCAACTACTAGAAGGTGAAGATGAAAAGAGTTCTAATAATGGTGCATTAAAAACACGGTATTCGCCCTATAGGACAGTTTGTTACAAGGACTTTTATGGTAGAATTATTAAGTAACAACAGAGAAACATTCAAGAAAAAATTAACTATCCTTTTGATAATTATCTGACCTTAAAATATTATTCTCAGCAGTTAACTTCATTTGCTAACATGAACATTTGTTCATAATGGTAAAGTCATATTTAAGTTTATTCTACTATTACAACAGAAAATTAAAACTTTATTTTGACTTCTACCTCTAAGACATCATTAATTTTCAAAATGCTTTTGAAAGGTTTTCAAGGTAAATATTCAATTATTAACTGCTACAGATACAGAATAACATCTCAAATAATATTTCAGTGACATTTGTTCTACTGAACATGCAATTTCTTTGTTTTCATATATCATTGTGTTTCCTTTCTTTTTATTACTCAGTTCTGTAATTCACCTACTTGTTTGTATTCTGTCACACAGGTTTTATATTTTTTTGGGAGGGAGGGCAACACACACAGGAAGGTGATTTGTTGATTTATTTGGGTGCCATGTACCTAAATCTAGAATCAAATAGTCCAAAACTCTCTTCATGTGACCTGAAGTCCAGAATGTTTTCCAAGAAGCATTGCAACACATATTATATCGCAGTATTAACTGCTATGGTTATTCATGTTTCTACATCGTTAAGGAAGATTGGGCAACAGCTTCCTTCTGTAGAAACCCTAGTTAGACTATTAGCCTTAGACAGGATAAAAGTTGCAAACTTTAATTATGATAACTGTGGCTATATTTACAGAATGAATTTACCCAGTCCTAGAAGACAAATGCCCATATTTCAAGGCTAATAATAATAATAATAATAATAATAATAATAAAGTTTCTAGAAACTTTATTGCAGAGATTTCAGAAAATAGTTTTTAATCTGCTACAGATATTCTGGTGATGCAAGTCCTTTAAATGCCTGTTGACCTACTGTGAGAATTTTATTCATGTAGTGATAACTGCGAAGATAAATTGCAACAACAAAAAAAAAAGCTAGTCATGTCAGACACAATTATCTTTTATATCAATGGTTATTTTTCCTACCATCAAATAAATTTGTATTTAAGGAAAAATTAGTTTTTTCCCGGTGATGAAATTTAGATGGTATGGAATTAACCCCTTATTTTATTCACTCAAACTTTTATAAAATTTTCAAAACAAAGTGGTTGTGTAATATAACACATTATTCAACACAGTTTCTGGGAAGTGAAAACAACACTTGCTCACAATTTCATTTTTAGTGTCTTTACCATGTTCGTTGTTCATTTGCAAAGACATCACTTAATAAAAACCAGCAGTTGTTCAAGAAAAAAGCATTTAAAAACTACAAGGGAAAAAATCATAATACCCTTTCCATTTCTCCCTTTACTCGTAAATTTATTACTTAAATAAAAATCCTCTTTCATTTTTGAAACAACAAAAAAAATACATTTATTTTACTTTGATGTAATTATGTATGTCCTAAATCAAAATTCTGAAAAAAAGCAACAAAACTAATCAAGCTTGAGATACACACACTTACAGGGTGGAAAATGCAGAAAATGACCCATCGATATAAAATTCAAACTTTCAAATAAACTGCAGAGTAACATATTGGAGAGTAAAAAAAAAAAAAAGGCAACAAAACAAACTTGGTTGCTGCAACTTGCAGAAAAACAAGAGGATGCAAAACTGTAATTAAACTGTGATGGGAATTTTATGGCAATAATACAAAGTTTAGGTTGCTGTTTTACTCGGTCTTGTGAACTATATTTACTAAATAACTTGTCAGTTAATTTTTGGAAGGCACAAAGTGAGGAAGGGTGCCCTCACCAACCTTCTCCTTTCCTCGTTCCACTGAAGGCAAGGAGAAGAAAGGGCCTCATTAACCAAACTCATATCAGCAAACCAGACATCTGAACAAATAAACTCAATTTCCTAAACAATGAGCAGGGGAGAAACAGGCAACTTTGTTTGGCGACTTTACCCTGCTCTAAATTACCCTTTGTTAAAGGATATATTTGGCACAGGTAGCTCGGTGTGCAGCTGCAGGTTGAGCTCTGGGTGGTGGGAACCCCAGGCAAGAGACTGTGGACTGGTACAAACCATTTGCACAAGGAAGGGCCAGGGGACCTCTGGCCCTGCCGGGGTACTGGGCAATAAGAGACACAGAAGGAGATAATGACTCCAAACTTTCAGGGGCTTAGGCTGAGAGCGTATAAAGGCCTTTGTTCAAAGTCCGTCCTCATAGACAACAGCTCAAGTTGTTACTCTGTTGTTGCACCATGATTATGTTATTTTAAGGATCTGGGTGTGTGAGACTTTGCTATGGGAAAGACGGAGTCAAGCCGATAATGAAACCTAGTCTGTGTGAGTGTGGGATGTGTAACTGTGCAGGGCCTCCTGTCCCAGCAGACTGCCAGAGTGGCTCCTGGATGGTCAGACAGGGAAGTTTCCTTAACTGTCTAAAGAATGTTTTCTCCATTGCCTGTAGGGAGTTCCTAGCACCATCAGCTTAAATGTTGGCTGTTGCTGTACACGGGAAATGAACACTCAGCACCTGTAGGAGATGCCTTTCTTTAGCTCTTTCACCTTTAATTTGCAACAGAGAGACATGTTCCTAAATCCCTTGTAGAAAGTGTGTTGCCAGAAGGAGTTAAATGCAACAAAATTTGCCTAATTAATGTAGCCAGATGGTTTCCTGACAACATGCTAGTTCCATCCTGACAGCATCTGAACTGTATGTGCTACTTAAAGAAAAATCTCAATTCAAAATCATCTGGGAAAACCTGACCTCTCATTTCTTGGGGCAGAATTCCAGTTACAATTATGAAAGAATTCTCATAACCTCACTTTACAGAAAAATAAAATACTAACATGAAATAACTCATAAATCTCTATCATCACATAACATGACATTTTATACAGTGGCCAACTAACTGTGATTTCTGAGCATTAATAGCAACCCTTATATTCCTGAAATCTGGCAGTCTCCTCGAATCTCTCATTTTTGCAACCCAAAAGCTATTCTTGCAGGGTTAGCTTTATGTCAGATATCATGAGAACTGCATCATTAACCTGCCACTGGGTTCTTTCCTCCTATTTAATGTATTGGGACATCTCAGGAATTTACTTTTTAGGGGGGAGGAAGGGTAAGTGAGAGGAATGAGTCAATCTGTATTCTGCTACTTTCTGCCTTTATGCTTCAGTGGCTGTATTTTTATCTACCTCAAAGAGCTTTGCTCTGCTTTCTCACCTGGGTCCTCTCCTTTTTTGTGCTTTTTGTGGGAGTGAAAAATTCAGTATGCTGAAAAGTAAACTCCAAAGGGAACAACATCTGTTAAGTGTTGGTAAACAGATTCCTATTAGAAACATTTGTACTTTTTTTTCTGCTACTTTTTAAGTACTTTGAGTAAATATTAACTCTTTCTTATCACAAGCAGAGTAATAGTCAAACAAGCAGAAAATGCATAAAAAACACAGGCATAGTTGTCTTTCACCAATAGGAAGATTAATTAGGTGATCAGAGCTGGGAGTTTCATTTCAATGATGGAAAGACTTTTTCAAATAGAAGCTTTTTACAGTGATTCTCCAGTAATAATCAGGGCCTAGACTTGTCCAATCCCCTCTGTATATAAGCAGTTCTTTATCTGTATCATCTCAATCAACAATATCCCCAAGATTTCATATGATTTATCCTACTAATTAATAAAGTTTTTATGTTTTTCCCAAGAGGCTTTATTATATTACAAAAAAATCTATTCAAAAGAAAAACGTAACCCTTTTACACCTTTTTATCTGAGTTGAAGATTAATCAAAGTCCAAGTTGAGAAGATACTCACTCAACTATGCACACATAATGGCCAACATGAACTTATCAAGAGTAAATCTTGTCTAATGATCAAAGTAACAGACTTTGTGGACAGGGAAAAAACAAAAGGACTGAGTGTTACATCTAAGTTACAGCTTTTAATGCAACTTTCTGATAACATCGTTGGAAACTGTCTTAGGAAATACAGTCTTAGGAAATACAGCCAGGGGTTCCTAAATTTAGTTTACTGTCAGTTTACTTCCATGCTAGGTCAAAAGCAGATTATCCTCAGGTTCTATTTCACCTCCAAAACCTGAGTCACCTATATAATTTCCCCTTCCCAAGGTGTCAGTAACCAAAGCAGCTCCACAACTTCTAGAGGGTTTATGCAAAGGCAGAGGAAGGAGATAAAAAGTTCAATTTTGTACATATACCCCCTTTCATCTATACATAATGTCACCAAAGTACTTTGCAAGTATCCAAGAGAGAAAATTCTACAAGTTTCCTGGGAAATACTGCACACAAGAGTCCAATCAGAGGAGCAGCAACAGCTCTTCTCTTCCTCTCACCTTGAGCTGCACAGAGGCTTCAAGGAGGAGCCATACCTTCAGTGACATCCTGCCTGCATGTAAAGATGCAAAAGCAGCTTGGAGACAAATATCAATCCAGAAGTATATCATTCAGTTTTGTTTTCCTCCCAAGTGTTCCTTTCCTCCAGGGAAACAGTGAGGGTGAGCTGTAGTCTCAAAAAGCATACTGTAAGAGGGATGAAAAACTGATTTGTAAATGGTCTGTGGTCATCAAGAGGAGGATGCACTGAGCGGGATTGTACAGGAAATGTTCCTTGTCCAGCACTGATGGGACTATGCTTTTAATTTGAAAACTGGGAGCGAATATAAGTTTAGAGTTCAAAATATTCTTGACAAGTTCCAGAAACGTACTGAAATAAAAGGATGCAATTTGATAGGGACAACTATGTAGCAGTAAAGTGTATACATAAAGTGCTGAGAAGTAATTTAAGTGGGAATACTGTATATGAAACATGAAGAAATCCTTCTTCATTACTCAGCATGACAGAGGTCTAATTAGAGTACTACATAAATAAATTTTAAAAAGTCTAAGGAAGATTAGGAAAAAGGACTGCAGGCCTAGAAAATGAATTCTTTTAGAAAATATGGGGTTTATAATCCAGGAGAAAAAAGAAGACAAAATAAACAAATAAAAAATATATTTTACTAGCCTTCAAAATGTAAAATATGACCAAAAAGAAAAAATAAATTGTTATACCTAATTCCTGTGACTGGAACAAAAATTAGTCTTAAAACCACTTAATTAGATAATCCAAGGATAAGGAACTCCCATACCTAGAACTTTTTAAATAAAAAATAAGACAGATTTGGGTGAACTACTGTTTTGATATGAATGGTTGTTTTCACACTGCCCTGGCTTTCTGTGTGTTGATTTTCCTAGCCCTTATTCTTCTCAGAATTAAACTTTGAAACCATGAATTAGACTCATAAGGTATCCTACGTGAATCTCCTTCATCCTGAGCAATCCTTTAGTACTTGAATGATGCCCAGTTCATCATGCACACTGCGTGCATCTTCTTATTAGAAATCCCTGGAGAAGGACTGTGTCAGACTCATCTGACATGCACATGTGCATGGGACATCATGTGGGAGCAATTCTCTATACCATGCCACCATTGGAGGCATTGTAATCCAGCTGCAGCCTGTGTACCCATTAGAGGTACTATTTCTTAGGTTGGCAGCTTGCCTTTTAGTGACAGTTTGGATTCTCATGTTATCCACACACCAGCTTTAAGTACACGCTCTGGTGTCCACCTGTAGAAATGGGTGGTTCCACACTCTCCATTATAACACTGACATATCCTGACCTGAATATCTGTATCCTGACATGAAAAAACCATGACTGAAAACCTGTGTTTTAACTGCTGTAGAGCAGCTGCGATGATCTTCAGCCACAGAATGATAAAGCAACACCCTAGCACACCCAAGAGGGTACATCCAGTTCTAAAGTACTGTTCAGTCAACTACTGACCTGTTCAGTCAACCAGTGAGCAGATCTGCCTCAGGAACAGCTCCAGTAGGACAAAAAGTTCCAGTCCATATTCCTACAAGCTTTAAGTAACTGTCCCAGCTCCTGCAAGGGAAGAGTGATTTCCTAAACAATATGCCAAGCAGTCCTGCTTTTAATTGAATGTGCTGTGGCCTGGCTCACACCTGAGCACCTTGCAAAATCTGCTCTGTTGTTCCCCTAGTAAATAAGCCAGTTTCCTCACACACACATCAATATTGTCGTGCTATCATGTAGGCCCTCTTTATGAGTATGTGGAAATATATGCATGAGCACCTGGGGATTTCTGTGTGCTCTGAAACTATAGAAGATCTCTAATTTTTTTTTCCTCATATAGCATCAGGAAAAAAAGCAATGATTGTTCCTGGCACTCCTCAATTCACAAGGAGAAATTAGAAAGGTTGCTTATAATAGGAACTGAGACCAGCTTTAAGACTGTGGATGCTTGAAAAGCATAAACACCTCTCAGCCAGCCCAAACAATTGAATTTGAACAACATTACGAAGAAGGAAGCATATAAAAACAGACTGATATAAAAACAGGGATGACAACCCAGTAATATTGTATAACTTAAACCTTTCCAAGTAGGTAAGGAAGGTAGAGATGGAGAAAAAGACTAAATTAGAAAAAAAAATAAAAGAGAAAGAAAATATAAGGGCTAATATCTTACGAAAATCTTTATGGACTTTTAACTGAGATCTTTGCCATGTGTTTATAGGTGTTATCAAAATCTATAAAAAGTCACTATCAGCCCACCTCATTTAATATTCCTTTAATTTTAATAGGAGTTTAAGCAATGTCTTCATTCTGTAAAATTTGTATTTATGAGAACAAGTACAGATTTTATTAAGACAACCATCTTTATGATACATATTGAGTATAAAATAGATGATTACCATATAGCTTGGAGACAAATCTGGATTAAATATTGATCCATCCAAACCCTTAACAGCCTGAAAACAGCTTAATTGTCATGGATCTTGAAGGTTCTAATTGTTTAGATGAATACTATAACAAACACAAAGGCAGATATTAAAGCATTAAAAAAATAAAGCACATGGTTTCAAGTTATTTGTTGGAAGTTGTAAAAAATATAGTGACAGCTGTAAGAATTAAAAATCTAATAAAAAATAGCTAAGTCTGAACACAAAACTTCAGTGCAATGATAAACACTTGGATGAATAAAGTCAATTTCTAACCTTTCTGGTAAAGATGAAATGCATCAAGTCAACAAGATTACACAGGGAGAAGGTGACAGCATTAATGTTGGGGTTTTTTTAATTGATAGCACTATCTCTTGTGGTTGGTTGGTGTGCAGGTTTGCTTTATGTTTTCCTCAGAGCCTTGAGAATAAAAAAATTAACCATAAGCTTTCTGTCTAGACAATGCTATGACAGGAAAATATATAACAGAAAACAGGTTACCATTCTGCTATCCAAGGTGTACTGCAGATATGCAGAAATTGAAATAGCTTTATGAGTTACAGGAACAGTCGTGTGTCTTTATGCTACACTCTACCTCTGTCTGAATTAGTTCATTTTTCAAACACTATATAACAGAAGATTTGCATGTTCTCTGCTGTACTGAGCTGAAAAGGACAAAATTTGATCTGCATTAAACAGGTATGTTTTGTATATTATCAGGCTCAAGCAGTGCTGATGTAACCAGAACAAATTCAAACCACAGTGAAGCTGAAGTGAGATAAAATGAGTCTGCATTGCTGAATAGTGTCTGGATATGGTTGGTAAATCTTTTACTTTCTCAATGACGTGATGGTAAAGCAGTTAAATGAGTATTCCAGTAAACTACATTCATAATCCACTTTTTATTTTCCCACAGCAATTTCATCTATAAATACCTTTGCTTAAAAACAACTTTTACTACTGGTTTCTGACTTACACTTGGACTTTGACTAAGGACTGAACTGAAAACAAACTTCACTTATGCTGTCCTTCCAGCTTAACAGCTGATCACTGAGAGCTACCAGACACATTAAGTTTTCCAACGTTGTGATTAGCCATCAATCAGTTCCTTCATTTAGATTTTATTTCCACTGACTGCTTGTAAGAACCTCCAATGGAAGTGTGTGAAAGATAGTGTATGAAATTAAGGCATCATCCAATACTTCTGCCTCAAACAGAAGGACTGATAATAATGTCACAAGCAAGATGTTAGCTGAACTCTATCAGTAGTTGAAAAAATCTGTTCTTGTCCCCTAGGTGGTTATAGATCAATTATTAAAATGCTAGCTTCAGGAAATATGCTTTCTGTAATGTTGAGACTAGCCCAATTATTACATAGCTCTGAAAGTACCTTTTTTTTTTTCTGAAGAGAAACATGTTATTATTGCAGTGTAATGGTTTGATTAGGAGGAAATAAATAAAAAAAAAAACCACTTAGTTAATGCCTCTTTCTAAAATTTCCAGTGGTTTAAAAAGCATAAATTATGTTAATTGGTAAGACAGATAAATTTCTTATTAAAATTATTATTATTGCTCCTGGACTCTATTCTGTATTAATAGACTATATTATTAATTTTGTATTATTAACTTTGTAGTTTTATTTTAAATTAAATATTGGTTTTTTTGTTTTATTTTACAGGCTGCAATAATAACAACATGATTCATGTCAGCTGGTAAAATTGATTTGGGGAGGAATAAGTTGGATTTGAGTGATAAACATTTCATTTTAAAATTATTGACCTGCTACTGAAAACATTGTGCACTTCCTGTGTGGCAAACGAAAGTAATAATATTTTGTAGTGGGGGCATATTACTTTTTTTCTAAGGTTAAAATGCTCTCCAGAACTGATACCATTGTAACTGAGGACAATACTTGAATCAGATATTCAAGCAAGGTATTTGCATACACATAACAATCTCCTGCAGATTGTCCTTATCATTCTTCATTCTTGAGTTATCAAATAGAAATGGGTATTTTCAATTTAGATTCCCTACTTGGTCACAAATTGACAAATCCATGGGAATGCAAAATAGCCAAGGGAAATAATTATCGCTTTATTTGGGAAAATAACAAATTAAATAGCTTTCTTTCCTGAAAAATCAGATATAGGGCTGGTGTAGCTACGCAACCAAACTGGTTTTGACCACCTTATTCCATGTACCTTTTCAGTTAAAGAAAGCTGCACTAGATGGGTTCCGTATTTGAACACTTCTGGAACATGTTACAGTCAGAAGACATTTCTTATTATGACATGTGCTGTAACTTCACAAAAAACATATATTGATCTCTTTTTTTTCATAAAATGTTCTCTCCTTTTTTAAGACATGTCGCTGATAATGTCGGAACGGCCAATGCGACACAGATATCAGAGTCAGACATAGTCCAGGTGCAAGGTGATCAGGAAGCTGTTTATTACTCTCAAGTGTTTCTTTTATATTCTTTGTACACTATCGTGTCACAACACAATTGGTCAAAAGTCTCAAGCATAAGACACTGCACACACTCTTATTGGTGACACTGAAGACACTGTGCATGCTGTGACATGCTATTGGTGACACTATGCACATTTTGATTGGTGACCTTTGGTCTGGGCTGCATTATGTTTGTTCCGTCCACCATTACAGTAAATATTTCCTAAAAGTTGTTTAAATTCTTCATCACTAATTGCCAGGCTGCTGACAGGTTCTCTGTCAACCCCGACAATTCCCCCTCTTTTTTTTTATTTTATGCCGCAAAGATGGCTTTGACAATCTGTTGCAGGGCCCTTTGCAACAGGCTGATCAAGCAAGGCATCAGCATTGGCAACCGCTGATCCAAAGCTAAAAAGAAACACAGCAACATCTCACCAAGAAAGAATCCAGAGAGCTCATCCACTATTCAAAACAAGGATTCACTACAGTCCGAGAGATCCGTGTAATACATTACCCCAAAGTCTCAACACTCCAATACAAAAGGATTGTTAAGTTTGCACACACAGATATTGTCACACATATATATCTACACAGTCTCTCTCTCTCACACAATCTCTCTTCAGTCATTCATTGGTGGCCACCTCAGTCACTCTTCACTCACACATAGCTGGAATTTCTATTATACTTTTACATTTTAATTACACAGTTTACATTTTAAGTAGTTATTGGCTGAGTACTTCTCAGTTTGTCATCTTTGGCATTCATGTCTAACAACTGTACCTGGCTTGAAAAGGAATACATACAAGGAATATAAGGCCTAACAAATTTAAATGAGATCTATTCTGATTTAGCATCTGTTTATGTGCCTGCATAGTCTCTTTCCCCCCTTTTTTATATTTTAAAATGTTCAGTTGATGGGTAAAATTCAGGGTTATGTTATTCTATTAGCACATCATCTAATTCTATATTTTTGTTCATCCTTTAGCAACATGCTGTAAGAGCTGTAAATTAATACAAATGGTATTTCACTTCTTGAATTTAGGTACTCATAATTCGCATCTTGATTGAACTGAAGGAATATTGTATGAAATATGGATTAAATTAACCTGTACAATACTTTATCATGGGATCATCTACTCAACAGTGTTAATACTGAAAGAGAATTTCTGAACATTTACATTAGGTATACTAAGAGAAGCTTCTCAGCAGTAGTCACTAAAGGAAAACAAAACAGGTATTAGAATTCAGGCAGTACATTGCAAATAATTCTGTTAAAGAGGTTCATGTCCTCTCACACTGAGTACAATGTAACTTTTAGAGATTTATGCTGGATGTCTGCAGCGTGACATGCACTCTAACTTGCAAGAATTGTTTTAGCTCTGAAAAACCAGCAAATTACAACATTACTTGTCCTTACAGTTTTTCAAAACTTCCTAAATTGTGGAGAAGTTAAACCAATGTCTGAGTTATGTGAGTAATGTGTGATTGGCAGCAACACATGATTTCTGTCTATAGTCAGTACTTAGAAAAATGAATAGATAAATCACTATTACAGTCTGCTAATACAGCTTGAAATTCAGTGTCTTCTGAGAGAAGTCAGTCCAAGTTGTCTCCGATGTCTGGGACGTAATTAACTCTCGGCTCTTGTTCATCTGCTTCTTGTAGTTGTTCTTCACCTTAATAGAAAACTCACAAATTTGTTATTAATAGTTCAGTCAGTTTCAAGTGGGTATTGTGGGTAATTTTGCAGTTTTTCTTTGAAGCTGAAGGCCTAGTGATGATTCTTTGCAGTGTAATTCTCTCCGTTGGAGATAGGTTCCATGGCTTGGTTCTTGGAATTTTCCTGGAGCATTCTTCAATCCTGCTTCTCAAATAACATTGGTTAGAACAATCACATTTAATTTTAACTCATCTTTTTAGGTCTCTAACTTCTGTATTTCCTTTTACTTTGCTTTTATCATTTTGAGCAGCATTTTATCATGTTGTACTGCAGAAAAATTCTCTCCTATTGTAAAGTAAAACACACTGAATTTCAGGAAGGTCACTGTCACTTCAATAAAAGCAAATAGCAGCTTTCATTATGAAGAAACAATTGGCTGTTCAAAATCTCAGCATATGGAAATCTTTCAGAGGATGGGATTACTGATTTTGATAAGGGTCTTAGTTGCATAATTGGATTAAATATAGTTTTGCATCTTTTCTTTTTTCAAGCCACACATAGCTTGGGATTTGAACAGGATTCACAAATTCATAGGGTAGATTCCTGCCTCTCCGAATGTAAAAAATGAAACTGGAGAACAGTCACGTCCTTTTACAACTTAAGGAGTCTCACCCAGCCTCTGAAACAATATGATCAGCTAGAATTTATAAGCAGCTAATTCTGAATTTTTGCTAATATTTATACATTTTTCTGGGATATGCATGAAAACTTTAAACATCTTATTTAAACAAAATAGGTGTAACAGTTTAACTTACATCAATGTATTTAAGAAGTTAACACTTGTAAGGTAGCTTTCAACTTTAGCAACTTACATAAAGCCACAATAAAACTCACTCAGGCTGCTTTAAACTAGGGTTTTGCTCATAAGAGTATACCAGGGGATCCAGAATGCACACCTGCAAAGCAGCAACAGTTCTGGTTTGTCACCTGATAACAGGGACACACCTCTGCTGCTTAGCACAGAGACTAGGACAGATGTAGATTAAACTTGAAACGCTGTCTGTTGTTAGGCAGTTTCCTGCGTTATATCTTTAGATTTTATCTCTCTTTCCACAAAGGTGGAAACTTCCAGCTATAAACAGTTTATTTATTTTTCCCTTTTTTCTCTGGCAAAACCTGTCCCTGTCAAATAAGATATTTTTGAGCTAGGTATTCCACCAAATAAGTCTACCTTAAAGCTTCCTCAACAATCTCAAAAAACCTATCTGTAAAATACAGAAGCAACAAAATAATGTTTACAGAGCTGTTTAAGCAGGGGGGGGAGAGGGAAGATAGAGCAGCTGTGCTTAACAGCTCTGCTGGAGAATCTCTCCCCCCCCACGTCTTGGAATTTTCTTATCACAGGCAGTTGTCAGCAGTTACTTTAAAAAGTCCATTTCTCCATTACATTTATGTATGTATTTTAAAACAATTTTGGTTATTTTAATGAACAACTTCAGAAAACAGTTAGTAAGACTATGTTATGAAATTGTAAGACAATTTCTTTCTCCAATCAGAAGGTTACAAAGTTGCAATTTTTACAAAGTAGGAGAGTTTCACTCCTGCTTAGTTACCAAGCAACAGACCGTCTCTATCGTGAGAAATACATACTGTTTTTTCTCCCTGGCAAGGCTGAACCTTTTCAAGGGAGGGTTTTTTACTTTTCTTTTTTCCTTTTTGTCCTGGCAAAGAACTTTGTTTCTTCACATACACACACACAGTGACAATAATATTGTGAGCTCACAAAAACATTCAACAGACACTACAGTTAACACAAGAAATAACAGAAATATCAGAAGGCAGTTTTTGCCCCCCTTTTCTCCCCCGCCATTGGTAGGGATCGTCGTCTTCAGGCTTCCATGACACCAAACTTGATTTGTTGCATATTTTTCTGTGTTTTATCTTACACATATTGTGAGACTGAAACAACCAATTAGTACATGAACAAAAAAATAAGTAACTCAGGCTGCAAAGAAGTTCAAAGGCTTATACAGGGATGGGCCTTGCTGTCTTGTTTTCTGCCCAGCCCCCACTGTTCTAATTTATCTCTGTCCCTCTCCATTTGCTTATATATCTTGACTTGAATTTCTTTTCTTAGTTGTTTTCTCAGTGGAGTTATCTGGTGGAAAAACTGCTTTTTCTGCAGCGGTGGCAATGGAGAGGGGGGGTCCTTACTTCTTTTCTGTCTCTGGGAGTGAATTATTAAATTTTTCTGCATTTTTTTGCTTGGAGGTGTAGTTCAAGGACAATTTGTTACATCGGCAACCTGCTTATCTTTCTGGGCAACTGCGTTTCAGAGTTTTAGTTCTTATACGAATTATTGCATAGATTGTTGCCTCCCGTACGCTTCTAAATCTTTCAGAGTCTCACGGAGCAAGTGTTAGGCAAACACACGAAATGCAACTTAACGTAGTAGCTTCAAAGCCTTATTTTCAGTACTATAACAGCACATGTTGTAAATTAAATTCAGAAACCTTGACATTCTTTCAATTAAGGAGGGATTTCCACGTAGATAGAACTACACTTTCCTCCTTCGTTATATGCTGACCCGTCGTTAAAATATAGTCCCCGGTGGCACCCCCGTTAGCTTACCTAATGAGGGTTCAAAAAGTTCAGGTCCGGACCGTTTGGCGGGAACTCACCCGCTCTCAAGCTTCACCGGGCTCCGTTCCCCCTGTGCCTCGCCCCACAGGTCCAATCTCTCTCTAGGAGAGAAAATCCTCTGCTCTTTCCCCCTCTAGGAGGGAAGTCACGGCAGCCCCTCTCTCTCGGAGAGGAATCCCTCCAAACTCTTTCTCGGAGTTGGAGATAAATCCTTCTTCAACGCTGTAATCACGTCGGCGTCTCCATATGTCGCTGATAATGTCGGAACGGCCAATGCGACACAGATATCAGAGTCAGACATAGTCCAGGTGCAAGGTGATCAGGAAGCTGTTTATTACTCTCAAGTGTTTCTTTTATATTCTTTGTACACTATCGTGTCACAACACAATTGGTCAAAAGTCTCAAGCATAAGACACTGCACACACTCTTATTGGTGACACTGAAGACACTGTGCATGCTGTGACATGCTATTGGTGACACTATACACATTTTGATTGGTGACCTTTGGTCTGGGCTGCATTATGTTTGTTCCGTCCACCATTACAGTAAATATTTCCTAAAAGTTGTTTAAATTCTTCATCACTAATTGCCAGGCTGCTGACAGGTTCTCTGTCAACCCCGACAAAGACACTTCTATAATCATGAGCATCTTGCACTCACCATTGAGTTATGTCATCATAACCCTAAATTTATATCCTGGAAATGCAGTTCAGGTGCCTTAACACAGCCTTCCTGATGCTGAACCCACATGAAATATACCCTGACAATATACACATGGCCTCATGTTCTAGGTCTGACAGCATTTATTTGGCTGCATGAACCACTACGCTGACTGATAAACCCAGACTATGTGCTGAGTCCTCTGCATCCTCTAGCTGCTCATACTAAACAGTTGTACAAAAGCCAGCAAACACCTAGCAAGGCACCGAGACAAACCAAACGGCTTGTGGGTGGATCCTGCTTTATATGCTGGGAAGATTGTAAGGGTAGGATTCAGCTCGCCTACCTTTGTATGTTTGCAATGCTGATGTTTGCACTCAGAAATGGGAAACAGAATTCAGATCATTACTCCTGTGATTCTATAACACCAGGCTATGATCAACAGACCAAGACAAGCAGAGTCTAGCTGTTTCCACTCGTTATCTAGGTAGGATGCATCCCACATGTTTCTGCAAGGTGCATTCATGTAGTCCCTAATGAAAACTCAGAGCTCTCTTTCTGCACCCATTTCACTTTTACAGGATCTTAACCTAAAGTAGCATGTGCCAAATTATTGTTTCATTATTAATTTCTAGGAGGTAAACCCTCCAAACATTGGATGCGCTGGTAAAATAAACATCTTGATTTCTCATTCAATGTTCACTATGTGGTTTGGGATTAAGACATAATCACTACCTCTTGGCATCAATAGGTAGCATGTTGAAGACATTGGAAGGCATCAACACCTATAAGCATTTATAGATACCAATATTGACAGCCATTAACATCTATCTGCTGGTAACTTGTGGGTCCATCTCAGGCAGCTGGTATTTTTGACCCACATAGTCCTGGATCTGTTTAAATTAAAAGTTTTAGCTCAGGTCTCAAAAAGTAATAGCATTTACCTCCTAGTAACTTAATAACTTAGCTTGTATTGCTGAAGGCAGCCGCTTAACCTAATGAACAGAATTGCTTGAAAATAAAAATATAAAAGCAATAGCACTTGTAATAAGAATTATAATTTCTGTTAAACAAGGATTTCAGTTGCATTCAAAGGTATTTGAAGGCATAACAACACATGTGAAGAGCATCTGTCTTTACCATGGCTCAGCCATTTCTGCAGACTGTGTGATCAAAGAGACAAACAATAAGAATGAGTAAACGTACGTGATCTGTTCATGTAAAGTATATCCTTCAGGGACAAAAGGAATGGTACTAACATACTACAAAAATAAGAAAGAAACACAGTCAAGAATTAACTCTGACAACTTTGTTGTTGTTCCTTCTCCCTACAAAATAACTGTTAAGAAAAAAAACTGCAGTCCTGGGTAATTCTTTTTTTCACAATTGTTTGATTGTATCTTCCACATCAATTTGAGGTGTCTAGCAGTATCTGTATAGAAAAATAGTTTTTCAAGGCAATCCACTTTCCTTCGGCAGTGCTTTGTGTGCTGATCATTTCAGAGCATTCGTATCCTCTTTTCATTTCACACTGAAGGAAGTCATTTATTCCATTGTACATGGCTCTCTCCCACCCTCCTCACTTCCTCTTTTGCCCTTTTTTTCACTAAGCTGTGCTTTGTATTTTCCCATCTAACAGCCATCACAAAACTTCAATTGTCTCCTTTAATACTTTTGCCTGTTGTGAGAGAGGGACAGTGCAGCCCAGGTCCCTTCCAGCTACCTGCCCCACAAGAAATCAAGTAGGAGGTCAACCTTTAAACCACAGAATGACTCTGAGCGAAACCGCTGCTCACAGCTTTGCAGCTTTGCAATACTGTAGAAGCACAGTGGGCCTACTCTAAATTTGGCAGTAAAGTCTACTAGGAGGTCAGTGCACTCTTGCTATGCATTCAGCCCCTGCATTTTCCTCCTAGAGAAACCACTGGGATTATTCCTCAAAACAACTGATGCTGCTGTGCTCCAGTTGATGGGCAGCAAAGACAGCTTTTTAGCAGCAAAGAGGCCTTTCACAACTATTATAGCCATATATATATGTAAATAAATTCAATACATATATACATATAGCGCATATACAAAGACTAACAATCTACTCTACCGTGCTCTTGAATCTTGTGATCTGATTTGCCTTAACTTCAAGATGACTGCAGGCCAAATTAAAGTAGTGTTGCAGTAGAACAGCAACCATGTGCACTGTGTCTGAATATCCTCAAGTGAGGACAGAGCAATGTGAATTTTGCTTTTTTTATAGAAGCTAGCTGAAAGAAATCTGTTTCCAACTCCATCTTCAGTGGTGTTCAGAAAAATCAACAATTAGAAGGACTAGGAAATTTATGAAAAAGACAAAAATAGTATTTTGGATCCTGGCTTTGTAACTATAATGCACAAGACTATCTAAGCTGATTTCTCATCAAGAACACTTAAAATAGAACTTTATATTATGTTAGAATATTCAAATCCAACTGATAATTTTGATGTTATCTGGGCTATGCTTCAGCAAATATTGCAGAGAGAAAATTACAGGCACAGTCCTTGTCAATAGCAATAGAAGACTTAGTGGGGAAAAAAGAAAATGTACAACATTAAAAGCATATTCCTCAGTCAAGGCAAATCAAGAATATATTGAGAAAACATCACATTAATGTTTTTCTTTTGATTACAAATTTTTACTGATTTAAGCAGGATGAATATGGGATAAAGTTGTTTTGCAAATATCCTAAACATTAAGTTCTCGTTTTCTTCTGCAGTCATGTTTATTCTACCCCTTCAAACATCAGCAAAGTAATTGTAAGTACAGGAGTATACAGACATGTAGAAACGTAAAATATTAATAGTGAACAACTGAAAAAATTACAATTTATAGCACACTATGAAGTCCACACTTACACCAAAACCTTCTGGGGGCACTGTAAAAAAACCCCAGGAGCTCTTATATTTTAATCCAGCAGCAACAAAGTATTAGAAATGCTTGTGACAAAACAGGTTGCTGCATTTTAGCACCAGCTCTGTCTAATTAATTCAGTAATTATTTTTTTAAACTTCTTTTTTTTAAAAAAATAAAGTGACTGATATAGATGTTGACTTTTATATATCATATGTATACAAATAACTGTGTCTTTCAATTTTCATTTCTGCTTGTGTTTGTTATAGTACGAAAAACACAAGCACAGATGTGGTGGGGGGAAAAAAAAGTGGTTTTTCCCCCTGGAGTTAAAAAATGGTAACCCCCAAGGGGGTGGTGTCCCTTGGGGTTGATCCAATCAGCACTCATGCAAAATTTAAACATACCAGACTGGAGAAGAAGGATGATGTAGTTGTTGTTGGAGCGAAGTGGTCATGTTCTGAGACCACGAGGGGAGAAGGGCCAGGAGCCCCACTGGGGGCTAGCCCCCACCCAGCCCCTGGTTGGGGGCTACAAGAACTTGGAACAGTGCTAAACTGGGCCAGGTCCTGCAGCAACGGCGGCATGCAGCTCAGCTGAGAGACACAGAAATGTCTGATGGAGAGAGAGAGAGAGAGGGAGAGAACTAAGCTCTACAGAGACAGAGTTTTGGGGTGAGAACTGAACCAAACCTCCCAAAAACCCCTCCTTGGAGGAGGAGATGGACTCCTACTTGAGAGAAGCTCAAAGATGTCCCGGAGCTGGACCGGGATGGCCAGATGGAATGCGGAGGGGGTGACCTTGGCCCCCCTGCTGCTGCTACCAGGCTGGCAGTTTTGAGACAGAGCAAAGGAGCTCTGATAGAACGGTTGAGGCGAAGACTTTCAACTAAAAGCTGCCCTAACGTTCTGACTCAAGGGAGCTTGAATCCCCTGAGGAAAGGGACCATCACGAAGACCCCCTGCACTTCGTGATACGACGTGGTGAGGCGAACCTTTGTCCACTTACCACAGTCCACTGAAGAGAGAGAAACCTTTGATTGGAGCCGAAGGGCTGAGAGGGGGAGAGGAGACCTCCCTTGTGTGTATTGCGAAGAGATCCAGCTACAACAATCCAGTTACAGCTGCTGCATGGAAGAAGAGAGGCTGCTGCCCTGAGAGTGGAAAGGATCTTTCCTTATCCATTCTGGACTTTTATTGGAGGGAGAAGAGATTGATCCATTGTAAATACTGATTTATCATAGGAGAGATAGTTAAGATTGTGTATATAATGTATTATAATATTTATTTGTGTAGTGATTGTAATATAATTCCCTTTCCCCCATATTGAGTCTTGGTTTGTGTCTGGAAAACCCATCTCACACTGGGGTGAGATGTGGGAAGGGGGCTTGGACTAAGGAATTGGATTTTAGGGGTCTCAAACTACGACAACAGACATGAAACATTCAACAGTGGCATCGGGGATTAATATGCAGATTTCCCAAATAAAACCACAGGGTCAACATTAGCTGAAATGAGCATGTGTAAATAAGCTATGTAACACACTGATGTTTGTCTGCAGCCTATATGCAATTCTTACGCTATGCATGTGTTTGAATTGATGGCTGTTAAAATATAAAATGTCAGCTTTATGCCTAAATTTACTGACTATTGAAACTCGTTAAATATGCCCACCTTTAACCTATCCTTTCTATCCTGCTCCACTCTGGAGATAATAATTTTTCTTCATTATGAAAACATAAGTTACAGTAGATAGAAGAAGGGAATTGGCAGGAAGGCAGGAGAGAGGAAAACAGCAGCTCAATGATGTAAAGTGCTGAATGCCTCTTATCAACTTCTGTACATTCGTGGAAGGACCCAGTGACACTTCGGTGTTGATGTACAAGTCCTGAGAGACCAGAATGGAACAGAAGATGGAAACTGGAAGCATTAATGCATCTCAGGGCTTAGCCTGAGCCCTGGACTCTAAACCATGGGTCCATATTTCTAAAAAAACCTAGAAACACCAGGAATCTAAATATCCTAACTCATAGGTTTGGAGCGTCTTCTTCCCATGAAATTATAGAAATTAGAAAATGGCTAGAGATAAAAAGGGAACTGAAAGAGATATGGAAATATGATTTCTCTTCAAATGTATATATTTCTCTCACTAACACTCCATAAGATGGTATCCATGTTTATCTTGTATTTATAGTACTGAAATCAACTTCAGTTTTGTGTTTCTGCCTCACAGTAAAATAACACAAGAATTAAGAACAAGCACATGTTGACAGGTTATGCAAAAATATCTACCATCTCAAAATAAAACACTTTAATAACAGTTCCACCCTCATTTAGTCACAATTTAGGGGTCTGTTTTTTGGGAACGTGGTTGTTTATTTGTTTCTTCCTGGAAAGCTGATGACATCGCTCCTAAAATTTATCAGAGGCTCCATTAATCCATTAATTTTCTTTCCAAAAATATCCAATTACCTTCTTTAAAGTACACAGTGGGAACTCAAACACCACATGACACTGCTTTAACACCCAAATGAAGGTCTGTAGAGATGACAAAAAAGCTAAAAGACAGCAATAATATTTCATTCCTAGGATCAGTGAACAGGTTAACACAAAAACAAGAATACCCGAAATTGCACTGATCTCCTCAAATTAAGGAAGAGAATCTGGGAACTTCCACTGTTAATTACAGTTTAAAGAGTTTGGAGTTAAACTAGTTGATTAAACATCAGCTTAGACTGCCCTGGGCCTGAGCATTTCCGTGGAGAAATGTCTTGCCTTGCATAATGTGATGGGAGAGTTTGTATCACCCTTGGACACTCGTGAGTGCAGCTCACTTCTGGGGAGCTGCTGAGCCCTCTTCCCTTGCCAATCAAGTCAGACTGTAGGAAGAGAATTTGTGACTAATTTCCCTTTTTCTGCAACAAGACAGATGGGTACCAGACCAAATTAAGGTATAACCAGCTCTGTAGCCTTTATGTCCATCCACATATAGTCAGTGACTCCTAAGTGTTTCCCAAAGTCCATCGACTGGCAGCAAAGGCAGCCTAAGATTCAGAGAAATCTGGGTTGCTTCTCTAGTAAAAACATTTTGTGCCTATGAACTTCTCACCTTACTCTGCCCCTGGCTAAGACAGTATGTGTTCTGTGTTTTGTTCTGTTTTTAAAGACTCAGAAAATAAATGTATCTTTTGCCTCCAGTTTTGCTTCTCAATCTAATGTGCTATTAAGGAGAGATGCTTCAATTTTCCTTCCACTGCTAACAAAACAAGTGAGTATTTGGCTTGCTTCTTCAATCAGAGCTCTAGTAATTGAAAGTGATTAAAAAGTACAAAAGAGAACTCTTAGAAGGAGAGGAATGCCCTGACATGTCCCCAGCCTCATTGTTCTGTAAACAAGGCAGTCAAATTTCAGCCCTATAGGCAGAATTCATAATAAAACTGAGATGGTTTTGCTCAATATCAACACAACTACTTACAGAGTTATTAAATGTAGGAATAATTCATCAAGGAGTTTGGGAAGTTTTGTGCCTAATGTTTGATCCCTGAAAATTGTGTGTAATAAGAACTGCTTTGATATATATAATAATCATGCTGTAAAAACAATTTCAGCATAGAGACCAAATGAGGGACAGAGAACATTTAACCATAATAACTGTAGTCCAAGCAAAGTATTGAATCAAATCTGATGCAAATCAGACTTTCCCCAGCTGCAGGTAAAGAGACATTTAAAAAGAAATGTATTTCCAAACCAAAGCAAAAATTCAAAGGCTATTCAGTAAAGAAAAAATGGTTTAGGCTCACAGAATAACACAAGAATCCTTATAAAAGAAAAAAGATTAAAGATGTGCTTGTTCTACCAGCTGGACAGTTGGTTGTACATAGAAAAGGAAATCCAAAACACAGAGAAGACTACAAGTTCATGAAATTCTTTCAATAATTGTATATAAGTGACACCAATTGAAAATTCACAGGTTACATAAGAAATAGAATTTTTAAATCTCTTTTACATGAAAACAATCAGTAGAACAAGTGATTAATCTTATTGTGGTTTCAATGCAAAAATATTTTCTGCTCAGTGTTGATTTTTAAGACATATTTTTATTGTGTTGTTTTAAAGGGTAAATTAAGAATTTCTGCATAACACCAGACTTAGATTCAGTCTACTACAACTACTTTGGATAGGCTGTTAGACTAAGTTATCTGAATTTCCTCTAAGTGAGATTACAGGGACCATAACCACCTAGGTAAACAGCATTTTTTATGCAATGGGAAAGAAAGAATGGGTGGATTATTGAAATTGCATTCTTAAATGGATGGTCCTGCCCTTGTGCCATTTGTAGGTCTTATTAACAGCTGCAGATTGCAAAAGTAAGAATGCCAAGCACTGGGTGAAAAACTTTAGTTCAAAGGATATATATGAAGTGGTAGTGCTTTCAAAACACAAAGAGAAAACAAACCATCTAGAGACATAGTAACCCAACATGAGATTGTGACTCTGAAAATGACCCACCTGGTTTCATTATGTGCCCAAATGGAATTCAGATTCCTCTAAAATTTCTACCACTACTTGGGTAAAATTTAAAATTACTGGTCTACTATGAATGATCGCAATCAATTCCCATCAGCATCTCTCAGAGTGCAGGTACCCTTTTGTTCTGCGCAGTCCTTTTCTCTTTTAGAGACAAACTAGTTAGGAGAGAGAAATAGCTCTTCATTTGCTTATGCAACCACTACTGTTTTGCAGTACAACAGCAAGAATGTATAAAACACACCAATCAGTAACTGCACCTTTTTCGTGGATTTGCTGAACAGTAGATGTCTGGCAACGGGGAAATGACTTTTCTTGCTCTCTACATTCATAAATTCTTTTTAAAATTGGCAGATGGGAAATTTTCTATTCCCTCAGACACAGACATGATCTGTTTTCTATTGCTATTTCGAAAAATAATTACATATGCTAAATCCCTGTGTTTGCATATCCTCATTTTGGCTTCCATTCAGACATATGGAAAAGATTTACAGTAAACTACAGGTTATCTTATTCAGTGCCAATAGCAACACTTCTGTAAAGAAAACAAGTGTGATCGCATTGGTGAGATTATAGAATAATACACTAATTTTCTGGAGAAAAAAATAAGAAAAAAAAGTCAAAGTCAATAAATCACCATCAACTAAAAGGTCATTCCAGTTTTTCTTCACTCCCTATTCCTCAGGCAATAAAATTCAATTATAATAATGTATTTCATTTGTGCATTTTATAATTTCTTCTAGTGTATTTGGCAGTTCATTTAGAAATTAATTTGGATCAACTTTCAACTTTTCATAAAAGTACTGAAAAAACAGAGTATTGGACAAGTTCCAAGCAAGGTCCAGACAGAATCATAGAATTGTTAAGGCTGGAAAAGACCAAGTCCATCCGTTAAACCAGCACTGACGTATTCATCACTTAAGTACCCAAGTGTCACATCTACATGTTTTTTGAACACTTCCAGGGATGGTGATTTCACCACTACCCTGGACAGTTCATTCCAACATTGACCACCCTTTCCATGAAGAATTTTTCCATAATATACATCCTAATCCTCCCCTGGTGCAACTTGAGGCCATTTCCTTTGGTCCTGTCTGTTGTTACCTGGGAGAAGAGACTGACTCCCACCTCACTACAACCTCCTGTCAGGTAGTTATAGTGACCAATAAGGTCTGAACCTTCTTTTCTGCAAGCTAAAACCCCTATGTTCCCTCAGCCACTCCTGACAGGACTTGTGCTCCAGACTCTTCATGAGTTCTGTTGCTCTTCTCTAGACATGCTCTAGCACCTCAATATCTTTCTTGTAGTGAGGGGCCTAAAGCTAAACACAGGATACAAGATGTAGCCTCACCAGTGCCGAGTACATTTTGTGTTCTTAAACTACCTCTATAATGAGATCATTGTCAGGAATGCTTATATCCTTATCATGTCAAAAATATCTCATTTTCATATCTTTACCTATGAATCTCTCCTTAAATTCATAAAGTCTCTTCTTGAAATAAATATTTAAAATAAATGCAAATGCTGGACTAAAAATACTGTCTGGCCATAAGCATTTTTGTTTTTAGAACAAAGGAGGTCTCTGTTTCATAGTGCTGAAGGTCTAAAGCTCATTTGAAATAGTGAAAGTTTCACTGAATTGTTTGAAAAAGGAACAAGATCCTATCCTCAAAACTAGACTATAAAATATAGAAATATAGAATATTGGAAACAATAAATTTTACAAAACAACCTGCATCTTACCAGCTACAAATACTGTCTTCTCATGTGTTATTCCTTACAATGAAAATAAGATGATAAGATGAACTACAAAGAAACACATTACAGAAGGAGATAAGCAGAACCAATGAGCAGATTGGGTTAAGATGATACAGCACTTGAAAATAGGTTAAAAAAAAAGGAAAAAAAACCCCAAATATATTCTGCTTTTATAAACTTCAAGTTAAAAGGGGAAAAAAAAAAAAAGGATGAACTTCTGGCAGGATATAGACACTTGAAATGAACCTTTCCTAAATAGTTCTGAGTAAAAAGCTAACATAAAAGTGTGTAAATGTCAAGGTGCCAAAAGGCATGCAATGCTCCTGAAGATGAGCACAGAACTACCAGTGACACAATGGCAAATCTTATGCCAAAAAGCATAACAAATACATCAAATATTGGTACAAAAGTGAACTGCATTACTCAAAGCAGTGATGGGACATGGAGCAGGATGGGTTGGCCAGGCAGGCAGGCTATGCAATGCAACAAAGCACAGTAGGGAGAACTGCTAGGAATCAGGAACTGACACCAACGTTTTAACATGGTCTGTGGGACAACTTAGTTCCAGCCCACTGATGAAAGAGAGAGATAAGCAAAATCACCAGCTGTCAGTCTCACACTTGTCCAGAAGGAACAAGTGATGACATAGCCACTTCAGGGTATCAATAAATGATAGTTACCACAGGAGTATAAATAATTTAAAAACTATTTATTAAATAATAATTTCTTATAGCTAATTATTGAAATATACATACTGGAATGCTATTGTATTGCATCTGATGATTAAGGAGTAAAATTACATGCATTTGATATGTTGATCTGGCAAACATCTTCTTCATTGTGAGAGCCTTGCCATCCAGAGAAGAGATGCCCTGTTCTGGAAATCGTTTGCTCTCTAGGTCCATAAGAGCCTCCCTTTCCATCAGCATTTATGAATGCACAGGTAGCAGAGGTGGAAGACTGAAGACTATGGGACCCTATCCTACTGTATGTCATTTTAAGCAGAGATAATTCATATGCCTGGTTTTCTATTAACATGTCAGATTACTATCAGAGATGCTTGCAGAAGGTACCACAGGTGTTTACAGGTGCTTACACAGTTAGTTTCTGAGTATGTTGAAATAATATTGAATTCACAGAAGAATTCATAGCACCTAAAATTCATTATTATTATTGGTAATGATTCATGATTCTTTCTTACAGGATCCTTGTTCAGGAGGTCCTATATACATTTTAAGATTTATACAGGCAATCAGTTTCTTCAAAAACTCCTATGAAATGAACAAAAGCTCTTAATTTTTACATTTTTCTTCCCAATTTGTTTCATGTTATTTTTTTAAGTCATAGGTTGGTTTTTTCATACAGGAAGAAAATCACTGATATACAATATAAAAGCCGAACCCCAAAATGCACCCGTTCTCTAAAAAGAGATGGAATGAATGACACATTGGGAACAGCCTCCAACTGAAGTAGCTTATAATGCAGCACTTTGGGAAGAGTGTCCCTTCATTAGCAGAAACCCTGTAAAGTGAAGATTAAAGAGTTTACTGCCTCAGTATGTATAATATTATTCTGCAAGCCACCACCATCTGTAATTCTCAAATCTCTGTAATAGATATATCAACACTAATGCACGTAACTGTTCAAAAGACCTCTTGTTTCTGGATGTCTTAGTTGCATCTGAACTGGCAGGTTGCCAGTTTTGCATGGACTGGGATGGAACAAGAAATTTATTTTTGTTTTTTTTACATCTCTTTAAAAATCTTTCAGAATCC
Organism: Chiroxiphia lanceolata; assembly: GCF_009829145.1. Classification (NCBI taxonomy): domain Eukaryota; kingdom Metazoa; phylum Chordata; class Aves; order Passeriformes; family Pipridae; genus Chiroxiphia; species Chiroxiphia lanceolata. The sequence continues at coordinate 41,902,974 of NC_045637.1, read as the reverse complement.
TTAAAAACAAAACAAACCACAACCCACCAAAAAAAAAAACCCACCAACAAAAAACCCAAAGCAAAACAAACCCCCAGCACCTCTGTTGTTAATACTTCCTTTCCTATTTAAACCATAATGAGTGAGGAAGAGGGATGGTTGAAGAGTCTCTCCTCTGTCTTGGAATCAGCCCAGACCACCTGGCATCATCCCAAGACTCTTTCTCCTCAGGGCACTTAAATAGCAGCAACTGAGCAGAGAAGAGTGAAAAAAGAAGTACAGAAGATTCATGAAAGCAGTAAATGCAATGAGACTTAGAACACAGTGAATTATTAGTTGCAAATTAATCTCATCTGAAGGTCAGAGCAATCCTACTGTTTGTAGATCACGTGAAAATTGATTCCAGTTTCTGGTAATTTATTATTCTAAGTTTTCATTGAATGAACCAAATCATTTATTTTCTCCTAATGCAATTTTGTCTTTTTGACTTTTCATTTCATGTGGGGTCTGACCTGGACAGAACATGACTTCTGACTCAAAGAAAGATTTATTTTGGTATGAGCAGTCTCTTTTTGTCCATAGGTACCTACTTCTGCTGTCATAAAGGCTTGTGTGAAATGGCTGAATCTAAAAGTTCTCCATAATTCAAAGGAATATTTGCAATAGTATCTTTTCAATACAGGAATAACCAGTTTTACTAATGGACACAGCTGAAAATATGAGGTCAGAAGAATGAAAAGACATTAATACATATATATATATATCTGTATTTATATGTATTTGTTTTGCATATGCACATTCTCTCTGTCAGATTAAAACAAGTAATAATGAAGTGTGAATCACCTGCATTTTCCTGAATAGTCTTCTTCCTCCTGAAAGATAAGAGATAGGAGAAGAGTTAAAACTTTAATTATTTTCCTCCTAATTGCTAGGTACTGAGAAACAGACTGAAAAAGTCTTATTTTTGATGGAGGGTAGAGTGAGGGAATCTCTCCGCATTTTTTTTTTTTTAAATCTTAATTTCAATGATATGATTTCTTCAAAATAATATTATATATTAAAAAGTCACATTGTTGGGGCCTCTTTAACACTGTGTGTCACATACTGTCTGCTGCACAAAACTTATCCTTATTTAATGTAGAAGTCAGAGATGAGGTGATGAAAGTGGAGGAAGTGGAAGGAACAATATGTCTGCTTATGAAAGGAGTCAGTACAGGAGCTAAAAGGGCTGATTTCTATTTTTGTCAACTCGATAGGTATTTTATTTCTTTATTTTTTTTTCTTAGTTTGTGATTTATATCAAGAAAAACATTATGTGATGGACTGTACTAAATCTGCATGGGTGGACTTGACTTCATTTCATGTACTTTTCTGCACAATAACTGTGCAGACTGGACCTTTTATCAAATATGAAGACTATACAGATTTGCATGTGGGGCATTGACAGTCATAAGCTATCACTTTTCAGAGTTTAAAAACAATTTTCTCAAGTAAGCATATACATCAGAGATAATTTCCACATGCCTTCAGTATTATCACACAAAAGTACAAGAACAATAAATCAAAGTACTTTGCAGATATCACCTGAAGTGTGACCTTGTATTTGCAGGGACGGCTTCAGGATATGAAGCTGATTTCATTTGATAACTAGTCTCTGCAGCACAAGAGTGAAAAAACAAGGCCTATTGGCAGTAAAATCAGAAAAGCAGGCAAAAAATAGACCCTGAAATCCCTGATGCACACATTTTTAGTTTGCTGCTTTAAGAGATGGGATCTTCCTGACAAGACAGTGGAGTTCTACACATCTGTGCAACAGCCTGGGAGTAGAAATACTCCTGCAGCAAATAGATAGCAGTTATTTTCCTTTGATAGAAATTTTTATCTTTTTAATACACAGAGCAAGAAATCCCCCAAGTCAAATAAACAAAAAGCTATTTACCATTTAGACTTATCAATGTTTACCTGTCGCATCATATGCTTTGGTTTATTTCCCACCCCACGCAGTACTACTGCCTACCAGCCCAGATTTTCTGCCATCAGACTTTGAAAACATAACATCTGACTCTCTTTACAAGGATTTTCATTTTTTTTAGACACTGCCTACTAGAATGGGGAAAGAGTACCTACACTGGATCACATTTGTGGTCAAAGAAAACTGATTTCTTTCCTTAAAAGCATCTCATTATCTTGAAAGTACCATTTGACACAGGTTTGTATGGGATGCTCTTTTCCTAAAATCACAGCCTG